>NC_140486.1:76426099-77026099 GCF_964271855.1 Acomys minous | reverse complement strand
CTTCTTGCAAATGCCTATCTTAGTTGCTCCCTTACTCAATTTACAGCTGCCCCGGTCTCCCTGTCAAAATCGGTACCCTATCTTTCTTTCTCCTTCTCCAAGCCAAAATCACCTGCCGATTAACTTTTTTTCCCCAAATCCGCGTTGCTACTAAAGTGTAAGGCAGTTAGGACTCAGCTTTGGTCAGTGTCACCTAGGGTCTATCTTTCATCAGCAACAGACACCGTTAGCTCAAATAGCTGGATGAGACCAGAGTACTAAAACCACTGCACTGAGGCTGAAAGGGAAAAAGTGCACTACACAATACATGGACGTACTCATCGGAAATCTCAATGTTGAGCTTCTGTTTGGTTTGGCTGAGAGTCGTGCGATACAGCTTGGTGGCCATTTCAATCAGGTGATCACTGCTGAAGAGGAAGTCCCCTTTACTAGCTGCCTCCGAGCCCTGCAAAGACAAGAGACAGGTCAGGCGGAGGAGGGAAAGGTTTGCAGCCTCATAGGAAACCCACTACCAGTCTCTCCTATGACTGAGACCCTGGGCCACACCCTCCCAGATGAGCAAGCAGTAAGGCCGAGGATAGGATGACCCTGCTCCCTGGAGCTGCTCACTGGACCAGAGCAGCATTCTACTGCAGACCCCCTGGAGGAGAAGCCACAGACTCCTTTGTGGTGGGTTTGCATAATCAGGTTTGAGCAACGCCCAAATTAGAACTCATTCTCAAAGCACTGTTCAAAAGCCTTTCTGTGATTTGGTTTTGAAAAGTAACAGCAGGAGACGGTAAGATGGCTCAGTGGGTAAAAGTGCTTGCCACAAAGCCTGATGACCAGCGGCTGAGCCCTGTGCTGGAAAGAGAAAACTGACTCCCACAAATTGTCCTCTCTCACAAACACACACACAATGAATAACTATAAAAAAAAATTTCAAAATAAATCATTTTTTTACAGAAGTAACAGCAAAAATACTTCAAACAAATACCCAGGGTCCTAACTCGGCTGCACAGGAATCACTAGGGAACGCAACAAACACAACTCTGCTGTGGTTAGACTGGGATGTAGCCAGAACAGCAGCACTACTCTAAACTCCCAGGCTGTCTCTGCGTGTAACAGGCACTGAGGACACCTGGTGTATGATTTGATATGCCTCCATGTAGATTTCGAACGGTGGTGGGGTAAACAGGCTAAGGTAAGCCTTTGGGTCTTTTCTATATATGATTAATAGATGCTAACATTTGTTCAGTAATGACAATTAAGTGACATCGTTCTGTTAAGAGCTTATGTACAGTGTGCAGAAAGCCTCCTACCAATGCTATGAAGTAGATACAATCATTTTAAAGATGAGATTAATGAGGAGTTAAAAATAGCATGGCCCCAGTCATTAAAATAATAAACTGAGTACCTACATTTTAACCTCTCCACCCAAGCCAGTGCTACTTAAGTAAAAGCATAGAATAGTAAAATAAAATTTAGGTAAAAATCAGTGGATAGTGTTTTGCTGAAGTTGTAGGCTTTGATACACCACCAAGTTAAAGATGAACAAGAAGAAAGGTTGGCATACAAAAGAAACGCCAGAAAAGACAGAATTCCAACCAGCGACATTTTCAGCAGTCAGGTGAGCAAGCTGGTAAGAGTCTAGTTCAATTACTGAAAAACAGGCCTGAGATTTGAGATGTCAGTAGAGTGCGAGCGGCAGGCCTAGTCAGGGGGAGGCACCTAGCCAGTAGCCGAGACCCATGGGGAAGCCTTTCTGTCAAGTCGCCAGGTGAAGCTCACCTCTTTGAGGTGGACCGCAAAGAAACCGTCATTTTGTGAGCTCATGGAGACCTTGGTCACGTCCACCAGGGGGACTTCGGACTTGATCTGTCCGGACTTTTGGTCAGCAAGGAGAAGGTTATTGTTTGTTAAGAGGAAAATCCGGGATGTGCTCTGAAACAAAGGGGGGGAAAAATGAATCAGTGACCCAAAACAGCCCATAAGGGTAAACATTTAGTTATTTCCAGAAATAAGTATTTTCTTCTGCTGTCTGTCAGCAAGAATCCCTAGGTAAACTGAGACACACATAAATAATGAATTCTGAAAGCCTTTTATACATGTGTATATACGCAGGTTTGCGATGCAGGCACATGAACGAGTGGAGGCCAGAGGATGGGTGTCACCTTTCTCCCCCTTATTCCCTTCAGAAAGGGTCTCCTGGCAAACTGGGGTTTCTGTTTCAGGAAGGCTGGCTGGACAACAAGCTCCCAGGACAGTCACCCTCCAGTGTGGGGTTATACGCAAGCTCACCATGCCAAGCTTTTACATGGGAACGTGGGATTTGAACTCAGGCCCCCATGCTTGCACAGCAAGTGCATATCATCTCTTGCTCTTATGCTTCTAATTTGTAAGAATTTCAGAGAACAGAAAAACTTTACTCATATTTAAAGGCTCCTCCACAGTCAATACTACTAGAATGTGGAATGCAAATTGTGTGACTCAGAAACGGGGGAATGACGCCCAGGGCACAGGAGCAGCAGCATTTTTACCTTTCCATTCGCACGGTTAATTTTGTTCACAACTTCAGCGATAATGATCTTCTCTTCAATGGCATCTTTAAGTTTCTTGTATTTTGGGTTCTTGTTGATTTCCAGGTAAGCTCCTTGGAATGGTTGCCCAACACTGAAGGAGAAAAAACAAAAAAACAAAACCAAACCATGCGTATCTTAGAAAGGGCTTCAAATAAAAGCACCAATGCCAGAAGAAGACAAGCCAGCCATCCTGAGGAACGGTCAACCACATCATGAATTAACTTCCACTGCACACTGCACAGGCTCGGGGTTTCGACTTAAGAAACAAAGCCTTAAACTTACGTCAAACAGATTTTAATGCACCCAGTAGTGGCTGGTTCATAGGGCTTTGATAAAAATCTCACATGTACTGATTAGGAGAGAAACCACTATGCTCTTTTGTCACAGCCAGAGTCAAGCGTGTGGTCTTGTGTGACGGACACACCAACATATGTAAACAACGTGAGCCAATGAGAAAGGCTACCATTGGTACTATCACCTGCTCCCAAAGATAAATGCCATTTTCTCACAGAGGGGAAGAAACTCAATAACCTTCTGGGGAAGGGCGAATCTAGGGCTTGACAATCACAGAAAAGATTTTCCCATGGAACTCTGGGGACTCAAGGCCACCTCAGTAGGATGTGCCTGGAGGTCACAGGCACTCATGCACAGCCAGAGCCATTTACTTCTACAGAGAGGTCACTTAAATGAAATTTCCTTGGAGGCCTTGTGTGACTCCCTCAGGGTAATGTTAAAAAGGCACTGAGACAAAGATTACTGGCCCACGGGATTTACAGCAGCTTCATTCTGAGTTCATTTCTGGAAATGAGCACAGAAGACTTGAAACGCTTGTAGTGTGGGCAGAGGCTCAGGGGAGAACAATCTCCGTAGGTGGTCAGCCCTTTGTGGCTCCCGGGACTTTAGAGGCAGACACCCATAGGCAACGCGGCTCCACAGCTTGGGGAGGCAAATTCTTCCCCACCCTCCCACGGGTGATGTGAATGTGCTACCCTTTTCGAAAACTGACACAACTCCCCAGGAAGAACTTGGCTTGAAGTTAACTTTGTGTTCATAGCTAATTGTGTTTTTAATAATAAAAAGTGCTAAGAGCCTAATTTTAGTCTGTTTCCTTAGTGATATATTCTACACCCCTGCCCATCCTTCCCCCGCCCCACACCCAGGACTTCTATGGGAAGTGTTGAAGAAGTTTACTGCTTAATTTAAGGATGTATAAAGAAAAGGATAAGCAGGGCAGTGGTGGTGCACTCCTTTAATCCCAGCACTCAGGGAGGCAAAGGCAGGTGGATCTCTGTGAGCTCAAGGCCAGTCTGGTTTTCAAAGCGAGTCCAGGACAGCCAGGGCTACACAGAGAAACCCTGTCTAGGAAAAAGAAAAGAAAAGGAAGGCTAAAATAAGTTGCTAAGGAATGCACACTGATTTCCTGTTGGTTTAGTCTGCACATAGTAGGCACGTTAGTTCATTTTGAATTTACTCACTGTTTTCCACTTACGTATCCAAAAAGCTAATGGAAGAAACAGTGCAATTCAAAATACTAAAACTTACAGGGCCTGGCAACTATGCTCAGTTAATCCCTTTAAAAGTAGAGTTTTCAAATGTGTGTATACAGATAGAAATAATATAGGTACATGAAATATACAGAACTACTTGGCATCTAACAGATCTTTATTTCTAGATCTTTCTTTAGGCAAAGCTACAAGTCACTAGAGATTCTGGTTTGGAATCTCTACATAACCTACTTGTTTGTAAAGACCAGATGAGACAGGGATGTGGAGGACCGATGGGTGCACGATGCACGGTAGCACTGCCATGCACCAAGTCCTTTGTCAAGGACTGGACTTGCTGACTTTGTAATGTGTTTATTCTTTTCCTGTGTACGTGGTGTCCACAAGAAAGGAACTGAACTTTTGTACAGGCCACTGAGGTTACAACTAGCCATTTAGCAGCCAAAGGGCACCATGGGCCCGTGATTATGTAACAAGCAAGAACTGTCGGCCTGGGCACTGACCTGACTTGAATGTTGGCGGGAAGATCCCAAAAGCAATTACAGTTCAGTGCAAAAACAGCATCATACAATGACAGCTCATCCTAACAGACCAAACAATGTTCCTATTGCTAAGGTCAATAGCGCAAAGCCATTGGCAGCAATCCTTACACATTCCACGGAAGCTGCTGCCCAGTCCCCGGTGCACTCACATCCAATGGCTTCTGAGGTCATTCATGAAGTTAATTATCACTCACCTACTTACTGACATTAAACGCCATTAAAAAAGATGTAACGGCGTATTTCAGAAGTAGAGTCAACAGAACACTGGCACTTCCAAGTAAGTGCCACCACACGTACCTGGAGGGATATAAAGCCTTCTTGTCTTTGAAGAGTTCACTGGCTTCCAGTTTCTCTTCATAAACAAGTTTCCGCTGGTCTGTGAATTGGTCCCTGTATTTTTTACACTGTGAGATATAAGGAAAACATACACACACACACATGGAAATAAACCACTTACATAAATAAATTCTCATTTTTGGGGGGTGGGGGGGGCCGGGAAGGGAAGGGTCTCTCTGTAGAGCCCTGGCTGTTCTGCAACTCACCATGGCTGGCCGTGAACTTACGGAGACCTGCCTGCCTCTGCCTCCCAAGTGCTGGGAATAAAGGCGTGCACACCCGGGCAATTTCTCACTTGCATGGTAAACTAAGAGTAACGGTGCAAATGCACACTACATTCATTGACAAGAGTCAAACCCATTTTGGTTTCAAAAAGTTGGTCTTAAAAATGTTACGAGCCATGTGTGTTGAAGAATTTGGGATGACTCTTCGAAATTAACAGGGCCTAAGTGGCCTGTGCCCAGGGAGTCTAGAGTCATCTTGCCTCAGTGCAAATCCCTAAGGATCTCCATGCCTGAGGCTGTCGCACTTGAATACGAACTCACAAGAAACCACAGTGTATGGCACAGTATGGCAATCCCAAGCAACAGTGTGCTCTTAATTTGAAATTCTACTGTTTTTCATCTTAAAATGCGGGTAGTAGCTAGACATGTCTGGAGACACTCTAAGCTCAGCACTTGGGAGGCTAAGGCAGCAACGGTAAGAATCCAAGGCCTGCCTGGGCCACACACCACATTTGGAGTCAGCTTGAGTAAGAACCTGCCTCAAAAACAAACAAGCCCAGGCATATGATGGTAGTCCTCTACTCAACTGATTTCATGGTCCATAATCATACTATGCCAGTCTGACAACCAATGCCTAATACCACCCCCCTCCCCCACCCCGCTGCCCTGCCCCCCCCACATCCCTCCACACTGTGCCTGGGCAACTGGGAACCCCAGTTCTGACTCTGAGGATAAAGTGCAGGGGGACGCTGCTGGCTGAGGAGCAGGTACATGTTTTTCAAGGCACTGAACTCCAGGTGGGACTGGTGCCTCCACTGAGATTACTCTAGGTTGTGAACAGGCTCCGCCCCCCCAGCTTCCACCCACAGGAAGAAAGGGTGAGCAGAGGCAGAGCAGAGCTGAGCGCAGCAGTAGTGACTCCTGCTCTTCCGTTTGCGAATGGTTTCCATTGTCAGACGCGAAGGGGAAGATGAGGAATTGAGGGGCTGTTAACTTTGTTACAGAACAGAACTTGGAATCCATGAGTCATACTAATTAGCAATCATGTCACCATTCCATGTGACCAAGGAGAGAACTGCCTGGAATGGACAGCCACTGGTAAACTGGTCATATCCGCAAGGCTGTCTAATAATGATTTATAATGTCTAATCACATACATTCAATATTCCACATAACAACCAAGCTATTCAAGGAAAGCCTTGCCACAAGAAGAGGCAGCGCCAGTGCTCACATCTCCTCAGCAAGGGGAGGTCAGCAGTGGTGTCTCACCCACCTGTAACCCAGATCCCCGGCCACTCAGGTCCACATGCCCCAGAGCTCTGTTCCCGTAAGAACATGAGATTATTAACATATAAGGCAAGATAAGATAAGAGTTTCAGCATCCCTTAGTTGAGGACAGAGGACACTTTGTCCCCGAGGGACTGCAATGCTCACTTGCTAGCCTGGTCTGTGTACGTTCACATGTGGATCGCTAGCTGCATTTCATACATCTGGCAAAGTAGGGGCTGGAAAGATGGCTCAGCAGTTAGGGGCACTGACTGCTCTTCCAGGTGACCTGGGTTCAGATCCTAGTATCCACATGACAGCTCACAACTGTCAATAACTCCAAGATCTGACACTCTCACAGAGACACGCAGGCAAAATACCAGTGCACATGAAGTTAAGATTAAAAAAAAAAGTAGATCCCATCTCTTTTTTTAAAAATCTGGTAAAGTAAACACATACTAATTAGTGGATTTAACTACCTTGTCTCCAGAACTTCAAAAAGAATGATTTCTATCTCCTGCAGAATTCCTTCATAGAAAGAGGAAAACACACACAAAAAACCCAATTATCTGTACCACCTAGAAGCTAAGAGAAAAGTAAGTGCCACCACGGTCTCCTCCTCCCCACACCCAGAGCATCTGGCACAGCTGCCTCAGCTCGTGCAGGATTCCTCACAGACGCCAAGCACAGCAGGAGGCTTCATCGTGTCAGGGTCTATAGGCAATCCTCGCCAAAGTGATAGATGCGTTAAGATTTGATTTTCCATTAGTGGCCTTCAAACACTCAAAACAGGAATGACCTCGGGAGAAAGTGTATTTTACCCTCCACAAGTGGAAGATCCTTTTAAGCTCCTTGTGAGTCGAATCCAAGAACAAGTAAGGTCTTGATGGCCAATTTTTGTCTATTGGTGATAAGGAAGGCATTTTATTTTTCATATCCAAGAAGTATTTCTGCACCTGTGTTGGGGTTGACAGAAAATACTAGATGAGGAAAATACACCGGAAAGATAGTTGTGATGCATGCTCCACCATCAGCCAGACCAGTCTTTAACAGAACTGATAAGTTTTAGTCTGTAAAATTATATATCTCATTTGATAATACTATTTATTTAAGCCACCAAACAGTTATCAGAGAAGATGACTTACAGACACAATTTTCCCTCCCACACGGACCAACACCAACACCACAGAAGAGCTGTTCTGTTCAACAGGGAGCCACTGACAGGATGTAGCTACTTACGCTTCCGTTTTATGGAACTAAAATTAATTAAGCAACAAGTCCCTCAGTCCATGTGCTGTACAATGACATGTGGCTTGTGGCCATTCTCCAGCACTATAGGACATATTCATTGTTGTAGAAAGTCCTGGACAAGCTATACTGCAGAACAAAAATGGTCCCTAACTTGGGATGGCTCAACTAAGGAATTTCTTGCTTTATGATGGAGCAAGTGCAATGTGTTCTCAATAGAAATCCCACTTGGCACTCTGATGTCTGGGTGGACCAGTGGGTGCGGGGCAAGGGAGTGCACGGCTCAGCCAGCCACACTATCAGGCTTTCTACATGGACCATGCTGCTAAGTGGTGGTGCTTGGTAGTTTAGGTGTGGTAAATGCACTCTTGGCATAAGATCCTCTTAAATTATTATGATGTGGTGTCCTGGGACACAAGTCCATCATGTGTCAAGGGATCAGCCCCACTTCCATGAGCCTGGCACTGGAAAAGCTTTATCGTGGAAAAGCTTCACATGACCAAAAAGGACCACAGAAGTCACTGACTCACGTTATAGATAAGCAGAAGTAGTGGCTGGCCCAGCCTTTACAGCTTCACCGCAAGGCACCTCAAGCAGGGCAACTCCAGAATCCAGCCTCACCCCTATCTGCAATCTTGCCCTCGAGACAGACACCATCACAATTTAGCAGGGCAAGAACCTGGTTTTCTTCACTTCACCTCTCCAGTTTTCTTTTCTTTCTTTCTTTCTTTTTTAAAAAATAATTTATTGCCTGCATGTATGTCTGTGAGAGGGTGTTGCATCCTTTGGAACTGTAGTTACAGACAGTTGTGATCTGCCATGTGGGTTCCAGGAATTGAACTCAGGAATAGTAGTGAGTGCTCTTAACCACTGAGCCATCTCTCCAGCCCCCACCTCCCCAGTTTCTATGCCAAATAAAATAAGCATTTTATCCATTATATCAATCACAGACTCCTAAGAGTTCTGACACAGTTCTGTTTGAACTTGGGGAAGACACAAAAGGCTATTACAGTTCTTTTATAGCTGTGATTTATGTGGGTTGTTAAAAGTCATATTTTATTGAGTTGGTCCTATTAAGCAGTTGATCTAATAATGCTAATTAGCCATGCACATAGTGTCAACTTACAATTCTTTGAAGTGTAAACTCATAGATTTTCTTTCCAGCATTTGCTCTGAAGAATTTCCTGTATTCCCTGCGTACCTTTAGGAGGAAGCAGACGGGGTTAGAACAAGGCTGGCAGGTGCTCATAATGACATCATATCTCTTTACACAGTAAAAGTATATGGAACATGCATATTTGCAAATGTCCTTTCTGGATTGAGAAAACTGACAGATGCACACTCAGGCAGTGGCAATTACATCAAAGAAAACAGCAACTGAGTGGTATTGTCAGTCCTATGGGTTCGATACAGCTTGATGATTTGGCATAAAGCCTTCTACAGGAATAGCTGCAAGCTCCTCACAAGTTAGAGCACATTTCATAAAAAATATTATATCGGGTAGTTTCTCCTTCAGATGTGTTTGTTGCAGGTTATCTGAGGGATTAGATTGAGATTTCCAAAACCCCTGCATAAAAACGCAAGACTTTGCTAGTGGACAACAGACATAAAAAAGCTAAACGTGAGAAATTAGAAGCCTTTAGGCTGTCATTATCTTCCATTTGACCACAAACTTTATATTTATCACCATAACACTTAAGACATCCTGTCATTGTATGTTGTTTTGGTGTTTTCTTTTCAAGGCGGGCTTTTTTTTTTAATTATCATCTACTTATGAATGGGAGTTGGAAATCAGCAAAACACCAGCCTATCTGTGTACCTTGAGGTTCTGTGTCTTTTCCTCTTGCTTCCCATTTTTCTAGACCTAAACATATATGCGTAAAACGCCTGTGCAATGGGAGTTGTGAAACAGAAACCTACGAGCCAAATTCAGCGTGCAGATCAACATTTTATTATACATAGGCTTTTTAATTCAGAATGTCACATAAGCATTTAGACCGCAGGAATCTCTTAAAATTTTCTGAGCTCTAGTCTTAGTGGTCCTCACTTCTGTGGGATGGTGAGCCCCAGCATCCTCCAATGAAGAGATCCTCAGACTGCACACATCTGAACGCTCCTAACCAGCCTGCTGCTGCTTCCTCCTCTCTGCTACCTGTCTGTCCTCCAGGCGTTTGAGCCCAGACCATTCTACACATTGTTGTGTACAACAGAGAAAGCCTCAAGTTCACATTTTGACATGAACTATACATAGGCAAGGCTTCCTTTTACCCATGGTCTAGCTGCCATTTCCCTTTCAGCCACAGGATTGTTAGCTTTATAAGCATTTCAGAGCTCCAGCTTATAAGGGTCAAAGGGCACAGAGGAGACGGCAGGCAAGTTAAGCAGAGGCCTGTTGCCTGGCAGCACATCCCAAAGGCACGGTGCTCATGCGGCCGAATCTCACTGTATCTGAGCTCGCTGAACATGTCTTCCGACACCCCACAGGTCAAATGGCTGCTCTCCAAAAATCGCTACCTTAAAATCTGACTCTTCATCACACTCTTCTCAAAACGGGACCTTCTTGAGCACCAGGAAAGGGTCCAGCATACTTTGCATTTATTTACACAGGCAAGTCAAATCATTTTGAGGGACAAAAGTATTGCTCACATAAACATATAGCTTGTTTTTAATGACAAAAGGGGCAAAGTTATTCCAATCTTAAACTTCCAAAGTTTGATCTTCTTTCATAACAGTAATAATGGAACCATAATGAGATGCTTCTGTCTCATTAGAAACTGAGGGGGTGAGTTATAGTCAGAGCGAGCCCAGTGAATTCTGCAGAAATAGCATCCACCTGCTAGCAGGATGTACGCGCTCGCCTGCTACTGCACACCTCCAGTGCACAAACAGCTTGAAAGTGTATGCAGTGAAATCCAGAAGACTGAAGATACGACTGATAAAGTCAGTTATGGGGAGTAAAAATCTGGATTCGATTCCGCCTCTTTCCTTCCGCTTTTAAAAAATTATGATGCAAATTCAGACACCAATAAAATGGGAAATGTTTAGTTTCGCTTGGCTTCCAAAAAGAGCGTGTAAAGAGCTTATTCAGAATTTGTCAAATAGAACATCTGTTAAATGCATATTGAAGTTACTCCTTAATTACCTTATGAATACTCGGAATAATCAAAAGGGATAATTAACTAAATGATTGCAGGGGGAACTTCCAGGGGAAATGGAGATCATTCAGAAACAATATTCCGGGATCTTTCTGAAAGCTGTTGAGCTGCAGGATCCATAACTTCTCAGCTCATTGTCAAATATGTAGAGCAAGTGTTAACGTTACTGGGCTAAAGCAGAATACTAGGGGGACACTGGTCACCCCCAAAGGCGATGTGGGTTCTCAGGATGCTGGTTAATTACTCAACAGGAAAACCAAATCCTTATACTGCCTGAGAGTCTTCAGTGCTCAGAATAAACTATCCTCATTGACTCGTGCACACCTTTCCTTCCTGCACCGAGTGCTTTGGCGTTCCCAGCTCTCTAAACTTCAGGATCTCCCTCACCTCACTCCCTCTGATCTCTGCTGAGTCCCTGTCACGTAGAAGAAAGCTCCACCCCAGCCCTTAGTGGGACAGCACAGGCAGACAAAGCCTGCAAACTCCCACGTAGGCCACCGAGGACTGAAGATCAGCTTCCAATTCAGGGCCTGCACTCTGTCTTATGATTTAAGAGCCCATAAAAAGATAAAATAAAACGCAGAAAACAACATGTCTTGGGTAAAATAGACTGCATCACACTCATTATCTAAAGAAATTAAAATCACATTAAAATGAGAAAATCAGTGTGTGGGTTGTTGTTTTGTTTTTTCTTAACAAGAAAGGAAATTAGTCAAGCTGACATCTCATAAGACTGCAGACAGCAGCAGGCGCCGCCAGTTTTCTCAGGTTAGTAGGTGCGAGGCTTTGTGTTCACCCAGGGCAGGAGGAGTGATGGAGAAAGTACCTTTAGTCCAAGCCAGTAAGCCCAAATGACAGCAACTGCATGCTTACGCCTAGCCTCCTCCTTCAAGCGTTTCAACTCCCTTCGAGCCTAGAATGTTTTAGATAGTAAATAAGAGAGACAGCCCAATGCAGGCAGCACAAATGACCAGAAAAAAAGACACCCCCCCACCAAACAGGACAGCCAATATTGGAGCAGGATCGCAGACCAACGGCAAAAAGGAACAGTGGACGCTCGATTCAACCCAAGGATTCGGTGTGGAGGGCCACAGTGGCCTGCGCGGCAGGGAGAATCACTCCGGGCAAGTGGGAGCAGGTCCCGCTCACCCGCACTCCCCTCCTCTCTCCCTTGCCCCCACTGCCTCTAGCAGCCCTTTCTCTACATTCCCTCAAAGCCCTCAAGGAATAGCCTGGCTACACTTTGCTTTGCATTTGGATTTGCAAATGCATTCACATTTGGATGAATTAAAAAGACGTTTGTGCCAACAACTGTTTGGGAAAACCGCAAAGAGGAAAAGCCTGTGCACGTGAAGTGCAAACAAAGGTCACCCTCGGAAGTCCTTCCAGCCCAGGTTAGATGCAGCGTATAAACCAAACTGCACTGGCGGCAGCCCCAGCACGGGGCCAGAGTGCTTTGCTACCTTCCTGGGATCAGTCCTGCACACTGCCAAAACAAGCACATTTTGACAAGGATCCCAAATAGTATAACACACTAAAAATTAAAACCGGGCAAAAAAGCTGACAGGTTGCAAAGATGATTCTGGGGGCAAAAATCAGTCTTAGGCATGCTGTTTGCCAAGGCAGAGACAGGCACTCATATTCGGGACACTCCACTGAGACTGGGGGATAAGCTCAGGGCCCACATGTCGGCTGGGACACTTCCCTTCCCTGGCTAAGGGACGAGGCTGGCTTTTTATAGGCTTTTAGAAAAAAAACATAAATTAGCCACTTTGGTCAGTATTTGGGAAACTTTTTATGTTTGGCATCTTATTTTTCTCACATGATGGGCCTATGATGCTGACAAGGTAGACTTTAGTGAAAACGCAGGACTCTGTAGAGTTTTGTGTTTCTAACTGGAATACGTATTTTAAGCAAACGTTTTCTAGGTCAGGAAAACAGCTAAAACTCTTGTCCCTTGGGTTACACAAACCGCTCATGGCCCTGGGACTCTGGGATTAGTGAGTTCCCAGATGCCTTTGTTCCTGAACACAAACAGCAATGCTGAAATTCCTGGGATTCTTCCCTGGCAAGGATGGGTAGCTTCGCAGGATGGTCTGTGAGATCCCATACCATCCTTCCCTGCACACGTGACACTGTTGACTCACAGTAACCGATAGGTGCCACGCTCAGCCCGAAACGCAATGTCATTCAAGGGTTAACTCTTTGAAAGCATGCGTTACTGGCATTATTTTGTTAACAGACTGTACAAACTGACTTAACCGCCAATCTGAAACATTCTCCACATGTCCCCCCCCCTCCCTAAAACCGGCCAGCACTCAACAGTGTGAGACAGTGAGCACTAAACATGCAAGTTAACTAAGAGGATTTCTTTTTAAAGGAAGGACTATGCTGAAGCCTTATCAGTGAGGTTAGTTTTTTTTGTTTTGTTTTGTTTTGTTTTTGTCTACTTGCCAAAGCTTCCAAGGCACTCCACTGCCTAGCATCCCCAGCTTTATTACTTTGGCAGCTAGGTCATGCACTGAGGTGAGCCACTACAACCTGCAGCCAGTCTCCGTGCTAGGCTAGAGGTCAGGGTTGACTACTGCAGGACTCCCGACACGGTGATGGGACGTGTGCATCAAGTACCTTTGATCCAAGCCAGTAAGCCCAAATAACTGCAATAGCATGTTTATTCCTAGCCTCCTCCTTCAGCCGTCTCAGCTCCCTTCGCGCCTGTGGTGCGTTTGAAAAGGAGTTACAGAAAGGGTTAAGGCAGGAAAGGGTTGCTGCTGCTTCTCACACCAGAGACAGAAACGGAGACACCAGCCACCACCACAAAAGCATGTGCCACCACCCACACACACCAAAACGCTGCAAAGAGCAAGAGGAGAATGCGTGCTAAGTAGCTCAAGCCAGTGAGTCATTTTCTGCCCCTGAGTCTAAGGGTTTTTGGCTCCACCTTTGCTCCCAACCCACCCACCCTCCTGAGGGCCTCTGGCCTACCTGGGTGCCATGCCAGTACGCTGCGATGGTGGTGGCTGCCTCCTTACAGCGTTTCTGATGCTTCAGCTCCCGCAGGATTTTTCGAGCCTATGGCAGAGAAATCACCCCAGATATATATATATGTGTGTATGTGTGTGTGTGTGTGTGTGTGTGTATGTGTATATATGAACAGACATATATATGAACGTATATATATATGAACACACATATGAAAACACACTTATGTATATATATAAACATACATATATGAAATGTATATATATACACATGAATGAACACACACATATATATGAACATATGTATATATGAACTTAAGAGTGACCAGAAAATCATTTCCAAAGAAAAAAGAGTCCAAATACACATGGCCCAGTGAGAAGCTGCCCAGAACAGGAGTAAGTGCTTGGAGACACTGGCACGGCAGCGTGGTCTCACAAGCGAGAAGGCAGCCTCCTGCCCTGGTAGATGGCAGGTAAAATATGGCCACAGCGAGGCAGGCTGGTACACACAGGAGGTACAGATCTGTTCTCAGGTGTCAGGAAGTAAAAGAAAAGGGTGTATATAGATATCTAGGGATGATAGGACAAAAAGTAGATTATTGAATTTACTTCTCAATTTAAGGCCTTAATTGCTACTCACAAATAAGGTTAATTTGAATTCATTGATATAGAATTTTGAATATCGATACAAAATAAGTTTAGTTTTGATACACTGAAATAGAATTCAAATTTAATATTATCTTCACACATTATATTTCTACTCTAATATGAGGTATTGTACATATACAACTCAATTCATACATGGTTGCTATTGTAGGCTGTTTAGAATAATTAAGTAATACAAGTCAACTGTTGATCTGTTCCTAGTCATGTCAAGTATAAGAATATACATACAAGTTTAACAGATATGATTGTATAGATAGATATGGTAAAATAGTTACATAAGGTCTTAAAAAACCTCAGAGACCTAACAGAATACGGCACTTAACATATTTTTATTGTTTTAAGGATTCTTTGACAATAAGACAAGTTAACACCTGACAGCACCCTGCCTACCTCAAAAAAGATGATGAACATTGAAAAACCTCCTTGTGGAGATGTCTTTGAGTGTGACAAAACAGCCACTGGACAAAAATGTCCTCGTTCCTCCCACAGACAGAGTTCTGCCTAAAATGGGTGAGGGTAGATGCAGGCAGAGTTGACGGCCAGACTCTGCCAAGACAGAGTAAACAAGTCCTCAATAGTTCCTGCCTCACAAATATGTCTTCAGATATACTGGGCCAAAAGGCTAAAGATGATGCTGCAACATTATAAAGAGTTTTGGGTGTTTGTTCAGGCAGTAAACTGTCTCTGCCATTTTTTTCATTTTGGAAGCTGCTAACCTGCACTTCCTGTTTACTCAGGTAATTAAATTTATTCCTTCCCAAGTTTCTGATGGGGTTGAGGACCAGATAGTTAATTTTAAAATTAAGCTTAGTTGTTTAAAAATTAAAAAGATACTTTTAAGCCTAGATAGATACTTTTAGGTTGATAGATTTGAGCTTTAATAGATGTTGATTTAGGTTCAAAACTTTAGATTTACCAAGATAATATAGATAATATTTTCTACAAGGTTACCAAATACATTTTGATTAAAAATTATGTGTGTAAGTATTGGTTTTTATAATTTTTCATAATTGT
Organism: Acomys minous; assembly: GCF_964271855.1. NCBI lineage: Eukaryota > Metazoa > Chordata > Mammalia > Rodentia > Muridae > Acomys > Acomys minous. The sequence continues at coordinate 77,010,604 of NC_140486.1, read as the reverse complement.
ACTTACTGCATATAAAAATGGCCTTTTTTATTTAGACAGAAAAGGGGAAATGTTGGGAGAGGGTCTGATGTATTTTGATGCTAATTACTGCTTGCTATTTGTGTGACTCACCTTTTGCTTAATAAAAAACCATCCCACCTGGGCAGGGGAAAGGAGAAAGGTGGGGCTAGGAGAGAGAGAGAGAGAGAGAGAGAGAGAGAGAGAGAGAGAGAGAGAGAGAGAGAGAGAGAGAGAGAGAGAGAGAGAGGAGAGAGAGAGAGACAGAGATTGGGGGGGGAGAAATTCAGGAAAGAAGAAACACTACCATGAGAAAAAAGAAAAAAGAGAAAAAAAGTGATGGGGGAGACGCACATGGCCGCTGGCGTGGATGGACAATCTGGCCCAGATGAAGAACATTAGCAAGTATTTGGGATTATGGATGGGAGGGAGCGTGATAGAAGTTATTGGAAGCAGATGGCATGGGATTGAGGCAGGTTGAGGCAGGGATCCCATGCCTGCCCTACTATGGGTGGTAGTTTAGAGGATTGATAACTGCCCTGTCCCAGGTTAACTAAGGCCATTTTAAAATATAACAAGTGTCTGTGTCTTAATTGATTGCTAGGTGGGCCTATAGGTAATACAGGTAATACAGATAATTTTAAAAACAATAGAGGTAACTGTAGCTATCCTTTTAAATCAAGAGATTTTTGTTTTTAATCCAAGCCAGTGTCTTCTTTCAAGTAACTGCCCAAGCTTATTGGGTGCCTGGCTTGGGAGTAAGCTTTGGGCCCTGCCCTGGAGGTCTCTAGCCTGGGCCGAGAAACCTTGCCAGGGAAGAGCCTGCAGGCAACAGGCCACATTAACTCGGGCAAGCCCTTAATCAGGATAAGGTCTACACTAAAGCCAGTCAAAGCAGATTTATAGCCCAGGCTGTACCCTCTCGAGAAGCTGTAGGCTTGAGCACAACCTCTAAGTATCCCTTCTGAATCCAGAACATTCTGAAGCATCTAATGGGAATGCAGTCAGGAAGAGGCCTGGAGGGGCCTGGGGTCAGTAAACTTTCTGTAAAGAGTAAGATGGTAAGACTTTGAAAACGACAGCAAAAGGAGAGGATAGTGTGTGTGTGTGTGTGTGTGTGTGTGTGTGTGTGTGTGTGCGCGCGCTGGATCACTGAGGAGTTGGGGGCGGGCACGTAAACATAATCGCCGCTACCAGACTTAGAATCTAAAATAAGTGAATAAAGCCACATCTTCATGCACTGATATTAAAATCCATATTTCATATACTTCTCATGCTTTTTAACTCTTTTGTGCTTCAGTTCACAGTGGTTCAAAATATATTAACTATTGTTGGCTTGCAGGTTGTATGAGCCCCAAAACAGGCTGACTTCTGTCGGTGGCCCATAGTTCACTGGCCCTTGAACCAAGCCTTAGCTGGAAGGATCTGGAAGCATTGCAGCAACTGCGACTACCCTGTCCCCTCCCACTACAGCCCTCGCCCCAGCCAGGCACCTCCAGTCGTTATGAGGTGGCTGTGGTGCATCATTGGGAAGACCTGGAGCCAAGACCCACAGCACTCAAGCAGTGGCTGTAAGACAGCGTTGAGCACACTCGCTTCTCTCAAAACCTCTGGGTGCGAGGACATTAAGAGTATATACAGTATTATTATTTCAGGGGCTTCCTGCTTAGAAAACAAAGCTTTGAAAAAAAAACCAAAAACCTAAAGCAGATGATAGAAGGCAGCAACCAAGACATGGTCACCAGGATTCTCTGCTTGGCCTCAAAATATTTACTCTTTTCCTGAGGCTGTTTACAGCACAGGTTTAGGAGCTGAGGACGCCTCCCCTGCAGAGTGAGCCTGAAGACACGGCCCTCCGGGACAAACCCCGACTCTGACAAAGACAAAGCATATTTGTTTAAACTCACCTTCCAGCCCCGGATGTAAGACTGAATCACCAGGGCCGAACTCTTGATCTGCTGATATCGCTTTTGTTGCTGCGGGATAAAGGGGAGATGTGAACAGCCATGTTTGCACAGCTAAAAAGGTAGAGCTTGCCAGGTCAAAGAAGAGTATCTGCTCATGCATAGCAGTGGATGTCTGATCATCCTTATTCTGAGAAACCAACATGTAAGGAAACTGAAAGGGTGACAGCCACAAATTGTTACAGTAAGCCTGCGGCCCACAGGAAGGATTCCTCACACAGTAGCAGATGCAGCCCACTGTTATCAACGCCTGTTCTCTGCTGTTACGCTGTGCGGCAGCATCCCCCACCCGACCCGGCACCAACAGAACACTCCGACAGGACCCATAGTGCTTTGCACCAACTTCTTGAGAGTATTTTCTTCTTGGCATCATTTTTCATCAAAAAACTTACTGCCACAAGCCTACCTCTAGCCTTCAGGTTACTTTTAGGTTTTTCTTACTCTGCTTCAAGGTGGTTTCCAGTGAGCCCTGAATCAACTGAAGCAAAGTGTAAACACGACCCCAAGAAGGAGAATGTGTGAGCCTAACTGCATCCTCACCCACGAGGATAAGCTGTGACAAAAGTCGACGCCGTGAAAGGCACCCAGCTATGCTTTGGCTCACAGGCTCCCTGTCCGCTGGCCTTGCTGTAGAGCTGATGCCTAAAGACAACGAAGCTTCTAGAACAGTCTGGCAAGAAGAGGGAGCCTTCCCGGTAATGTGGATGTCGGGGCATGGGTGGGCAGCTCTGATGAAAACGCACAGCATCCCCCCAAACACTGCAGTCAGGTTGCTAACCTTTCATTGTGAAAGGTTGGCTCCTATTCTCTAATGACATCTGAGGGCCTAGGCTACATCTGGCTGGTCAGAGGTCATGGAGGGAGGCGGGAAGTATAGAGTTTGGCTCGAAACATCTGCCCAAAAAAAGCTGAGCTGTGGAGAGCACGTGAGTAAGCAGCCTCTGCTTCATCTCCCGGCTGTCCTGTTGTGAGTTCCTGTCCTGACTTCCTTAAGATGACGAAGATGGACAGTGACAGTGTTGTGCTAAATAAACCCTTTCCTTGTCAAGCTGTTTCCTTCGGTCATGGAGTTCCGTCACAGCAGCAGCAACCCTAACCGGGACAGATAGCTATTTTCCCTTGATAAAGGTGAGCTTTATCAAGCCAGGAACCAGGCTGCTGGGTCCACTTTGCTATGCTCAGAGGACAGTGGGCATTTCAAAGCGTTTTGTAGAATTCAAGACAGATTAATTCAAAAGGAGAAATGGTAAAAAGTGCTTCTTGAAGACAGGCTATTTGCTGGTCCTCTCTTTCTCGGGCAAACAGAAAAGAGTGTCATGAATCTGCAGGTTAAGAGGCCCTGCTGTGTGCTCAGAGGAGAACTCACACCCACCAGGCAGGCGACAACAGTTGGCTGCATCGGACAAGAACAAATCCCACTACTCTAGTGTGGTCATTCTAAGATTGGGCCTGCAGCTGTGATCTCTCTAATTACAACAGGCAATTAAGGACCCCACTTGAAGGCCTTGTACACTTTACGCTTTATCATTTAAATACATTACTGATTCCCCAAATTTGCAAATATGCTAAAATGCATTTCACGGAAGTAAATCAACATAGATTTTATCTTAATTTTGTTTTATGGCAAAATGTTTCCTCAGGGGCAGATGACTAAGTAAGACCTGACTGCCAATTGAACCCATTTTTTAACTTTACAGAGAAGAAGCACAGAATAAAAATATCCATAAGGTGTGTTCTTTCTTATCACTATAATTCGTGTGCAAGAACACTGCCTAAATTTAAGTGGTGGTGGAGGCAAATCTTCAGGTGGCAAGCCTCCAACAAAGCAAGTCAACCAAGTGATAAATTCCTACAATGAAGTTCCAATATTAACTAAGCAAATATACTTTAACTATTGACTCCTTCTCCATAGCAGGACCAGCTGTCTGAGGACCAGAGAAAATCCAGTCCTTTAACCCAAACCATAATTGTATTAAAACAGAGCATTGGTGCTCTGGACTGAAAGCTACCTATCTTCAATGCTGCCACAGTATATGCAGCCAGCCAGTCATTTTAGAAAACTGACCCATCACAGTGAAAGTAAATGACACCATCTCCTCAAACCGATGACAAAAATCATAAATAGATTTCCTGCTACATGCTTCCTGGAGGTCAGTGCAAAGTAGTCTGGGACACTAAGTCCACGCTCTGACACTGACAGCTGTGTGCTTGTTTTCCCAAGGCACTGGTTTAAAAAAAAAAAAAAAATACTAACAACATACATCTCTGGAGGCCACTGGGAAAGTTTAGCTTTGTAAAATCATAAACACGGTAAGCACATCGGGAGTTGGGAAGTTAGCATTGGGTGTGAGGACGGACTCACCGCATAGCGCCTGTACCAGGCGGCGATCACAACTTGGCTCTTTTTCATGAGCAGGAAATGTGTGCGACATTTCCATCCTCTGTAAATCTTCTGAATGAGTGTGGCCAGGTCCTCCAGCCGCTGCTTTCTTAGGTCTTCTAATTGGAACAACTAACAAGGAACAATACGCAGACTTAGCCAAAGTCCTCCAAACCTAACGGCGTGTGTGAAAGGGATTCTTAGCATGTGGAAGCCAGCTACTTGACTGGTAGAAGATATAGACCTTGGTGCATGAGGAAAACGCTTTGCTGGATTCATGAAAGATCCAGTGATTCAGAACTCATGACAGGCCAGAGAGGGTTGAGATGAGCCTGGGTTGACCCTGTTCCACCAGATGCAACCCAGCTCAGAGGGAAGCTCTGAGAACTGACAGGATGATGCTCAGAAAGCCGGAGAGGCTGGGCCACTCTGGAGGGGTTCAGACTCTCAAGGAAAGGATGGTCAGCCAGGAACGCACAACTTCTCCTAATCGATGGGGTCCACCGGGGGTCAGAAGCAGGCGCTCTGTGAAGAGGCACATCCGCTGGCAACCTTTCCCCTCATTAACGTTAAGTATTCCCCACGCCCTCTAAACGTCTACCATCACTAAATCATTCGTGATATTAGCTATGCTTTACGAGCATCTGTTTGTTTATACAAAGACTCCAAGAAGCTCTAAGGAGTATGGGTTTGGTAATTTTTGAAAACTGTTTCCTTCCATGTTTCTTGTGCGCCTGTGGAGCTGTGACTCCTATGGCTACCGTGTAACTCGGATGCTGCAAACACTGCCGGGCTCTCCTTCAGGGGCTGGGAACCAGATCAGAGAGGCAGGCTTAGACAAAGGTTGATAGTTTTGTCTACACTTTGGACAGACAAAGGAATAGGCCTTGACGGTGGCACCTCAGGAGCTAGCCTGCACGTGCGACATTTAGGTTCGGAGCGGAAAGGGTACATACCGTTCTCGGGTTCCGGATGAAGATCTTGGATCTACCAAAGGAGTACTCTTCCATCGGAATCTCCAGCTCATTAAACAGAACCTCTACACCAGACCTAAACGAGTAAACAACCCCTCAACAATGTGTTTCCTCAGGTACAAAAATAATTTGCTCCTACAGCATATAAGGTTCTCATCAACACACAAAAAAGTTACATTAAATTTTTACATTAGGGGTGCGTGTGTGGGTGTGGGTGTAGGTCAGGAGAAAACTTACCACGTGGGCCCTAAGGATCAACCTCTGCTTGGTTGGGCCAGGCAGAAAGCACCTTCACCTGCTGTTCCATGCCCCTCCCCCTCCCCCTCTCTCTTGCACACACTTGTGTGCTTGCTGCCTGTAGACACCAGAAGGGGGCGCTGCATCCCCTGTAACTTGAATTACAGATGTTGTGCTCTGTCAGACAGATGCTGAGACCCTCACCCAGGCCCTCTGCAAAAGCAGCAAACGCTCTGAAGCACCAAGCCATCTCTTCAGCACCTCTCTGGGAACATTTTAATCACTGTTCTCATTCTGCAAAGGGGTGACCACAGCCCAACACAGTGGTAAGTGCCAGACCAATGACAAGCTACAAACATGGGTTTCATGTGGCAGGAACAAGGCCTTGACCTTAGTTTCAACATCAGCATCTGAAACTAGCCTGTCCCCACCAACCTTTGCACTGCCTGCCAGACAGAGAATGAATAATGCCTCTTGTTATGGCATGTTTAGCACAGTATCCTAGAAATTAATGGTGTGTAGAAACAGTACCTTGGATCTGCAGGAGACATCAGAGACTGCACCATATATGTGATTTCTGTCTCTTCTGTAGCTCAAGCTGCATGCCTAATTACTATTCAATTTCCAGTGAAAGGCTGGGTCGAGGGAGAATGCGCGCGCGTGCACACATACAACCTTGGCACGGCAAGATGAAAATCTCCAAGCACCTGCCTCACCCATGAAGCAGGCGAGCTAGCCCTCCTGCAGCATTCAGACTTCTACAGACCCCTACAAATGGCTGAGTGTGGAGGTTCCTCACAGGATTTCTCTCCTGCAACAGCTGCGCTCTAACACACACATTCTCTCTGCGTGTGGGCAGCTTGCAGGTAAGGAGGACGGTCTGAGGGGAAGGCCTGCAGTGCCCAGTGTTCTGCCCCAAACTAAGAGGTGAGTGCAAATCAGGGAAGGCACACGGTCAAGCTACATGCTCCAGTCTAGTTTGACAAGTAAGGCTGCTGCGGCTGACTCCTGCCTGCTTCTGCAGTCTGTGGATGGACAGAGGCACACAGGGCCACAGGTCAGACCTTCACCTCACCCTCCAGCCCTTCCAAGAACAAAACAAATTCCCTTAGTGAAAAGCAGAGATTCAAGAGGTCTATTCTTTACCTGACTATGATTTACAAAGTTCACACATCAACTACCAATTACCTGTGAATTCATCATGAATATATTGGAAACATTCATAGGCATGCAAGTTCCAAATACAGATTTCATGTGTTTGAACACTTTTTTTTTTTTTTTTTTGGTTTTTCAAGACAGGGTTTCTCTGTGTAGCCTTGGCTGTCCTAGACTCACTTTGTAGACCAGGCTGGCCTCGAACTCACACCTGCCTGCCTCTGCCTCTCAAGTGCTGGGATTAAAGGCGTGCGCCACTACACCTGGCTTGAACACATTTTAATGTAAAATAAATAAATAAATAAATAAATGGCACCTCCAGAGCAGGTTGAGAAAGATCTACAAAAGAATCTGAATGGAAGAGAGTACAGCCAACGTCCCATACAGGCACAAACCAAAATAAAACAAAGAACACACTGCTCCCTGTATACTTTAAAAGCTGCTGATCGCACAGCCAGGGAGTTGCTTACCTTGCTGGTCCTTTCCAGTGAGGCCACGTTTGTTTGCAAAGCATCTTGTATCTCTCCAGGCAAGGTTCATAGGCCTGCCTGAAAGCATAGCCTGCCCGTCTCACGCGAACGTTCTCCAAAAGACCCAGGTACCTGATCTGATGGCACACGAGGCTCTCACTGAAAATGTGTGCTGCTTTCTTATCATTCGGTTTGATGCACCTAGAACATTTCAAGAATTTTAGGTTTTTAAACTCTGCCTCTGGATCTTAACTGGTGTTGCACGTCTCATCATTTCACAGTAATCGTTTGCTATTCTTGGAAAGCCAAATCATTTCTAATTATCTCAAACCATTTCACGATATACTAAAAATAAACACAACATCGTACACACTGCAATTAAGAAAAATGATTAAGCCATCCAATGGCACTGATGAGTGTCAATGGCATTTTGTTGAATGAAAGAAGTTTGTAAATTGTGCGCACTGCATAACCTAAATCTCTATTGCTGTTTCCTTTGAGAGGCGGTGGTGGGGATCCACACAGAAGGCAGGCACACACAGGCACTGAGCCTGGGCTCACACATTCGGCTAGAGTAGCAGGCCAATGGCTCCAGGAGTCCCGGACCCTGCTCCCTGGCACTAGGACTATAGGAAGTCCAGCTTCCTTTTTTTTTTTTTTTAAAGATTTATTTATTTTATTTATTGCATATGAGTGCTTTATCTGCAGAAGAGGGTATCAGATTACATTATAGATGGTTGTGGGCCACTATGTGGTTGCTGGGAATTGAACTCAGGACCTCTGGAAGAGCAGGCAGCGCTCTTAACCTCTGAGCCATCTCTCCTGCCCCGGAAGTCCAGCTTCTTTATGCTGGTTCTGGGGAATGTAGCTCAGTTTCAGTGCTAAGCCCTCTCCAATCTGAAGCGGGTAACACCATATGTAAAAATCCAGCCTTTATTATGAATGGCGATAAGGCCGTAGAAATCAAAACACACTCTGCCTCCTTGGCCTGGATTCCTCTGTACAGCTCTCTGTGGCTTCGGAAGGCCTCCGTCCTTAGCCTCCTCCCCTGCCAGTACGTAAGTGTAGTCATACGATCAAATTTCAGTATCAAAGCAGAACTAATGTGTTGTGTTCTGGTCTGTGCCCTTAAAGAAAGAGGCTTGTTCCTCCTTTCTTCCACTGAGTAGCCCTTGGCCAGCTTAGCAGCGGCTGTGGGTGTCAGTACGGTGGTCCGGTGGGCAGCCATCTTTAAGTACAGAAAGGAAGAACACACCTTGGAAACAACAGATTCATAAGACAGAAAAAAAAAAAAACAAAACCTGCTATTAGCTCAGAGCTCTTACACTGAAAAGTCCTTACAGAGAAATAAATGCCAGACTTGTTGGCGCTATTATTAGTTTTGGATCACCCAGCAGCCATCTCTGTCTGGACTAATACAACTACTAAACAGCCGTGGTACAACGGTTAAGTGACCGCCTTAAATACACACGGCAGACAGCTAAATCCTACCTGTATCGGCTTGATGTTTTTATATACGTTTCCTTTTAAAGAGACCAAGGACAGTGAATGGCAAGAGTTTGTTGAGGCTGCCAAGATCCCAGCAGCAAGCCTTTTTGAGGACCACCTCACAACCTTGGAGCCTGTTCAGATTACTTAGAGAACAGAGAGCATCCTCAGGTGATGGTGCAGGTTTTACATCACAACCTAGGTGATGCTGCCACGGTAACCATCCTGATTATAAAGCAGCTGAACTGTTGTTCACCTCTGATCTGTGTCTATCACTTCATGTAAACAGCACCTCAAGGAAATGTGGTGACTCCACTCATTTGAGACTGGGGATTTTCCCTCCCAATCCATCTAGTTCTACAAGTTCTAACATGGGTAAATCGAGGCAGGATAATTTGCCCATCTGTGCGTCTACTGATATAAATATTAGGTAAATAATCCACACATACAAAAAGTGCCATCCACTCTGGCTTCTCCCTGACTGAAACCCCAAGGGCAAGGTGTGTGCTGACACCTGATCCTTCACACACATCGCTTACTGCTTCATGAGCGAGCACACTCTGCAAATTCTAACCCCAGCGGGGCCACCCTAGGTCCCAAGCAAGTCACATCTCAGAAGCTGACAAAAACAAAACAAAACAAAACAAAAGCCCCCAAAACAGTGACACTAGAGGCTTTGGGGGCCTTTCCTACTGCCGTGAGGACATCTGGGTTGTTTTAGGAATGGTTCTCCTAAGGAGTATAGGACCTGCATCCTCAGGGATACTAGAGTGGCCGTGTCAGGGTACCCATTTCGCTGCTCTGCTCCGAGATGACATTACAAGAATTCAAACAGATGGCCAGACCAGAGCTGTATGCAAAACCCCAGGAAAACATCTTACCATTTGTTTTTGTAATGCGTCATCGAAAATAAAATAAAAATAGAAAAGTTGAGAACTCTTACGTGCCAGCTTCCGGCTTCCTGTCTCTTGTCACGCCACGCCACATTTTTCCTCCCTCCTGCCCCCTCTCCTATCACTATGTCTGCTGCTCTTCGCTTGGGCCACATTTTAATGTAAACAAACAGGAAAACAAGGCTCATGAAGTGCTCTTAGATCTGAGCCCACGACCCAGAAGCACCTGATATAGTTTGGATTCTTGGTCTGCAGGTTCTTCATCAGAGTGGCCACGGAGGCCTTGAACTGTGACCCTGCCGTAGGAGGCCTCTTCAGGTTGACCTTTGCGGGATTCCCTTCGGGGAACAGAGACTTGATGAGGGCGTGGCCAGCCTTCCACATGGCTTGAGACAGGTCTCGGTACAGAAGGTCATTGTTCTTGTCAACAAATCCTTCCACCTGGTACAGCACCTGGGAACAACAGCACTTGGGACTCAGCGCCGGCTCACTGTGAAGGGCAGTGCCAAACGGTGATAACGACACCTAGAGTCCCTCAACATCAAAACATCCCCCAGTGCATCAGCCACACACTGATGCCAAGTTTGCCTCTAGCTTTGAGTTCCATCTGCTGAGGTTGCAGAAGAGATCAAAATAAATCCTAATGTCCTTCAGGATTTGCAAGAATATACTCTGACGATGTTATCATAACATTTTCAAAGGACTTTAGATGTTTTTTGGTATGTGTCTGCATGTATTTGAGGATTTTCTTTTCTTTCTTTCTTTCTTTCTTTTTTTTTTTTGTTTGCATGCCAGTCTAGTCTATTTCAAAGTAAAAAAGGGAAAATAGAGATAACACTGACATTTTCACAGACATCCTAAGCAACAGAGAAACCAAGCAGGGATGTAGCTTTTAATAGTACAGGCCAATGAAGAAAAACAAAGTGCCAATGTTCTGGCCTCCAGAAATAAAAGGCAATTCAGGTATCATCTCATTTTCACAAAATGCACAAGAAATCTCTTGTGATGTTTCCACTCTTGCTTATAAAGGCAGTACTAACTCTAACCAACAATCTTTTGGGATTCTGAAAATTAGCTTAGTATCCAAACTGTTTTATTGAGATTGACTTCCTCAAATACAGAGGGAAAAAAAAAACTTTAACTAGGTACTTTCCCCAGTGTCTCTCAAAATCTCTCAATAGTCTTTATTTTTGCTAAATGGCTTGTGCTTTTAAAATGTTACTGTAAAAAAAAAAAGACTTTAAGTAGGTACTTTCCCCAGTGTCTCTCAAAATCTCTCAAAAGTCTTTATTTTTGCTAAATGGCTTATGCTTTTAAAATGTTACTGTAGGCCTTTCTTCTGGCACAATGTACATCAGTCCTTTATCAATGTTACTATGTATTTGTGATGGAACAGTTTAAGAGTTGAAAACAATAAAATTATTTTAAAACACTTTATAGTGTTCATGAAGGCCACTGGCCTTGTTTTCGGTTCTCACATGTTAACAAGATTTAGCTCAGTGTGGTTCAGGCTCAGTTGCCAATGAGCACAGGCCAACAGTGTTCAGCGCACCATCTCCCAGGAGGGCACAGACACCCTGGGAACGGCTGTGTGGGTCTGGGGTGCGTGCCCGTACCTTGCCGGCATAATGCTGGATTCTGAAGCAACTGTGAGGCAGGGTGGTGTCGTTCAAGAAGCGGGAACACTTGCTCATCCTGCTCTCAAAGTGCTGGTGGGTAGCGCAGACTTGGTTCAGCTTCTCCAGGAAGGTCTCGTCCGTGACGGTGCCGGGCCTCAGGCACTCCTCATCCAGCATGGCCAAGATTCCGTTTGTGTTCTAGGAGACAAGAAACAAAGGTGTTTCCTTCCTTCTTTGCTGCTCTGCTCTGATAATTAGTCCCGGTGACCTCAGCAAACACAATCAACTTAGTCACATGCAAAGCTCTGTTCAGCAGAATCAGACAATCGGACGAATCACAGAGGCCACAGAGCCAGCTCCTTCCCAGTGGTCCCAGGTGAGTGACAGGAGCCGGGAGTCACCCCACCCTCGGTCCAAATGAAGTTCACACTCTCAGAAAGTGTGCATGGGCCTAAATTCAAAACCCAATCTGAAGTCAGAAGCCAACACGTAGAATGGCATCTACGACATCATGCTCCCTCTCCTATGACATCATGCTACAAACTGGAGCTCTGTCTCCGATGGCTTCTAATTGCTTCACAGGTTAGGAACTACATTGGCCTCATGGGTTTGGGGGTGGGTGGGTGGGTACTGTGTTTCAGGATGTTGATCTTAATGATCCTGCAAATCAACTATATCGTTCAAAACCACGCTTAGGATAAAAATTCTTGTTCCATATACAATATCTAATAGGTATTAAATATGAGTAAAATTTTTATTTGTGTTCTGACTCTATGCTCCTATTTCAAGATAGGCCAGCCCCAGACCAAACCAGAAGTCCGAAGTCTTTAACTCTGCCGACACAGGCAGTGCTCTTCCTTGGACAGCCCCCAAGGCTCCTAAGTTGAAATTCCAGAAACAATCCAAGCCACTGACCCTGAGCCCCGCCCACTTCCACAAGGCAAAGGCCCTGTCCTCAGGAGGCTGGGACATCCTCCAAGCAGCGGCATTTACTCATTCCACACAATGCCCAGGGGAAGAGCGAGCTCTCGAGTGTGTTCACAACATCCCCAGAATAGACACTGTTGTTCACTGATGCTGAAGGAAACACTTCCTTTGAGCCCCCGGCTCTTCCGTGAACATGAGTTTCTTCAATCACATATACAAGGGACTTTCTGTGAGATATATGTAAGTGTATTACACATCCCTCCTTTAAGAGAAATAATCAAGTGCCTGCTGTTTATGAGAAAAGCAGCTCCTCAGGAAACTTAAACTTCCCATAGCAGAGTCCCGGGGTAACAAAATTTACTAAGAAACTATTTCAGGAAATCTATGATTCCTGGAATTTGAGGTGAGAACTCTTGATTTCTTTATATAGGATGACAATGCTGCTACCTAACCCAGGCCAGCGTTCTCAAAATGAAGCTTACTTTTTATTGGGAAGGAGTGGACTTTTGGGTTATTGCTCCCTGTGTTCAACTAAATCGAAGATGGACGTTTTAGAGGGCATCTTGCACATTGGATGGGAGAGCATTGGCCAATCACATAATTTCCACAAGGGCTGACTTGAAGTGAGTAGAAAACGGTTTGCTGAACCCTTTAGAGTGAAGTGGTACTCTGGAAACACAGCACATGTCTCCTGGACAGGTAAAAAGCCAGCAGGAGAAATAAGTGTACACGATGTCTCCAAGGACTATCTCAAGGTCGGAAGCACAAGCAACTGATCCAAAGGTGAACGAAGGGACTTCCTGTTTTCTCACACGTGTGGCTCCCTACAGTTACTTATTATAACGAACTATAAAATACGGCCTAAACACAAAAACCTTAGATTCAAACAGCTTTCTAAAAGGCGTCCAGTAATTTTTCCCACTTTAATGCTTCTCACACTCATATGAGCTCTTGGCCACCCGCCGTCACGCACACGTGTGTGCAGCACCCTCTGGCACGTGGTCTCTGAATCTAATCGAGGCCACACTGACTCATTAATCCAGCTTGGAGGTTTTTGTCTTTTCCCTTTCCATCTTAAACTCATTATCCGAAGGTCATAAAAGGGCTGTGACAGGGCAGCAGGACCAGGGGATTCTGGCTGGCTAAGTACCATAATAAAAGTTGTTCATGCATACACTCAAGATCAGAGAGCAAGTACTTAGGATTACCATAAAGTATTCAGAGCAGGGCAGTGCCCGCTACACATAGCGAAGTGTAAAACATGGGCGCTTAACCTCAAAGGCAATGAGATTGTTTGCAGTGGTGGATTGCATCTACGTACTCACATTTTCTATTAGATCACAGATGATGGCGTTGTTGAAGTAGTCAATGTGAGTCCATTCTATGTCCTAAAAACAAAAGCAAACAGAACAAAATCAGATCCACGTGACAACGCCGCAGTGCCCTCTGAAAGGACTGCTCCCTGGTCCACGCTTCACTCTCCTCTCAAGTTCTCTCTCTCTATAGAACCAGGGCTGTGAACATCATCTTCCAGTTCCCAAAACGTCCTGAACACAGCAGCCCAACGCTGGCACGAGCCCACTGAAGCAATAGCCCCTGACCTCCGCCAAGGCTGTTTCCCCTTGCTCTCCCGTTTGTGGCCGGTTCCCATGCACTTGGCGGGCTGTAAGCCAAATATTTACTCAACAGGCCCTTGGGTCAATACTTCTCTGTGTGTATTTACGATGTTTATAAGGAAATAAGGCAGAGCTTGATCCCAGCAACCTAAGGCCTAGAGTTTTTGTCATCAAGAGGGAAAAATTAATTTTAGAGGCAACGCTGAGTTCTAAGTGAGTTAACTCTTTCACATACAGAAACAGCCCAATGTGAAGAGAAAGCATTTCCTCCATAGCAGGCATCATGGAAAAGCTACCCCATAGCCTTCAACACAAGCTCCAGAGCCGAACCTGTGAGGTAGCCTGCCATCATTGTCTGTCATCTTAGCCTCCATCCCTACACATAGTTAGTTTCCTTCTTAGGAGAAAATCTGTAATTCCTATAGCAAGTGGGGAATCTGCCTGTGTCCTCTTAGAAATATTTCAGGTAATGTATATGTTAACTTCCTGGCACTCTCTGTATGATGAGAAGACAGGAAAAAAATGGATCTTGCTCTTCGGCTATTTATGTTACTAAAAGTTGCTAGAGAAGCACAAAACTTTTCTAGAGTAAAACAGTCATTTAAAAACCATAGAAGATTGGAGGCCAGACTGGAATACAAAGTAAGTCCAAGACAGCCAAGGCTACACAGAAATGCTGTCTCGAAAAACCAAAAACCAAAAACAAAAAGCAAAACAAAACAAATTTGCTTTCATAGGTTGTTTTACTAAATGACTGGTGATTAGCAATCCCAGTAGAAAAACAAAGGCAGGAGTGCATGTCCCTTCCCTTAGCACTCAAAGACTGAGGCAGGTGGATACTTTACGGGGATATCTTGGGAAAGACAGCAAGATACTGACTAAAAACAAATACATGAGCATTCCTATAGACGAACATAAGCTCACAGAACACAAAGATCTATCTATCTATCTATCTATCTATCTATCTATCTATCTATCATCTGTCTATCTATATATGTGTCTATTATCTATATCTATTTATCTATCTATCATCTACATCTATCTATCTACTATGTATCTATCTATTTTTAAATATTTATTTATTTATTATGTATGCCGTGTTCTGCCTGCATGTGTGCCTGCAGGCCAGAAGAAGGCACTATATCTCATTACAGATGGTTGTGAGCCACCATGATGTGGTTGCTGGGAACTGAACTCAGGACCTCTGGAAGAGCAGCCAGTGCTCTTAACCTCTGAGCCATGTCTCCAGCTATCTATCTATCTATCTATCTATCTATCTATCTATCTATCTATCAATCAATCAATCATCTACCTACACTCGTCTGTCTAACTACCTATGTGAGGCAGAGGCAGGTCTATCTCGCATTTGAAGTTCACTTGGGCTACACTGTTAATTTTGTCTTAAGAAGGAATCTAGTGGGGTGTCAGGATGGCTCAGTCTGAGATTGATCCCCGGAACCCACACTGTAGGAGACAAGTGACTCTCACAAGTTACCCTCTGGCTTCCGCACGCACCATAGCACGCACACAACCAGACGAAATACATGTAGCTTAAAATATTTTAAAAAGAAGGAAAACAGGCAATAGTATTCCTAAAATATTACAGAAAATCATAAGTAAACAGAAATATAGACATAAGAAGACAATCACTTAAAAAGGAAAATGTTTACTTTAAAAAATAAAAGAGAAAAAAATCAAGTATATAATGATCATATAACAAATGTATTTGATATATATTTTTAAAATCAATTTTTTTTTAGATTGAGCAAAACCTGTAAGCGTGACACTGACGTCTTTGACATATAGTTCTTAGTGTCAGCTCACTCATAACCTACAGCTGTCACCATGGTCCTTCCCCAAATTCCCATAATGCCCAGCAACCATGGACGACGTCTTTTTATAGCCAATCCATATACAGCTTTGTCACTTTAAGATGAAATCAGGCTTCTTTCATTTAGCATGATGCATATGATCCATGCTGCGTGTGTGTGTGTGTGTGTGTGTGTGTGTGTGTGTGTGTGTCTGTGTGTGTGTGTGTCTGTGTGTGCGTGCATCACTCATTCCTTTTTATGTTGGAGTGGTCGTCCAGTGTCGTGGACCTACCACAGTAGCATCCATTCATCTCCATTTTCTTAACACAATATTATTTTACATAATTAGACTATGTAAACGTAGTATGGCCAAAGGTCACTAGTCACTATTTAATGACAACATACTATGTGCCAGGTACTGTTCTGAGTACTAGTGGTACAGTGAGCACAGCTGCCATACAAACAAGAAGATTGAAGACATAAGTAAACGTGGAGCCGACTCTCGGGTCCTGTGGAGCAAGCCTTCCAGCTACAGTCGTTTGGTGCTGGTGGAGCAGTCTTTTACACTGACTGAGCCTCACCTCCCGTATGTACTCCTCTTGCTCTTCCTTCAGTGTGAGCTCGATGAAGATTTGCTGGAGCTTCTCATTGCAATAATTAATAATGAACTGCTCGAAGCTGTTGTCCTGTGTAGAGAAAAGAAAATACACAGGGAACCACATCACCAGCTCGCCCTAACAAAGGCACTCAACACTTCAACCCACACGAAACGCCACACAACACTCTTTAGGCTTGACTGTGGCCCCACACAAGCTCCTCGGACACACGTCCCTTGCAAGCGCTTGCAGAGTAGCTCAGGAGTCAGTGAACAAATGAAATATGCACAGATGCTGCTTCAAGATGTGGGTTTGAAGTTGGTAGAGAAGCACCCCATTTTGTGGCTCAGATTCCCCGAGATTCAGTAAAGACACGGTGAGGTCCGTGACCCCTGTCAGCAACCACTTCCTAATGGTCTGTTCTCAGGCCCTCCTGCCTCACCTGTTCCCGCCAGCCAGCATCAGGTCCCCACTAATGCCCTGATATGTAGGTGTGTGGTGCGTGGATGTGCACATGTATTGACTAGTTTCACACATGTACCCAGTTGCGGATTACTTAAGGGGAAGAGCCAACCATACCATCTCGCTCAGTGTGATTCACGCCATAACGTACCTTATAAACACTTAACACACTTCCGCCACTGAATGTACGAAAGATGCTCCTACCAAACAGAAATCCAAGCATCAAGCCACCCCCTCAGGTGGAGACATCTACCTCTCCTCAGAAGGCCACATCGCCACTTTCAGGCACCTGTATTTCCTCCTCAGGAGCTCTGCCTCACATCAATTATCTATTATGATTTCTCTGATGGAAGCTCCACGATAAAACATTTCAGAACAATCCACAGAGCTCAATGAACACGCCAAAGGTACAAATCCCATCTGCTGAAGAAATGTGTTTCCCTTAGAACCTTCCAGAATGACACAGATGTGGTGTCGAAGCTTGTCTTCTTCCCCTCTGCATCCCATCCTTGCCGAGAGGTCCTGGCAGAGGGCAGAAGGGACACAAAGGCCCCTACCTCTGGTAAACTTGACTACTCTCACCTAGGTGGCCAGCCCTGCTCTAACAAGGAACACTCCACGCTAGGGCAGACTAAAGTCATCATCCCTTGTGTGTAAGTGCTGGGACTGGCTGTCACATCTCTCTACAAATGGCAAAAGCAAAAAGGTTCTGAAAGCCGATCTTTTAAAGTCAACTTTGGTCCTACCTTGGGCAGGCCTGAATGGGGCTCGCATGACAGAGCATTTGACTACACCCTTGCTTGGAATCCAACCATGTTCTTCCTTGGAATCCTACCAAAGATCTGTAATCACTTGCAATGCAGTGACCAGAGGAACCTTCTAACTCCAAACCATAAAGGACACACAGGATTACACCATTGCTAACTGACCTCACTAGTGCTAAATTCAGTTGAACATCAATGTTTCTCATAATCTTGAAGGTTGCACTAAAGAAACATGTATTTTCAGTACTTCAACAAACACAATCCTAGATGCACAGGGCACCCCATATGCCTTTTCACACTAATTCTTTAAAACCGCAGAGTTTACTACTTTGATTAGAAAGTAAAGAAAGTCCACTAGAGCTATCAGCTGCCTTTTTAGTCTTTTAAACAGCAACACAAAGTTGTTTCATATGAGAAACATCAGGCCTTTCTGGTTTGGTAAAGTACGTCCTTATGATGACAAATAAACACTATTCGAGTACCCAGTGCAAGTAGACCTCTCACAATGGAAAACAAACACAGAGAGTAAATCTTCTGCAGCTGACAAAGCAGTTTCAACACAATGATGCTCAAGTTTTAGGTGTTGTCTGATGAGGAGGAGAGGGAGGGAAATGATGGTGCCCCTGGGTGCTATGTGCTGTGAGCTCCTTCAAAACCATGAAACACACACGGACAGGTTAGACACCAAAGAAAGGCAAAGCTTCACAAGCACAGCTCCACTGACGGACTAGGCTCAAGCGGAATGATTTGCCGTCAGTCATTACAACTTCCTGCACGGGTTCAGTAAGCTCAGAGCCACACAATTAGTCGGCAACTGTTTGCTACAAACCTCCCAGAAACTGGAGAAGCTATTAGCACAGGCACATGCAACAGACCGGCACTGCAAACAGTTTATACTTACTGCATTCTGGTGCGGAGGGGACAGACACAAAATGCAGTCAGTTCTTAATTAGCAATGAACTTTCCAAGAGTTATTCACTGTGGTAAACAGCAGTGGCAGCATTGAAACTATTTTTTTTTGTTTTTTTTGAGTCAAGGTTTTTGTGTGTAGCCCTGGTTGTCCTGGAACTCATTCTGTAGACCAGGCTGGCCTTGAACTTAAGAGATGCCCCTGCCTCTACCTCCCCAGTGCTGGGATTAAAGGTGTGTGCCACCATTGTCCATAGAGACTGCATTTCTAATTAGTAGAAAACTTTAAATGAAGACACAGTCAACCTACAGGGCAGAGTCTCTCAAGGTGCATGTGGCATCTCAACTGTGTCTGCTAAGGAAGGGCTCTTCGGGATGAAAGGAGCCTGCCAGAAGTCCAATTTATCGTAAAACTTGCCTGAAGCCTTGGGGCATCGGAGCCCAGCGCTTAACTCAGTACAACATCTGTGTAAAGAATATATACATGCACACTCAAGGTCTGCATCTACCCGAAGAGTAGGGGACAAAGGTATTCTGGTCACACAAAAGGGATGAGACCATTCAAGGTCCGGAAGGATCCTCTTCTGTGGACTCATGCTGGACCTGCCTGCAAAACCGCTTCAAAGGCATGAGACGCTATCTGCCTAGCGATGGTCTAAGAACAAAAACTGAACTCGGTGACCTTATTGTTATGATAAAAATCACCCTCCCAAACCCCGAAACAAAATACAATACTCAGCCACCAATGCAGAAGTTAACTAACCTCCCCACTGAAATCAGCCTTCACTCCAAAACCCGTTCTGGCCAGGGCAATAGTTAACGCCGAAACGTAAGGCTAACAATGTACATAAGGCTGTGTGTGGTGTAAACATTCAGGGATTTATTCAAACAAGCGTACTCAGGGTTTCTCTTGAATGATCCCTTTCAAGGATGCTCTGAACGTCCTCCGCACTGCACAGACAGCTGTGGGGAACACAGGGGACCAGAACGGGGCTGGGGTTTGATGCTCCTTCACAATGTGCACACAGGGCAGCAAACGCAAACTAACGCTTTAAACTCTGGGGCTTTCTAAAAACGCCTTCTAGGCTCTGTGTCCATCTGACCTTGCTCCCAGCCTGATTCAGAGCCACTTTCCACTCCCAAGTGCCATCCACGACCGTTCTACACGGCATGGGTTTTAAAGATGAGTCCAGAAATATTGGCCTCTTTATATTCTCCTTCGCAAAAGAGGCAGCTAAGGCTATATTGTATGTCTAAAGGCAACTACCTGTTTTTTTTAAAGTAGTACTTTTTATAAATAATACATATGAAAATTTTAGATACAAGAGACAACTAAAAAACAAGATACAACTTCCTACCCCGAGTACCAAGGATGGGGAGACAATATAATTTTCAGGTAGACACTATATTCTGGAAATCAGGCAGTTCCAGATTTGTTCAAGCAAAGTGTGCTATCAATTATAACACTGCCGAGGTGGGCTGTTTTTGTTTTTACAGGTCTGGCATTTGGATATAATGTATCAGGTGGGGTTTCACATTTTCCTAAGAAGCCATAACACATGAAATGGCTGACTTACAGATAAAGTCATAGCTTATAAAAACATCCTAGCAACGATACACCTGTTGGAAAGTCTCTGGGAGCCCCCAAGTGTCTCCAAAACTATCTCCAGTTGATAGAAGAAGGTAATGAATGTGCTGAGCCACAATTACTCTTTAAAGCCACCATGCCAAGAAAGAGGCTCCAAAGCACTATTTTTTCAGAAGTAAACAACAACAAAAAAAACCTCCTTAAAATGTATAAGAAAAACATTTAACATTAGCTATTTCGCCCTTCTAAACATTTAACAAAATTGAGTAACTTTTTTCTAAGTCGGTGACGATCAAATATGATAAACTTTAAAAAACGTTATTTTTAGTTCCTTAAATATTCATAAGTAAACTATGATTTTTAAAAACTAACACTAACCCATCATACATCTAATCCACAATCAGCATTTCGTTTTTGTTTGTTTGTTTGTTTTTTCTAGACAGGGTTTCTCTGTGTAGCCTTGGCTGTTCTGGACTCACTTTGTAGACCAGGCTGGCCTCGAACTCACAGCGATCCGCCTGCCTCTGCCACCACGCCCGGCAGCATTTCCCTTTTTAAACCCACTTCGTCTCCCTCCTCAACTGTAAGTTCTCCAGCATAGTAGGAAACTAGACCGGAAGGTGGTGACTACAGCCAGAACGAACTACAGAGCATGCGTTGCACCATGAGACAGACCTCCCAAGCTGACCGACTCCAGCCCGGGTGTCAGGCTGTTTCAGCCGCAGCCATGTGACACGTGGCCCACTGTATTTGTCACCACGCGTGGTTCTTTATCGAGGATGCACAGTTAACTTAGCCCTTTGCCTGGATGAGAGCATTTCAGCTGTACAAGCAAGTGAAATAACAGCGACCCCACCCCTGCCTCTAGGTTCTAGTCACTGCTAACGTTCAAGGCGACCAGGAAACTGCCTGCCCATTTCACTAACTTCTCACCAGATAAGCCCTGAGGAATTTTTCACATTGCTCAACTTACTTTTGAATGTGCTATAACTTTTTAAGTAATAGCACTTTTTTTTTCTTTTTTTCCTCCATTTTCTATTAGTTCTTTGAGAACTTCGTACGAGGCATCCTGACCGTGTTCTCCCGTCCTCCTTCTCCTCAGCCCACTCATTCCTTAATGGACAAATTATAAAAACGTCTAACAAGTCAAAGACCAAAGTCTGAGTTAAAACAATGTTCAGACTTAATTGTGTGGGGCATCTGGACACAATTTTCTCCCTCCGGAAAGTGGATTTCTTATTCCACCAGGATGTAGAGCTACAAATGCTTTGCTCCTCCTCAGCTTCGCCTTTCTTTATCTGTGTTCCATTAATCTGTTTTCCAAACGGACAACAGATCACACGCAGCCAGCAAGGCAAACAAACTGATTCACCCTCTCGCACTAAATGGTTTTCAGGCAAATCTATGGGTCATCGTGCCACGGCTAAATGCTCCCGGTTCCCCCCATTTAGAGAGGGACCAAAGGGATGAAAGGTTTCCACCAGCTCAGCTGGAAAGTGCTTCCATGGCGACAGCCAGCGCAGCCATCGAGGCAGAACCGAGGAAATGCTCTGGCCCGCACTGTCCACTTTTACAGGGAAACCCATTGTGCTCTAAAGAGCGGAACTCTTACTTCCTGTAGTCCTGACGGAAGAACCAAGGCTGAGTTCTACCTGGATGGAAAACACAGAAACGCTTCGTTTGCACTGACACAGACTCTGAACGCTCTGCTTACACCGACTCCTTGCACTTCAGCTTGTGGTACTAACACAGTCTTAGTCAGCTGGGCTTTCTGTGACTAATCCACATGTTATACTATCACTCAGAATCCAAGAAAGCATAGGCTAGTATCTGGGATAGGTATGTGAGTGATTTATTAAAAGAAAAAAAATGAACATTTACAATTATGAATAAAAAATAGATAAAGTATCTAAAATTATTGGGCCAAATTTTTATTCTAAACACATTCAAGTAAGTATGTTTATAAAATAAAAAAAAATTATTAAAGTCAAGTTGGCTGAAGACTAAATTGAGGAGATTTAGACAGGAAAATGGAGAAAACTATTAATTGCAATGCACAAGTCTGACTTCTCTCAAGGAATTAACAGTGGAAAAAGAAAGCAAAGTAAACGGGCACAGTGGGACATGCCTATAATCCTGGCACTGGGAGACAGAGGCAGGTAGAACTTCATAAATTGAGGCCAGCCTGGCCTGCATAGTCAGTTCGAGTTCTCAGGTCACCAGTTCTTGGCAGCAAGCAACTAAGCCATCCCAGGCAGCCTGTTCTTGTTAAATCCATCCATCCATTCTGCATCTTAATGAGAGAGGTCTTCTACAGAAAGGTCTTATTAAAAAATTATACTTATCACTATCCTCTCAATCGTAAGCAATTTCTGGCTTCTTGAGTTAATAATGCTTAATTTTTAGAAAAGCACCTACTTCATGGAGAAGAAAAACGAACTCTTAATGATTTTATGTGGCTGCGATGGTCAGTTTTGACTGTCAGCTTTGCACAATGTAGAATCACATGAGAAGGGAGCTTCAATAAAAGGTTGTCTACTAAGATGCCTTGATGAAGGTGGAGGGCCTGCCCATGGTGGGTGGTGCCATTCCCTAGGCAGGGGATTCTGAACTGTTTAAGAGCAAGCAAGCTGAGGGCTGGCGTGCATTCACGGTCCCCTGCTCTCGGCTGTGGATGCACTGTGACTGGCTGCCTCAAGTTCCTGCTGCCTTGACTCCCCCAGGAAGATGGGTGATAACCCCAGAACTGTGAGCCAAATAAATCTTTTCTCGCTTAAGTTGCTCTTGTCAGGATATTTGACAACAGCAACAAGAAAAGAAGCTAAGACAGTGGCCATCTGGCACTTTGCTGTGGATATAGCTTACTGGATTTGCTCGTGGCAGAAAGTTTGTTTAAAGAGTGCCCTCATAGTATGAGCTCATAGCATGAGCTCCAGCTGGGGAGTGTCACTGCAGGAACAATCATGTTTACAGAGCATTTGGCCTCAGCCTTGCCTGTGCACTGGAGTCACGGGGAGCTGTTAAAGTACTACTAGGCTAGGACAATCTAAACACAGGAATTCTTGAAAGTTCCCCAGGCAGCCCCACTGTGTAGCTAAGGTTGAAGTGCTGATGCAGAGCATCCCTCTGTGGAAGAGCATTTAGAAACACAGCCCACGAGGCTTCAAAACTCCACCCTGAGCTGTGCCACAGTTGAAACAGTGATGCTGTGATTTTCAGTGAGAAGAGCAAAGTTCAGCAAGAGGGGCATGGAGCAAAATCTGAAATAAGTGAACTTTAAGGTCAATAGAGAAGATTCTCGGACTGCTGGAAGATAGTTCAAGCAGGACCAAGTTTAAGGACGTTTTGCTTACTGACATTCCACTATTGTTCTGACTGGGTGCACAGAGCAAGCATGCTCTAAAAAGCAATGTAGTGCAGTTTCCTGGCTTCCTACGGGGGCTGTGTCCAGCTTCAGCAGCAACAGACTGTCATGTCTTAAAGTAGATGACAGGGACATCTCTGCCTTGTTTGCCACTGATGCATGGCTCACCAGGCAGTTGATAAATAACAATTGTTGTTAAATGGCTTGCAATATATAACCCCATTTCCTCTAAGAGCGGTTAGGACCTGTTTTCTAAAGCTAATATCATCTTAGACCTACTTAGAGGACAAAGCTAGCATGACCTCATTATCCTATCAAAATAGTTTCAATTGGGTCTAACGGTGTATACCTATAATCCCACCATGTGGGAGGCAGAGGCAGGATTGTCCATGAGCTCAAGGCCAATCTGGTCTATGTAGTAAATTCCAGGCCAACCAAAGCTGTGTGTAACAGGGCATTAAGAACACATCTACCATCTTATGTGCAATAAGTTGTTCACTGGCAAAATTAATGTAGAACCTTGAATTTTGGGAGCATCATCAACTATCTTTTTCTTTCCATTTTCTATTAAAATCTATGTTTACCACCCAGCCAACTCATGAAACTATTTAAATTTAGATCAGTGTTGTACCAGCTCAAAGAGATCTGTCCCCCTGCCAACAACAAAGAATGACTCTATCACTCGCCTAGTTAGTGACAGGAACCTGGGATCTCGCTAAAGGGAATTAATTTAAGCACGGTAATTTCTGAATGAACACAAGAATTTCCTCAATACACAAACCTCAATTTCCTCACTTTCATCAGGAGACCCGTGGCTTCCTTTGCAGATTTAGCCTAAGGGGCACCAACAAACAGGAACTTGGCTGAAGCCTAGCATTCCCAGGTAGGGCGGTGGCCAGTGTGCACACAGAGATCTAGAAGGATCCCCAAACTGACCAGAAACGAGGAATGAGGTGAAGAGTGAAGAAACGGGGAGCTGGAGGCTTCTCACAACATTTGGGGGTTTTGTACATTTCCAAATGTTGGGGAATCCATGAGTTTGGGGAGGAAAGTAAGGAAATGACCTTGGCCATCACCCTACTGGAAAAGGAAAGCGATAAAGAAGATACTGGAAGTTGGACCTTCTGTCTGCTCATTGCAGAAGTGGGGTTTGGCAGTTACCTGACCTTCGGGCCCCTTACTTTCTCATCTGTGAAGTGGGAAGAACAGCTACTTCCATGAAGCTGTTCTAAACACCAACAGCAGTTTCAACACTGTTTGCACTCAGAGAGCCCTGGGTAAGGGCTCCTCAGGGAGCAAACAGGATGGAGAACGTACCACTACAGACAAGTGCGCTGTCAGCAGACAGAACCCACTAGGAAGGCGCACAAGAAGGCGCGCTGGACCTGCCTGTGATTCTGTGATTTTAATTTTTGGGAATGTGCATATTCGCTGGGAAAGCATTCTAGGCAGGGCATGGTTACTTAAGAGTTCACAAACCCATTACTGTGGTGGTAAGAAAGGAGTTTGTGAATAAATTCATTTCCTTAAACCAAACTAGAACACTACTCCAAACTGCTTCCAAAAGTCAAATTTAGGAAATCTTATATTAGTATAATGTTTTTTGTTTGTTTGTTTGTTTTGTTTTGTTTTGTTTCTTTTTTGAGATAAAGCTTATCGGTGTAATAGAGTCCGGGCTGTCCTGAAACTCGCACTGTAGAACAGGCTGGCCTCGAACTTACAAGTTTCTCTTGCTCTGCCTCCCAAGTGCTGGGATTAAAGACGGGCGCCACCATGCCAGGCTTAACAGTTTAATTTGGAGCAAGCAAGCTCACTCTGAACTTCCGTTGTGGAGTTTACTGCTGTGAGCTCACAGCAGAGTGTGGCTTGGGTGAGACTGAATGAGGCGTGTGTAATCCAACTCTGACCCCTGAGACTCAGGAGAATTAGGCAGCTCTGTTTAGGCTATGAAAGCATCTGGCTTCCCCATTCCCCATAGTTTTTATGCTTCATTTTTCAAGCAATCTATAAATGACCAGATAGGCACAGGCACCAATGTCCACGTAACATGACGGGCACATCATCAAGTAAAAATTTCAGAAGTGGCCTTGATAAAGTCTCCAAATGGTGGCTCAGTATGTTCACACACACACACACACACACACACACACACGACTATACTTGCACAGTGCTTACTTGTAGATTCAAAGTATAGTTATTTATAATAAGTTTCCCATACAGTATGACTTATTTTCTAACTGTTCCATTTTAATAACTGTAGTAATAGTTAAAAAAAAATAATCTTACCTCAAATATTTCAAAGCCATAAATGTCCAGAACACCCATGACCTTCTTTCTTACTTTGGTTTGTGCCTTAGAAAAACATTTCAAGATAATAAGTCAGTGCAGGTGTAATATAGCACTGTGATCAATGAGGAGGCACAGACTTAGACATGCTGTTTTGAACTACAACACAAATTCATCTGTTCTGTAGTGTCCTGGTGTGATATCTTTCAGAAACCCAGCAATATGACATGGACACGAAGGGTCCCAGTGGTGCCTTATAACTAAGCAAGAATTCAGTGACTCTGAGCAAGTACAAAGCTTTTTGAGGGTCACCTTGTCCAATATCGTCATCTTAAGGAAGAACATACTAGTGCCTAGAAAAAAAGGCAGTCTTTTTAGTGGAGTGAGTGCAGCTACTCAGAAAGCTGCTCACTGCTCTACGAAGACCATGGGGCTGGCACCAGTGAGGCCCAGAGCACATGGAAAAGCAAGAGGTACCAACCTCCCCTGCGCCCCGCAAAGCTCAATCCTACACAAGATCAACCCATCACCAGCAGTCACATTGAATGTGATTTGACTTAAATGTTTGACTATAGAACTAAGCTTCTTTAATATGACGTTTACACTGTGAATTCCATTTATTTATTATAAATAGCGCCTCACAGAGAGTCAGTACCTTAATGCTTTCGTTGATGCGGTTTACCAACCACGAAAACAACCTGCTGTACAGGTTTTTAGCCAGGGCATCACGGGCATAATAAGCCTATTAAAAAGAAAAAGAAACAAGGAAACAATTTAATATTAACAAGACTTTACAAAGATTTAGGCTATTTACATCAAATTTCTTTTGGGGGCAACTTGTAATATGTGATGGATGAGTAGTCAAACTTTAAGAGAATTAGGCGAATGTTTTGCCCAGCCTCCATTTTCGCACGCGGAAGTTAATTCCAAACACTACAGAAGTTTCTGTCACAAAAATACTCATCCTAGTGTTATAGAACAGAGGAAAAGCAGGAATGAGTACCAAGAAGAGGAAATTAAACACCCATGTGTACTGTGCAGATTCTATGTAGGGAGTCAAGATAAATCGGCATATTTTCACTTTATAGAGAATGCGTCTTGCTAGGCTGTGAAATATTTGTTGCTTTTTTTTTTTCTTCTTCTTTAAAGACCATGGGCAGCAATTGTAGAACACACCCACTTGCCTGGTGAGAATAGAGCACCTCCTCCATATCACCAGACACTTCCTAGTTAATACTAAACCCCTTCGGCCAGGCCAGGTGGTGCACACCTGTAATCCAGTTACTCAGGGAGGCAGAAGCAGGTGGCTTGCTGTGAGGCTGAGGCCACCTGGTCTATCTACAAAACGAGTCCTGCACAGCCAAGGCTACACAGAGAAACCCTGGGGTAGAAAATACTAAACCCCTTTGGTTTAGTATTTTCTACCCCAAGGAAACCAGGTGTAGAAAATAGGCCATTTGGGTTGGAGAGACGGCTTAGCAGTTAAGAGCACTGTCTAGTCTCCCAGAGGTTCTGAGTTCAATTCCCAGCAACCACATGGTGACTCACAACCATCTATACTGGGATCGGATGCCCTCTTCTAGCCTGCAGGTGCACATGCAGTTAGAGCAATCGTATATAAAATTAAAAAAATATAAACAAATAGGACATTTGCTAGAAATTGGAGAGAAGGAAGGGAGAAAAGAAGAGCAGGGAAAGGAAAAGAAAGGAGGAACGAGAGGGTGAGGGGGGAGGAAGAGAGAAGGAGGAAGGGGGAGGAAGAGAGGAGGAGGAAGGGGGAGGAAGAGAGGAGGAGGAAGGGGGAGGAAGAGAGGAGGAGGAAGGGGGAGGAAGAGAGGAGGAGGAAGGGGGAGGAAGAGAGAAGGAGGAAGGGGGAGGAAGAGAGGAGGAGGAAGGGGGAGGAAGAGAGGAGGAGGAAGGGGGAGGAAGAGAGGAGGAGGAAGGGGGAGGAAGAGAGGAGGAGGAAGGGGGAGGAAGAGAGAAGGAGGAAGGGGGAGGAAGAGGGAAGGAGGAAGGGGGAGGAAGAGAGAAGGAGGAAGAGGGAGGAAGAGGGAAGGAGGAAGGGGGAGGAAGAGAGAAGGAGGAAGAGGGAGGAAGAGAGAAGGAGGAAGGGGGAGGAAGAGGGAAGGAGGAAGGGGGAGGAAGAGAGAAGGAGGAAGAGGGAGGAAGAGGGAAGGAGGAAGGGGGAGGAAGAGAGGAGGAGGAAGGGAGGAGGAAGAGGGAAGGAGGAAGGGGGAGGAAGAGAGAAGGAGGAAGAGGGAGGAAGAGGGAAGGAGGAAGGGGGAGGAAGAGAGGAGGAGGAAGGGAGGAGGAAGAGGGAAGGAGGAAGGGGGAGGAAGAGAGGAGGAGGAAGGGGGAGGAAGAGAGAAGGAGGAAGAGGGAGGAAGAGGGAAGGAGGAAGGGAGGAGGAAGAGAGGAGGAAGGGGGAGGAAGAGGGAAGGAGGAAGGGGGGAGGAAGAAGGAAGGGAACGAGGAAAAGTCCGAGGTCACGCGAGACTCCACAATAGAAATGCATGCCATCAGAACTGAGTCTGCAGGCAAAAGCGAATGTACAAGCTTGTCGACTTTGCCCACCACCCCTTTCTGTAGATTTCCACTCTCTTACAATAAGTGACACAAGCGCCCAGAAGTGTGGGGTGCTGCCCATTCTGGTTATTTCTTAATCTCTCCCCTTTTCTTCTTGTGAATTCAAGGCATCTCTAAATATCTCTTACTTACAAATAAGCCTATCTTAAAGTCACCCAGCTCCCCACCCTCTGTCTGATCTTGCGATATATAATGCAACTGGGTGACAACACGCTCTGAAGTGCTCCTTTATATTTCTTAATGTAAACCCAGTAGCCATCATTTATCTTCTTTGCTGCTTTAAAATACACGCTCCATTTCAAAAGTCACAAACTCAAATGTTTTTAGACTGTGACAGAAATGACAGGGAAGCAGTGGGTCTGTATGGCTGGGGGCTGGGTTCTAGGGTTAAAGGCTCCCAAACTCTACATTTTAAAGGCAATCCAAATAAAGGCCCAACTTTCCAGTGCTCAAGTAAAATCTGCTCGTGAGGCTCTTCCTGGACCCACAGATGGCTCTTCTTGTTGTTATTCTGGTACCCAGGACGTCTGGAACCTGAACTGAGCTGTGTCCTGTGTACACTAGTAACCTAGGAAGCAGGAAGAACAGGGGCGTGGCTTCCAGTTAAGGATCACTGCTGTAATCATGTACGGAAGTGAGGGGCAACACCGCGGGTGACGATTCACCACTCAGATCCTAAGCACACTGTGAAAACATCATGCTTTCCTGCTCTGCCGGATGCTCAGGTTGGAAAACCCCTGGTGGATTCTACAAGGTGGGTCACAGCCTGTAGGGCGCAGAGGTCACATTAGCACAGAGAGCTCCATCTGAGGGAAGGTAAGAGCAGAGAAAGAAAGGGAGGCCAGGCAACGGGGGCTCGGGAGCCTGTTTCATCAGAAACATCTCTTCGGATGGAGAGTATATGACATGTCAGGCACTCTCCATATGACCCATGTACATCCGTCGACATGACATAGGCATGATGGGCAAGCAAGGGGAAAGACAGACACCAAGTAAAAGTAAATGGGGCTCTTACAAAAACTCAGAAGCAACTAAGACAAGTCACGGTTATCTCAGGAAGGGTCAGATTGCAGAGGGCCCTTGAAGCTAAAGAGAGAAAGATCTAGTGGATCCTGGAGACAGACTCTGCCTCAAGTGTCCACTGTCTCCGCGTTAGTCACCAGGTCTGTAGAAAGAGCTAAAACTGCTTTAGGAGAAAAGGAGGCAGGAGAACAGGAAAGATGTGACTGGAACCAAAGGTGGACAGAATAAACTGCCTCTGACAGAAAAGCTACCAGACAAGGCCAGCAACCTTAAAGAGCAGCTGCCACCCCAACTGCCACATGCCTCAGGGGCTCAGACCAGATCTTTAAAGACAAAGGTTTAAAAACTGCAGGGAAGTTTTACCAAGTGATAAAAGGAAACTCAAACAACCTTATCAGCTATGAGGCAACTGGGTCTGGTCTGGAGAGGTTGAATAAAAGGCAAGAGGCAAACACCCCAAGAGCAGATTCCGAATTCCACACATCACACCCCCACCTCTCCCCTCCCCTCTCCTCTCTACCCCACCCCCCACCCAACCCTGGGTCTTACATACACAACAACTCCTCTGGCTGTTGAAAAATGTCCAGATTTGATGGTTCTCTATACGTGACCTTTGCTTGTATCAGAATCCCAAACTCTTTAGCCCTCCCTCAGATCACAGAAGCCACCTCTCTAGAGGTATGGACAAAACACAAAAACAGAAACAAAACAAACAAAGAAACACAAAACCCGAACAACTTAAACAAGCCACCCAAGTCCAAGAACCCCTGGCACACATTCCCTAAGCCCAGCTTGACATCCCCAGCCATGACCTGAAACCCAAACCTCAGGCTATAGCCAAGCCTGGCGGAGCCTGATGCAGGACCAATCCTGTCTTTCTTTCTTTTTGAAATACCATTTTGTCCATTCTTTCTCACTATGTCTCCCCCAACACTTTTCTTAAGTTTCAATTTCTTTAATAATGGGTTCCTGTCTGGGCTTGTACTCCGGCGAGCTTCCGACAGCTTCTCGACGAAGTCAGTTGCTCACCACTATAAGACTGTGAGCAGTCAGCTGGCTCACACAGGTCTGAAGGCAGAAGCGGTTATTTAGGAGGAAAGAATACCCCAGTTTCAGTGAGGGAAGAGCTGCTACAATCCAAATCTCCATACGGCAAAGCATTTCTACAGCGGCAGAAGTACAGAGACGGTAAAGGATAGCAGGACCGGAACAGAGGGCTGAATGGATTCTACCCCGCTGTGTTTACAGTGGCCGTAAAGTGCAACGGTTCCAATGCAACCATCCATGGCTGCTTGCAAGGAGGGGAAGACCAGAAGATACCATAAGCGAAGTGGCCTGCGTGAGGAGTGTTAGTGAGGCACTTAACGCTGGCCCAGGTCAGCACTGACTAGCAGAAAAGTGTCAAACTGGCAGGACAAGGGGTTCGCACCCCCACAGGCCTCCCGATGTCATGGGGAGTGCATTTACGTCGCACACATAACTGCAGAAGCTACCCAGATACTGGTGTAGGAACACGTCTCTGGCCTCAGTGTGAAGAGCAGTGGGAGGTCAACACGGAAGGAAGAGAGTGACTTTGACATGTGAGCTTCCTCTGTCTACCAATGCTCTCCTCCTAAAACACTGAATCCATTGCCACTACTCCTCTTATCCATGCCTTATGCCATAGGCGATGCTGTTGCCTTCTCTTTCAGAGCAGATCCAGCAAGGCCATAACCCCTGGCTCAATGCGCGGCTCTGATTGGTGGGTGTCCTTCCTGTATTTCCCTGTTCCTTCTCCTAGGCTCTGCTCTTCACAGCCAGCCGTCTACCGGATGCTGCCGCTGGTTCCCAGCTTGCCTCTCAGGCTGATGACCTTCCTTCCTGCCCCATGGACGCTGATCTTCCTTGTCCCTGCTCCGCCCTTTCTCCTAAGCCCTGTGTTGTGTCTACTGCCTATTACCCTAACCTCCCCCCTGCAGCACACTTTAGTTCTCAGCTCCCTGAGGATAGAAAGCCTTATCTGTTTAATTTTCCTCAATGTTCCCAATGTGAAAGGAGCATAGTTTAAAAAAAAAAAAAGCCTTTTGGATATGTAAAAAAAAAAAATATCAGGAACCCCGCTAGACCTAAGGCTGCACTTGATAACCGGAACCCAGTGACGTCACTCACTGTAGGTAACGAGACACAGTCCTAGAACCCCATGAGGCCCACTGGACAGTGTATAACCACAGACCAAGAGCGATGCTCTGCTATGCACATCTTGAGAGGTGCCACCTTGATCTGCCCTGAAACTGGAGAGTCTCTCCCAGGATCCTGACCCTTAACCAGAGACTTCTGTTAGAGACTGGACCTGACCTTCAGCTAAGACATGTCACACAGGGCAGCAGCCTTGAGGACACAGGTGTGGGACCACGGTTATGACTTTGGAGTGTGAGCCTTGTGTACTGAGCCACAGCATAATAAAACGTAACTTCTGTTATACCAAGTATGTATACACCTTCCTGCTTGTGACCCAGTGCCTACAACAGTAAGTGGACTACAGGGCGACCAGGAGGTAACAGCCTGCAAAAAACATTTCACATAAAAATAACGCCACCGCTTAAGAAACCCTTTCTTCTGCATGTCACAGTGTACCCACCCACCTGAGCCACATTCAGGGTGGTTGAAACCTTCTCCTGCTTCGCTTCGACTGTTCGGAAACTGAACGCTCTTTCCAGAACCAGCTGATCGATGCTGGTCAGCTCACAAATTTCTTTTAACTCTGTTGGGGGCAGAGGAAGACAGGAACGGTGACTCTGTGTGCTCAAGTCCTCCGCGGTTTCTTCCAAATTATACTCAAGTGTATAAACATGTATGAATCAGAAGGGTGAAAACCTCACTGCAGGGTGGGGGGGGGGGACCGGGAGGAGAGGAGGGAGGGGGGACTGGAAGGAGGGGAGGGTGGGGGCTACAATCGGGATGTAAAGGGAATATATAAACTAAAAGAAAGACACACACATGGAGCGAGGGAGGGAAAGAAAACTTGAGTGTAATAGTGGAATAGTATTTCTATTCAGTTTCACTAGTCAGTTTTGTCAAACCTATGAAGCCCAAGGTTTGCTTTCTAGATTAGAAACTGTGCAGACGTTCAAAGAAAGTTCTTGTGCCAGCCACGCTGCTTCTGCACTGACTTACCGTTTTTATCTTTGATTTTGCTTTCGTCCAAACCATTCACTCGTGATTCGGGCTTGAACTCGATGTTCCCCAGTTTCAAAACGGTGGCTACCACCTCCAGGACAGACTCGGCCTCGTGATCGCTGAAGCCCACGATCTGCATGGCATTCTGGAGGGGAGAGAGGCACCGGCTTTCCTTCTACACTTCAGTACCTGCCGTTGTTTTGTTGTTACCATTTGCTTGTTTTAACAAATAATGAAATGTAATGAATAATATCACAGATTTACTTTGGAAGTAAAAAAAAATTTAAAAGACAAAGCAATTATCGTGCTCACTGGTTCCAAACTGTGACTTCAGGGCCTCCCAGGTGCCATGCACACTTATGGCAGAGTCCCAGGCGCCATGCACACTTATGGCAGAGTCCCAGGCACCACACACACTTATGGCAGAGTCCCAGACACCACACACACTTATGGCAGAATCCCAGGCACCATGCACACTTATGGCAGAGTCCCAGGCACCATGCACACTTATGGCAGGGTCCCAGGCACCATGCACACTTATGACAGAGTCTGGCACAGACAGGAAGACAGAGAAGGAGACTGAGAGCTAAGTGCTCCTCCCCACTTTCAGTCAACCAGCGGCTTTCCATAGATTTTTTTTGTTTTTTTCCCCCCATATTGGGCTTCAGCTTCTAGAAACAAAACCAAACAAGACATTTCCACAACCTCCAGCGGCAGAGACAACCTTGCTTATTTCACATAGGAGGAAAACACCAGTTTGCAAAGGTGAGGTGCCCCTGAAGGACGCAGGGAACACTTCTTCATTCACAAATGCACACAGAGAGCCAACCATGTGCCAGGGAAAGCGGTTACAGAACTGGCCTTGGACTCAAGTCTTGAGCAAAGTCATGTCCAGACTATTGCTTCCATATGCGGTGTTTATACACCGCCGTACAAGGGCACACTGAGAGACATCTCTCTGAGAACAGCTGGTATAATCATTGTCTGTGTGTGTGTAACAAGTCTACACAGCAGTGGGAGTATTGTGCACTTCTTGATACGGAAACTCTCAAACATACACCTGAGTGGCAAGAACCGGGAAAGGACCCCACAACCTTTCCAATCAGCTTCCGTTTTGCGTCACCTCCTCCCGCTGCTCCTCCCCTCAGCCTCAGCTGTCTCACTTGGAAGTAAATCCCAGTTGCCCTAATGTCATGATGGGAGGAATTCTGAAAGTGCGTGCCACAAAAGGACGGAAAACATAAAGAGTAAAAGTCATTTCTTTCCTAATGAATGAGGAATGCAGAGTCTTCCAACGTGTACATCATTTTCTAGATCTGCTTAAAAACAAGACTTTTTATTTTTTTATTTTTTTATTTTTTTGCCTAAAAATACTTTGGACCTAACAGGACCCAAGGGCAGTTTTCACATTGGGAAATTAACTTTGGCTATAAAAATACTTAGATTTTCAACACACAGTGAGGGTCAAGTCCCAAGACAATAGATGAAGGCTCCTTTTCACGAAGGGTAAAGCAACGTGCTGTAGTAAACAGGGCCGTCAAAAGCGTATACGGGGGCTGGACAGATGGCTGAGCGGTTAAGAGCACTGACTGCTCTTCCAGAGGGCATGAGTTCAATTCCCAGCAACCACATGATGGCTCACAACCATCTATAATGTGATCTGATGCCCTCCTCTGGCCTGCAGGTGTACATGCAGGCTGAGCACTGTATACATAATAAATAAATAAATCTTTTAAAACCATATATGATTGTTGAGCTAGTGTGAAACCAAAATAATAAAAACATAATGAATACTTGGGTGTGCCTAAAACCTTGGGGAGCATAAATTACAATGTAACGGAACCTGAGCTGCAAGCAGTCTGGCTCGGCAGTACGGGTTACCCATGATACAGTGGAATGAAGGCTCTTCTTACCCGAACAGTTCTGAAATTGGCAGCGTCGTCCACACCATTAACTCTGGCAGAGTCCAGACTCAGGTAGTTGTATCTGCTGAAATCCTGCTCGAGTTTTAGCTTGTCTGTTGAGTCACGCATACAAACCCATAAGTCATTTTAATAACGTACTGCTCCCCATGACTTCATTCCTTACCCTCCAGATAAAATATCCCTTGTATCATGTACCAAGTCAACAATAGAAATTGATGCATAGTTTAGGGGTTAAAATGCTTTTAGGTCTAGATAGGTGTTCTAAGTTGATAGTGACAATACGTGATGGAGACTGATTTACATTCAGAATTTTAGATGCACCAACATAGGAAAGATGTCTTCTTCAGGGCTGTCAAATACAGCTAGCCAAAACACTAAGAATGTAACATTTATATAATTCCTGATTATGATGTGGTTCTTCTTGCCATAGGTAAGCTATTGTATTTATGTGTGATAATATAAATGTGTATGTACAAAAATAATTCTTCAAAAAGAGAAAAGAAAAAAAAAAGAGTAGTCAAACAAAGTGGCCCTGAAAAAAAAAATTGATGCACAAAGATCAAGAGCAGCTTCTCCTGAAACCCACTTTTGTAACTGTTGCTGGGAAATATTGGGACAAGGAATGGATAAACACAGGGAGTGGAAAACGTCCTTCATATAAGCTGGCTTTGGACTCATATGAATTATTTTGGAGTGATATATCCTCAACGATGGTAAGACAGGGTAAAGACTCTGACCGTTTCGTGATTCTGTGTGGGGAAACTGCCACTGGCAGCCGCAGGCTCTCATTAGATCAGTAGATTGCAAGGGCAGCCATGAGAGCAGTCTCCCCACCTGTACCCTTTTCACCCCCTGCCCATGTACACACAGCGGTTAACTCCGCCGGCTTTAATGTGCACATGCTGGCTATCGGGGCCACGGTGATGACGGGTAATCTTCGCTGTCAACTGAACTTAGGATCCCCTAAGAGACATACCTCTAGATGTTAGGCAGAGTGAGCATGGTGAACCCCAGGATTCACGTCTCTGAGCAGGTATGAGTAGACTCCGAGCCCCACTGCTACAACTGAGAACACAGCCGCCACCCCCCCTTCCCTGTCACCCCCAACCCCATGCACCGTGAACCACATCAGCCTTTCCCCAGCTACACTCTTCTCCCTAAGTATAAGTCACAGAAATAAGAAAAGTAGCGAACACAAGAGATCATCTCCCTGAATGTGGCCTCCCTCCCATAGCTCTTCTGATTTGAAGGATTTGATGATGTAGCCAAGAGCTATTAAATAATTTCCTTGTGACCTTATATTAACTCTCTAAAAATCTCTGATAGTCAGATGTTAATTCTGCTATGGCTACAAATATCTTCCCTATGACTTTAAGAAATGATTACACCTATTTATTTACTATACATTTATGAGTACATATAGGTATGTATGTATATATGTATGCATGTATGTATGTATATATGTATGTATGTATGTATGTATGCATGTATGTATGTATATACATGCACTTGTATCATGGCAAGGGTGCAGAGGTCAGGACAACTTGTGGGAGTTGGTTCTCTCCTTAGGACACATGCGTCCCAGGGGTGGAACTAGGATGTCAGGCTCGGCAAGTTCCTTTGTCCACTGAGCCACCTTGCCCGCCGCACTCCCCATGCTTTTTAAATTTTCTCTGAGAAAAGTCTTAGGCAATTGTAGACCTTTACTACGCTGCCAATTCTCTTTCCTTAAGTGTGCTAGTCCTCCACTTTGATTGTAAATTTGTGGGAGGCCTTCTCCAACTCTAAGGGCTTAGCACATGTGGGGTACATGACTTGGCCCCTGGTGAGATACAGAAATATGAAAGAAATCCTGGGGCGTGGCAGAGGACACCAGAACAAGATGAAATGAAAGTTCTACACGGAAAAAACATACAGAGAGGGTGTTGTAGAGAGTGTTTCAGAAAATGCTGTGACAATAAAAAGCAAAGACAGAAATGTGGACTTACGGAGGAGCTCCTCAGAGGCACCAGACAGCAGCTGATAGAACACGTGGAAGTTTCTTTCACCTCTGGGCTGCTTAACAACACGAGATTTCTCTAAAAGATCTAAAAGGAAAAAAGCAAACAAAACTAAATTGTATAGAATTCACATTGCCTTTAAACATGGCATACTTGCTCTCTCTTTCATCAGTTTTATACTAATAAAATAAAACAATAAAAGAAGCCATGCTTTAACTTCTACTTTGAAAAAGAAGCACAACTCAATTAAAATCAACTAAACTGCCAAATAAAGCAGTTATATCCAACAAGTCCATTCAAGATAATAGCTTTTAATACTAATATCCTATTTTTAATGGTCATATTAAAGACTTTAAGATGTAACGCTACAAATGAAAGGATTGAAATGCATCATTGAGATTCACGTAATAATCAAAATGCTGAAAAACCAGCTGCGAAGCCCTGCCGTTTTATAAGGCATCATCATATGTACAGCTGGACACCCAGGCAGGGCTTTAGGGGCTCAGGTGTGAAGTCGGAACATCCAATCCAGGCGCATATTCCCGGCTCCACACTGTATGCACACCCCACCTTCTGGGAGAATCAAAGTGCCGTTTTCCAGATCTTCAAGTATTAGGATTTTGTATAATTTGACAAACACTCCAGATACTTTTTCATCTCTTAAACTTAAGGTCTCATTAACTTTTGACACTTTTCCCCAGAAATGAAAACATATTAACAAAGACACAAGAAAGGAGTCATCGTGACAAAATACAGGCAGCAGTCTCCTCCTGCCTGGAATCCTGCTAACCCCTCACTAGGGACACAAGAGAGGGTCTGAGCGCTGCTGGCAAAGGCCAATTTTAACTGTAAAATTCTTCCTCATACATTTACACTTCTAGCTGTAAACCGCCATTGCTTAGCGACACTCTAAGCGGTGAGTTCTCTTTACTGATGTTACTGGCATGCTTAGTCCTAATCACGTTGAAAACCCAATGTTATTTAATGGGTGTGAGGTTAAAAGAGCGCCAGGCAGGCTCCAGAAGGATGTGCACAGATGCATCTGTGGCATCTACAAGAGTGCTTGATGCAGAGTGGAGAGAACTTAACAGTGTAGCTATGGCGGATGGGAACTTAACAATGTAGCTGTGGCGGATGGGAACTCTAGTGTGTTCAAAATACAGGAGGCTGTTTATAAGAATGACAAGATAGGCGTGGTGGTGCACGCCTTTAATCCCAGCACTCGGGAGGCAGAGGCAGGTGGATCACTGTGAGTTCGAGGCCAGCCTGGTCTACAAAGTAAGTCCAGGACAGCCAAGGCTACACAGAGAGA
This sequence comes from Acomys minous, assembly GCF_964271855.1. NCBI lineage: Eukaryota > Metazoa > Chordata > Mammalia > Rodentia > Muridae > Acomys > Acomys minous. The sequence goes on along the minus strand of NC_140486.1, from coordinate 76,973,102 downwards.
CCCTGTCTCGAAAAACAACAACAACAACAACAAAACCAAAACAAACAAAAACAAGAATGGCAAGATAGGATGCGAGACCTATTCCAAGCCAACTGGAGAAAGAAAGAAATATTTCAGTATCACAATATTAGAAATGAGACACTGTAGATCTTCTACATTTATCTCCAGCGGTCACACATCTTGAGAGACTGCGATGCCCCAAACTACGGTGAAGAATGTTGAGTTGGGCATTTAGAAAAAAGGAGAGGTAGGAAGCAAAAGCCCAAATCAGTAACTTAGTGGGGAGCAGTGTGCAATATTCATCATGTAAAGAAATGAAAGTTCAAACAATTAACAGGTGCACATGCGTGCGGGAACATATATGGGTAAAAACACACGTGGTTTTACTTACGAAGCAGTCAAGCTTCGACGAGATTGTAACAGTACTGCACAATTCTAGAACAAAGAACCCAGGGGCAGATTCTTTGAAGAGAAGCTAATCCTGAAAGGGAATCACCACGCCCAGAAGAAAGTAACTGACTAAGTGGGAAATACAAACAAGGGCTGTGTTCTGCTTTGTCCATTCATACACACATTTCTTCAGTGGATCACTGACACTCGCCCACTAAGCACCAGGAAATAGTCAGGCATGAGCAACGTGAAGGCTTTCTTCCTCGTGGCTGACAAGTCCCGCGTCAGTGACCATGCCACAGAAACCAACACAAAAGTCTTTCCAGTTGATATAAGTCGACGGCTGTGGAGATGGCTCGGTGGATAAAGCACGTGCCAAGCATGCATGATGACCACAGTTCGGATACCAGGAATCCAAGTAAAACCAGACGTGGCACGGCATGTCTGTACGCCCTCCATCTCCAGTGAGATGGGAGGAACCAGGAGAAACCTCAAAATCTCATGAGTCAGCTACCTGGTAACTGCATCAGTGAATATGATAGCCTGCCTCAAACAAAGTAGGAGAGAGCCGAGACCCGAAATCATCTTCTGACCTCTACACAGGCACCATGACATATGCATGTTCTCTCTCTCCCTCCCTCCCTCCCTCCCTTTCTCTCTCTCTCTCTCTCTCTCTCTCTCTCTCTCTCTCTCTCTCTCTCTCTCTCTCTCTTTCACTCACTCACAGAAAGAAATAACAAGTTGCTATGACTGAGAAAGTGAGGGTGAAGAAGACAAAGTAAGTAAGCTCTCCAGGTTCTTTTCAGATCCCTAAAAGACCTGGTACACCCCATAAGCCTTGGACACCTCCCTAGCCTGCTGCTTCTTACTTGACAATGGCCCCTTAGTCAAGGGACAAATGTGCTTTGCAGCACTTAAACATCATTTTTTTTTCTTAAATATTTTATTTTTTAATTTTAATTTATGTCCTTTCGTGTGGAAGTGTCAGATCTTGGAGTTACAGACAGTTGTGAGCTGCCATGTGGGTGCTGGGAATTGAACCCGGGTGCTTTGGAAGAGCAGGCAGTACTCTTAACCACTGAGCCATCTCTCCAGCCCAAATATCATTTCTCATGCTTCAGGACATAAAACAGTACCTTCACACTAATACCTTCACTGACACATTGTCCACACTGCAGTAACTGCAACACACTGCTTAGCTTGCCCCCTGGCCTCTTTGAAATGTTCAGACAATGGAGAACGTAGAAACAGCAGTAGCTGTCAGATTCATTGCCGTGACATCACTGAATTAAAGACCAGCGTGTGACAAGGAATGCTGACTGACCAAATGTACTTGACCTACACATGTACTGATTATGGTCGGCAATGGTGGCCATAGTCAAACATGGCTCATGGTGTTTAAAAGGGAAGGCGAGGCAGAACTTCAGCTTCCTTCCCGTTTGTTAGCATACGCAGCCCTGAGAGCGGCTCTGAGGCCGACTGTCACCTCTCCTTTACAGATGAGAAAAGGAGCCCATGTCATCCGGACAGAGTGTGAACCCAGAGCTTAGCTTACTGGGGTTCACTGCTAGGCTCTGTGATCTTTCAGGAATTTAAAAAAAAAAAAAATTAAAGAATGTAAACCACTTAAGCATTTGGAAAACGCCAGACTTTATATGACATCCATGAATTCGCTAAGCAACTCCCTTACGAAACGAGGAAGCTTTTTATTGCAAAGCGGTTGAAGGTTTTACTACTTACCGTGCCTGCTCTATTACCCCAGAGCCTGTTTCAGTTTTTTTTTATGACTTTTCATGTAAGTCATAAGCTTCCAGGTAGAAAAGTAATTAGAGGAGATGTTTGCCCCCAACTAATTTACTAAGGCTTGAAACCTTTCCCTGTTGGTGTTTTGTGCTGAGCGAGCGTGTACCAACACAAGCAAACGGCACACAGCCACATCAAATAATTATTACTCCAAGCGGTGGCTGTAAGCACAGTTCACTGTAGGGACTTCTCACCTGACCACGCTAGTTTATGCAACTGTGACCCGAATGCAGTGAAAACAGAGCAACGCCTCCGCCCCCCCCAATTCTCTTCCGCCTGCAGAACTCCTGCCAGAACCAGCTGGGCCTCAGCTAGGGAGAGTTACAGAGGTTATTATTACCAGATACCAGGTACTTAGTACAGCAGAGCATCTGACGCTCTCCAGATACCCCAATGCCACTGCGTCTCTTTTAATACTTTAAAAAAAAAATAATTTATTTAATTTTATTTTAGTGTGAGGGTGCTGCCATTGGAACTGGTATTACAGACAGTTGTGAGCTGCCATGTGGTGGCTGGGAATTGAACCCGGGTCCTTTGGAAGAGCAGACAGTGCTCTTAACCACTGAGTCATCTCCCCAGCCCTGCCACTGCATCTCAAGAAGTTCAACATAAATTCATATCATATAGAGATAAACTCATTAAGCCATGCACAAGGTAACAATAGGGACAAAGAGACACTGCAACCAGGATTTGCTTCCCTACTCAACAGGCCATCACCAACTGACTGCTGACACACACACACTTACTTTGGGGGCTTTCTAATTTTGAAAACTTACTAGCTAAACCACAAGATGGCCATGTGTTTGCTCATGTCTTATAACATCTTTCCTAGGCAAATTGTGACAAATAAAATGCCCACCATCACCACTGCTGGAAGATAAAGCTTTTATAAATAGGCAAAACAATTAAAATTGAGTAAAAAAAAATAAATAAAAGGGTTGGGAAGAAGGAGGAGGAGGAGGAAGAGAAAGAAGAAGAAGAAGAAGAAGAAGAAGAAGAAGAAGAAGAAGAAGAAGAAGAAGAAGAAGAAGAAGAAGAAGATCTCATCACCCTGGGGCATAACAAAAGGATTAGACTGTTTGGGAAAAATGTCTTTGTTTTATGCCTATTCTCTCTCCTAGGAAAAGAAGAGGCCCGGCACTGTCCTTGGTGGCCTCCTCATCTCCACTGATGTGTTGGCTGTCCCTCCCTTCCAGTCACTGACCAGATGGAGAGAGGGCAGGTTATTTACAACTGTCCATAAAAACAAGCAGGTGTTTAGAAATTAAGGAAACAATTAGACCTCATCAATGGTTGCTACTATAGTTAGGTCAGTAGAGAGTATTGAACAGGAAACAAGAAAAAGGAAGAGGTCCAGTTCTCAGTAAAGGCTTACGGAAGAGTCACCTTTGTCTCAGTTTTACCAATGAGGATGGGCTAACTCTGCAAGCCCATGACTCAGAATGCTGGCTGCCCCAGAGTCCCCACACCTTCCCTCTGGTGGTTCCAGATGAACTCTCGGGAGAAAATATCTGTTTCATCTAACGCACTCAGGCCTCACCTCGCCATTAAAGCAAAAGGCTAGTTCAAACAGTGTGTGCCTTAATGTAAGAAACTACCATCAGTAATCAATTTTAACCATTTTTCTGTTGGGGGATGGTCTGATGTATTTTGATGTTAATTACAGCTTGCTGTCTGTGTGACCCAACCTTTTGTTTAATAAAAAGCCATCCCACCTGGGCAGGGTGGAGGAGATAGGTGGGGCTAGGAGAGAGGAATTCTGGGAAGGAGAAGGACAGCCAGGAGGAGAAGGAGAGAGACTTGAAGTGAAGAGAGGAAGGCCGCCATGGGTTAGATGGAGGAGAAGCACATGGCCGGTGGCATGGATGGAGGATCCGGCCCAGAGGAGGAAGGTTGGCAAGTGTTTGGGATGATGGATGGGAAATAACTTGATAGAAGTTACCGGACACAGATGGCATGGGATTGAGGCAGGGATTGCCACTATGGGAGGTGGTTTAGAGGACTGATATCTGCCCTGCCCCACGTTAACTAAGGCTATCTTAAAATATAACAAGTGTCTGTGTCTTGATTGATTACTAGCCAGGCCTACAGATAATACAGGTAATACATACAATTTAAAAACAATATTTTTCTCCTTGTCTTAAATAATTAACCCTCCAACTACCAAATAACCAGGAATTACTGAGCGGAACTCAATGTTTTCACTGGAAAACCCTAAACACAAACATGGGTTTATGCATGTATTAGGAACACCGTTTTAAAATCAATACAATCCTTGAGATCAGGTCTCCAAGACACGTAAGGCCTGGTGGGCATGGCAAACTGCCCACCAAGAAGGCAGAAGCCCTGGGACAAGCTGAGCAGCGAGACCAGCCATACTGACGTCTGAATACTCTCTGTTGGGCCTCTGCTAACTAGTGTTTAATAGAATGCAATCTGTCTCAGAAATCTCTCCTGAACGCAGATAACTGATTCTACCCTCCTGAATTGATAATTGGCAATATCCTCCTGAAGCCGGGGCGGGGCCTACATTTACCATACTTTGTTGCTCAACCTAAGAGTGTATGGCAGGAGTTTTAAGACTGGACAAACAGGCTAAGAGTCCAGCTGGAGCGTGGTAAGAGTCAGGTTAGAGTCCCTGCACATTGTTTGTAGGTTATGGGGGGGCAGGGGGTGCAAGTCCTTTCCAGCTAGACTAGTGATATAACCAGTTTGACTGAGAGACCCTGGCTCAACGAATACAATGGAGGAACAACTGCAGATGTTTCCTGACATCAACTTTGGGTTTCCACATGCACGTGTACACACACACACACACACACACACACACACACACACACACACGTTTCACTCCCAATCATTGATTTGACATCAATAAAGTCAAAGATATTAGACAAAAGAACAAAGCTGTAATAAGTCTTACACAACGTGAAAAGAATAAAATCATGTCCCATATCCTACAGTGGCAAGAATGATACCACACGAGGTTAAACAACACACCAAGAGGAGACAACATACAAAGGCAGGAAAAAAAAACTGTACTGTAAACTCAAAACAAATGCCAGAGAAAAGGAGTCACAGGCACGATGCCACCTTGACCTTCTGTGGAGGGCCAGCTCATTTCCTCCACCTCCGTGCTTCTCTCAGGAGGATGCTCCCCAGAGAAAGTGCCTAGCCTCACTCGGTCCCCGCATCACTCCTCCCCGGGCTGGGAGACGAGGCAACTGCACTGCCAGGCCTAGGGATGAGATACATGGTCTGCGCCCTCTGGCTTTGCTCTTCAGTCCATGAGACAGATGGGACAATGGCCATGGGGAGAAGCCATGGACACTTAGTGCCATCAGTGGCTTCCTGACTTCCAATTGCTGGAGGGCTACTAGCACACCTAAGTGTCCCGGAGACAAACCAAAGCCTATTTTCTGTCCATTGGATAGATCAGAGTGGGGGTTCGATGTTTACTATCGTATTGTCCTTGGTTAGAGCAATAGTTTGAGCAGATCCCTCTGAGCCCCGATCCACCCATCATGATGTTCTTCTTATAGGTTTCTAGGACCCTCTGGATCCATCAATTTCCCCATTCTTCCATACTTCTCTCACCAAGAGTCCCAGTAGGAGAGCGGGGACTGACTCTGACATGAACTCTGGTGCTCCATATTTGACCACCTCCCCTTGGTTGGGAGGCCTGATGACACTCAAAGAAAGAATAAGCAGGCTACCAAGATGAGACTTGACAGTCTATGACCATATAGTGGGGGAGGAGGTCCTCCTTGGTCACAGACCTAGGGGACGGGAACAGGATAAAAGCGGGAGAGATGGAGGAATGGGAGGATACAAGTGATGGGTGGGCAATTGAGTTGTGATCTGAATCAATTAATAAAAAATAATAAAAAAAAAAACCCAAAGCCTATTTTCTTCAACCCATGCCTACTTCTCACTTGTCCAAATGTCAACATGGGTTGATTTGGACTGTGTAGGAAAGCCACCTAAAATCTTAGTACTGCAAAGCATTGAGCAGTTCTGGGCTTGCTTTTGGTCTCTAGGTGACACTGATGGGCAATGTCCCCAAACACATATTGGGCAGCTCACTTCATGCCCCTCTTCTGTCCCAAGCAGATGACTGTGGGCTGGTCCACAATGTAGTGAAGAAAGACTCCAAACCAGCAAGAGCCAGGCACCACTATGTAATCAGTGTCCAAGTCCGGCTCGTCTCTCCTTGATAGACCTTCCACTAACAAGCCTCATGGCTGAGCCCTGACTCAACGAGAATGGGACAGCACAACGGTGTGGACACAGAATGAGAATTTATAGTGGCCATTCCTGAAAAATCTATCCAACTGTGGCTGTTAAAATAAGATTGTTGGGCCGTGAGATGGCTCGCTGGGAAAAGGTGCAGGTCACCATGTCTGGAAACCCAAGTTCCAAGCCCAGGATGTACTCAGTACAACTCTATGCTATCTTCTGTATTGTGTAAGCATGCAAAACAGTGAAAAGGAATGGACATGCAGCTTGGTGGGAGAGTACATAAGCAAGAGGTCCTAAATTCAATCCCCAGTATCACCAAGAAAACAAATATATACATAAAATCATACACTTAATCTGGAGCTTTACTTCTTAAAAATTTCAAAAGCATATATTTACATGTGATATTCAGTGTGTGTGTGTGTGTGTGTGTGTGTGTGTGTGTGTGTGTGTGTGTATCTGTCTGTCTGTCTGTCTGTCTGAGATGCCAGATTTCCTCAGGTGGTGGTTATTCAGCCATAGACAGGCGGTCTCTGTGCCGGTGAAAGGCTATAGACTATGAACAAATCAGCATTTAATAGTAGAAAACAGACATTATTAGTGTTTATTAGGTACCACGCCCACAACATGCAGTTTAGAGCTAATAAATACCTGATCCTCGCACGGCCTGACACACTATTAATCTCACTTCAAGGAAGAAGATGCGGAGGACCAGAGAACTTCAGTAACTAGCTGTCTTTGTAATAAACACCAGAGACCGTGTGATAAACTGGTGAGAACTGTGCTCATGAAGTAAATGCCCCAAATGATAAAACAGGACACCTGGCTGCCGGTGTCTCCCCAGTTCGTCTTGTGAGGCTCCTGATACCCAAATGGGATGAGGGCAGCCAGAATCTTCACCTTTGTTTACAGATTAGAGGGTTCACTTGAAATTAGAGATGTCCTCAGAGCAGATGCGTCTCTCTGCCATTCTTTGAGCAAATAAAAACCTTTGAGATTGATATCATATTTTTCCAGTCTAATTGCGTCCAAGTACCACAGATTTAAGAAAGTGCCTGGAAGTATTAGAAGAAGAAAAAGAAGGGGGAGGAAGAGACAGGGAGGAGCTAGGGGGGCTGGCAGGGCGGGGAGAGAAACAGAGACAGAGAGAGACCCAGTTTCTCAAAGGTCCCAGTTCACACCAGTAGGGCACAGAAATCTTCAAATCCCAAATACAAAGACGAGTACGCGAGCAACAAGGCTGAGCAAGCGGAGCAGCATCACTCCAGATCAGTGGAGCATCTGCATGCACATCTCTTTTATCTTCTCTGCTAAAGAAAGCTTTGCCACCTTCCATTTTAACTACACCTCCTTCCCAACAGCACACTGTCCTCAGGGATCTGTAACTTCCCAGTGAGTCCCAGACTTAAAGTTGTATTGCATACATACCTCTTTTAGAGAGAGGGAACTGAGTTGCTGGCCTCTGTTTTCCACTTCCCTGGCATACAGCTGTCTAGAGGGCTCTTGCACCTCTCTCAGAGTAATAATTTTAGCCAGTAACCATTTGTGCTTTTACTAGTGGTTGCTGGGAAAGGAAGCAGTGTACATCTTCCACAAAATGGCAAAGCCCGTGCTGCAAGAAGCTAACTTAGTAGGATGTAGAGAGAACCCCAGGGGTTCTCCCATTGCTTCACATGCACCGAGGCCAGGGCAGCAGCTCCAGGGCCACCATGAGTCAGCCCCGTCTATATGGGGTTAAACTTCCTGTTCCAAAAAAACAAATATATGCATAAAATCATGCAGTAACTCTGGAGCTTTACTTCTTAATCTTTGCTAAAGCAAAGGACACTCTTAAGCACCAGGGTGTTCCCACTTCATAAATTTCAATACAATTTTCTTGTGGGAACACATAGTAACCAAGACCATATGAAATTCATTCACACAGACATATTACTCTTAATGGAAAAGAAGCGTTTAGTATTTATTCTCCATGGATACTGTAAGAATCTGCTGATTCTTATGTCAAGGCGAAATTTCTGCTTAAAGCTGGAACTTAAAATTTCAAATCCAAAATTACTTTCTTATACTTTTAGTAAAGTAACCTCTAATTATGTTCATAGAGTCTTCAAGAACAGTATTAATTAAATCATTCCAGAATGTTCAGCTGCATGTTCTGTGATGAAAGGACGAAGTTACTGTTACCACTGACGTAATAACTAGTTAACGTAATAACTAGTATTAACAATGTAATAACTAGAGTTAATTTGCCTTACAAAAAGGAAGTACTAAAGATTTATGGATAGCTTGCAGAATTAAAATTAATCGTTCATTAAGATGGTGGCCTTAAATTCCAGTCACCTCCTTTCCCAGACAGCTCTCATCAGCTGCCATACACTTCGGGGAGTCTGCCAGGCAGTCTGGGAGGGGCCACCATCATTTGTTTCTGATTACAGCATATGCAATGTTGCAGGAGTACTTTGCTTCCATATTTGGCAGATAAAATCATCTAATCTAAATTGCAGCATCCTATCCAATTTCATCTCATATTAGAACTTTCCCTTCCAGGCCTTTCCCCTACAACGATACATTCTTACAAATATGTGCAATCACCACGAACATCAAGTACACAAAAGTATATAGTGAGGCTGACCAAAAGGAAAAGTAAAATCACGTAAGAACTGCAAACTGCTGAAGTGGGAAGAAGCGCAGAATTCGCTCCCATTAAAAATGAGAAGGCGCTAGGCCTATCTGTGAATTGTGATGGACATTTTATGCTTTAAAATCCAGGTACTTGGGGGCTGGGAGATAGTTCCACTGATAAAGTGCTTGCCGTACAGGTATGGCACATGGGTTCGGAACCCTAGGACTCCTGTGAGAAGCTGGGCTCTAGGGCATGTGCCTGTAACACTGGGGGGACAGAGACAAGAACTCTGGGATGTGCTAGCCAGTGGTCCAGCCACATCTTTGAGCTCCAGGTTCAGTGAGAAATTTCATCTCAAAAAAATAGGGTGGAGAGTGGACGAGGACACTGACAGCTGGGCACAGTGGCGCACACCTTTAATCTCAGCACTTGGGAGGCAGAGGCAGGTGGATCTCTATGAGTTCAAGGCCAGTGTGGGATACAGAACAAGTCTAGGACAGCCAAGGCTACACAGAGAAACCCTATCTTGAAAGCCCCCCGCCCCCATTGGTAGACCAAGCTGGCCTTGAACTTATATGAGAGCTGTCTGCCTCTGCCTCTGCCTCCCAAGTGCCAGGGCTAAAGGCATGTGCCACTACTGCCCAGCTGCAGTTTAAAAAACATTTTTTAAATCTGTTTTAAAAAAAGGAAAAAAGAATGTTTTTATTGCAACAAACCAATGAAGGTGTTCTGCACACTTGGACAGCTGTCATTTCCTTATCTAGCTAGACTTACATTTGTTTTCATTTGAACAATTCCTGAAGCACTCTGGGGTGAATAGGCAATGGGTGCTCTGGTACTGTGATCCTAAAAACAGCCAGAGGATAGTAAGACAACGGCTGGGGACACATAAGCCCTTATGTTATAATTAATTTCCAAACAAATGGCATTTGAAATCAAAAGGAGAAACATCAGGGTAGCGGCACCCTGGCTCTAAGGCCGGGAAGGCACATCAGGGTAGCGGCACCATGGCTCTAAGGCCGGGAAGGCACATCAGGGTAGCGGCACCCTGGCTCTAAGGCTGGGAAGGCACATCAGGGTAGCGGCACCCTGGCTCTAAAGCTGGGAAGGCACATCAGGGTAGCGGCACCATGGCTCTAAGGCTGTGAAGGCACATCAGGGTAGCGGCACCATGGCTCTAAGGCCGGGAAGGCACATCAGGGTAGCGGCACTCTGGCTCTAAGGCCAGGAAGGCACAGGGAAGCCAGTCAAGCTGTGGCTCATGCCCACAGTCCACAGGCCCTGGACCTGGAGCTACCTAGCAGCCCTTACCCAGTCCTGCTCGTTATCAAGGATCCTGGAAGAGAGGGCACATCTCTCAAAATAACACTCCAAGTACAGGTCTGCTCACTGTATTAAATGAATGCTTCATTTTAAAAGCTATACATTTAAAATCAGCTATTCAGCTGGGTGGTGGTACACACCTTTAATCCCAAGACTTAGGAGGTGGAAGCAGGCAGATCTCTGAGTTTGAGGCCAGCTTGGTCTACAGACCAAGATCCAGGACAGCTAAGGGCTACATGGAGACACCTTGTTTCAAAAAACAAACATACAAACAATTTATATTTTAGGGCTAAGGTACAGTACACTTTCCCAGTGTGTGTGAGGCCCTGGAGTTCTATCTTAGCACCACAAAATTAGTTAATACATTCCTTATTTTTAATCACAGAAGATATTTTATTAAGGAAAATAACCCCGAGAGAGTCTTCTTCACACTAGATTAGTTTAAAGACCTGTGAGGTATAAATACAATAAGCACAAACATGTCAGTAGATTCCTAAACAGTTTCCCAAAGGTAATAATAAACTGATCTGAACAATACTTAGTCAGCCATGATATAGGAGGAGTTCTGAAGCCCGTTTGGCAAGACAGTAAGCTTATATTCCAAACAAACAAACAAACAAATTGTGTGTGTGTGTGTGTGTGTGTATAATATCCTACATTATATTATAAAGCAATCTGGAATGCAACAGTGAAATTTTTTTAGGAAAGTAAATACACTTTCTTCCCATCTCTTCAAGACACAGCATTTAAATTTTTCCGCTATTTTAAAATGCATGTTTGCCTCTTCTCAACTGGTTTATAAAGAGCCGAGTAAAATACTCACAGTTACTTATCACGCCTCCCAGTGGATCGCCTTTGAAGTCAAATTCAATATCCATATATTTGCCCTGTCAAAGAAAGACTCCGTAAGTTCCTCTCAAAACAGTCAGCATACTTTTAGAGAACAGCATACGAGCTTTGTTTCAATGTAATAAGGAAAGGCAGTTCATACAAGCATGATGGAAAACAATGTGCTCCATGAATAATTCACACTGCATGCCTGTTACCTAGAGCTCATCTTGATGTGGCTAATTTAGGAACAGATCATTGCTGACACACGGGCACATACACAAGGGCGGGGGGGGGTGGTCCTTTCCATCCTGTGACTTTTCCACTTCAGATCTTTTTCTTTTCTTTATTTTATTTTATTTTATTTTATTTTATTTATTTTTAATGTATATGAGTGCTCTATCTGCATGGACAGCTTCATGCCAGTAGGCGGCATTAGATCACATTATAGATGGTTGTGAGCCACCATGCGGTTGCTGGGAATTGAACTCAGGACAGCGCTCTTAACTTCTGAGCCATCTCTCCAGCCCCACTTAAGATCTTTTTCAAACGTCCTGAAGGGTACACCGTCTCATATCAAGACTAAAAACAAGAGTAACAGTCTTGGCAGAGAAACTGGGATAAGCGATTTCATTTTATAGGCAAATGTATTTCTGGCCATTGCTCCAAACTCCCTATCAGGCAGTGAGCAAAACTAACACTCCGTGTTCACATCTACTCAAACCAACACACAATGATGATGCATCGCAAGCTCAGAATCAAAGAGTGCTTTCAGTGGCTTTTGACCTAGATTCTATGGCAATATAGAGCTGAGATTCACATTACACTTATGGACAGTATTTTAAAACAGATGTAGTTTACTATTGTGAAGTTTACAGAGTTACTCTCCAACTGCCTCGCTGAATAATAACAACAGCAGAATAACCGTGACAGCTGTTTTGTGTTTGGAAATGGGTATGTTTATTTAATAAGTAAAAACTGCTTTTGCTTTGTTTCATGTCCTACCTTAATCATAGTCAGATAGATACTTTGTATATAGTTTTCCCCAAGAATTACATTAATTTTCAAAATGTGATAGGAAGGGAGAAAAAAAAGCATCGACTGCATGGCACTTAGTCAACAATGCAATTTGTGACTTTTTATTAGATTTCGGATGCTCCCTCACCATCTCCTCTTCCACTGCCGTCATCTATCCTTTTAAAAATCTTCACTTGCATCAAGCAAATGTCTGCAAATCATTTCTTTTAGGTGGAAAGAGGCGGAGGGAAAAGCCGGACACAGCCCTGCTGGGAAGGAGCCGGCAGCCTGGTAAACAGGACAGTGTGGTGGGGAGACCCACAGCTCATGGATGCACGTGGCTATGCAAGCAGTGCGGACAAGGGCAGAAGAGGAAGTGAGTGCAGAATAAATGTAAAGGCTCTGCAGTGAGGCGGACAGGAGTTAGGAAGCAGGCGTAAGGACCAGCTGCTGTTAGGACAGTGAGGAAGGGCGTCAGGCTCTTGACAGGAGCCACTGAACTGAAGGCACTTAAGCAAGAAGTCAAGGTCAGATTTGTCATTTACAAGGTCACCTGACTAGTGTACGATGGGCTGGAAAGGTGCAGGACCAGATGCAATGGGTGTCAAGGACTCAGGGCATCAGCTGGCTGCACTATTAGGGGAGAAAGGGTGATTGCTTCTAGAAGTGGCAAAAGATGAACACGAACTGAGAGCTAGCCAGAGCCACAGAGCCGGGCTTGGCCTTCACAAAGAGGCCGTCCAGAACAGCAGGGACACAGAACCGAAGCAGCTAGAGATTAGGAAAGAGGACTCTGAAGAGGAGACTAGGGACTGGCCTTCTGGAAGAGATAGCTTTGACAGGAGTTCCATCTCCCCCCTCCCCCCCAACCCCTCCCCCCCCCCGCCGGGGCAGTGGAGCAACAGATGCAGAGAGCTAGTGGAGGGGTTGGTGAGACAGGAGCTGGAAACCGTCCAGGCTGACAGCTGTTAAACTCCTGAACGTGTAACGTTCCCCACAGGCTCACTGTCTGAACATCTGGTTCCAGCTGGTGGTGCTGTTGAGGAGACTGTGGAACTCTTGGGACATGGGGACCAAGCAAAGGATGAACACGGACGGACGGCATGGTGTCGGGGTCTGCCCCGTCAACTATGATGGGTGTTTCTCCTTAAACTGTACGCCAAAGTAAACCCTTCCTAAGTTGGCTTTGTAACTGGGGGAATGGGGGAAAAAAAAAAAGTAACCACCACAGGTGTGAATAGGGACACACGCACAGGCAAGGTGCTGGGCGTAGGATTAATTCAGTTTGAGGGGCCTGGTCATGACTACATCTCTGAAGAAGCTGCTGGAGAGTAAGTGATAAGGGTGTAAACACTTGAGGGAGGGCAACAGGAAGGCAGCCATCAGTGAGCTGTTGAACAGCCCTGAGAACTCTCTTGCTGAAGGGACAGCCCGAATGCTATATGGCACCCACACCCTCACACTAGTCCAGCTGGAAATAACTTGCAGCTTCCAATATCCTACAAATAGCGTGCAGGGACTCTAACCTGACTCTCAGCACACTCCAGCTGGGATCTCAGTGGCTCTAGTCTTAAAACTCCTGCCATACACTCTTAGGTCAAACAACAAAGTCCAGTAAATACAGGCCTGGGCTTCATCATGATGCCAAGCCATCCTGCTCTTGAGTTGCTTTTGACCCACTTAGATTTTTTTTTAATAGTCCCATTAACATTGTCTTCTATCCTCCTATCTTCTCTAAATGCCCACACAACTTTGCCCATAATTTTCTGAAAAAACGTGTATGTACTGTGCCATAATTATTTTTAGAGATGTCCAACTTCCCTATCCAGTCTGAAAGCTTCTTAAAAAGAATTCACAGATTAAGTGTTTTCTGAGTGTCTACTACGGCATCATGCACTCCTATAACTGTGAAGGGTCTGAAACGTACACAAGGAAGTCAGGACTTGTTCCCAGGGTACCTACAAGTATTTCAAGTCAGTGATGACAAAATTAGGTAATCTGATACAGCAATTCAGAAGAGTAATAAATACCTTGGGCAAATAAAATCAAAATGAAGTCAGAGTGTACGAAAGATATTATCAAGGTAACACTTGAAGGGAGAGATAAATAATTCAAGAAGCCACCCAGCATGTACAGATCTACTACAGAGCACCCGACATGCAGAAGGAGACAACTGCAAAGGCTTGGGGCTAAGAAGCACTCAGATGCCAGAGGGTCACAAGGTTTGTGAAGCTGAGGCAGAGCCAGGTAGGGGCTAAGAAGCAGAAATAGTGTTTCAGTGAGACAGGCCCTGCCAACTGCACTGTAAGGATGTGCACTGTAAGGAGCTCTTACTGTAGAGAGCTGCACTGTAAGGAGCTCTCACTGTAAGGAGTTCTCACTGTAGGGAGCTCCCACTGTAGGGAGTTCTCACTGTAGGGAGTTCTCACTGTAGGGAGCTCTCACTGTAGGGAGTTCTCACTGTAAGGGGCTCTCACTGTAGGGAGCTCTCACTGTAAGGCGCTCTCACTGTAGGGAGCTCTCACTGTAGGGAGCTCTCACTGTAGGGAGCTCTCACTGTAAGGGGCTCTCACTGTAAGGGGCTCTCACTGTAGGGAGCTGCACTATAAGGAGCTCTCACTGTAAGAAGCTCTCACTGTAGGGAGCTCTCACTGTAGAGAGCTGCACTGTAAGGAGCTCTCACTGTAGAGAGCTGCACTGTAAGGAACTCTCACTGTAGAGAGCTGCACTGTAAGGAGCTCTCACTGTAAGGAGTTCTCACTTTAAGAAGCTCTCACTGTAAGGAGTTCTCACTGTAAGGGGCTCTCACTGTAGGGAGTTCTCACTTTAAGGAGCTCTCACTGTAAGGAGCTCTCACTGTAGGGAGCTCTCACTGTAAGGAGCTCTCACTGTAAGGAGTTCTCACTGTAAGGAGCTCTCACTGTAGGGAAGTGCACTGTAAGGAGCTCTCACTGTAAGAAACTACACTGTAAAAGCAAAGGGGCACTGCAGAGGGCTTATGAGACCTGCCTGCAAAGATCTCTTCAGCTACCAGAAAGAAAGGCCATGGGCTACATGGGAGGTGTAAAGAAACCTATATTCAAATTAAAAGACAGAAACAAGTCTACACATTTTTTAAACTTTTTTTTTCTTTCTTTCTTTCTTTCTTTCTTTCTTTTTTTTTTTTTTTTTTGTTTTTGTTTGTTTGTTTTGGTTTTGGTTTTGGTTTTGAGACAGGGTTTCTCTGTGTAAGAGCCCTGGCTGTCTTAGGACTCACTCTGTAGACCAGGCTGGCCTTGAACTCACAGAGACCCACCTGCTTCTGCTTCGCAAGTACTGGGATTAAATGTGTGTGCAACCACTGCCCCTTCTTATCGAATGAGTGTTGCCTGGTAACCCATCAATACCACCATTCGAGATGCAGAGGCAGGAGGATCTCTGTGAGTTCAAGGCCAGTCTGGTCTACAGAGAGTTCCAAGACAGCTGGGACTACACAGAGAAACCCTGTCTCGAAAAACAAACAAAAATCTTAAACAAATGAGGGGTTGGGTAAGAATACTGTCCAATGGTGCGAGCGCTGTCTTCCTCCGCTCAGCGCCTACCTAGTTTACCAGTTTGCATACAGTAGATGTCCCAAGCACTGCTTAAGAAAGAGGTTTTATGACCCTAAAATATTGAGTTTCTTTCTTAAAAGGAAAAAAATTCAATATGTCTAACTAGAAATATTGGGGGGCATGGGGGACACTGAGGTACATCCCTGAATGCACTGGTTCCAATTGTCAGCTGTGACCAATGTGTCTTAACTACAGCATAGCAGGTGCTGTCAGATTTCTCAGTAAAGTGATGAACAAATTCTTTCTAGATTAACCAAACACAGTCAAGGGCACTATCAAGAAAGATCACAATAATACACAAAATAGCATAGAGGCCAATTATAAAATTATAACATGTATTTGGGTGTAATATTAATCAAGTCACAGACCACAAAGCAGAGAAATTACTAGAAGCTAGGCATGAAATGATTTAGCCCATAATCAAGTGTTAATCTCATATCCTAATACCCATGTTATAAGAGGATTTCTCTGAAGCTATTTAATAAGCTAAATTGCCTGGCAAGCCATTCATGGATCCTAAACACCACTATAATGAATGACCTTTAAAGCTGTAGTTTTCTGCCTTTGTAGTGCCATGGCCACATAGACTTAGAAATTTGTGCACCCAGTTTGCAAACAACATTAAATATCTATCACATAAAGAAGCCTGGTTGTTGGAATCACGTCACTTCAAAATTCGATTCATGCAATCAGATTATCCATGTTAGCAAGCACGAAATGGCTGAGATCAAGCTGGTTATAAGAACTTAACTGGCTGATCCGATGGAAAAATTCACAGCCTTGGGTTTAGGAACTTATTTGGCCTTCTACTTCCTAAGCTGCAGAGACTACTCCACCTGACCCACTTCTTTATTTAAGCTTTGGACAACCTGTCTAAGGAGAAGGCCCACAGGGATCTGACGAGGGAGCGGGGGAGCATCTCTGGCAGGGAGGCCTTAGAAAGGACCAAAATCAGTCTCGGTGGCACAAGCAGTGGGTGAGACGATGGCTCAGAAAGTAAGTGAACTTTTAATATAAAACTTGGTTAAACCACAGAAGAAGAAGAAGAAAAGGAGGAGGAGGAGGAGGAGGAGGAGGAGGAAGAGGAGGAGGAAGAAGAAGAAGAAGAAGAAGAAGAAGAAGAAGAAGAAGAAGAAGAAGAAGAAGAAGAAGAAGAAGAAGAAGAAGAAGAAGAAGAAGATCTCAGAATACCTTCATGGAGCCAGACCAACAGGTACAGGTGTACAATCCCACCTACTGAGGATGTTGAGGCCATAGAAATGAGAGTTGAAGGCCTGCCTGAGGAATGTAACAAAACCCTGTAACCCATAGGGACAGAGAGGAGAGCAGGAGGGAGGGAAAGAGAGGAAAGGGGAGAGAGGAGGAGAAAGAGTGGAGTGCTAGAAGGTATAGCTTAGCAGCCACAAAGTCTCCACCACTGCAGAAAGCAAAAACACAGGCAATGCCTGTATCTTTGTGAAGATCAGAGGCCCGAAGCGTGTTGGAGGGGACCACGCATGCAGCATGCATGCAGGCACATGCTGGACAGCTGCAGGGGAGAAGGCGGAACAGGGGCTAGGGCCAGAACCCACCAGCTCAACCACAAGACACTAATTAGCTTCAGTTTGAAGTGTGCATTGCCCAGCCCCTGTGCTTACTAACCCTAGTGATTTTACCTCTGAGGTTTAAAATACATCCCAGCTTTTTCGAGGCCACCAAATAAGAGACAAAGGCGACAGTATACAAACTAGATCCTTCTTTTTCTACTGAATTTCTGAGTCTTAATCATGATTTCTAAATAAAAAACTCTAGATGAGTAAGAAATAATTATAAATAGCCTTATTTAAACTCATATATAGTCTCATGACTGAAGATGAGGAGAAAACAGAATAAAAAAAAAAAAAACCTTGCCAGTCCAAGAAAAACTGAAAAATCTCAGAAAACAAAACAAAACAAAAAAGAGCTCTTGCAGAATTTCCAGTGGGCCTCAACTAGAGGTGGCAGCTGCCTTCTGACTTTAAAAATGTGTGTACTAAGAAACATTAAACATCTGCTTGTTTAAGCACACATGGACTAAATATTAGTGTTAGCACTTAAGTTTATACAAATACTTACAAATCTAGAGGAGTTGTCATTCCTTACAGTCTTGGCATTTCCAAAAGCTAGTGAGAAAGAAACAGATGCATCATTAAAGCTGATAGAAAAAAATTATTCCGAGCAGAAACATAAAGCAACTGTAGCACAGACAGGAATAATCCTGGCAAACACAGATTGCAGTGGCAGCATTTCTGCCCACAATTTCCATACAGATATATCTAGCAGAAATTTTAATAAGTTTCTAAAACTTCCCTCAGTTATTAGAAATATTAAAAAAAAAAGAGCAAGTGAAAGTTCTGATTCTTGGAATTGTTTCAAGTATTACTCTAAATTTAATCTTGACTAATTCAACACGTTTTTAACTCATTTAGATAGGAATCTAGTGAGTAGGCAGCAAGCAAAGCATCTAGCCCTCCACCAAAATGATCAATAAGGACATCTCAGAAATCATTTTCTATTATTATAGGTTTGATGCAAGTGGGTGAGGATTATAGATTGCAGGAAGCATATGAAACTTAAAACTGTTTAATTTTGAAATAAAGCTACTTATGTAAATGTGATTGCGTAACTTCAGTACAGTAAGAACTATACTGAGAGCTGGAAAATGAGTCATTTAAAATAAGATAGAAACAACACCTACTTTATTAGTTTATGCCCAACAGGCAGACCTATATGAAACGTTCTAGAAAAATAAAGGGAACTAAAATGTCCCACAATGCACAGCACAAGTCTGTTTTGATCTTAGCTGCTTCAAGGAGACCTGTCTGCCCTGGGACTCCCTGTGAGGTGAGGGCTGGTTAGAAGTATGGAGTGAGGCCGCTCCAGGCACCAAAGGTTTAACACAGATAACAGCATAGTTCCAAGGCAAATGAACTGTTTCACCAAGACTCCACAAATACTGACAAGCCAATCTGGGATGATTAAACCAGAGAACAGAGTAGTGAGGGTACAAGTCACATATGTTAAAGGGCCTGCGGATGCTCTGACAGGACACCTCAAGCCCTGAGGGAAGCCCAGTCACATGAGGGTCATGGATAAGGGGACTCTGGCCCAGTACATCCTGGAAGAGACACAGAACTCCGCATCCCACCAAGGCGCCTCCCCCCCACCCAGGCTGTTTTGGCTCCTGGAAGCCACAGTTGAGACCAGAAGCATCATTCCTGATGATGTGATGAAATGAAATGAACCTTTCAAATAAGAGGTTAGACACAGCATTTCTGAAAGCCTCCATGATTTCATCAGCTTACATGGGGGAGAAAAATAGGATGACAAGCAAACGTCACAGAGCACAAGGGCTTGAGAGGCAGCCCAGCCCTGAAAACAGCACCCTAAAGAGAGGGCGATATTCTTAGGAGAGACTAACTTTGACCACTCAGCAGCTAAACCCGAGGTGTGGTATCTCATGTCACGTCAATGTTTTATGTCTTTTTAAAACTATTTGTTTGTGTGTTTGTTTCTTATTTATTGGGAGTGGGCATGTGGAAGTCAAAGGACAACTCTCTCCAATCACATGAGTACTGGGGATTGAACTCAGGACTTTAGGTTTGATGGCAGGTACTTTTCCCTGCAGGGCCATTTCAATGGTCCTCTTTCATGGTTTTTTACTTAAAAAATACACAACTGGCTGGGTGGGGTGGTGCAAGTATTTAATCCCAACACTCAGAGGCAGATCTCTGTGAGCTGAAGAGCAGTCTGCTCTACACAGTGAGTTCCAGGCCAGCAAGACCCTGTTTCAACAAACAAACAAACAAACAAACAAACAAGCACCACATAGTCAGCTCAAGATGGGTTAAGACAAAATGTACCAAGTCAACAGAGAAGGTTTCTTATATTAGAGATGCCTGAGCCAAGGATGGTTTGATAAGTTCCTGACACCAAACTCTCATTTCAAAGGAAGATGAGCTGGCACGCTGTACACTGAGGAAACACTGGAAACAGTCACAAAAGGAAACATGCTGAGCAGAAGGGCAGCTGAGCCTCCTCACGCAGCCACTGCCAATCAAAATGCTGCCATGAATGCAACCTCGATGACAGTGGACACTAGACCTGGTCCCCATTAAACTATGACATTTCCAATGCTTTTGCAGGCTAGCCTTTTGTATCAGGTTTGGAATGGAGACCTGCCAAACTTAACTAACTAGTACAGGACCAAAGCCTAGCTCAAGATGCTGACACATAAAGATCACTGTACTGTGGCTTACCATTCAGGGGCAAGCGAAGGGTGGCTCTAGGAAAACTCGGTTCAGACCCCATCTGCTAATCAAACACGTCTGAACTGCACATTACTAAACACAACCCTAAACACTCAAGTCTTTTACTGTGAGCCTCGGAATCAGAAACAAATGCTCCATTATAGAATACCCGAGACACATTCCACAGTTGTAAGGCTTTTTTTTTAAATATAAAGTTCATTGTTCTAAACGTTCATTTACAGTAGCCGCTCCAGTTAAAAAGCAAAGCGTTCCCATAAAAGATAACACGCACCCACAGTGGACATTTCTCCCATTTCCTGCACTGTCGCCTAGTTTCAAATACCACCAAATAAAAAGATCCCAGTCAGAGACGCAAGCTACGGCATTCTGCTACGTTCGACCGCGGCATTCCTAAAATAAGTGTGCGCAGAAATATCGCTCATGTGCACAGAACCTAAAAGCAAAGGCGGAAAGCAAAAAGCCCAAATCTCAGACTGATAAGATGAAGGGCTGCCATTTCTCAGAGACTCTGCCAGTTAAAATACAGAGTGGAGATCAAAACCTAATGGCTGACTGGGCTTCGTGCCTTTGCTATGTTGCAGGTCAGGCACCGCGGTGGGCATGGTGTCTCCCCTGAAGCACAGACTGCGTTTCAGAGGCATATTGAATACTCAGAGTTCAAACACACTGCCAAGAGGGAAGGAGGGGCTGAGCCAGAGGAGAGGGGGCAACAGGGAGGAATCCTGACCCTCCATGCCAAGAGTGGCCTACCAATCCCAAGACAGCTCTGCTTTCCTTTCCCTGAAATCTTGTCCTCTACGCTCAGAGCAAAGGGCCCAGCTGACCTATGCCTCTAGTCCAGATTCTAAAAGTGTGCTTTTGACTCCCCTGGAGACAGTGGCCAATGTCTGGAGGACAACTGGCCCCTGGGCAAGCACAAATGCATAGGACAGGCCTTATGTCCATAGCGAGGACAGGTCCAGCACAACAGTGCCTAGGCTGAGAAATCCCATTGGCGCTCTAACAGCATCAGTCACAACACTGGCATGCTTACACTATAGAGCAAATTTAATAGGCTCCCACCAATAAGGAAAAGCTGGAATCTCATGATCTTTAAAAATATTTATTCATTTTTATGTGTATGAGTGTTTGCCTGCATGTGTATCGTCTGTGTGTGAGCACGTGTGCGTGTGTACACATATATTTCCATCCACCATGTGTGTCTGGTGTCTGCAGAAGCCAGAAGGATCTGGAACTAGAGTTAACAGACAGTTGTAAGCTGGCCTTTATGTGCTGGGAACCAACCCAGGTCTTCCGCAAGAGCAGCAACTATCTTATCACTGAGCCATCTTCCCACCCTGGAAGGGTGCTTTACGCCAAAGGTAGATCGGGTGAGAGAATTCATCTGTAGCTCATTCTAGATCAATGGGCCAACGTTTTTGTCCCTTCCTCCCCATTAACATGTTAAAGCTCTAACTTCAACGTGACAGGACTGGCAGGTGAGCCTTTGGGACGTCCTTAAAGCTAGCTGCGGTCTTGGGTGGGGAGTGTGGGGTGTGGAGAAGGGACAGCAGGGAGCTGACTTCGGCTCTTGTTCCTGAGAGACAGAGAGAAGACCTCACATGAGCATCAAGGCGGCAGCTGCCTCTAAGATGAGAGAGGCCTCGAAACGAAACCTACATTAGCAGGGTTTTCATCTTGGACTTCTGGCCCCCAAGAATATGAGCTAGTTAGCAGAGACCTAGCAGTAGGGCTTGAGGGGTGTAACTAAAGCCAGGTCTGGGCTTTCTACGGCCCTTGATTCCCCAGACGCCAGCAGTCAGCAGCCCTGGGCATTGCCGTGAATATCACTGCACGTCAACTGCCAAAACAATCCATTTCTTAAAGAGCCAACCAAAGTAAGTTAGATAAAAACTGTATGGCTAGAGACCCAAGGCTTACAGAGATGGATCAGACCCAGGCCCCCTACACATACGTAACCAGTGGGCCCTTACATGGGGGTCCCCTAGTAAGCTGAGCGAGTGCTGTCTATGCCATGGACTCTGTTGCCTGCCTTCAATCACTTTGCCCTAAAGGGTCTGCCCAGCCTGGCCTCAGTGGATGAAGAAGAGCTCAGTCCTGATGCAATTTCATGTGCTGGGGTGGGCTGATGGGGAGGGCTCCCCTTTTCTGCAGACAAGGAAAGGGGGGGGAATAGAGGGAAGAGGGTAGGAGGGAGGGACTGGGAGGAGAGAAGAGCAGGGGATACAATCGGGATGCAAAGTGAATATATAAACTAAAAGTAAAAGTTTTTAAAAGTTGAATGGTGAAAAAAAGAAAAAACCTTATTCTTAAATGGGAAAGTTCCTTTTCTGTGGGAAAGCTATTCTCTCTCTTAAGTACTTAAAACCAAGCACCACAAGGGTGGGGCTTATTTCCTCAGTAGGCTTGGCCTGAACTGTGTTCTCTTCCCTCCCTGAACACCAGGCTGTTAAAGTACGCCGAAAACAGTTCGCTGTTTGAATGACAATGACCAAACGCACATGAAATTCTTACCTTCCAGGACAGGGTTGGACTGGAGAAGCTGTTCCTTTACTTGGTTTACTTCCGCTCCTTTTCCACACACGGCTGCGACATAGGACATGACAAGCTTGCTGGCCTCTGTGGGGAGGGAACAACCGTGTTGATTATAAAGAAACTCTGACTCATACTGGGAGAGGGGATTCGCTAGCAGCATTTCCAAGCATCGTTATTTTTGAGTGGACACATGCTTGGGAAACATTTCCGGCTGTGCATTTTCAACCAACTTTTCGTCAGTTCAGTTGGAGTATGGCTTGCACGCGAAGCTTCTCCCTGAGTTGTTAAAATGAAAGCCAAGTTACACGGTCAACAGAAAACCTCAGGAGAATCACACTGAAAGTAATCAAGCACATACAACTACGCTCTGTACATAATTCAAGCCAAAAATAACTTGGCCATCTAAGTGTCTTTGCCAAACGTCTTTCTAAGTTTAAAAGAACTGCTTTCCTTCAAAATACTTTCTAAGTCAAATTAGTTTGTTCACAATTAGGCCAGTCTGATGACTTTTCACTTCCAAAAGTGAGCCGCTAACAGGAGGATTTACAATTCTTCTGGGGCAGAGTCCTTTTTGTGGACTTTACAAGTCTCCTGAAAGTCAAGCTGATGAAGAGCCTATCACACACAGCAGACAATTCTTAGCTCACATGAGGGCAGGGACAAGGTCTGTTTGTTTAATTCTTCTTGCCATCCAATGACTCTCAACATCTTCTACACAGAACCACCTCTTTTAACACTTCAGTGCAAGGGACATCATATCAGCATGTGTTCAAAGAGAAGGTGCTCCAAGGTCAATGAATGTAGGTCCTCCCCTCCAGTGAGGGAGGTATAGTGAAGCAAGTGTCCCTGCCAGGAGCTTCTCCGACCCTTTCTTGTGCTCCCGGATGTTGTGAAACTCCAAAGGGGGATCTAGAATGCTGCGTTTCCCTCATGTTTATTTGCCATGGAGTCTGTTTCCCGCCCATGTGCCTAGTGCCAATGATCTATGGCCAACATCTGGGAAACGCTCGTGTAGGTGCCCTGAGAACAAAACAACCTGGTCTGGATCCAGCATCGTCTCAAATCTTCAGTTAGTGCCACTGTCTATGGGCAGGAAGGCCTCCACAGGTCAGTGAGGATGAGATAAGGCTAGCCCAGCATGGCTGTTTCTCATGGGAAGCTGTATGATGGATTACACTCCTATCTCCCCAGAGCAACCGTAGATGAACACGCTGAACAGCGCTTGAATGTGGATGTGGACTCCTGAGCAATATAGCAGGATGTGAGAAGCACCAAGAAAGCTACACGGGTCACGAGGCTCTGGCCGCCTAAGGTAACGCTCCTCTGGGAGCACTAGCATTTACAGCATAAGACAAGGAACAAACCGGTGAGCCTACGACCTACAGCTAGAGGGTGGGTGCTCCTCAGGGACTAGAGTTAAATCTCCATCCAGTCTCCTTTCTGGGTAATCCAAATGGATCCATGCACGTCCCTCCAGCAGTCTGTGCTGATCGGCTGCTGCTACCTCCCCTGGTGACCACAGAAGCGCAGTGATATCACGAGATAGGCTTTATGTAAAGTCCCCAAGCACGTGTCCCACTATCCTCAGGGTTAGTGTCAGGATTGCTGTGTAATCCCTGCACTTCCCTTTGTCTTCGGTGGCCAAGTTTCCCTCTACCCTCGATCTGAAGTGAAACTCCTCTCTCTAGATCTGCCGGATGCTGACATCCTGGCTGCTGGGTTCTGGGCTCTGCCCAGGATCTCGAGACCTGATGTCTATACTCCACATCTGCAGTCAGCGCCGTGCAGCTCACTTCCTGGCCCTGGCCCTTCTTTTCATATTTTTTTTCTTCCTGTCTTCATAGTATCATCCTTAGCCCCGCCCCACACCATTACATGCATATATATAGTAGGGATCGCCTCCCTTTTTTGAGACATGTTTCTGCTCTTTCTACTCTTTACAAAGCTAGCAAACTGAAATCTATTTAGATCAAAGTAACCGTCTTAAGCACAGCATGCTTTAGATAAGCAGGTAAGTTTTCTGTACGCTAAGCTGACACAAAACCTAGGCCCAGACTGTTGTTGACTCTGGAACTATGGAGGTTTCAAGTCTTCA
This sequence comes from Acomys minous, assembly GCF_964271855.1. NCBI lineage: Eukaryota > Metazoa > Chordata > Mammalia > Rodentia > Muridae > Acomys > Acomys minous. The sequence goes on along the minus strand of NC_140486.1, from coordinate 76,948,370 downwards.
GACTCAGCCACAGTGACTCCTCTGGAAATCCTTTTTTGGTCCAGATGAACTTAGGGACAAACTGCCTTGGTGGGGAAGGGGATGGAATCAGAGCCCACTCAGACTGCTGTGCCCTCTTGGAGGCATCTGGAGAAGCCACAAGGAGATCTGAGAGCAGATCTCTTGGGATGCCCAGTGAGCTTACATCACCTATTAAAACGCACAGAACCTACAGAGCCTACTAGCATGTAAAGATGGCTTCATTAAATAGTAATGTGGGTGCTTTTACTAGCTTTAAAACACACTTAAGCAATCCAAAGAGTTTTTAAATATATTACAAGGATATAGCTCAAATTTTAACAACGTGTTTCTAAGTTGGTAGAAAGTATCTATGCTCACATTCTTAATTACCTTCAGGAATTCTACTACACGGCTCATTTTAATAATTCATTTGTGGAAACAGGAATTAAAAGTAAATTTTTCCAGGAGGCCAGGGAGACAGTTCAGTGGGTAAAAATGCTTGCTGCTCACGCCTGACACAGTCCCTGCAGCCCTTGCAGAAGTCACAAGATGGAAGGTAAGAAGTGACAGCTGCATTTGTCCTCTGACGGCCACACCCATGCCCTCACACACAAACGCCTGCACGTTTCTTTTTCTTTTTTTCTTTTTTCTTCAAACAAAGCCATGCTGTCTAAAAGCGATAACTCCTGCATTTTTCTTCTTCTCTCTTTGTCTTTAAATTTTTGAGACAGGGTTTCTCTGTGTAGCCTTGGCTGTCCTGGACCCACTTTGTAGACCAGGCTAGCTTCGAACTCACAGAGATCTACCTGCCTCTGCCTCCCCTAGCGTTGGGATTAAAGGCGTGCGCCACCATGGCCAGCTCCTACATTTTTTTCTCACTGACATAATATCTGAACTTTAACTCAAGTAGTTCATGAGACAGCTGCTACTTTAAAAAGCAAGGGAGGAAGGGAGGGAGAGGGGGGGGGAGAGGGAGAGGGAGGGAGGGAGGGAGGGAGAGAGCGAGGGAGAGAGAGAGAGAGAGGAAGAGAGAGAGAGAGAGAGAGAGAGAGAGAGAGAGAGAAAGAGAAAGAGAAAGAGAGAGCAAGTGCATAAGGACAAGGGCAACAAGCCAAGCCAAATGGTGTGTGTCCCTTGCCGGGAACAAGAGACCACGCTTATCACATGAAGATTTCCATTTCACTTCCTTTTGGCTCTAAAGTTCAAATAAATTTGAATGTGTATTCAAATCTTTCTCTATAAAATCCAGCTCTTCATGTAATAGCCCCTATAAGGAAGCACACAGTGCTGAGGACAGGAAGATTTGGGTATCATCTTCCAGAGTCCAGTCCAGTTTCTGAATTGCTGACTGGTAAACTTACAAATACAGATTCTGAAACCCGGCAAAATGGGTCAGGCAGCTTAGAGTCAATTGTGATGGCATCGTTTTTATCTGGCCCAGGCACATTCACGTTGGTGTGTGCAGGAAGCATGCACCTGCAGGTCTGTCGGCGGTTACACAGCACAGGGGTTCCAAGGCCAAAACCTCTGCTCGTAGAACACGGCAGGGCACTGGAGGCTTAACACACATTCTGCATTACCAGACAAATGACCTGTAATAAGATGCTTCTGTTCAGAATCTCTATGCTGTAATTAATTTCTACAAGGAGTGAAAGGGGCTTATAGAAGATAACATATTCTGGAGACTTTAAAGTACTATAGGGGGGCTGGAGAGATGGCTCAGTGGTTAAGAGCACTGTCTGCTCTTCCAGAGGTCCTGAGTTCAATTCCCAGCAACCACATGGTGGCTCACAACAATCTATAATATAATCCGATGATAAAGTACTCATATACAATAAATTTTTAAAAAATTAAAAAAAATAAAGTACTATAGGGGTAAAAAACAACTAACTTGTCTGTATTCATGGCACTTGGCATTGGGCTTTGAATATGGTATTCCATATGTATCCCATAACCAAAATTAATATGCGTTCACATAGGTGGATGAAACAGGAAAGAGAGATACTTGTAGTCTTGAAGATTTTTATCTTCAAGAATAGGATCTCCTAAGGCACCAAACCTCTGCCGTTCCCCAAGCAGGCTCTGCTTGGACCCAGTTTCAGGACTGGGCACATAGGAGCCACGAGTCTAAGCAAACTGATTTAAGCTTTTGGTCATAAAGCTTTAGTAAATTTGTCCAGGAGACAATAGACATCGGTCACAGTTGTGTTTATGGATGCATGTAATAACATGTATGTCATATAAGGTCAGACAAGTCATGTCATGTATGTCAGACTGCAAACAGAAAGAGACACACACGGGGTGGGGGTGAGGGGGGCCCTGATATGTCAAAATCAATCAGACAGGCAAACAGGAACTACACCAATAATAACAAAAGGCAAGAGGTAGGGGTAAAAAATACAGTCATAGGGACAGTAACATCGCTTAATGAACAAAAGAGCCTGCACTCAAGCCTGGCAGCCAGAGCTCCATCCTTGTGACACACGGGGCAGAAGAGAATCAATCCCCACTGGTTGTCCTCTGACTTCTACATGTGTGACACACAAAAACAAATAAATAGAATGTAGAAAAGGGAGGGAGGGAAGGAGGGAGAGAGAAAGAGAGAGAGGGGCGAGGAAGGAGGGATGGAGGAAGGGAGGGGGGAGAGTGAGAGAGGGAGGGAGGAAGGGAGAGAGAGGGAGGGAGGGGAGGGAGGGAGAGAGGGAGGGAGGGAGGGAGGGAGGGAGAGAGAGATACAGGCTTTACTACAAGAGGAGTGTGCCTAGTAACATTTTCACTGAAATAAAATCGTATGTAATCTACCTCCACAGAGAGCCACAGAGTCTCTGCTGATTCATATAAAATACATGTGTCAGGAAACAACGAAACAGAGTGTGGTGCATCCTGGCCTTGAGCCTGCTTGGCTGCTCTGCATCAGTGTGTGTGTCTTCAGTGCTCAGGCCACATAGTAAGCCAGAGTGCCACCGCAGAGGAGGTCCGAGAGCCGTCGCACACATGAACTGGACCCAGGTCGTTTGGGGTTTGCACCCAAAGGTCTAACTGAGCAAGGCAGGCTCCAGAACTCTTCCTGAAAACACGCCTGCTGAGCTCCTATATACTGCAGAGCCGTAATGCTAGGAACGGATAACTCAGAATGTTTGCTTATGTCAGGATCATGGCTCCAGGCGCAGAACGTTCCTGTGTCCCGGCAGACATGCAGATCTGATGGCTCCTTCATGTGCTGCCTCTGGGCCCTCTCCTGAGATCTGAAAAGTTTGCCATGAAGGATCTGAATTCACAGGAGTGAACTCCCAAGTTCGCTGCCTAGAAATAGTTGGGCATTTTTAAAAGGCATAATGAATTTTTTATTTAGCACAGCAGTGATGAATTAAACAGCACCCCCAAAGCACTCAAAGAGTTCATGCCTCTCCCTAAAAGCCCATATTATATAACTCAGTAGAATAAGAGCGTCTCCAGTGTTTACGACCAATAACATCATCATCTGCCAAGGGGGTTTTATGACCCAGTTAAATTAATTACTTCATATAAAATGAGCCCTCTGACACTCTGTGGTGGTTCTATCTAAACTGCTAAGTATAGTTTCTAAATGAAAACACCCTATGTACTGTACACTGTACATTTCAGACCCGCTGTAAATGCCGACCTATTCCATCTAGTATACCTACTAACAAAAGTTAAACAGCTGCATGTATGCAGAACTAAAATTAATAAACTTATAAATAAAATGATGTGCTATTTCAAGTGTAGTCTGGCTTCTCTCTGCCATCTGAGTCAAGATGAAACCCTCTCCCCAAATTCCTTATAATACAATCTTATTTTTTTTCTCATAAATAACTTCACGAAACAGGGACTTATAAAAACACACACAAATTCTGAGCTCTGTCCCTTTTTAAAATCTCATAACAACTTAAAATCACAGTCAACAGCACTCAGGGAGGCAGAGGCAGGAGGATCTCTATGAGTTCAAGGCCAGCCTGGTCTACAAAGGGAGTCCAGGACAGCCAAAGCTACATTGAGAACCCCTGTTTTGGGAGAGGGGGAAAAAAAATCACAGTCAACCTGGAGGCAATTTTTCTATGACCAGTTTTGAAAAGAAAGAAACACAGAGAAAGACGAAATAGTCAGTGAGAACCGGGAGTCTGTGCAGGAACTGGGTATGAAGAGATGCCGTTGAGCTGTGCAAGTGAGGAAAGGGGCTTGGAGGTTAGCTCCTCCCTGGAGCGCAGCTGAGTGGGTACAGACACAGCAGCTCGGAGTACAGCACACCTCGCACCCACAGCAGGAGGCGCAGGACAGATGCCTGCAGCAACCTCAGGCAATGTTAGAAGATGACCCAAGGCCCAACCCTGCTGAAAGCCAACCAGCCTACAGACCCTGCCAGCCCAGCCAGTCAGCATGGCCTTCGCCTCACCTAGCTCTGAGAGCCCCGCCCAGCTTCCGGCTGGAGCAGCATCTATGATGTTTGTTGCAAAAGGGACCATCCTGCCAAGATGCATGCTGTTCCCAGACCTTGAGGAAGGGACCATCCAGGAGAGCAGATGAGGAAGGAAGGACTACAGGTGACCATCAAGGCCACGAAGCCAGCATGGCAGCTACTGAGCCAAAAACACACACAAGGGAGTTGGAGCCCATGAGACCAGGTGCTCTACTAATAGAATGAGGTGGTTTTTCCTCCCACAAAGTCTGACCGCCAGCGCCGCTGCAGGAAGCAGCCCCATCCACCTCCACTCTGTGTCTTACTGAGGAAGAGTGCCAAGCCAACCGAGAGATGGGCCCTGGCTTCGGGAACAAGAGGCAAAGTCACCAGTTGTGAGAAGGATGCCCTCCATCGCCGGGGTTAATTAGGAGCCTACTGACTTCTTGGAACATGCTCCCAAGGAGGCAAGAACTGGCCAGGGCCAAACAAAGTGACCGCAGTCCACTTCTAATGACTCCCTCGGGAACACACTGATACAGTCGGAATGCCTTAGGAGAAACAGAAAGCACCAGTCGCAAAGAGGGCTGAGTAAAGAACTCCTTCCGAGGGAAAACAGAAAGGAAGTTGGGAGAAATGAACAGGTAGGCTGCTGGACAAGGTGAGGGAGAGGCACGAGAGACAGCGGAAACACAGACGCCTGCCTTGAGGGCTACCTCACACCAGAGAGAGAAACTAAGAACTAAGCCAGCAAGCGAAATGAAACATTTTATGCTTGTAAAGCTAAAGAAGCAAGCAAACAGGCACATGGACATTTAAATAGTTTTGTGTTGTTCGCCACCATTGCCATTGGCCATCCTGAAGAGACAAGATGGCGTCTAGGACCTAACTTCACTTTGCGAAGGGACGAGAGTAAATCATTCCCCAAGGTGACTGTCATGATAAAGTTCTCATAATTGGAACAGGCAAAAAAAAACAATGCCCATAAGAGAGATTGGCATATACAAAAGAGAGGACAAGAGACTCCTTAGAATGGCTATGAATAGTGCACAGGGTAAATCAGGGCTGGTGGCTTGGACCACCAGAGGCTCCATGTGAACACAAAGAAAGAAGGGAAGAACACCCTAGCATGGGGGAAGATTCCAGAGAAAGACTGATGGGAGCGGACGCGGACCTGAGTGCTTTCGAGATGGACTCAGTAAGGCGACTACGCAACTGTGGGAAAGTTTCGTTTCTTAATCAACCAAGACTCATAAAGTGTTAAGTCTGATCATTAAGTCACATGTAAGATGGACACACTTAAAGCCACACTTCTGCATACTCAAAGGAAGGGCCAATTATGATATTTCCATCTATAAGCATTTTACAGAGAAATGTGAAAATCATCCTCACCACCCCCACCCTCAGTACCACCCCCCACTACCACCACCTCCACCACCCCCACCCTCAGTACCACTACCACCACTGCCACCGCCGCCACCACCACCACCACCACTGCCGCCACCGCCACCACCACTGCCACCACCACCCTCAGTACCACCACCACCACTGCCACCACCACCACCACCACCGCCACCACCACCACCACCACCACCACTGCCACTACCACCACCGCCGCCATTGCCATCCTCACTACCCCCACTCCACCACCACTACCCATTTGCCTTTCTACTTGTCAAAGAAACCAGCATCTGCTACAGTTTTATCCTTTGCAAGTCTCCGGGCAAAATAGAGTACCCCCGAGTCTTCCCAGAACGAAACCACCCACCCCTCATCCTGAAGCACACAAAGAAGCACAGCCTGGCCTTGCCGGCCTCAGACAACATCTACATAACCTCAGTTCTTTAGGATCAAAAGACTCTAGAACGGCAGCTCTCACCCTGTGGGTCCCGCCCCCTTTGGGGGTGGTGTGACCCTTTCACAGGGGTTGCATATCAGATATCCTGCGTATCACACATTTGCATTAAGATTCTTAACAGTAGCAAAATTACAGTTATGACGTAGCAACGAAAATACTTTTACGGTGCATATGTTTGTGGGGGAGGGGAGGGCGGAGGCATCACAACCACAACGTGAAACTGTGCTCAAGGGTCGCAGCTTTAGGAAGGATGGATGAGAAACTGTGGTCTAGAATGAAGTGGCGCATGGCTGGTCTCTTCCCTCACTTTCTAGCTGAGACGAGATACGGTATGGTTGTAATTGCCACAAGCCAGAATAAACTGGCACCTCATTGGGAAGCGTCAACTCCCTAAGGCCACACAGCCAAAGAAAAGCCAAGCCTTGATACAGCCAAAGATGGTACCCAAAAGAACTAGAATCCACCCCTGGGCCTGCGCTGGCTGCACCCTCATGGCGCCCTGTCCCCTCACATGTCCACAGAACGCCAACCGTGGGCATCACAGCCCCGTTTTACTGCTGTCACTAAGCAGCATTTGCCTACCACAGAAGACAAGGTCAGTTTAGTGGTGGCCTCACCTGTTTTTCCTGCTCCACTTTCCCCAGTAATGAGAATACACTGGTCTTTATCTTGATCACGGAGGGACCTGTATGCTTCATCTGACAAAGCAAAGCTGCAAGAAAAAAAAAAAAAACGTGGGAGATTCAGATGTTAGTGTTTGCTTCTCAGTAAGTTCCTCGGTAAGTGATCTGCTTCGAAGAATAGGTAAATCATCACATTTTACTTCTTCCCAATTTTTAAAATATAAAAATCAAAATATCTATCCTTTCTGGCCCATTTACCTTTACTCATGCATTCTCTACAAAGCAAGTGACACAGATTTAGTATAGTTTTAACCCTCGTGCTTGTGTGTGTGTGCGTGTATGTATGTGTGTGTGTGTGTGTTTGTGTATGTGTATCTTTCTGTTAAAATCTAGGTAATTCAGAGAACTAAGAAAATGTTACATTGCCATGCCCTCAACTGGATAATATTGAGAAAATACTCAAGCATTTCAACATAGTAAGGAAGCCATTATCAATTTATGGAAGCCTCAATATAATAAAGAAAAAAAAAGCTTTTTTCCCAAACATTAGAAAAATGACAGAACTTCCCCATCACGACACCCAGGCCAGTCGGCTGACCTGCCCCTCCCCAAGCTGCACCAACAAGGTCAATTTCCCTCTTTCTAGCTCATGGAAAAAAATAGAAAAAACCCTGGGCAAGATGATAAGTATTTTTGCCAAGTTCCTACTTCTCATTTATTAACAGGTTCTTTACTGCAAGTGGACTGGCTGTCCAGAGCATGCTGAGAATATAAAATAGTAGTCAGCCTCTTTTGTGAGTTCTCAGTCGCTCAAGCCTAGTGATAACGCAGAAAAGCACTGAGACCAGGACAGGGACCCTGAGAGAGAGGAGGGACTGGAGTTAGAGAAGAGAAATTTCAAGGGGCAGCAAATTAGTCCCAAGGAACGTATTTGCAAGGCAAAGAGCTTCTAGGCATAGATAAAGACCTCTCAGGGAAGGAGGCTGACACTGGGCTTGCGAGCAGCTCCACACTGCTAGGAGGTATACAGAAGGGGACCTGGGAGGGGGTTGGTTACACGGGGTCCACATTAAGAGCAGAAGGTATCTAGGAGTCAGGATGATTCGCAAGAATGGAAAAGCCAGTCCTGAGCTCGGACCAGTTCCACCAACTAGAATTTTCCACATCCCACTTATGCTTCCTCATTTTAAATCTCTCAAAACTGGCGCAAACTGGGATGCACCTTCATACCAGCAGCATGAAATGACAGACACAGAACCGACCCTGCTCTTGCTTACAATGCCAGTGCATCTGACTGGGTGTGAGGAGGGAGCACGGAGAAAGCAAGCTAGACGCTGGGTCACTAGACACAGGGAGCTCAAACACAGGCTAAGTTCACCTATCTTATCTCCTGGCTAGACTGTTATTGTGGTCCAAAAAGCAGGCTGCCCCGTTCTCACTTTGTAACCCTCACATCAACATAGCTGTGGCCTTGCACGGAGTAAGTAAACTCAACACACTGCTGAGTAAATAAAAGTGTGAATAAAAGTAAGGAGAGGCGGATGAAAAGGAGTACAGTGAAGGCACTGGGGCGGGAATCTAATGGGCTGTGCCAGGCGATTCAGATTTATTTTACGTGTATAGATCTTTCCTTTGCATGTGTATGCTCCATGCTCATGTCTGGTACCTGCAGAGGTCAGAGAGGACATCAGATCCTCTGCAACTGCATTTACAGATGAACTATCACGTGGGTGCTGGGAACTGAGCCCTGACTGTCTACAGGAGCAGCTCTTAACCACTGGCCCACCTTGCCATCCTCGGCTCTAGAAGACGCATTTGAACAGTGGGACACAACTCTCTGCCCACGGAGGTCGGTCTTGTCTCTGCATAATCTAAGCCTTGTTCTTGGTCTACAGTCGTTCAGCGGCCTCTGCATCCTTTCCCTCGCATTCTGATTCCTCAGGTGGAAACCAGTAACAATTCTCTTCACCACCACACCAGAGAAGGGGGCACTGAGGAATACAGAGGCAGGGCACGTGCTAGAACTGACTCCCAGGCCACAGATGGACAACTTACCACCGTCTACATGACCTCCAACGGGTCACTTGCACTGGCCAAAATGCCCATGGACAAAAGGGACAATGTGGCCAATGGTTTTAGTTAAGGGGATTAAAGTATATGCAGGTGATTTTTAGAAGTACCAGGACCTGGATAAATGCCAGAACAGCTTTCTGTGTCACAGCTGGCTACCTACATGAGCTGCTATCCGCTTCCACAACATAAGCTCCTGCATGGTAGAGGCTTCCTAGCCAATTAATCTTTGTGCCATGCATGCAGCTTTAAATCTAAGGTGCAACACCTCCAGCGAAGAAAGGGAGGGATGCATGGGTGCATTTTCTCCAACCAAAGGTGATGAGTGCCATAAAAACAGTAAATATGTAAAAACCCGTTTTCTCTATGGTCTTTATTGGAGGAAGGAAAGCACAGCTTTGACTTTCTTGCCAGCCTGCCTCCCCCTGCCTCATCTCTCCAACTTCCAGACAATAGTTCAGAGATGCCACTTTCACTGTCATCTTTGGCAAGCGACGCAGGGAGGCACATCCATGACAGTAACTACAAATGAGGTTTCCCAAGCACCCAGATTTACTGAACTCTTCTTGGACTGTCAGATACAGGCCTCTGTTGGTGGTTCCGGGACTTGGCTTAGCTTTGTTTCTGTATTATTATTAGATTCCCAAATAATGAAAAATCACTTCAAATCCATGTAACAGCATTTGGCCCATAGATGCACACACACAAAAGGCTGGGGGAAATGACCAAGAAATCCTGCCAGGGACTTACTGCGGGCAAAGCACCGGTGCTGAACACTCGCTGTTTTCTGTCTGCCCAAACAGAAACACAATTATCTATGAAGGTTCCCCGCTCCCCGCATCATCTACCATTCTTCTTCCCGACTCTCCCCACGCACCCCAAAATGGTGGATGCTCAAGCTCCTTATATAAAAGGATGTTGCATCTCCGAATAACCGGTCCATATCTCCCAGAACACTTTAGTCCGTCTACAGATGACTGCGGTGCTTCCTATAAGCTCGCGCCACCAACAGCTGTAGCATGTGCTGTGTGCGATAGTGATGAGAGAGAAGCCTGCGCAAGTTCAGCGCAGATGCCATGTGCTTTCTCGGCACTTTTGATCCAAGGATGCTCCAGTCCGTGAATACTGAAAACCAACAGTACCTAACTGCTTAAAATCTTGATTTGTCTTATGGAAGGTGTAATTTTAGCATAAGAGAAAAAACCTAAAAGGGGATATTTCTTCTTTTAGACTCCAGAAAGTGACTGATCTCTGCCCCCCCCCAGGATTTCTCTTGTAGTCCTGGCTGTCCCCAAGCTCTCTCTATAGACCAGGCTGGCCCAGAACTCACAGAGATCCTTCCTCTGCCTCCTGAGTGCTGGGATTAAAGGCCTGCGCCACCACTCCCAGCGAAAGTAACCAATTCCTAATTGGCACGAAAATTTACCAAAATAGTTGAGCACTTTGAGAGCAGGCTCGCTCTGTGACACAGCCACCTCAAGCCATGATAATGCATCTCATTCAATCCTCACAGACACGAACCTCCAACTTCTGTTTTAAATGGCCAAAAGAATGCCCCCAAAGAACACACTCCCTGTCTGAGTGTGCTCCTCTTGCTCCCTGGCAACTCTGCACACACTCATCCCCAAGGCCACCATTTATAAACTGAAGCCATATGCCAGGCCTCTAACCTCTCTATAATTAAGGAGCCTAAATAAACCTCTGGAGCAGCTTTAGTTGACAGCAGTCATGGCCACGTGCTCCTCGTTATCCTGTGGCACGTCAGCACTATTTACCGCACATGAGGATGAGCCATGGGGACTTAGGATGACAGCGTGGGGGAGGGGCATGATTTCTGCCCAACCCCACTAAACCCAGGGAATCACCCACCTCCTGTACCCTCAACTTAAGCCTTGAGCATGAGAGGACTTCCTGATCAGCCACGCAGCTGCATGCTGAGCGCCCAGTTGTGCCTAGCAAGCACCAAGACACATCCACTGTGCACTCCCAAACTGCTCTGTCTCCTACCATGTCTCGGTTTCACAAGGTTGGTTTGGAGCTCATCTGTTATTTTCTGTGAGGGCAGAATGGTGGGTTGCAAGTTCCAAAGAGCCCAGCTGGTACTTTTGTTCCTCGTCCGCCTTATTTCTACTCCAGAGCGTTAATCATAGCGGTTCCGCCTGCGTTGACCATCAGGGGCAAAGGCAGGGCTTCCGTCTCCACACTCCCTGCTCTCCACCCTGCCACTTCCTTGCTCAGTTCGTCTCACCTCAAGCGCAGAGCCGAAAAGAACCCTGAGCCACTCGAACGCGCCATCGCTACTACCTAAGCACACATGCCCAAGAGCACCCCGGGCTTCAGTCTCCCCAGCTTGGAAACACGCCCGGTCTGTTCTGAGCACTCTCCATCAGACCTCTGTTAACTAGTGTTTAACAGAATACAATCTGCCTCAGAAATCTCTCCTCGACTCAGATAACTGTTGCTATCCTCCTGTTTCAAACACTTTTCTTTAAAAGCTCTCTCTCTCTCTCAAAGCGGCATTCCCTCCCGTGGGATCCGGAATCCCAGAGTTGTTCAAGCACACGAGGGAATTCCCCTCCTCAGTCCAGCTCTCTTCAAATAAGCTCAGTTTCAACATCCTCTTCTAGAACCCAAATCCCAACTGTCTCCTTTCCTTTCTAACTCTAGCTCAGCTCTGACATCTAAGTGTTTCTACATTAAGTTACACTCCCCCCCAAAAAATGTGTATAATAAAATTGCCTAAGCCCCACCTGCCAAACCTAACTTGATTTTGAGCCTGATCAAGAGGCAAGACAGCCCACAAAAAAACACGAGAGGGCTGGAGAGATGGCTCAGAGGCTAAGAGCGTGGCCTGCTCTTCCAAAGGTTCTGAGTTCAATTCCCAGCAACCACATGATGGCTCACAACCATCTATAATGAGATCTGGTGCCCTCTTCTGGTGTACATGCAGGCAAAATACTGTGTATATATGATAAATAAATAAATCTTTTTTTAAAAAAAGAAGACACAAGAGAGAAGAAAAGGGGAAAACGTAAGGCTTTGCTTTCTGAGGACAGCCCCTAACTTGGCCTCCTTGTAAACTATTTTGTAAATACCTTCATATCCTTAACCGTTTTGCACTGTTAACTCAGACATGTTGACCCTCTTAGAAAATATCACTTTGTTATAAATCAGTGTTCCGGCCGTCCACCAGGCACTCTACCACATCATAAGAGACAACGTCATTCTTACAGTTGTGGTAGTTTCGTCTTGGGCAGTTTTCCTGCACTTTGGCCTATGCCAGCACAAGCCTGCAGAATTCACTTATTTATACCACATAGTTACCTCCTCACAGCCACACTGGTTAGCACCCTAACAATTCAGGCCTCTGAGCAAGACAAGACAACAAACAAAAGTAAGTCTTTCTCAAAGGAAATGAGGAAAGGCAAAATGTACACAAGGAAGTGAAGGGGAAGGAGAAACATAGAGGGCAGGCCTGGAGCAGCCGCAGCCGGGTGGTGTGCGGGCCTCAACACCGCAGTTTCCACCATGGCACTACAACACCGAGTCTGCGGCTTCTCATAGTTTAAAGATTTCTACCTGAAATCCCCAAAACACTAAAGTAACACAGTGTTACAACCAAAATTTAAAAAAAAAAAAATCCCCCCTGCTCCCCCCCCCCACAAAAAAAAAAGGGTAGGAAAGAATAACAAAAACAGACCAAATCAAGCAAGTCAACCAAATCAAATCAAATAACAAAAACAGACCTAATTGATAAAGGCGAGGTGGGGGCGTGGCTCGGCTGGGCTTGCTTGGCCAATAAGAATGCAGCCTAAGGTGGAACCCTAGAGCAACAGAAACTCTATGGAATCCATGAGACAGTAACCATAGCAAAGACTCCTAGTTATGGGGGAACAAGGAGCCCTTTCTGTAAACAGGCCAGGCCTCAAGTAGAGGGATGGAGACACCAACCCACCCAGGAAACCTCTGACCTACAGTTTGTCCTGCCTGCAGTGTGCAGGGACAGGAGCCTAGCAGAACTGTCATCAAATGCCAGAACGATGTCATCCAGTAACTGATGGGAACAGATGCGGAAGTCCACAGGTGGAGTTCGGGAAATCCTGCGGAGTGGGAGGAAGGACCGGAGGAACCAGAGGGGACAGGGACACCACGAGAATCAACTGACTGAGACCTGTAGGGGTCGGACCTAGGTCATCTGCATACGTGTTATGGCTGAGCAGCTTGCTGTTCTTATGGGCGAGGGCTGTCCCTGGCTCTCTTGCTTACTTGTGGGACCCTCTTCGCCCTACTGAATTGCCTTGTCCAGCCTTGATGTGCCTGGTCTTATTGTAGCTTGCTACGTTGTGTTTGGTTGATATCCCTGAGAGGCCTGCTCTTTTCTGAGGGTAGCAGGGGAGAGGGGATGGGGTGGGGGAGGGGTATGACACACGGGTGGGGGGGGCGGCGGGGACTAGGGGCAAGGGAGGGAGGGGAAATTGCAGTTGGGATGAATATGACTCCCAAACACACACAAACCAGGTGTGGCAGGCAGCACATGCCTGTAATCCTGCCACTCAAGAGGTTAAGGCATCAGGAACAGTCCAAGGTCATCCTCCTGTGCAAGGAGAGTTCAAGGACAGCCTACGACAACATGAGAGCTTGTCTCAAAGAAACACAAACGGTAAACTGAGCCGCCCTCGTGTGAGAATGGATATAGAAGTCAAGATACACTGCCTACAGGAATTATACTTACAACAACTGGGTTTTTGATTTTTCATTTTAAAAAGAAACCATACTTTCTTTTTCTACATTTAAACTCAGAGAAAGCCCCAAACTCCCGTCCCAATCAGAAGAGCACCGCACCCCAGTACTACAAAGCACAGTGCCACTAAGATGTCCTTGTAATGATCTCTATCTATGATTTTCTAAAACTACTTTTAGCTCCTTTAAGTTCTAAGTTCATATAGAGCCACAGGCTGAACAGAAGTGGCCATCACTCTTTGGGCTGCCTTAACTGGAAAAGTTGTGTCTCTACCGGCCACCAAACAGACAAAACATCACTGTGATGAATCCAGATGAAGACATGGTGCTCTGTACTGACATGAGCCGAGCATGAAATGGAAGCTTAAAGTGCGGGATGTGACAAACAGGCTCAGTGCTCTCCATCACAACACACCACCCCCAACCCCGGCGTCCATCGGGTCTCTCCATATCTTGTCACTCAAAAATAAATGTTAATCTTTACAGTCAGGTGTAACCACCAGGATGGTAAAACCCCAACTCCTCGCGTGTGCTATGTTTCAAGCATGATAAGAATATCCACATGGCTTGACTGCACTCTCTCTAATCCAGCTTTAGATTTAATAAGCACTGCTTTCTATCTACGAAGTTCACGTGCTGGTCACAGAAAACAGTCCAAGCTGGCTGAAACTATGAACTCCGTGGTAGAGAGCTTGCTTAGCATGCATGAGGCCCTGGCTTCAACTGCCAGTACTAAAATTAACTGACTGACTGACTTACTGACTGACTGGTTGACTAAAAGGGCAATCTTCTTTTGAGATTTTTAAAAATATATTTTATTAATTTATTCATATTACATCTCAATAGTTATCCCATCCCTTGTATCCTCCCATTCCTCCCTCCCTCCCATTTTCCCCTTACTCCCCTCCCCTATGACTGTGACAGAGGGGGGCCTCCTCCCCCTGTATATGTTCAAATGGTATCAAGTCTCTTCTTGGTAGCCTGCTATCCTTTCTCTGAGTGCTACCAGGTCTCCCCATCCAGGGGGCATGGTCAAATATGGCGCTATATCAGAAAACTGGAAATAGGTCTTCCTCAAGACCCAGCTATTCCACTCCTTGAAATATACCCAGAAGATGCTCCAGCACACAACAAGAACATTTGCTCCACCATGTTCATAGCAGCCTTATTCATAATAGCCAGAACCTGGAAACAGCCTAAGTGTCCCTCAGTAGATGAATGGATAAAGAAACTGTGGTACATTTACACTATGGAATACTACTCAGCTATTAAAAACAAGGAATTTCCAAAATTTGTGGGCAAATGGATTGAACTAGAAATGATCATAATGAGTGAGTTAACCCAGAAGCAGAAAGAGTCAAATGGTTTATACTCACTTATATCTGAACACTAGCCCAGGGGCATGTCCCATGAAAGTCTTCACTTACCAGGAAAGTGGGTCAGACGGGAGGACATCCTATTGGGACTCTAGGTGAGAGAAGCATGGGAGAATGGGGAAATAGAAGGATCCAGAGGGTCCTAGAAACCTACAAGAAGAACATTATGATGGGCAGATCTGGGCCCAGGGGTCGTGCTCAAACTATGGCACCAGCCAAGGACAATATGTGCAGTAAACTTGAGATTTTTTTTAGAAATTTTGCTCACAATACTCTTAATACAAAAATGCTTAGGGTCATGTCCAAATTCTCTGGAGCCCATTATCAAAGTCATAATGGAAATCGTACAGTTTCTTCAGTCCCAACAGACTGGCCTGGGATGAACACACAATGGAACGGGCAGCTGTCCTTCCACCTGGCAGGGGGCTGGAGAATGGATTGGACCAGCGATGGCTCTATTCACAAGTGAGTACAAAAGCCAGGAGAGGGGCACCAGGAAGCAGATAAGAGGCTCGGGGAGACTAAACCATCCCAGGAAGGAAAAGGACTGGACTCAGCTTTGAAAGCCACGCGGAGGAAACAGCTGCCTTTGTGGCCTGGAAGCCGCATTTGGGGATTTTATAGCAAATCTGATGGGTCACCGAGGACTTCTTTCAGAAAACTTGATTTGTTTTAAAGACATCCTGGGCTTGACAAGAGGTCAAAATGAGACTAAGTCTAGCTCCACTTCTTTACAGGCCTTTGCTACTGTGGAGAATGGGCCTGGGCAGCCTGTGTCATCCCCTTGGTCACTAACACGCAAGGTTATGAAGAGGGCGGGACAAGGGCGGGGTCCCTGGTGAGTTCCCCATGGGTGGAGCACTTAGAGTGAGGACTCTAAAGTATATGATCATGACAATATACTCTCTGGAGGCCTAAAAACAAGAAAGACCCTCCAAGCCCCACAAGGGATGGCAATGTACTTCTCAGGACACCCAGAAAATAGAGAGAAAAGTGGCTTTGGCTGGCGAAGCCTGGAAAGTTGTGAGATCGAACCCAAGCCATAAGCAAGGACAGAGGCCAGGAAGGAGCAGAGGGCTGGGAGGAAATCATGTTATTTCCCCTCTCCAAAAATTAGCAAAACCACACATGACTTGGAGGAAAGAACATACACCACATAGCCCGCACTCTTATTTCAAATCCAATTAGCCCTCGGGTATTTTTAGGATCTCTTCCAATAAGAAAATTCTAACAATCGTCTTTTATTCCCCAATTCTCATTAAAATAATCACATCTGCAAGAACAGTCTTTGCAGCTCCAGGTAAACACAGTTTAAACACATTCCTGGCGCAAACGTGCCAGAACTTTAAAGGTGTTATTATTCACGCGTTGCAGGACGGCTCTCTCACAGCTTCTAGGACTCTATCAGAGGCAGCTGCCCTGGAAACCTATGCCAGAAGAGTTAATCTAAAGACCTTTCCCAAGGAAACTCCGCCGTTTTAACTAGAGAGCGCATTAGGCTCCTAGGCCCGCATCCCAGATAGTTAGGTTGTTCATTAAAGCAAGTCCCTCATGTTCCCACATCCCAGTATGAACTGCTCTGAACCGGCTGACTGATGACCCTGTGCAGCTGTTACCTCCAAAGGGCACAAAGGCTCAGACAGCACAGCTACACACTAACCAGGTGGGCCCCAGGACAGCCGTTCCTTCTCTGCGGTCAGCACTGAGCTGGGAGACACAGCATGCTAAAGGGGCACACGTGTTGGTAATCAGACAGGCCTTGATTGGGTGGGAAGAGATGGCATTTGAACCCAGAACCCCAAGTGCATGCCTTCTGTGGCTTTTAAAAAGTGCTCCACAGAAAAGAAGTGCAGTTCTAAAAGCAAACTATCTGCGAGGCTTGGCTCACCCATTGAGCCTTGGGGAGCTGTGTTCACAGCGCGCCCTGGGCAATGTCCGCAATGTAGCAGGTGCTCAGTGAAGGACATCTGGGTAGGTGTTATCAACTCAAGGTCACAGATGGATCTGAGAGAACAGGTAAGGAGCCACTTCACAGGGCTCCATTGGTTCTGTCGCCCAAGTCATGGCTCGAAGGATTTCCACAGAAACGTACGTGCTCTGCTCAGTCACAAAGAGTAGCAACAGTAGCGCATCTGAGGATTTCCCAGGCAACCAGAACAGGCTGACGGGAAAGAAGACCACAGCCCAAGAGGTTTTATAGTCCATCTGTTCAAATTAGGATGCAAATCGGAGACACATCATTCAGACTTCTACATAGGAAATACGTTCCCTTAGGACAGCCAAATTCATGTTTTCATTTTAAAGAGAAAATAGATTTGGGTGAAGGGTGGAGTTGGAAGATGGAAGTTCAGACTTGAATTTGGCTCTGGTCGCCAAATGACATGGTAATCGCAGGGGCTCCAGTCTCTGTGGGCGTGTCTCCTTCTGGAGCTTCTCCGCCTTTCCCTGGCCCCCTTGTCTGGCCTTCTGGTCGGCCTCCTCAATGGGAGCAGGGCTTCCCTCACAAACGGAGGCAAGTTCAAGTTTCTGGGTCTGTTCTGCCAACTATTTGGTAGTTATGTTTTATGGTATCTTTTTCTATTTAAAAAAAAAAAAGCTGAAATGTCTGCATATCAAAAAGTCCACCATATATGAACAAGTAGACCCAAAATGCACAGCCCTGCTTCTCCACTGGTTTCCTCCTCCGTGCTGGAGGGATTCCAAAAGAGAAAAAGCAAACAAAGGAAAGAGGCAGGGGGAACTCCTGGAGAGTGCTAGCTTCCCCCTCTCTGCACCCCCGCTAAGGATTCCGCGCAGGTCGTGAGCACAGCCATGCCGTAAGTTCTAGACAGGCACCGCAATACTGAACATCATCCCCCACATGAAAGCAGAAGCCAAAGGCCCCGGAGCGCAGACTTAACCCTGAGGTCGTCCAGAGAGGCGTACGGTATGGGCTCTGCAGGGCGCCCCTGAACGTTTCTGCTACAGAACAGAAGTGCTTATGCAAGGTAATGTTCTCAGGACCAAAGCCCCCAATGTGAGAAACCCGAGATGTCAAACTAGCCAAGCTACCCCACACCCAAGCCAACCTAAAGGGGGGCTGCACTTCTAGCTAACACGCAGAGACTGTAAGGCAGTCACTAGGCTGCCGGCTCCTTTCCTGGCCCCTCTCACTAGAAGTCCCTGCCTTACACACACCATTCGTGCTAGGACCCTCCACTTGCACCCTCTCTGTGTGTCTGCTCAGCCTTTAGTATATAATGTCAGCAGTTTGGAGGGTTTCTTGTATACAACTTCTCCTCTCTCCTCTCCTCTTCCCTCCCCTCCCCTCCCCTCTTCTTCTTTTCTTCTTTCTCCTTCCCTCCCTCTCTCCCTCCCTCCCTCCCTTCCTTTCTCCTCTCCTCTCCTCTCCTCTCCTCTTCTCTTCTCTTCTCTCTCTCTCTCTCTCTCTCTCTCTCTCTCTCTCTCTCTCCCCCCCCCCATCCCCCACAAATATCCAGGACATCAGGCATTGTTCAGAGCAAGTTTCTAAAACGATACCTAATACATTCTTTCATCTTATTAGTGAAAAAGACAGATTAGAAATTTTCCAGTTTTAACTATTTCAAAATGGGCAGACAAAGGTGGAATTTTTAAAAAGTTACTTAGGTAAGCACCTGTAAGTATATTTCATACGTTCAGAAACAAGATACTTGATTGGTTTAAACTTCTTCAAGAAGACTCAGAGTGGTGGTGCACGCCCGGTAATCTCAGGACTTGGGAGGGTAAGACAGGCTAGCCTGTGCTACAGAGAGCCTAAGCTTAAAAGGGGTGACAAAAGAAGAAACCTTTAGAGAAGTGGGTCTCTGCTTTACTCTCTCAAAACAAGAAGGTTTAGGGAGATTTGGGAATTCTCCCTTAGCACTAATGTCTATAAATGCTGTTTGAAGTCAGGGGCAAACAGTAACCTAAAACCTACATGTTAAAGGCAGTCAAAGTATGTTGACACTGCACTCCTACATTGTCATTGCTACATTAATTCTTTTGTTTGATTGTTTGTTCCCAGAGACAGTTTTGCTGTGTAGCCTTGGCTGTCCTGGCACTACTGGTATGTAGATTGGGCTAGCCTTGAACTCACAGAGATCCACTTGCCTCTGCCTCCTTGAGTGCGGCAATTAAAGGTACGCACCACCACATCTGGCTCACTAGGCTAATTCTTGAGGTAGAAGGCAAAGGCTGTTAAGAGTCTCCTTCAGGGCTAGCAGAAAATAGTGCCCTGTCCATACCCCTCAGCTGAGAATGCCTTCCCTGAGTTCCCTACACACCCCAAAAAAGTAAGGTCACCTCTCTATGCCCCCCACCTTGGACAAATAATCACTTTTAGCCTAATCTTCTGTAGCCAATATTTATCAAGTGACTGCAGTCCACTAGGACTCCCCCAGCATGGGAGGGCTGTGAAGACGGAAGCAAGGCTGCCAACCCCAACCTCCCACCCAGATCTCAGACCCTCAGGCCCCGGAGTCTCACTTTGTCTTCATGTCTTCTTTTTTGTTGTTTTAAGTTTTTCAAACTAGGGTTTCTCTGTGTAGCCTTGGCTGTCCTAGACTCTTTTTGTAGACAAGGCTGGCCTTGAACTCAGAGATCCATCTGCCTCTGCCTCCCAGTGCTGGGAGAGAGGTGCATGCCACCATGCCCAGCTTCATTCATGTCTTTTTGGGTTTGTTTTGTTGTTGCTGTTGGGTTTTTTTGTTTTGTTTTTGTTTTTTGTTGTTGTTGTTGTTTGGTTTTGGGGTTTTTTTGGTTTTTGGTTTTTCAAGACAGGGTCTCTCTGTGTAGCCTTGGCTGTCCTGGACTCACTTTGTAGACCAGGCTGGCCTTGAGCTCACAGCGATCTGCCTGCCTCTGCCTCCCGAGTGCTAGGATTAAAGGTGTGCGCCATCATGCTGGCTTCATTCACATCTTCTTCAATATTGCTTATTGCCATGGCTTCCTTTAGATAAAGGCCTCCACGGGAGGGCGGAACCTCAGCGTTCGCCAGGGAAATCATTGAGATCTGCAGACACTGGCACTGGGAATTTTTGCTGGAAAATGTACTAATACATCTTCAAAGCCTCCAAATCGTTCAGAAGACTCCTGAGCGCTGCCTAGAAAAGGCCTGGTGGTGGCCCTGGCTCTTCATATTGGCCAGCATCCTTCCTGCCACTGAGGCCTGACACACTGCTGAGGCCAATTAGCTTAGTGACATGTCCCAGAATGGTGGCAGAGGATCCTCACCAACAGCAAGGTCAGCAGCAAAAAGTAAAACCTATTGATCTAGAACAGAGCCACCTGTCTCCCAACAGGGAATCTCAATGCTCTAGATCCACAGCTATAACTTTTTTTAATAATCCTTTCTTTTTTATTAATTTATTCAGATTACATCTAAATTGTTATCCCATCACTGTATCCTCCTGTTCCCCCTTCCCTCCCGCTTTCAGCCTACTCCCCTCCCCTAGGTCTATGACAGAGGAGTCCCTCCTCCCCCACTATATGGTCATACGCTATCAAATCTCATCTTGGTAGCCTGCTTATTCTTTCTCTGAGTGCCACCAGGCCTCCCCACCAAAGGAAGTGGTCAATTATGGAGCACTAGAAATAATGTCTGAGTCAGTGCCCACTCTCCACAGTTGTGTGGAGAATGTCCTGTCCATTGGCTAGATCAGAGTAGGGGTTCGATGTTTACTGCTTGTATTGTCCTTGGTTGATGCAGTAGTTTGAGCAGACCCCCCCTGGACCCAGATTCATCCATCATGATGTTCTTCTTGTAGGTTTCTAGGACCCTCTGGATCCTTCTATTTCCCCATCTCCTATATTTCTCTTACCTAGAATACTAATAGGATGTCCTCACATCTATCCCAATCTCCTGGTAAGTGAAGACTTTCATGGGACATGCCCCTTGGGCTAGTGTCCAATTATAAGTGAGTATATACCATGTGAGTATTTCTGCTTCTGGGTTCAGTATGATCATTTCTAGTTCCATCCATTTGTCCACAATTTTCTGGATTTCCTTGTTTTTAATAGCTGAGTAGTATTCCATAGTGTATATGTACCACGGTTTCTTTATCCATTCTTCTACTGAGGGACACTTAGGCTGTTTCCAAGTTCTGGCTATTATGAATAAGGCTGCTATGAACACGGTTGAGCATATGTCCCTGTTGTGTGGTGGAGCATCTTCTGGCTATATTCCAAGGAGTAGAATAGCTGGATCTATTCCCAGCTTTCTGAGAAAGCACCAGATAGATTTCCAAAGTGGTTGTACAAGCTTGCATTTCCATCAGCAATGAAGGAGTGTTCCCCTTTCTCCACAGCCTTGCCAGAATGTGGTGTTGCTTGAGTTTTTGATCTTAATCATTCTGATGGGTGTAAGATGGAATCTTAGAGTCGTTTTGATTTGCATTTCTCTAATGACTAAAAACGTTGAACATTTCTTTTAAGTGTTTCTCAGCCATTTGATATTCCTTTGTTGAGAATTTTGTTTAGTTCTGAGCCCCATTTCTTAGTTGGGTTACTGGGTTTGGTGGTCTTTTCCCAGTCTGTAGGCTGTCACTTTGTTCTACTGATAGTGTCTCCTGCCTTACAGAAGCTTCTTAGCCTCATGAGGTCCCATTTATTAATTGTTGACCTTAAGGCCTGGGTTGTTGGTGTTCTGTTCAGGAAGTTGTCTCCTGTGCCAATGTGTTCCAGGCTCTTCCCCACTTTTTCTTCTAACCGATTTAGTGTCTCTGGTTTTATGTTGAGGTCTTTAATCCACTTGAACTTGAGTTTTGTGCATGGTGATAAATATGGGTCTAATTGCATTTTTCTACACGTAGACATCCAGTTAGACCAGCACCATTTGTTGAAGATGCTATCCTTTTTCCATTGAATAGATTTGGTTTCTTTGTCAAAAGTCAAAGTGACCATATGAGTATGGATTCATTTCTGGGTCTTCGGTTCGATACCATTGATTAACAAGCCTATTGCTGTGCCACAGCTATAACTTAAGACAGAGAAGACCACACAGACAGACAGATAGACAGACAGACAGACAGACAGACACACACACACACACACACACACACACACACATTGATGTGTACTACCAACACTACTGAGAAAAATCTGTCTCAGCAGTAACTCTTCAGACCCAAGGGAGGGGAGTGTCAGCGCGCCTACAGAAGTATTTGATTACCAGCTCAATCTAGTCTTAGAGAAAACAAAACTGTAATACACCTTAGGACCCACATCCCTACAGAGAATAGGAGTCATTTATCTCAGTAAACTCTTCATCTGCTTCATAAATTGCCATAAAACATCACTAATATTCAGTGTGACTTAGATTTGACCTGGGCAACGGTGTTCTACACCTATAGTCCCAGCTACTCGTAGGTAGGAGGGTTATTTGAACCCAGGAGTCTGAGGCCTGTCTTGACTGACATAGAGATCATGAATGAATGATGAATAAATAGCTATCTTTTCCTGACAGCAGACTACATGTACTTTAAGCCCTTACCTAGAATACAACCTTCAGGGGTCTACAGATTACATTAATTCCAAGAAGAAAATAAACAGAAGACTGTCACAGATTAGGAGACACCTGCAGGAAACACAGTGATGTGTGTTTTGTGTATTTCTGGCACTTCTTTTTTTTGCGGGGGGGTGGGGGGGGGGTGTTAAGACAATGTTTCTCTGTGTAGTCTTGACTGTCCTGGATTCACTATGTAGACCAGGCTGACCTGGAACTCACAGAGATCCACCTGCCTCTGCCTCTGCCTCTGCCTCTGCAAGTGCTGGAATTAAAGGTGTGCTCCACCACCGCCTTTAATCAGCTAATACCATCCGTTCACCACTGGAGTTCATCCATGGACACAGCAGCATCCATGGGAACCCTATGCTTTTTAACCTCCCTTCTCGGCCCTACAGATGCAGAGGCATCTGTAGTGTAAGCCCAGAGGCATCTGAACAAGCCTCTTAGATGCTTCACCATTGACGATGCTGTGAGAGTGGGGGTCTTTGCCACAACTGGAGCACTCTGGTCCCTCCATGTCCAAACTGCTCTAAGGCTTTCTTACACACAGAGGCCCCTTATAATAAAGACTTTGCAAAGGACAGCTGAAAGCAAAAAGTCGACTCAAACTCAAATATAGACTTGTTTTTCCAAACTGTGTGCAGAAACGTCAGCGTTGCATTCCTCTTTTGTGATACTACGTCCTACAAGGGTGTCATGGCAGATACTCATGCTGGTACCCTGCAGGTCCTGAGTCCCCTATGAGAAACATCTTTTTAAGCCAGGAGGAAAACTTTCATTCTCTTGAACAAACAATACACTTTAATCCCAATGGCAAAATTAACTTTACAACAGATCATATTTCCCTTCAGCTTCCACCATCGGAAAATGAAAAGGGTTAGATCAGTTACCACAGAGGAAGGCATGATACTAGCTTTCTCTTAGGTCTCAACTATTTTTTACATCCCCACTGCGCTGACTTTTAAAGGCTTATTACATTAACTATAAAACAGTATGTCTTCAGTCAACTATGAATATGAGATGATAGAATACTTAGTCCAAACATACAATACAATAGGGGCTACATGTCGGTGTGCAGAAAATTTCTTTCTTTGGGGGGAAGGAGAATGGTAATGGATGGATAGATGGATGAACACACACACACACACACACACACACACACACACACACACACACACACACACACATGTCTACATGGACACACAGGTTTACCAAATAAAGAAGCTACAATCCAAAATTTAGCGCATCACCAAAGAACTCTGAGAGCGTACTGTTCTAACTGGTGCCATGGAAACCAGAACACTCAAGACAAGTCTACTGAGATGGACTCGCTCATCTTCTCAAAGCATTTGTATCATCTTGATTAAGATCACCCAACCACTTGAAACCACCCACCTTTTCTACAAATCTCCAGTATTAGTCTATTTTCTTTCTTGTGTGTGTGTGTGTGTGTGTGTGTGTGTGTGTGTGTGTGTGTGTGTGTGTTTCAGTTTCACATTAGGGGGATGCTGGGGAGTCATTCTTTTTCTTCCCTCTTGACCAAAACAAAAAACAAAAAAACAAAATTATTTTGTGGTCCTGTCTAACAGTTTTACTTCTCCATTATCTATCTTTGACTACAGCCATATTTGGGGAAAGAAGGTTTAATTTATGCTGTCCTTACACACAGCTTTAAACTCCCAAGTGTAGAGGAAACTGATGTTACCTTAATCACCATGCGCCTGGGAAGAATGGGTTCCAGAGACATTATCAAAGCACTGGCTCCGCTCTCCAAGCTGCTTAGAACCATTGTGCCAACATCCCAATAGATGAATAGCTGGTGAGTACAGACAAGATCAGCACCCGATGGTTAAAACATCCAGAAGACATACAAGTCCCAAGAAAATCAATACGGGAATTGTGACCAAAACAGATCTACTGCAGTAATGGATCAAGCATGTGGTCACATCTTCAAATAACCACAGAACGTTGATTCATTCTATAAATAGAACTCACTGTGACACTGCTAAAAGCCTTTGTTCCTAATAAACTAGGATCTATGCAGAACAGTAGTGTAAGATAAAAAGAGTAACAAGAACATGAGAAATGAGCCAATGGTTTTATTTTTTGCAAGAATATATTCAAATAAGATTAAAATGGAAATATAAAAATACACTGTAATTACTGTTATAAGAGAAAAAGATTTGAAATGTTTTAAGAGCATGGTCTTACCAAAACATTCCATCCCACCCAGGCTTAATCCATGCAAACGCTTAAACAGCTCCTAGGAACTGAATTAACACTAAAAACTATGCTGAAATAATGTAGAAGCCAGGAGATGCCCTCACTGTATCGTGCCTTGTCCCGTTGCCCTTCCTAGCACAAGGAAAGCTTGGTTCTGGTTGTAGTGAGCCCGCGTGACTGTGCAGGCCAATGAGGAAGGCTCAAATACGCTCTCTGCTTCACCTCTCTAACAGCCTTCTAAGCCAGGTGCTCAGATGTGGTGCAAGCTTGAAGAGAGCCTGAGGAGAGCCATGTGACACAGCTGATTGGGTCAGCACCTGAAAACAAACTTCGGTCATGGCAAGCTTGGTTCACCAGACCCAACACAACTTGACCTAACTCCTCTATCATACTCCCTTCTTAGACTCCAATACTAGATCAAGCACATCAGACCCTTGAGTTTTCACTACAACAACAGAAGTTTGTCAGCAGTCAGAACAGAATAGCTAAACATTAAAAAACAAAACAAGTATTTCCTGACTATATTACCACATACCTAAAAAGTAAGGAACACGTATTCCGCAGGCTACTTTGGAGTACTAATACAAAACACAACAATTTCTATTATTCATGACTTAAAAGTTTGGTTATGTTTGTATATGTGTTTCATAAGGTACACAGTGCATTAGGGAACTGGTCCTTGACCACATAGCCAGCATACTGGGTGGTGATTAAGACCAGTGATCATGAAACAACCAAGGTAGGATAACGTTTTATCCTTGCTTAGAGATGTTTATTCTTGTAAAAGTCCAGTACAGAAATAGAAAATACTGAGAGAGACCAGACAATGCACAAGTAAGAACCATAGATCATGACACCATGCCTGGTAAGGACAGCAATGTCAGCCTTTTGCCCCAGATGCATCTTGAGAGCCATCAGGGCTTGCACTGAGAGAGTGGGGTTAATGCATGCAGACCGTACAGGGCCACTGCGTGCAATCTGTGTTGACTGTGCCAAGGAGCAGTGAAAGAAATGGTGGGTAAGAAGCAGGTAAATGCTGAAACAGACAACACATTGATCAAACAACTCTACTTCCGAAGCCAGAGTCTTTAGCTAAGACATTTTAGCTCCCAAAGGGACACACATAATCAATGTTATCTATGTGTAATCATCAAAGAAAAATGTCCCTAAGTACAGAGAATGATAAGAGTGTGCGAGTTGTAAAAAAAAAATCGTATAAAGTTTGTAGTTTCCCACCCTAGACACAATGCTACTTGGATGAAAGCTATGGCTAGGAAGAGGAAGCAATCTTCAAAGCAGTAGATACAGTTGTCTACGGGCTATAGGAACAATGCCCAGAAAGCACACACTTCCTTCTTCCTTCTACTCACGGTGCCAGGTAATGAGTAACCAGATAGCAATGACTCACTCATCTAACATACCTTAGCCAGACCCATGTGCTCAGCTTACAAATTGTATCTTTAATGCCTTTATCATTTCGAAACCTTTTTCCATTCATAAATCTGTATGGCCTTAGGTGAGGCCGTTTCATTTTTAAAATGTCTGTTTTTATGTACTGTTCTTTTTACGGGGGCAAAATATCCTCAAGTCCCTAATAGCCGAGGCAACTGCACACACCAACACGGCGGCAATGCTACCTAGCTGAGGTGAGAGAGGACACACGGGCAAGGGAGAGCATCTCTGAAACCAGAGCAGTCGGTGGTGCCTACAAAGAAGTCCAAGACAGGAAGTAGCAGGCTCCCTTCCATCTCCACACTGTTAAGGTGGACCGAGGGGAAATGCCTAGTAAAGCTGTATTTTTCTCCTTAGTCTTCTGGTGCTAAATCGGGTGAAACTGAGCCAAGCCACTTGTAAGGATATTCTTTTCAGTCTTGAAGCTGACCACTCCACGCATCCAGGTGTTGGGCGCTAATATCCAAAGAGAAGGATTTCCAACCCGCAGGGCCTTTGTAGAAGTTGATCTGTATATTTCTCACCAAATGTTTCCCCTCCCAAATGATATTATCACTCGTCACCAATAGCAACTAGAGTTTACGTCATAAAACATAAATGAATTAACATCTGCCTACCCTTGTAAGTTATTTCCACACTAAGTCATTTCATCGCTTGTTCGTTAAAACATTACAGACAGACAGACAGACAGACACATTTAAACATATTCAACAAGTCTGAAAATTTTTTTTCCAGTTGGTGATTGAGTTGAAAGGTGGCAATTCTTTTCAGACTCATAAGCTTGCAATTTCAAGTAACAGCCGCCTCCAAACCCCACCCGTGTCACTTAGAGTACCCTTCAACCATCCTTCGGTCCTCAATGACTCCAGCAGACTGGTAGTTTGAAATGTTTTCATAGAGCTAAAACTGGTTCGACATGGAGCTAACAACTCAACCCGAATATCGTTTCCTCACACCCTGGCTAGCTGTACCACAGCCAAAAAGTGGTATTTTCCATTTATATTCCATAAAGCTGGTTATTAAGCAACAACTGCCACCTATTCTGAGACTCAATTCCTTAAGACTCGATGCATGCAGCACTTCCCAAGTCTCTGAACACACTATTGCTAGGGGCTCCCAACTCCTTCCTGTCTTTAAATATGCGCAACTGGCTGTCTGCGCTCACAGGTTTCCGCATCTATGAACTGGACCAACCACAGGTGGGAAAGAACTGAAAGAAAAACTACCGAACAGGAACCAACGTTCTTGCCATCATTCTCTAAGCCACACAGACCAACAATGGCTTGTGTCACACTCATGGTGTCCTAGGTTTGTAAATCATTAAGATGGTTGAAGATGATTTAAAGTAACAGGTATGGTTGTGAGTCCATGCTACACGCCTTTTTGAAAGGGACCTGGGCCTTGGCAGATTCCAGTACCTTCAGAGAGTTCGGGGGGCCAAGACCCCAAAGTTACACCAAGAAACAATGATACTGGTGCATGATAATGGCACTGCAGGCACATCTCACCTCACAGTTTAACAGGAAGATTCTTGAAAGCAAACATACTCCTTCTCCGCGGCATTTCTAACTAGTGACAGGCGCCCGAATGCACTGTGACAAGCGCCGGAAAGCACTCTTCACCTGTGCATCTTACGTGGTGCCCGCACCGCACCAGGCATCACCGGGCTTGCTATGACCACGTGGATGCGCAAAACAAACGTCCTAGCTCTCTCGGAAATGGCTCTCTAGCACAGAGGACAAGCAAATGAACACACAGTGACATGACAGGAGGTGACAAAAATGAAGAAAAAGGGGTTGCTGGACAATGAGAAATGGGGGTGGGGGCTGCTCTTAGGGGTACATGCAGAAGCTCCTCTGATGTCTGAAACATGCCCGGGCTGAAGCGAGAACAAGTCGGTCAGTACAGCGTGGAAAGGCAATGTGAGGAACGCAGGGCACGTTCCAACGGCACACGGAGGCCTGTGTGCTGGAGGAAGGGGCCGAGAAACAAGAACCGCTGCAGGACAGCAGCCCAGCACCTGTGAGCAATGTGGAGGTTTGAACACCAAAACCACCTGGTGAGCACCCGTGGAAAGCACCACTCGAGCCCTGAACCCTAACGCGTTGAGGACGATGGGACACAACCTGAGAGGCTGAGCAGGTGGCCACTTGGGACCTGGTGGTGAGGTGGGAGATAGACTAGGAGACTTGATGATAAACTGGCTGTCGAGGGGGACACACAGGCAAGGTCTGAGCTCTGAGTAACCCACCAGGAAGAGGAAAGGGAGCAGGGCTATCCCAAGTCTGGGCTACAACATGCTGAAATGCACAGTGCCTTTGAGAGCTGGGGAGACCCCCCAAAGAGCTGAGTGCAGCCCAACAGTCTGCAGCTGAGGGCAGTGGTCCGGCTGGAGATCCGAGTCCTCGAAGCAGCACCCGCGCACAGCAGTTATTGGGAGCCCCTGTGGCTTGTCTAAGCGATTGTCTGAAAGCAAGGCCACTAAGACAGCGACTGCAAAGAAGACTGTATCCCACAGAGTCTTGGGGTGGCAGCCAGAAGGTGAGGAAAAGAGGAGTGTAGGAGCCACATAGCCAAACTTAAAAGGGTTGCATGAAGAAGTGCGTCACGCTGCCAAAGACAGTACAAGACTGGTCACTAGATCTGACAACACGGAGGTGGCAGGTGATCTTCAAAAAAAAAACTATTTTAGTGCTGGCGAGATGGCTCAGTGGGGGGAGGAGCTTGCTGTCAAGTCTGATAACCTAAATTCAATCCTCGGGACCTACTTAAGTAGCAGTAGGAAAGGATGGCTCCAAATTGTCTTCTGACTTCTATATGTATGCCGTGTGTGTGTGTGTGTGTGTGTGTATGTGTGTGTGTGTGTGTTCATTTTTTCTAAAAAAAATAGTTTCATGAAATAGAAACAAATTCAGTGACTTCGCTCAAAAACAAACAAACACACACGAGAAACCTAAGTACAAGGATGTCCAACTTTCTCATTCTTATAATAAAAGGAAGCAAAGAAATGTCATGATATCTGGGAAGTGTGGCCAAGAAAAGCACTGACACAAATTAGAGGTGTCTGGTCACTTGTGTGGCAGAGAGAGGGGTAACAGAGAAACTCCTTAAGGCTTTTGGGGGGAGGGTTGGGCTAGACCATGGGGACACACATGGAGGTGCTGCCCAAGGAGGGAGCTGGAAAGGTGACTCAAATGCTTCAGTGAACAGAACTGCTGAACTACTCAAAAAGAGAAGCCGACTGTTTCGGGTCTCTACAACCCCATATCCAGACCCTCCGAAACTGCCTCAACCTCAGGAACCCAGCTGCCAAGTCCTTCAGGGCAGGCTTTCTCCTTAAAGCTTTGCAATTTCCTGAGTACTGGGTGCCTCCTCATAAAAAGGCCTCTTTAGCCCTTACCTGAGGTTATGCTAGCGGATGACTCACAGAGGCTCCCCAATAGCTTCAGGACGGGGTCGTTCAGCACAAAGATCTAGCCTGCGACTGGCAGTAAAAATTTGGGCCCACCTCCCCATCTCCAAGAAATGGGGGGAGGGGTGGTCTAAATATCAGGTCACCAAAACCTGAACAATGAGATGGCCAGGGGCATGGGGGCTGGCAAGACACTGAGGTCCAAGGAAGGCAGCATTGGCAGGAGGGCAGAGGCTCTGGCCTAGACCACGTCCCATGTGGTCTACTCAGCGCCCTTGAATACATCCTTTTTAATAAATCAGTAAGTGTTAAATGTTTCCCTGAGTTCTGTCAGAGGCCTGAGAAAAGTCTCAAAACAGAAAGAGGTGAGGTGACTACAGAAACTCATAACTGTGTGGCTAACTAAAAAAGAAGCATGGCCTCTCAGGACATCCCACTCACACCTGGCATCAGAGGTGGGGATGTCTTGTTGGACAGTCTGTGACCGGTAAAGTCTAAGAAGCCATTTCTAAGTAGTTGAGTGTCAGAACTGACTGGATTGTTAATACACATGGCTAGTATTGGAGAACTGAACGGTGTTCGGGAAAATCACCCACTCTGGTGTCAGAAATGGTGCTCACCCCACATCTGCAGCTGGGTATGGGAATTCCACTAGGATCGCTAAAGAGTGACCAACGTTCCACTTCTAGTGGAACAGAAGAGCAAGACAACACTCTGGACTTCCTGGTTGGTTGGTAGGTTGTTTGGTTTGGTTTGGTTTGGTTTGGTTTGGTCTGGTTTGGTTTGGTTTTCAAGACAAGGTTTCTCTGTGTAACAGCCCTGGCTGTCCTGGAACTTGATTTGTAGATCGGGATGGCCTTGAACTCACAGAGATCCAACTACTTCTGCCTCCCTGAGTGCTGGGATTAAAGGTGTGTGCCACCACACCCGGCTTGTACTTTCTTAAATTACAGTCTTAAATGTAAAAATGGGGAGTACAGGCTCAACCACCCTCTTGCTTCCTAAACAGTGAATACCACACTCATGATAACCAAACACGGGTTTAAGAAAAGAAAGAAAGAAAGAAAGAAAGAAAGAAAGAAAGAAAGAAAGAAAGAAAGAAAGACAGGCTGAGAAAACAGCTCCTTGGAGAACCCACACACCACAGACAGATTCAGATGTCACCTAAAATCTTTCACAAGTAGATCTGCACCCCTGTAAAAGTTATTCATTTATTGAATAAACATTATGCTGACTGGCTGAGCATGAGTGAAGAGGATCCAACATTGGGAATGGAAGGCTCTGTATGCATACGGTATACAGTACTTGGCAGGCACTCACACATTGTGCCGAATGTGGAGTCAACACCAACCCCTCCGACCCTGAAACTCTATTCTGCATGCATGCAACAAGCTCGTTCTTCAAGAGTCCACTGTCCTACCTCCTAAAACCTTCTCCCTAGGGCTGCGCCATTACCACCACACTCAGCCATTTTAGCCCTCTGAAATGGTGCTAATGAAGGAGGATGAGCCAGGATGCATCCTGTTTTCTGTGGCCTTTCTTTGCCTTCTGTAGTCACTGACTTATTGGTGTCTCCCCAGAATGGATCAGGACCAGTGTTGGCCAGGCCCTAGCCTGACAAATTCCAACTCTGTCATACAAGTCCCAGCCACAGATGACAGCAAGGGGACTTCTCTGAACAACAAAGGGGTAGGTGTGGCACCCTCTGCAGCCTCCCTTAAGGAAAGGCTCCCTGCCTCACTGTTAAAGATGAAGCTAACCCCTTGCTAAGCTAAAACCCTGGGCCACTGATCTACTGAAAAGGAACTTTCCCCAGACTGTTGTTGGACTTGCCAGCACCCATCAGAGACCAGCAACACTGACAGGAAAGAGTCTGTTTTGTTGGGAACCAAACTTTTCCTTTGAGATTGTATCACGGAAACTACCTCTAGGCTGGTGTGAACATCTGCTGTATGCTCAGCCTTACAAACAGCCTTCTTTAGATAAAGACTTTCACATCCCAGATGGGCATTTGACAAAAAGCAATAAAACTTCTCAACAGACATCTACAATTCAGATTAGGATTCTGGGACTTCCTAGACATTTTAGAAACAGTTTCTACTGACAAACACGTTCTTCCATTACTACAATTTTTATGACACAAAATATTTGGCTGGCGTCCTACCGGCTCTCCCACATTTAGCTTAAGAAGTGTCTCTCTACCCAAATAACAGACTCTGAAAGGAACTGCTTTAAAAGTGGCTCCAGGCAGGCCAGCGAGATGGCTCCGCAGCACTTGCCAGCAACCCTGATGACCAAGTTCAATTCCTGGGGCTCACATGGCTAAAGAAGAGAACCGACTTCCTGCAAGCTGCTCTGACCACGGGGCCGCCCTCCTTTTAATCTTAAAACATAAGCAGTGCCAGGAAAGAAGCAGACAGCTGGGGCAAAGGCTTGAGCTTCAAAGGTAAGAGTTCAGTTTGCACAGCCTTCTTAGCCGTGGATTCATTAGGCCCGGAGACACGCCTGGCTACAGACCCAGCATCAGGAGGCTGTTACAGTGACAGCTGACTTTTGACCCATGACCACTGCAACGCAAAAAGTGGCACTAGTCACTGAGGAAAGCTCTGGTCTTAGTTTTTCCTAGTCTCTGGTTGTTTTAAACCAAGCAAATATCGCCAAAGATAGAAGAAGGCAGGCAAACACGGCGTCTGCCCTCTGCTTACTATGACCCGTAACGGTCCCGTGTAAACATGAAGGGATGGTTTGAGCCATTTTCAAGGTGGCACTGTTCTGAGTGAGATGCTACCCTGAAGTGTCTGGAACAGAGACTGAGTGAGCGTTCTGGTTTCTCCCTGCACAAGTTACACACTCGTGCACGTCAGAAACCCAAAGCCTCAGCCCAGGGCCGCCGTCTACCGGTTCACACAGTTTCAGAGACTGTGGCCCGCCACTGAAGCATCTTTGCCTTCTTTCACTGAAGTCTCACTCCTCCCCCTCCTCGCCTTCACCCTCCTAACTGGTGGTGCGCAAGAGTCCCGCCTCTGAGTACATTAAGTCAAAATGTTATCTCCCCGGCGAAAATGAGAGTTTTTGTTCTGTTTGTTGCTGCATCTCAGCACCTCAAAGAGAGCCTGGAGCACAGCAAGTGCTCATTAAATATTTACTCAGTAAATGAATAACATTTCTAAAGCCGGTAAGTAGACAGCATGATAGACAGGAAAGGACAAACGTCTTCCTGCACACAGTGTATTAGAAGGTATTAGAACAACTAAAGGCTCAATTGCTCTAAAGTAAAATGAGAGCAGCAACGCAGTAACTTTAGCAATACCGGACCCCTAAACCCACTCCTTAGGAAAAGATGTCTCTCTCCTCACCCACTTATCCAACCATTACAAAAATATAGGACGTAACTGAGACAGTTCTTATGATGAAGACTGTCGTAACCACAGCATTCATGCTGTGCCATTGATTGTACGTAAGGGGCAGAGTCCCGGTCTCTTGCAGAGGACCCTTAACCTAAGCTCTGCCTGCCCAGCTTATCATTTCCACATCCTGGGATAGGATCAGAACGTTCTTTATAACATTTACGTGGCTCACCGGAAGTGCAATGAAATGACAGGGCAACCCAGGGCTCAGGACACACAGGCACCCTCGCCACGTCATTCTACAGGTGTGCAGTCCTAAAGGCTCAGTCTGATGCAAACAGAGGGGTCAAAGGTTACAGATGTGTGTCTGTACGACTGCCATTAGCACCATCTAAACTGCTCCAACTAATGACTTCTGAGATTTTCAGGTGAGAGTAATAAGAAAATTTTTCAAAGCCTTAAGTCGCTTTTCTAAATTTTCTAAAGTTCTCCTTACAAAATGGAAGGACAGCTTACTTCAAATCATACTGTAATATGGACAACACACTTGATCCCAATTCACAAAGGTTGTATCTCTGCTTTGCCTTGGACTGTGCCCATCAGGGAGGGATCTAGTGGGGGCAGGATGCACTCTGTCATTCAGGGGTGCTTTCCCTCCAAGGTTGGCAGACAGCATGAACAAATGAAGCACCTGAAAGTTTGCAGGGTCAAAGGGCCCCCGCAATATAAGAACATATTGCCTTTTGAAAAAAATGAAAATTTGTGAGCTGGGCATTGTGGCACACACCTTTAATTCCAGCACTAGGGAAGCAGAGGCAAGTGGATCACTGTGAGTTCAAGGCCAGCCTGGTCTACAAAGTGAGTCCAGGACAGCCAAGGTTACACAGAGAAAGCTTGTCTTAAAAAAGAAAGAAAGAAAGAAAGAAAGAAAGAAAGAAAGAAAGAAAGAAAGAAATTAATTTTCATCATGGTCCATGACATTTGAATAAATGCCCTATGATATTCAATTATGTCTCCATTATGAGAGAAAGCAAAATGGAATAAAAAATATTTAAAATTCATTTTGCTTCCTAGTTATTCAATCCCTAAGGAAAGAGCAGCAGGAGCCACAGAGCTGAACAGAATAAATGTTCTAACTTACAGATTCTAAAGGATGGCTCAGCAGTTAAGATCACTGACTTGTCTTCCAGGGACCACAGAGACGAAAGGTAGGATGTAAGGTCCCAGGGGCAATTCTGAAGACTCAGAGCAGGGGTCACCCAGGATCTGACCATAAAGGAGAGTTGAACCATCAACACAGGGTCCGGGGAAGAGACACAAGGAGACAGGAATGGCCTTGCTCAGTGGTTCAATGCGTGAGGCTGAGCAGGATGTGAAATTAGAGGAGAGAACTGAGGCTGGACCACAGACAGCCTGGGGAGAGGAGGCCACAGAAGCTTGTTCAGTCAAAGGTTAGTTGGGAGCTCCCGCAGGCTGCGCAGGAGGAAGACAGCATGGTCTGATTACAACAGGTCTGCCTGACAGTGGGTGATAAGCAGCATCGACCGCAGCAACATCGAGTGTGCCTGGTGACTAAACCCCTGTGGACCGTCAGTCCCCGTGCTGTCCCAACAGAGAGTGGGGAGCCAACACAGTCCAGTTCTTTCCGGTCTCATCCTCTCCCTTCCTTCCCATGTATGAAGCTTGAGCTCGGAGCTGGTTCTCTGGGCATCCAGCTACTGGGCTGGCTGGCTGAAATGCACCAAGCTCCCCTTGGGGTTCCTTTTCCAACTATTATCAAAGGATTTTAAGATTACATCTGAGAAAAATCACATCCCCCTTGAAGATGCCACCCAAGGACCCCAGACTCAAATGCAGCTTTTCTATAAAGGGGATAGCACTTCCCTTCAAGGGAGCCAAGGGCCCCTGATGGTTTAAGGGGCCAAACACTCCATAAATGCAGCAGCAAACTGCTTTCCGGAGGGCTTTAAGTGAGAAAGCATGCTATTTTATCCACTTAAATAGTCCTTTTTCTTTTCATATTTTCATTTTTCTTTTAACTTTATTATGATTATATGTGTGTTTATATGATGGGACCATGCATGCCAGGGCACGTGTGTGGAGGTCAGAGGACAACTTTGTGTAGTCAATTTTCTCCCCACCTTATGTGGATTGTGGGCATTGATCGCAGGCTTATGTGCGGCCAAGCCATCCCGCTGGCCCAAACCAAATTTGTGAAGCCATTATAATTAAGCAGCATCAAAGTGCAAAGTCATGTCATCACCCTGTGACACAGAATTATCTGGAATGCCGGCCCCGGGTTGTAGTATGAAGTCTGTCTCAAGATACTGTCAAAAACAAGCATTCACAAAGAATAATGCAAGACACTACATACACCAAAGAAAGGCAAAATGTCCCAGCACGGAGAAGAAGGCAATCTTCAGAAGACACCATGTGACATGGTTGGCAAAGTGTCTCACATCTTTCGCATCTTATTATTCTAATTCTCACTCCTAGTGGCAGCAGCAGTCCCTTCCTATTGGGCCATAGAACATCCTATGTCAAGCCGTCAATGTACATGATATTATCCGAGTATCAACTAGGTGTTTCTCCCTCACACAAACCCTAAGATAAAAATGGCTTTCGCATTGGCAGAGTCAAAGCGTCTTCTGGTGATTTGCCCAAGATCGTAACGGAGAGAGCTGACACTTGGATGCAAGCTCTGTACAATGCATCGTCCCTGTCCCCTCACACACTCCAATGCAACTAATACCACGCAAGCCACACCTGACCTGGTGGAAAATCCCTGAGCAAATGCTAAACTCTGAAGTGTGCGGAGAGCAACCAGCCCAGCCTGGCAGAGAAGAGGTGAGAGAAGGTTGAATGGCATTTGAGAATTGAAGAGGGCACCAGAGCTGCTATGGGGCAGAGGGAGAGCAAAGCAGTGCACGAGGCAGATACAAAGCATGCAGAGATACTGCAGTGCGAGTCAGTGGTGGGATGGGTGTGAACACAGCCAGAGGCTGGAAGGCACGCATGCGCTCTGAAGCCCACCGGAACGCACGCATGCGCTCGGAAGCCCACCGGAACGCACGCATGCGCTCTGAAGCCCACCACATCAGGGGCTTCGCAGGGCCATTGCAATTACGGTGCACAGCGTTAATACTTTATGGCTGGTGGTACTGCTTTCCACCGGGGTAGGAGTGCCACGCTGTCTCCTCCAAGAATGTTCTGGTACAGGAATAAAGACAGGCAATCCAAGGCATGTCCTAGAACAGACCTCTACCACATCAGAACACTTCCAAAGTAGAGATTTAAAACTACACGTGGAAATGTGGCTTGGGGGGCGAGCAGTGGAGGCAGGGCACAGTTATAGCTACTAAGAGGGTGGGGGCACACGGACACAGGCAACCCAACAGAAATACACAGCAAGAAGCCCTGTTGAGAGCTGTGTGGACTTGTTTCCAGACGAGGGGCAGGTACGAAGCACAACAGGGCTCCGCCACCAACACAGGTAACAATTTCCCCACTACCCCAAGGGATTATTTTGAGAAGGAAGTGGGTTACAATACATGTAAAGTCTTTAGGGCAGTGACAGTACAGGATAAATCTCAGGCTGCACCAGCGGCACACTCAGCATTATTAGCATTAAAGCAAAAAGACCATGGTCAGCAGGACAAAGTTTAAGCAGGAATGACAACCATTTGCAAGCACACAGTCATCACAGCGTGAGCTACACCTCGGTGTGTGTAGGAACTGCCCGGAAGCAGGTATAAAGCTGGGCTCCTCAGGTCAGGCCTTGCCCAGTATGCTTTTGAATAAGCCCCTGGGAGAGGTACCATCCTCTGAGCGTGCCTTCAACTCCTCGGACTTAAAACAAATATTCAGGCACAAACAAAACAAGAGAACCAGAGGTATGATTTGGAAATAGCAACTTCAGATTTTTGTTTTTCTTAAGGCACAGTGAGACTAGATCGCTAGCTAGCAATATTGATGTCGAAGAAGATGGAATAGGGGGCTGGAGAGATGGCTCAGAGGTTAAGGGTACTGACTGCTCTTCCAAAGGTCATGAGTTCAATTCCCAGCAACCACATATTGGCTCACGCCATCTATAACGAGATCTGTATACATAATAAGTAAATAAATCTTTTTTTTAAAAAAGATGAAATAATCAAAACTTACTTGATTGGCAAACTATAGAATGATTGGTTTTTAGTAGCTAATTTCACATGTTGAAATATTTTGTTCCTAAGAGCCCCTCATGTCTTTGTGAGCTGTAGCATCAAGAGAAATCAAAATATGCTTCTAGATAGTGAGATAGATAGATAGATGGATGGATTGTCTATTAGACCTTAATGATAAGAATTCATTTTTGATCACAAATTATAGAGCTGATCTTTAGCCACAAAGAAAAAAAAACACAGCTAAGGTTTCAGCTATGGTTTTTCCACTTCAGAACTGAGCTTCCTGGCCTCAGCAAACTGTCACTGTAAGCAGACAGTTCTGTGAACTGTGGGCTGCTGTGTGCCAGCGCGGTAGGATGCACAGTGGTACCCCTGTCATCTAATGCCCAGCAGCACCCTCCCACCTATGAGTGTGACAATCAAAACTTTCTTTACACATCATCAATTTCTCAGCCACCCAAACCAGCCCTGGCTGGAGATACTGCTGACCGTACGAACCGCAGGATTCTAGCTAAACTGTTTTCAAAAGCCTTACCACTACGACAATTATCCCAATGGCAAATTCATCTTTTCCTCAGCCAAGACCTTTTCTAAATATTTCCACATCAGCATCTCTGCTCACAGAGAGTGAACACTGAATGTGCGTGTTCATTTTATACGCAGCTCATGACAGGCTGGGGTTGCTTTCAACAAAGCATTTGCTTTTGATTCGAGGATAAAGCTGTTTTGCTAAAGCGAACGGCAACTAACGATGGCGTCCATCACAGCACGCCCTTGCAGAGCCCTGGGCACTGCTCAAGGTGCCTCTGAGTGCATCAGTCCTAGCCCAGCATCCATCTTAGACATACAAGCATGCGACCACATATAACAACACCCCTCTGCAAGTCACCGCAGGTAACTCAATGCACCTGGAAACAGTAGGAATCCTGAGAAAACATTTACATACCCACAGAAGAAGGGCAGGAAATGATTCTGCTCAGGCAAAAGTAGAGGAGCCTGAGGCTCTCAGCTCATTACACAATTTGGCCCAAACAGAACCTTTCTCTTCCTTTTAACTCCACAGTGGGCATGAGAATGTTAAAGGGTGAACAGGTTCTTTTGGGGTGTAAGTGGGTTGAACACAACCAGAGAAATAAGATTTTGCTGAAATTGCCTTACTTTTTTTTGTTGCTGTTGTTGCTTTTGCTTTTTCAAACATTTTTATGTGAGCAACTAAAAAAAAAAATCTAGTAATCCAAGTCTGTCGCTGATCCATCAAACATAAGAAACTTTTTTGTAAGATTACCTCAGTCATTCAGAGTACAAAACAAAATGCTAGTAGTTAATACTGCAAGTTAGCAAAAAACACCCTGGTATCTCCTGGCATGTCACCGCAAGACCTTGGGAAGGACATGACCAAACACTTTCTCCAGAAAAGCCAACTGGTGACAAAGCCAGGAAAGTAAATCAGCTTGTTCTGCGCATGTCTGCTGAGCAGTGTGCTCGGAAGTCATCACACAATAAAGGTGCTGTTGGTTCTTTCACCAAAACACTAGTTTAACTCAACATTTGAGATCTTTCTTGGCCGAAAAAGCCAATGAAAATGTTAGCTGGACTCTATTTGTTATTGTTGTTGTTCTTTATTTATTGTTTATTTGGCTTGTTTTTTGTTTTTTTGGTTTTTTTTTTTTCCTGTGTAGCTCTGGCTGTCCTGGACTCGCTTTGTAGGCCAGGTTGCTCTTGATCTCAGAGATGTCCCTGTCTCCGCCTCCTGATGGCTGGGATGAAAGTGTGCGCCACATCATCCAGCTGCCGGGCTCTTACAAACAATGTGCACGCCTGTTTTATGTGTAAAACTAATCAGCAGTAGCTAATGTTCATGCAAACTTTGCAGGAGAAATATTTTACACACAAGTATCTGTCATTTTTTTAAAAGGCATTAACTATTAACTTCTAGAAGAAAGAGGAGAGGAGGAAGAAGAAGAAGAAGATTCCTATGATTTAAGGAGAGAGCTGCACACATCTGTCAATTCTGCATGGGAGGAAAAAGGAAACTTAAGAGTTTTCAAGCCATACTTACATGTGAGGGCTCAGCTCGTAAAAGTTTCTATTTCTGTAATCTTCCACTTTCTCAGGCGAATAAATGGGCAAGGACCGGTAGGGGTTAACAGATATAACCACACTCCCAATGTATGTCTGTAAAAATAAAACAAAAGAAAAAATAATATACTAACATCTGCATGGGACACACTTGAACATATCAAGGTCACCAGCGCTGTTGTGGCACCACAATCTTACACACTTCAAGAACACCACGCTTCTCTGAAAACAGGTGGCCAACAATGCATGTTCATTTTGCTCATAAGTGAAAAGCACACATTTGTAGATTGAAAGTATGTTTCAAGATAAATCTTGACATAACTTATTTATGACTCTGGACAAGAGCTCGTCAAAGTCCTGTCATACTTGCCAAAACCGCTCTCCCAGGAGCTGCTTACAGCGAGTGCCTCTCCTCACCTTTATCTTTCTACTTCAAAGTGAGCATCAAGCATTGGCAACACAACTGTTCAGCCCATTGCCAGTCCTAAGGAAAGGGCTTCACTTTAGTGTTGCTGCTCTGCAGCCTGCCGTCTAATACCAGTACAGACCAATGCAATTCAGCATTAGATCCACAGTCAGCCCTTGGAAATACACAAACAACAGAGTTTCATAGTATTTGGAACACACTTTGGTAGTTGAATTTACATGTGCTTTCTAATGAAACACATGTTTAGTTTTGAGTTGACATATAATGTTATATTTAAATGTACTTCCTGAGGGATCAATGCTGTACTTCAGCAGATGTTACTGGAGCTCCAAGACGCAAACTAGAACTCTCCCTTTGTACCTCAACCCTCCATCGCTGGCAGCTCCAGTACGACTGGCTTAGTCTGTTTTGTGCAGTGCCTAGCACAAAAGCGCAGGCAACAGCTACTTAATGGTAAACTCACCTTGGGAGCTCTGGTTTTTCTTAGTTTCTAAATTATAAAGACAGAAGGAAGAAGAAAAAATGCCAACAAACTATATATGTGATAGAAACTCTGAAAAGGGGACCAGTGAAATGGCCCAGCCAGTAAAGGCATTTGCTATCGAGACCTGAAGTCTAGCCTTGGGACCCACGTACACTGTGAAAGAAGAGAACTCTTAGAAGTTGTCCTCTGTCCTCCATGTGTACACAAACACACACACACACACACACACACACACACACACACACACACAAAATGTCATTTTGGGGGAAAAAAAGTTTTAAAAGGATAAACATTGCTAAACATGAGGTTAGAGATGTGTGTGGCCAGGCCGACAGCTTCACTTTTCAATGTTACTCATCAACAGTTAACATTTCTAGTACAAGTTCCCCAGTACTGTTACCACTGAGACCCATGGAGATGAAAATTAAATAAAATAAAAGGCAAAGAAACAGGAGCAACGCTCTGCGATGCTTTTATATGAACCACAATGACTTTAATGAAAAAAAAAGTTTTTCCCAATGTGGGAAACAAACCAAACCATATTCCATATGTTGGACCCATGCATAATCTCTTGAAAGTGGAAAACCCACCAGGGTACGAGAAGACTGCACCTCCACAGTGTATGGTCCTAAATTCTGTCCTCGGGACCCCAATTTAAACTGGCCTGACAGTGAATGACTACAATTCTCTAGTCCCGTTCAGACAAGACTTTCTCAATGCTTTCAATTCCCCCTCACACCAGAACTCTCCAGAAGAGGCGAATGTTTTAATGTTTAAAATGGAAAACAATAGCTTCTAACATATTACAGTCACCATAGACATGAAAACGTGACCACTGGTCATGGCTTCAATGCTTATTGAGTAAATGAAGCGCCTTCCTTGCAGGGGAACTACTTGCATCTCTCTCCTTTTGTAAAACAAAAATAAAATTTAAGTACACAGATTTGTCCCCAGCAGAGAAGGCCGCTCTCAACTAAGTTGGCTCTGGCGAACCAAACTTCACAATAGTAAGCTGTGATAAAAATCTGCCGCTGTGGCATTCTTGCAGAGAGAACAAATCACTGCCTCGGTTTCAACATCAAAACCCCCGCTAATGACAAGCAAAGTTCCTTTTTATTTGGAACTTTCCTGCATACTAAATTAACTGTGCCTCTGCTCGCAGCCGTGTTACTGCCATGTTGAACAGGACCTATACACCAAGGTTGCTGAGGAAATGTCTTTAACTGCGTGACGGGCTCACGCCAGCTCCAATCATCACTAAGAAAGTGCATGATACAGCCCATTGTTCCTGAGCTGACATGCAATACCAAACTGACTGTATAGAGCAGCCACTGTTTACGGAGCCTGTAGGCCACGTGTGGCCACTGAACAAAGCCTTAAGCCATGTCCTTTCTCTTCAGCCTCCCTTCATGCCCTACTGTGGGGGCTGCTTGCAAATATGGCTAGAACTTTCTTCCACCTGTATACATACCTACTTTGAAACAAGGCAGGGGGAGTTCTAAAGGGAAGCGTTGCTTTTCCCAGCCTCTGAATCTGGGCTGGGTTTGACCAAAGGGACACTGGCAAATGAGACTCAGGCAGAGATCTGAAAACCATGTGTGGGTTGGGATGTGCCCATGCCTGAACTAGCCTGAACTTTAAAAAAAAAAAAAAAAGATTTATTTATTTGCTATTTTGTATACAATGCTCTGGCTGTACATACACCTGCAAGCCAGAAGAGGGCATCAGATCACATCATAGGGAATTAAACTCGGGACCTCTGGAGGAGCAGTAAGTGCTCTTAGCCTCTAAGCCATGGAAACGTTAGATGGGTGTCAGGGAAAGCAATTTGTCCTGCCCTACATACAGCCTGTGCTATAGGCATATGAATGAGCCATCCCAAACCATTAACCCTACAGAAACCACTAGATTCTTGGAGCCCAGGTGAGACCAGCAACATACACAAAGCTTAAGTCAGCCTAAACTGCTATTCCAAAGAGCTGTGAGCCAAGAAGATTGTCACTTCAGCCATTAATTTCTGAAAATGGTTTGTTCCACCACACTAATAACTGATACACCAGAAAAGGGACCAAGCAAGACAAGACACATTAGTCTAAACAGCCATACTCCCACATCACCTTACCCTCACCCCACCCTGCCCCCAGGTTACCAGACTTAGCAGGATCTAAGCCTATGTCCCAACAAACCAAGTAAAACAAGCATGTAATAGTGAAAAGCAGGAAAAGAAAGAAAGAAGTCCAGTGACAAAGGCGTGCTGGCAAAGACACACCCATGCACGCAAGCACACGGGGCACAGGTGGGCAGTGTTCCTCTTTGGGGTCTTAATATGATGGTATTGTTTAAACAGAAGACAGTCCGGGTCAGGGAGCCACAAACACAAGCCATTGTGTGAGCTTCCATCTCTCCTGCAGAGCTGTCTGACAAGTTCTTCGGACAGTGTGAAATCTCTCTTTTCAGGAGACAAGTTCCTCCTTTTGAAGTCAAGGGTCAGCCTCCCCCTCCTGCCAGCAAGAGAGTCCTGGAGACATTTTGATTTCTTGGGGACAAATGCTTGACCAGTCAAAGGGAAAGCCCCATGCGTCTCTTTAGAATAACCTCGTCCCTGCCAGGCTGGCTACATCCATCCTACTTCGGGTCTGCCCCCTCTAGACTTGACCTCCTAAGTGGTGCCTTCTACCAGGGCTGCTGTCCTTGCTGTTGATGGGTTTCATCTTGAGGGTTCTATACGCTAAGACTTAACAACCCCCATGGTCGCAGCAGGAAAAAATTAAATACCAAGCCACAACCCTTCTTCCTTGGAGACACACGAGATAGTCCTGAAAGCACTGTTTGCCTGGGTGGGGCTGACATTTTCAACTCCGGTTTTCGGCTGCCCAACAAATGCTCAAGGAAATGCAAATTAAGCCCTTTCCAAGGACCAGAGGAATGACAGGGCAGCTTGTCTCTACATCAATAAACATTTGGACTTACACGCTATCCTTGGCATTTTGTTGCTGCATCATCCCCTCAAAAGAAGAGGCAGTTCACTGCCAAGTAGCAACTTGGCTATCTCCCTGTTGTCATTCAGCGTCACTTTCCCAACCTCATCACCATTGGTCACAGGGGTCAGCATCCATCTACAAGGCAATGAAAGGCTCCTCCTCTGTCTGCCCCACTTGACCAACCTCCAACATCTAGGGCAAGTGAAAAAGAAGAGAGGAAAGATAATGGAACGGAAAAAGTACAAGTAAAAAACCAAGAGAAGGGAAGGCTGGCCCTGTGTGTA
Organism: Acomys minous; assembly: GCF_964271855.1. Classification (NCBI taxonomy): domain Eukaryota; kingdom Metazoa; phylum Chordata; class Mammalia; order Rodentia; family Muridae; genus Acomys; species Acomys minous. The sequence goes on along the minus strand of NC_140486.1, from coordinate 76,904,933 downwards.
AGAGGCACATTCATTAGCAGACTCTCCTTTGACTTTCCCAGGGGCAGACATTAAATCAAGAACGTGCGAACATTTCCTAAGTCAAAACCACCTCCGGCTGCAAGTCTTAAGGCTGCCTAGTGCTCCAAATAGACACCTTGCAATGAGCGAACACAACCTGAGGGTCCCTCCTGTGCCTGCAGCAAGACTGACCTCTTTTCTGGAGGACAGTCAGTCTAGAAAACTCTACCCAGGAGAAGAGCCCCTGCAGTCAGAACTTATGAGGGAAAGGCTCTCTCCGATCCCAGGTGAACTTGGGCATTATAAAGATGAATACCTCTAGGTGAGCGATAGGGGTTGGAGTCCTGACTCTCCTGCTGTACAGTGAACAGTAGATAATGTCACAGAACTTACATCACCATAGTGCAACATGTGCTAGCCGTGGCCGTGGTGCTTTGCTATATAATCTCCTTTAAGCCTCAGATTTTCAGGAGGGAATCAGTAGTAGACCCTCTGCTCTGGACAGGGGAAAGATCGACAGGGAGAAGCTAAAAATGTACCTAGCTTTCCACCAAACTGAAGATTTAACTGGAGCCACACTTCACCCAACACTCCAAATAGACTCGAAGCATAGCCCGAGGGGTGTGATGGGAAGTCTGAGAGCGCAGACTCGGTGGCCTGGGCTCACGGTTAAGCATGTTCACCGTCCAACCCCTCCTCCATGCAGCGACGGTTGTATAGAACTGCTCTTACACTGCCCACCTTGAAACTCTGCAGTCTGACTCCTCCCTGCTGCCCTCCCTCCTTGCTTCCTCTCCCCTCCTCCCTCCTAACTCCTCCTCCTCCCTCCCCTCCTCCCATCAGCCTTTTTTCTGGTCTTAGTTAATGGATGGGTAGCTTTTCTGTAGGGCAACGCTTCTGGTTGAAGGCTCCTGCCAGCGGAAAAAGCAAGAATTCTAACACAATCATTGTTGGAAAAGTTGCCAGGATGTTTTTTTTTTCTTTCTTTTTTAGATGTTTTTTGAAATTGCGTGTGTACACCTCAGTGTATGTACGTGCACAAGTACGGTGGTACCCTGAGGGGCCAGAAGATGTTGACGGGTCCTCTGCAAGAGTACCAAGTACTGTTAGCCACTGAGCCTTCTCTCCAGCTCCAGATGTTTCTCTTATAGAGGCATTTTATGTTAAAATAGCAAAAGATCAGGCTGTAAGACCTGAGCACGCATGGCTTTGGGTAGGGTCTCATGGCTCTCGGGGGATGTTCTGGGAATCTCACAAACAAAATCATTGGTCCACAGTGAGGCTTATCCTACAGTCCTGTATCACCGTGACCTAGACTTTCATCCACATCTGAACCCTAGCAGGCACCTCTCAGGAACCCTGTGCTCTCACTCAGCTTCCCCCAGCACCTCTTAAAGCCAGGGCCTTCCAAAGCCACCAGAGTGGATCTGACTGTTGAACAGCAGTGAAGCTGGAAACACGAGCTCAGGCTCTCCGTGTCTTACTTTCTTCTTGAGAACCTCTCTTTCTTTCTTTCTCTCAATCCTTCTGCTTAAAATCCCTGTTTTTCAATAAATTCTAACTCAGCTTCCCTACTAGCTCATTCTGAAATTCTCTTCTGGGGTGGCACCAAGAACCCTGGGTTCGTATAAGCGGAGATCTCTGAGGTGAATCCCTCAGGCAGCTGCAAAGAACAACACGGAGCTGAACCCCTGCCCCATCACCACCAACTCATCGCTCAGCCTATCATTTTAGGAATGAATTTGAATTATTGTTCTGCATGTCTGTGAGATCCTTAAAAACTCAAGCCAGGCATATTAAGGTGTGGGCAAACAATATGCACTTTAGTACCTTTCTCCTTGGTTATCAGTAAACCCACATGACACGGTCACAGATCCTTATCTTAATGGCCACAAGAATGGAGCACAGTAACAGGAGTCAGCAGAAAGGCATCCAGGTGAGGAGCCAGATATCAGCTGTCTCCCTCGGCGCATACCGTCAACAGCTCCAACCCCAGGAGCCTTGGATTATACCGTCAACCTTCATACAAAGCAGCACTTCTCTCCTGGGCAGAAGCCTCCCACTAGACCATCCCAAGGATGGATGCTGAAGTCTTCTACTACCAACAATGGACAAAAGAAAGAAAGAAAAGGGGTCTTCAAGTGACAAGAAAAGCATTTTCATCTCAACAGAAGAAAATTAGTCAAAGCCAGGCTGGGCCAGGACTCAGGTAAGAGCGGCCCATCACAGGACTGCATAAACAAACTGGGTTAACTGACTTGTCAAATAAACAAGCAACACACTTATTAAGGGCCAGTTTTATGTGAAATATAAAATGCCCCCCACACTCTATAAATCCAAGGCTTCATAGTATTGCTGTTAGCATACTGCGCTCCGTCTGCCTAGCAATGTATGATGCCATTACCTGCCTGCCACTAGCTGTGCCAGCTCCCAGTATAGGACAAACCCACCTCATGTCTCTCTCCCTCTCTGTCTCTGTGTCTGTCTGTCTGTCTGTCTGTCTGTCTGTCTCTCTCTCTCTCTCTCTCTCTCTCTCTCTCTCTGTCTCTCTCTCTGTTTCTGTTTCTGTCTCTGTCTCTCTCTCTCTGGGGTGCCTCTCCTACTTCCCTCCTTTCCTGCGCTCATATAAACAAACGTCTCCATATCGTGTCTGTAGCCTGGCATCTTGTTTTTTAATCATTACAGTCACGGAGACGAGTCTTCTACACAGGAACCCTGACTCTCAGAGCTAACTACTCTGTAGGGAAGAAGCCCAACTCCCAGCCTTAGAGTGGCTAGGGCAGCTAGAGAACCTGAGCTTAAGGCAAGCCTGGACTAAATACAGAACTGGAGTTCAAGGCTAGCCTGGGCTAGGTGGCAAAAACACAGTCTTAGGGACGGGGGACAGCAAAGCTAAGCACTCTGGGCACTAAAGTCGATGAGAGGATGTTACAGAAAGAACTGTGTGAATGAGTGCTCTCAGTCTGCATGGAGGAAGGTCCCTGCAAACTGCAAAGGGTCCAGGGAGGTCCAAGAAAGGCAGAGATCATAGCAGGGCTGCAGGAGGAGGATGACGACCAACACCAAAGTATGACGTTTTGGATTTTGGTTTTCGGTGGCAGTTACCCCCCCTCGCCTCTGTCATCAGCCAAGCTAGTTGTCTCCTAACTTCTAAAGCATGCACTACTAGGGATTAAAACACATATCTGGAGACCCGGGTTCACCGCAGCATCACTCTCAATAGCCTAGACAGGGAAGCGACCCCAAGGGGGCACTGACGCTAAACAGACAAACGAATCGTAGCAGATCCATGCGAGGAACACAATTCACACAGGAGCATAACGGCGCCTTCCCAGGACAGGGAATAGCATGGCTTCCCTCCAGACAAGCTACCCAAGCAGTAATTAAGAATCCTTAGCAGGGGAGGGCAGGGGAAAGAAAGGGAGGAGGGGAAGAAGGAGGAGGAAGGAGGAGGAAGGAGGAGGAGTTAGGAGACAGGAGGGGAGGAGGGAGGGCAGCAGGGAGGAATCAGACTGCAGAGTTTCAAGGCAAGCAGCGCAAGAGCTGCGCGGAGGAGGGGTTGGACGGCGAACATGCTTAACCGTGAGCCCACGCCACCGGTCTGCACTCTCAGACGTCCCATATCACATCCTGCTGGTTACGCTTTGAATCTATTTGAAGCGTTGGGTGAAGTGTGGCTCCAGTTTTTTGTTTTTTTTTTTTCTGGTAAATCTTCAGTTTTGTGTAAAGCTAGGCACATTCTTGGCTTCTCTCTGCTCAACTTCCTCATGTATACAGAGGGAGGGACTACTACTAATTCCCCCTTGAAGAGCTGAGTATTAAATGAGATGACACATCAAAGCACTAAGCCCACAGCAAGCATTCCATAAACAGTACCTATTATGGTGATACAAGTTCCACGTGGCTCCACTGGAAGTTATTGACCACTGTGGAACAAACAGCCAAGTCAGGGCTCAAACCCCCAAACCTCAGCTAACTTCACCCAGGAGGCATATCATGCCAAAGTCATGAAGACCGCTACAGGAAGTGGCTGAGTTACCAGACGAGCACGTGAGATTAGTCTAATGAAGCTAATGCTAAAATGACATCATAAAACAAGCTCTCAGGACCCTCAGAAACAAGAGCCACTCCCTTCACTGTGAGGAGCACGCTCTCCTGATAGGTCCTGGATTCTGGGAATTTGATCAGAAGACGCAAACTAGTATGAATCACAGCGCTCGCTCTTACATGGACATCTGCGAGACTTCCCCAGTGCTCTCCAAGAGATTTTTTCTGTCTTTGGGGTTTTATTAGGAGACACAGTGTAGTCTACCAAATGCTCTGGTTGCTTTATCATTCAAAACTGTGCAAAACGGTATAAGCTAAAATCTCCACTCTTAGAAATATATTTGTGACATATGCGTGTGTATGTATGTATATGTATGCACATGTATATAATATATAATATACTATATATGTATTGTTTAGTGCACTAGGTGTACACACACATCGCTAATAATATCCTATTTTTACAAGTGAAAAAACTGGAGGCACAGGTTGAAATAATATAGCCAAAGTCTCACATCAGTGGTTGACTCACACCAAGGTCCTTGATGCCAGGACAGTTGTTTCATAAAGATACAGGAAAACTAGGACACAGGAGACTGGTGTGCCCACTCTTGCGTCTTCTAAGCTGCTTTCTCTTTCTACTCATAGGAGCCAGTCAGCTTCAAAGACTCCTGAAAGCCTGCTTCCACATGGCCCCATGATCCCTCATGACATCACCAAACCACATCTTGCTCGTTATTCTTATTTTTCCAGTATTTCTCAGTTTGAAAAAAACCAAACCCATGTCTGTTCACTATCTTATCTAGGGCCTCAAGTTAGCACCTCAGATCAGAAGTCCACAAATAAACTCAGAGGCCTGCAGACTGTGGCTGCAGATGACATCCAGGCCTGCTGGTCTAGCCTAAGACATTCCTACCCTAGCATCATAGCATGGTCTTTCATTCCTGGGCTGTCAGTCATCTCAGACTATAAATTAAAGAACTATATATGAGTTCCACACCGCGCTTAAATACCAGCTAAAAATATCAGTCCAGGCTGCCTTTAATTTAGAGCAGGCAACGCCCCGCTGCCATATCGTCGCTGAGACAAATTCTGAAAGGAGACGGGATCTTCCAAATATATACTGCTCTCCAGACCCAATAAAAGTCTCCGCTCGGGTACATGTGGCCCTGAATTGTTAGGCTCCCTTCTTGCCACAAGCCCTGAAAATAGTATTATGTGGCTAACTGGAAACAGAAACACAGTGAAAATAAAATCTGTACACCGGAGGGAACCAGGGAAGGACAGAAATGGAAGAAAGAAGGCTGAGGCAGGCAGTGTGTCCCCCAATTGTGCATGCAGGAAGCATGACCCCACGGGTGGTGGTCTGGTTGGGGGAGCCTTTAAGAGGTGGGGTGCCAACCTCAGAAGAGATTAGTGTAATTCTCACAGGATCCAACTTCCTGGAGAGGGTTGCCATAAACACTAGCTCCGGCACCCCTGGCACCCTTGCGCCTTCCTGTCTCACCACAGAGTCGCTTACGTATTTGCATGCACACCTTTCCTCTATTTTGCCACCATGTTGTGATGGCGTCAGGAGCCCTCACCAGAACAACAATGCCATGCTGTCTTGAACCACCAGCCACCAGAATCATTTGTCAAATATTAGTCACAAACAAAACAGTTCTCAGCCACAGCAGAGGAAAATGGAAGCCTAATTTAAAAAAAAAAAATCCCAAATTATAAAACATTAAAGAAAAGCCATGGTGGGCTTCCCAGTCCTGAATACAGCCATACCACTGACAATTTATCCCAGTGCCCCTATGTGCCAAGTCATTAGACTAGAAACTCAGTGAGATAAATATCAAAATAACCATCTTATGGATGAAAGAACTCAGCTTCTGACAATGGCACGGATGGCTGTGAGTGACTAAAATGTCTAATTTTGCTCTGTCTGCTCAAAGCCCATCTCTTTCCCAGGATGTCACACTGTACCTCACCCACTCTAGGGCAGAGTTCAAAAAAACAAAATAACTTCTCTTCAAATTAGAATCACCATTACAATTCATCTGCTCTGCAAATAAAGGAACAGATCTACGCGTTGTAATATATAAATAAAGAGGCGGCCACGCAACAGATCTGGCATGAAAGGAGATTTATTGGGGGAAGAGGAGTCAGGGTGCTCATGGCGGACAGACAGGCAGAGGGAGAGAGAGAGAGAGAGAAAGCTGAGAAAGCGTGCGCAATGACACATCTGGTGCGCAGCTGGAGTAAGTCTGGTGCACACCTGTCGGAGGCAGGTGATAATGTCAGAGGTTGCTAGGTCTGTGGAGGTGGGCTAGCAGGGCTGCCTATATGCTAACACTGTGTGTAACTGAACTGGTCCCGTGTGCGCTGAGCTGAATGGCTCCTTCTACCTTGTGCTCATAAAGGAGGACATGAGGAGCTGCCAATCACTTATAGTCCACTTACTAATGATGACAACACTCTTCCCTCGAGATCTTCTTCTATGCTTGGTTTCCTTTTGTTTAGGGGCTGGAGGGGTGCTGAGCTATCTTCTTGGTTGATGTTTCTTTGCTTCAATTTATGAGGAACATATCATGATAACTTAAGATACCAATGTAGCCAGACACCTGTAAACCTAGTACTTTGGGAGACAGAGACAGATGGATCATTGCAAGTTCGAAGCCAACCTGGTCTACTTCAAAGTGAGTTCAGGACAGCCAAGGCTACACAGAGAAGCCCTGTCTCAAAAAAAAACCAACTAAAAGAACCCAATGTACCTGTGCCGTGTCTGATCAGTTCACATCACTGTACCACCACTGAGTGCTCACTCAACACATGGCAGGGGCATGGTTTATCACCCATTACTCAGCTAAGTCACTTTGAGACCGCCTTGTTCCAAAACTTGTGCAAATTTCAGTATCATATGCAACTACTTTGGAAACTAAGCGGGCTTTCATATTAGTGAGGTGATTTGATGTTCATGAAGGCTCATGACCTCTGAGGCTGGATTTCCTGGACACATACTGCAGCCTCCTGAGCATGTTTTCTCATATGGAAAATGATAATGCTGCAGCACACCAGCCTCTCTAAGAACTAAGTGAACTCAACCAGAAGTGGCAGGGCCGGCACCGAGTGCAGATCTTTGCTCCTGGGTGCCCACAAAACAGCTTCCAGCAGAGGCCTTTCCTTCTCGCGTCCTCACGTCCTCCAAATCTAACTCCATTATCTAACTCTGGTGGCTTCAACCAGAGTATGTGAGTTAAAGGATTACAAATGCGCATCATCATTGTATAATTGATGTATAATCTGTGTAATCACAAACATCTCAAGAACGATACTAGGACCTGCAGCTTGAAATAACTAAGACATAAAACAGGCAGACAACTGGCCAGCAACGCAGGAAAGATTCTCCAGTTATCAAGCGTGTTATGAAAGTCTGCACAGGTTAAAAACTAACACATTATTATCAGAATTGACTGTCTTTCTGGAGTGTGCAAGAGATGGCCTGGTCTCCATGGAGTGTGCAAGAGACAGACCGGTCTTTGTAAAGTGTGCAAGAGGCAGACTGGCCTCAGATAGTAGACACAACATTCCTCCTGGCCTCGTCATTGAAGGAGCACAGCTTTATCTGGCCTCCGATGTGGTGCCATCCCAAACTTCCAAGTGCACACACAGTTTGCTCTCCACCGATGCCAGGAGCTAGCCACGCCCACACACTGCAGTCTAGGCATTTCACAAGAACAGGTCTGGGTGGGTTCTCCTCCTACTAGGTCTAGACAGAAAGAGAAGTGGCACAGAAGACTAACCTTGTCCCTCACAAACCTCACAAACCTCGCTGGGTCTGGGATCTGAGGAAGGAGACGCCCCTGTTCCCAACTCTAGAACAAGAAAAAGCATCTGTCCTTAAGCGATCAGTCTGGAAGACCGAGCCAGTGCAGTAACCAGTGTTACTCTGGGAATCTGACCCAAGAAAACGACAGCCCCATGTTACACGTGCTTACGCTGTCTGAAATGTTTTTCCAAAAAGCATATCACTTTTTTAAAAATTAAAGACCTTTAAAGAGAAAATTTGAAGTTACTAAAACCAGGAAGACAGGCAGTAAGAATAATATTCATCTGGACTTTTGAGTGTCAACTCGGAGCTCTGCTAACAAACAAAAGGGCCAAATTTCAGATTCTCAACAGTACAGCCTGGAAATACCCTGAGCTAAGTCACTTACACCAATAGTGAGCACACCCGATGTACACAACCAGTGAGAGGGTGAGAAACTCAGGCTGTCTTATAACAAAAGGAAATGATACCTCCCCAAAGCATGTTAGATCCATACGGGATAAAATGTTGTCTACAGGGAAACTGCTAGGGAAATTTCAAGGTGTACAAATATAAAGCAGTGTAATTTTGGCAGTATCCAAAACTAGCCCAATGTCCCGTATTTTATAGTTAGGTGTTCCATTCCTACTTCTAGAATCCCTGATAACCGAGGCAATTTGTACTAATTGTTCAAGGCTGTCCCTTTTACAAGAGTGATTAGCTTAACATAAGATCTTAAAACCGGTCCCATCCATTTGTCCACAAATTTTGGGATTTCCTTGTTTTTAATAGCTAAGTAGTATTCCATAGCAGAAAGGCTCACATGGTATATGCTCACTTATAAGTGGGCACTAGCCCAAAAGGCACATTCCACGAAAGTCTTCACTTACCAGGTGATTGGGATAGATGTAAGGACATCCTACTGAGACTCTAGGTAAGACAAATATAGAGATAGGGAAATAGAAAAACAGAGGGTCTTAGAAACCTACAAGAAGAACATTGTGTGTCAGGTGGATTGGGGCCCAGGGGGGTCTGCTCAAACTATTGTACTAACCAAGGACAGGACAATAGTAAACATCGAACCCCTACTCTGATCTACACAATGGACAGGATATTTTCCACAGTTATGTAGAGAGTAGGGACTGATTCTGACATGAGCTCTGGTGCTCCATATTTGACCACCTCCCCTTGGTGGGGAGGCCTGGTGGCACTCAAAGAAAGAATAAGCAGGCTACCAAGATGAGACTTGATAGCCTATGACCATATAGTGGGGGAGAAGGTCCCCCTCAGTCATAGACCTAGAAGAGAGGAACTGGGTGAAAGCGGGAGGGAGGGAGGGAGGAATGGGAGGATACAAGTGATACAATAAATAAATAAAATTAAAAAAAAAAAAAAAGATGTTGAAACTGGGCTAATTCAGACCTCTATATGTAGATGACCCCGAAGCTGACAATTCAGACAGAAAACAAGCTAAATTTACTGCTGGGCATCAAAAATACTTCTGTCAGCAGCCAGACACCTTGGTTCTTCACTTTCCAAATCTGCCCTCCTTGTTCCTACCTAAATTGCAGCTCTCCTGTTCTGAGACAGAACCACAGTCATGACCAGTGTCCCTAAAAACAGAACCCTCAGACCCCAAGTCTGCCTCTTCCTCCATCACAACAAAGCCCACGTGGAACCCAGCCCTGCCTGCAGGCTTGTCCAAGGGTGGAGTGGGGTGGGGGGCCGGTCCAAGGGTGGGGGGGCACCCCCGGAAGGGCTGACAAAGGGCAGAAAGAACAGAGAACAGTGGAGCTTGGGAATGTCACAACCAGCATTTCCCAGCTACTGACCCCACACTGAGCCGTGAGACCAAAGGCATGGCCTGCAGCTGGTCCCAGCTTGAACTATGCTCTGCCAAGAGAGAGGAGCAGCAAACAGCAAACAGCCTCTGAGCCGCCAATCCAATCCTTCCCCCATCTTCCACCACACAAGCCCAAAGCCCTGGCTAGGAAGGACAGCTGGGCCAATCTCAAATACCACTACTGGGGGGTCACAGACATGAACCAGTATGTTCCTAGTTAAACAAGTATGTTAGCTGCACACCTTTTCTGGCATCAAAAGTTCACAGCAAAGCACTCTGGGAAGCATGTCTTTGGGTGCACACAATAAAACTCATGACAGCTCTGATATGGCAGCAGCATCAACATGGTCACTCCATTACATTACGTCTCAGAATCCATCGCTCTTTTACTCTTCCTAAGGTGCTGACCTGTATTTGGCAGGATATTCACCCCCTCTTATGATCCAGAATCCGCTGGCTGTGAAGACTCAGAGGATGTGAGGGTTTGGAGAACAACTCAAACCCAGAGCGCAGCCGCCCCTTGGGACAGCTCTGTCAGGACAGACCCTCCCTCTTATCTTTTCATATGGGGGGGGGGCGGGGGGAGAGGGAGCTCTGAAAGGGGAAAAGACAGCAGGATGAAAAACAGAGTTCCCAAATCTAGAGCTGGATCACACAGGAAATTGCTCACCCAATGGCCACACAAGAGTTTATAACTCTAGGCCAACTTTCTGGTCACTGGCTGCACTGTCGGTACAATGTTAGCACACTTACAAGATGGACCATCCCCAATGGCTGCTGCCTGAGGAACAGAGCAAAGATACAGATGGACACAACAGATTCCAACAGCACCTTCTATTCTGAGGAAGAACTGAAAAATCAACAGGAAACACAAAACAGTACGATGCTGCGTGCATTTTTTAACTTGGGCTAAAGCGCCCAATTTAAACAATTTTGCAGTAACCCATGAGGAAAAGCAAAGCAAGAATATTATCAAAATAAAAGCCAGAAATAGTTTTCCTAGGGTGGCACACACGGCAATGGGGCTAGGAACCAAGATACCACACAGTTACTGTCATTTTTTTTTTCATCACAAAAGCAAAATATGAAAAGATATAAAAGGCCAGGTGTGGTGGCACACGCCTTTAATCCCAGCACTTGGGAAGTAGAGGCTGGTGGATCTATGCGAGTTCGAGGCCAGCCTGGTCTACAAAGTGAGTCCAGGATAGCCAAGGCAACACAGAGAGACCCTGTCTCGAAGAAAAGAAAAAAAAAAAGCAATATATGTTTAACTTAAGCACTACAAAATAGATTAAACAGTAATTCTCCCTTGTGTCCACAGTACTCCCACGGTACTCAGGTAAGAAGCCAGGCTTGGCGTACATATCAATGCATCATAGAGACACCCCTAAAGCCACTCCCACGTTAAGTCAGTAGGATGGTGCTACATGCATTACTCGACAACTTCCTTTTTTCCACTGGAAATAGAGACTGTTTTGTCGTCCAACATGACATGTGTTTAAAGGCACAGAAGGAAGGCACACACACAGGAAGAGGAGCCAGCCAAGTATCATGCAAAACAGTGATTGATGTCAATACCAACAAGCTAAAGTCAATTTTCTACTTCTGTCACGGAGCCAGAAAGGGCATTGCAGAAGTAGTTTAGAAAATAAAATTATGTAGAGCCGAAACCCAGACATTTTGTCTGCTAAAGAAACGTTCTTTCAAGAGGGGGACTGTTTTATTTTTTAGTGGCCACAGCAAATCAGGTATTCAAATGCATATGGTGTCCAGTCTCTCCTAGTTTCAATTCATCTGAAAGTGAATTGTGCTGCCTAGAGCCAAAGGGAAAAATGACCAGCACCATCAGATAGGATCTAATTGATTCCTCCTGCTTGCGTTTCAGAGACCAGTGTGCAAAGGCCATCTTTCATTTGCTATCAGACCATCTTCCATTTGATATCAGACCATACTTTCAATTAAAGCCACAGAATGGCCAGGCTTTCCCACCTGAGAGCAGTACCCCCACACTGGGAAGGGGAGATGACACCAAGCCAAACAGTGCCCTTTTCCTGCCGTGTGGTAGCACTGAGTGCCTTTTCCATTTGGATCACAGTTTTAAGGACACTCTAAACTGTAACTACTCTTAGGTTTAGCAGCAGTTATCAAAATGACATCCTCAAAGCAGGAGTCACAGGGCTCCCTTTACTGTGAAACCTCCAGGTGATGGCTCATCTCATAAAGAAATTAATTAGTCAGCGTTGCCCTGAGCTACACTGAGTGTGGTGCTCTGAGGGCCTGTGGGGGTTGGAGGTGGAGCCTCTAGGAGGTAAACAGGTCACTGCTGACTCCACACAAATGCAATTAGTGCCTGGGGCTCTCTGGAGCTTCCCACAGCTCTGGGGAGGAAGCAGCAGCAGCTCTCAGCCAGGAGGTAGGTAGGCCCTCGACTCTGAGCTTACCAGCTGACTTTCTAGAATTACAAGAATAAACTCATGTCATCTACAAGATACTATTTATTATAGAAGTCCAAATGGACTATGTGAGTTGACTATATAGAAAGAAAAGCTATACTGACCAAAAAAACAAACAAAAAAAAGAAAGCAAAAAACAAAAAAAACAAGCTTATAGTTTTTCATATGGATTTTCTAGGAAAGTCAAAGCTTTTCTAAGTTATCACCTTTAGGTCTCTCCTTTTATTTATTCCTAGTTCCTCCCATATTGACAAAGAAAATGGTGTACAACTCAAGCATGCAATTCATTTCGGTGCACAGAAGCATATTTTTTAAAAGGATCTCAGAGCTCAAAAGCAAGACAGAAATCTATTAACACCATCTCTGCGCAGTTTGTTCTATTTGCTTCTCAGCCACCCCCCCCCCCCACTCACGTAGAAAGTCAATACCCCCCATTTTCGGGGGGTTTTGTTTGCTTGTTGCTTTTTCGGGATTTTTTTTTCTTTTTCTTTTCTTTTTTTTTTTTTTCTAACTCATGTTTTAAATATATTTGGGGAACTTAACAGAGTAACACTGTGAAGTCATTTTTAAGGAATCTTTAACATACATTTGTCTACTGCTGCATTTTCGTACACGCTTTTATACCCAGCAACCATGACAATTCCAGTCTCCAGGGAAGATATGCAAATCTAGTGATCTACTGCAGTCCCTCTATGCATACATATCAGGAAGGCGCCTGTATTTTCTGATAGTTCACTGCCACGTTTTGGTAAGAGCTTCTGAGTGACTGGAGTTTTCTAACCCTATGAAGGTAACTAAGATGCCAACAGATCTCAACACTCTGTCTAAATGATGTCCTCAGAGGGAGGAACTGAAACACCAAACTTGTGTTAGTGTGACGCCTCCCCCCCCCCCCAGCCCACATGCAGTGCCTTGCACACAGCTGATGTTTAAACACGTTGGGAAATACCCACTAGACTCATCCGTGTGATGCCTGTGCCAATCTAGCAAACACTCAAAACTCCCTGAGGATATAAAAGAAATACCTCTGACCACTTAGGACCAAAGAGCAAAGAAAACAAGCATGAGGTAGAAAAGCCAGCTCTGCCACAAAACCCAGAGTGGTCTAAAAGCCTTGGGGGCTCCAGGCACTCACATAGATCTCACTGTGATCGAAGCGCTTCTTGAGGTTGTCAATGAATGTCTCCTCGTTGAGGGGCTCCAAGAGAACCATGTCTCCAACGCCAATCATGTTGTCCAGAAGGGAGGACTTCACCTCCATTTTGGCCATGGTCTCCAGCTGGAAGAGAGAAGGAGGAGTCAGTTCAATGGGCGAAACTCTTTCAGATGAGTTCTTTGCGACGACAGGAGAAATGACCTCCACCTGCCGTACAGTCCAACTTGCTGACCTTGCCGTGATGCCAACCTGCTGCCAAGCCAAGCTTCTTCCCCGTCCATCCTCCCAGACAAAGTCCATCTACAGAAACCGCCAACAGGAAGGCGAGGTCACTGTTGGCGTTGTGTCCTCCTCTCCAGCACCAACCAAATTGGGCACGGCTCCGGCACAATCACTTTCCAAAACTCCACACCACCCCCTCCGCCAGCCCTTGCCTAGCAATGTCAGCCTGGACCTTTTGTGAACTGGCTTCTCTAAGACGACAAGCCTCAGCTTTCCAATATTAGCTTATGATTGAACACTTGCCCCAAAACTGTGGTTTAAAGTGATGCCAGTTATACTTATTGGTCACCACACTGAAGAACTGAACGTTCAGTAACGAACTTAGTCCCCACAATGACCCCACTAGGAGTAGTGTTGACTTCATGTTAATATGAGCTATCCTGGGCTAGTGAAATGGCTGAGTGGGTTAAAAGACTTCCCACCAAGCCTGCTGACGTGAGTTCAATCTCCAGAACCCACATGATGAAAAGAGAGAACCAACTCCTGTGATTTCTCCTCTGACTTCTGGGCACACATACCATGACACGCACACAACCATCCGAAACATACTGACTTTAAAATCTGTATGAGGAAATCGGGCCATCAAGATGGCTCAGGAGCTAAAAGCATTTGCCACCACCTGACAATCTGAGTTTGATTCCTGCGACCTAAGGAGGAAGGAGACACCCAGAAGTTGTCATCTCATCTCTACACCGCATCACACCACATCACACCACAGCAGACCACACCACACCACACCACACCACATCACACCACACCACACACCACACCACACCACACCGCATCACACCACACCACACCACACCACACCACATCACACCACACCACACCACACCACACCACACCACACCATACCACATCACACCACACCACACCACACCACACCACACCATATCACACCACACCACACCACACAAGCCACTGGTAAACAGAGGCTGCGCATCCAACGGAACGCCAAGGGTAACTACCGCATCTCGATTTTCAGCCTGACTAGCCATCCTAACAGCAAAAGCAATTGAACTCACAATCACTAGACCCCAACACTACTTCTTTGGTTCAGTGGGAAAGGCTGCCCTGAGGGCATTGAGGCACCTTGTAATGGTGGCATTCTACACCTTGTGTGTAACATGCCTCCCACAGATCACAGAGGAATGCTAAGTCAATGGAGATCCCAACCTCTGTGCTCCTTCAAATGTCTTAACAAAGGAAAAGGGTGTGCAGTGTCCATCATGTGAGTGCACATGCTTTGTCACCTTTTCCATGATCAGATAAACTCTCTGAGCCATTCTTTCTAAGTGTTTCCAGGGCAGAAGCCAAGTTTAAGTGACACCAAGGCCCTAACAGGACATACTATGTGAGAATACTATAATAAGTAGATATGTACACATGCCCTGGCACTGAGTGCAAACCCCACTTGACTCTTTCCATATGGAGTGCCCTCATCATGCTAGATCATACGAAGGGCGTTCTGCTTGCTTAAGTCTTACCAATTTAACTAAATCCTCATATGCTAGTGTAAACAGCCAAGAAGTCCCTTAGAGGCCAGAGAAAACCCATCTCCCTCAAGTTATAAAGAGAAACAGGAAGACCTAGTGTGCTGGCCATTTGAAAACCTGTGTTTTCAAATGCTGATTTCAGTGCCTTGAGATCTGGTTACTTCTACACACTAGTGAGTAATTCACAGTTATTAATTATTACTAGTAATTAATAACAATGAGTTATCTAATCACTAATGTATTGTGAATATATACACACATATATATGTGTATATATGTATATCCACAAACACGTCTGCTATTTCTGACCCACAAACAAAAAGCAAAGCTCTGGAAAGCCAAAAAAAAAAGTACTAAGAAAGAACCAAGAATTTCTCCAATACATTGAAATTGAGTAATATTTAAGACTCAAGAGAAAATTGCTTTAGCTTCATGGCAACCCCCACCCCCACCCCCTGGAATAACTAGTCCCAGGCACCACTAAAACCCAACAATCACAGAAGGAATGGCTCCCACACTGAGGTAGGTAGGTCAGGCTCGATGTCAGAAGAGAACAGTGCAGGTAAGAGGTGCCCGCCATCTCTAGGGAATTGAGCAGCAGCCAGGAGACAGTCCACGGAAGGACTGTGGGCACCCAACTCTGCCACAGTAAATTAACATTTAAATCAAATATCAAGTTCTCAGGCTCAGGCAGATGAGAGAAGAGGGACCAGGGAGTCCGGAGGAAGTCGGCTTCAGATGGGCTGCAAGAATAGCTACCTCAACCCAGAGATTTAAAACGGGTGAAGTGGTAAATTGGAATGCCGCCCTGGGTGGCTTTCCCGAAATAGTCTATTTATAGAAGCAGCTGGAAAGACAACACCTGCTGGCTGCAGGTAGCAGCGAGTAAGCAGCCAACCTGTGGCAGTAACCAAGCCTGCGTCACGTGTCTGCAACCACAAGTTTCAAGGAAGTGTATAGTCCTCCAGATTTGACACTCTGTCCTTACTTCATAATCGGATGCAGGTACAAATCAATTTGGAAAACTGATAAAAACTGAAAATACAATCTTTGCAAAATATAATATACCAATAAAACAAACCAAACTGAAAAGTCAATATAAAACGTATTTAGTTATAAGAAGTTTGTCTTTTTAGCACCTAGGTGTTTGGAGGGCATGACATCATCATGGTTTGCATCACTATAGTTAAAAAGAGGACACGAGGGATGTGGCGGGAGTATGTCCATACCTTCCTGCAAATGAGCTGCATCCCAAGACATCTAGCATAGGTTTAATTCACTTTGAGATCTTAATAAAAAATATCTAGTATATTTGCTCTACCAAGAAAAAATGATTTTTTTTTCTTCTCTAACAGAGTTATGACTAACTTTGGAAACAAATTTCAGAAGCATTTGCTAACTCAATGTTTTCTTAAACCATCAAAGGAATTTCCATGGTTTTACCCAGGAAAATGAGAATGTGTGTAGGGCACTAGAAAAACTTTCTGTGTCATACACAAATCTGTTCGTGCAGCCAGGCATGTGGCGCACACATCTAATCCCAACACTCAAGAGGCAGAGCAGGCCGATCGCTGTGAGTTCGAGGCCAGCCTGCTCTACAAAGTGAGGCTTGAAACACCAACCAACCAAATATGTGTGTGCATATCAAACAAAAATGTGTGTGTGGGGTGTGTGGGGTGTGTGTGTGTGTGTGTGTGTGTGTGTGTGTGTGTGTGTGTGTGTGTGTTTCCCATTCCTAAAAGTCCTCACAGGAATTCACACTGTTCTGCTGTACACCCTGGATATTAGCACATACCGTTTGCACAGTATACCAACCAACACAACACTAGCCCACCATCTCCTAGTCGCTGTAGCTGATTGAAGGCTGATTCTGAAATCTGATGCTGGCTGAAACAGCAGCACCACCATTCTGTGCACCTCTGATGGGCAGACTTGCATATGTGACACATGGGATGGTTCAACCTCCCCTGCTTACACCAAAGAGGCTGGTCCCAGGGGAAAACCGCACGTGGAGGAGGCAAGGCAGGAAAAGTACTGAAAATTATTAGTGCCAGCATCCTAATGACATCATAAATCTCTGGATCAAATTGCACTTACGATCCCCGGCACCTCATTCCTGAAGGTTCCCATGATGTGAGCCCCTTAACTCTCTTTCTTGTAGAAGTAGATGGAGCTGGATCTTCCAGCGTTGGCACCGGAAGGCATGTGATGCTGAAGCAAAGAAACTGATGCCAGAAAGTGGAGAGTCAGAAGCACAGGCTGGAACCAGCTGAGATAAGGCATGGGGTTAGAGGTGGAAGGCGCAGGAACTGCACATTTAAGACCAGCAAGATCATATCTGACATCTATTACTGGAACCACTGGTGGAGCCGTGCCCTTGGGACTCAGACCTCATACCTGTAACATTAGAGAATTCCGAAAATTTGGCATACCAGAGCCATGTGCTCATAAAACTGGCCTGTCTGAAGAGCCAGCCAAGAAAGAACTTTCTATTCAGAGGGGTCACTGTGCCTGCAGCAGCCCAGCCGAAGCCAAAGCCACCTGTTTGGCTTCCAGTGCCTGAGAAAGGGATAAGGCCTCCCAAGGCAAAAGCTAGAATCCAGAAGGCACCACCACAATCTGTTTCTCCTGCTTCCTAATGACCCGCAACCAACACCAACCAAGACTGACAGCTCTCTGCGGGGAAGGAAGCAAGCCCAAGAGACAAACTCCCGGGCTGGCTTCTTGGAGCTTGGCAATAGTTTCAGTGTGTGTTATTAGTTCGTGGAAGCACATCGACCTTAAAAAAAAAAACAGCTACATTTTTCAAGGAACAAGAGTGCAAAACTCTGGCTGATAGTGACATATGACTGCTTGACTCTTAGTGATAACCAACCCTCAAGACGTCTAACTCACAAGAACCACGTACGTACGGAAGCCTTGCCACGTGTCCTCCCCAACGCTCACCTCAGAAGAGGCCAGGTAAGACAGATGCACAAAAAAGACCTTCTGGAGAACAGTGGGTTGCCATGTTTTTAGCCACACAGTGAAGAGACACATAATTCTGTGTGGAGCACTTTATTTTCCTACATATAGGTATGATAAGAAAGGTGTATGTCTTTAATCTCAGCACTCGGGAGGCAGAGGCAGAAGATCACTGTGAGTTCGAGGCCAGCCTGGTCTACAAAGAGAGTCCAGGAAAGCAAAGGCTACACAGGGCAGTTTGGAGTTTGACTACACAGCAAGAGCTTATCTCAAACTACAAATACAAGCTGATACAAAATAAAGTATGCCTGACAGCTGAGGTCCATAGTAGATGCTGCTCTCACAGGGACCTGATTTACCATCTAGAAAGTTCCCAGCTACAGTGACTTTTTTTTTGTGGGGAGTTAATGTACAGTTCTGGCAAATCTACAGCCTCTCAATCCAAACATTAGCAGGAGATGGGAACGCAGCCTGTGCACAGCCAATCTAACCCTCCTGGGAGCAAGGACAGCAGATGGTCAGGGCTAGGACCACACTCGTCACCACACACAGCAACATGCAGAGCTCCGGCTGCTCAGCTCTGGTCTGTCCTTGCTTCCTGCCCACTGTGTTCCTGCTCAGCTTGCGACCTGCAAGGCTGCAGGTCTCAATCTGTGTATCCTTCCAACCAAGTCAGCGGGCTGACGTAAAATTGAGTGTACCTAGCACACAGCACCAAGCCACTGATGGATTGATTTTATCGTTCTACGAAATCTGACCTTCTTCCCTAACTTGATGAAGGCCATGTATAAAACACGGTGACTGAGGGAACCTTCTGAGGGGCCACAGGAAGCAAGGTGCCAGAGTCACGGGGTAACTGAGCCAGCAGCCAGCCCGCTAACTACCCAGTGTCAGGTGACTCTATAGCACCGTCCAGGTACATGAGGCAGCTGCACTTTCCCCTACCCGCCCTCGAATCTCATACTTCCAAAATGACTGCTGCTTATGCCAATGTAACTAGTTTGTCTACTGGAAACCTACAGAGCACAGAACACAGTTTTGAAAAATATTGACGGCATCATTTCAAACTGTCTTCAAGACCAAACACAGAATGTAGAATAAACTATCCCAAAGCATCTTTTGACCACTGTAACCTAACCATAAACAAGCTAGTCTACCTGCCCCATCACCCAGCTTACATTACAAGAGACACTGTAACTGTAAATATTGAGAATATGGAGACAGCCATCCCTCTGTCAGCCCCATACATAGATGGAGACAAAAGAACACGTGAGGTACACGAGCATTTCACCACCCAATATCAAAGCAATTAATATGGAAAGCTATTCCAAACTAATCATCAGCAGTAATCACTAACAAGAAATGGAGGGTAAGCAGAAATTAAAAAATCATCTTATGGCCCCCACAATGAAAGTTCCCAGAGTGCCACAGACCAGCAACGGTGAGCACTTTACACGGAAACACTTCTGCATTTTGAAAGCGCATGAGCAAATTAGAGCTGACATCTCCATGAGTAACAAGAATATTAAGTCACATTATTTTAAATCTGAAACAGCCTCTACAGTGAAGCCAAAAACAACATGCATAGGAAAACACTGAAAAGTTATCTCCTGCTTGCTAACCGAAAGAGGACATTTAAGACACGTGCACTGGGGCTGGAGAGATGGCTCAGAGGTTAAGAGCACTGTCGGTTCTTCCAGAGGTCCTGAGTTCAATTCCCAGCAACCACATGCTGGCTTACGACCATCTACGTGAGATCTGGTTTCCTCTTCTGGTGTACAGGTGTACATGCAGGCAGAACACTGTATATGTAATAAATAAATAAATCTTAAAAAAAAAAAAAAGACACGTGCACTGTCGCATCGTTAGAAGAGTACCCAAGAGAGCAGAGCAGGGGGGTTCCTTGCAGGACTGACCTCTTTAGCTGACTCGAGTTCCACTCGTTTGCCTCCAAGCACAGTGGCCCTGGTTGGAGATCATGCCTTTTCTATAAAGCCAGCTCCTCAATGTAAGCACGTCTTATTACTTGGTACTTCCCCAAAGTCTATGGCACTGCCCCGCGCGCGTGTACAGCGGGCATTCAAAAAAGACACACAGACTGTGGCAAATGACTACTGACACAGCAAGGGGCACTCGCACGGCTGCCACCGTGTACATCCAGTCACAGTTAGGAGGCAGAAGAATGAGAAGAGCTTCAAGCCACTTGAGGATTTCTCCAGAAGCCACAGTCCCAACAGCAGGACAGGAAACCCAACCAAGCACGGAGCTCCAAAGGAAGCCATCAATGCTTTTGAGAACATGACATGCAAAACACATTTAAGTTAGAAAACGGGGGCCAATAGGACAACACTTCACGAACAAAATGACTCTCATCAAATCCGCACAAACCAAAGGCACCTTCAACCAGAACAGAGCTGATTAGGCAATGCTACACCAGCCTGAACAATGCCGGCCTCCATGGGCCCAGGACCAGGACACCCAGACCACCGTCAAGAGATGCTGAGGACCAGTTTCCCTTAGGGGAGCCTTGCAGAGACCACGCTTCTGACGCAGATCTCATGGGGCAGAGAGAATGGCTGCAGACGCCAAGGTAGTTCCAGTTACAAGCCTCAAGATGTTCAGCTGGGCTTCATGACTTAAACACGGCCTGGCCTGATTTAACCCGCTGTGAGGAGGCGTCACTGGTGCCAGGTAGCACGCTCCAGGCAAGCCAGCTGCTATGGACCTAATGCTTTTGCTCTCCCACCCCGCCTACACCCCCAATTCTGCAGCACTGGAGGTGAGGCCTTTGGAAAGCGACCGCTTCAGAGGCCATCAGGAAAGGCATAATAGAATTCCCATCTTTACAAAAGATATACACGTGAGGAGACATCAAGAAAGTTGGTGCCTGCAAGCCGGCAAGAGGAGACTCGGCAGGAACCAAATTTTGAAATTTCCAACCTCCAGAGCTATAAGAAATTAACGCCCTGCTGGGCAAGGTGGTGCGGGCCTGTAATCCCAGGAGTTGGAGGCAGGTGGATCACTGTGAGTTCGAACATACCATGTTAAGGTGCTTCCCTGCTCTTTCCCTGAAGGCAGGCTGCCACTCTCAATGCAGAAAGGTCCTGACACACAGACTGTGTGGACATTAAATCAAACTGGTACAGCCTGTTCTTCTATCCCAAGCCCTCGTCATCACTTTACCATCCTCGCCCAGACTCCTGCAGCTAAGGACCACCACGCAGCCTCCAATGACACAAGAATGTCTTCAAAACACACACGACACACAACACCTGCTCAGGACTTCACACCCAAAGGGCAAACGGAATGGAAACTGAATTCTCTGGAGCAATATACTCAGGGGGCGTGATTCTCAAAGGGGCTGGTTTTTATGCCACAAATTATAGTTAGCTGACTCTCCTGTCCTTTATTCCACTGTTAGAGCCAATACATGGGGAGGATGCCCCACCTCCAGCCTTTCTTTTAAAGCCAAGACTAAGGGATTGCTGGTTAGAGAGCTTTCATTAGAATGCTAGCTAGCTAGGGAAAAGAATTGGGCAGGACCTCCCAGCAATTTCCACAAAGCAAAACTGTTTGCCTTGAGTTCTAACTCTGGATAAGACAAAGGGAATTAAATTAACAGGCGGTGAAGATCACATAGATATGAACAAGGAATAAAAGTAAACAGAGACCTACAAACGTAAGCCCATATGCCACGAGGAGCCTCCAAGCTGCAAGCGCTGTCTGTGTAGGAGGAATGACTGTGACGTTATGGGCTATCTCAGCGTTAGCATCCCCAGAGAGTGTCTCTGCAAAGCCAGAGATGGACAGAATCTTCACAGGCCAAGGTCAAGGTAGGCTTCCACCGGAGCATGCAAATGGGCTTAATCAACCACAGCAGCCTAGGAGCTGGGTGTCCACTCACTCTTAGCCAGGCTGTGGGGACTGGAAAACAGCTCTAGACCTTGCAGTTCATAAGCAGATGAGGGGTTGCAAGGCAGTGGAGGCTGTTTCCAGCTGTGGAGAGTGAATATGATAAACATACCATTTAGACTAATTAGAAGGATTTTTGAGGTACCGTAACCACAGCTCCTGACGGAAGAGGAAAATTCCGCTCACGAAGAGCAGGGAGTGAGACCTCCCATACCTGGCACAACCTCCCCACAGGGAAAACCCTATCTCCTAGAGGGCTGCTCCTGTGTGAGTATGCAGAGCCGAACCCTGCTGGCGGCTCAGAACCACCCTGCACTTGCTGTAGTACGCACATACCCTCTGTTCTACGTCCTAAATTGCCAAGCTCTTGATAGCACCCCAGACAGAGGTACGACAATCTCACCGTGCATTTGGAAACAGTTTACTTGGCACGTGACCTATAGATATTGTAACACAATGTCATCCTACAAGGTTCATGCTCCGGAACAGTGAAATTAAGTTACCAAAAAGAAACTGGGGGGGCGGGGGGCAGGGGGGGAGCCTAATGTTTAAATTGAGTTTACCATTTCGTGTTGGGCCATGCTCATAGCTATCCTGGGCCACCGCTGGCCCACGGGCTGTGGGATGGACATACCTGGTACAGTGAATGGCGCCACAGTAAGTACAGCCATCCCAGGCTTTGCAATCGCGGACTCAGGCTAGAATCCAAGGGAATTAATTCATCTCTGGAATTCCAATTTCTGACCCTCAAACTCAGGATGAGAGCAAGGTGTGCACAGACTGGCAGACGCAACACCCACTAGACAAGGTTTTCTTCTTTTGGCCCTAAAAGCCACATGCTCTAACCCCCTGTCTTTGGCAAACAATGTCCAAGTAACTAACCTGTGGTCACCTCGTTTGCCAAAGACCTCCACTCCCATGGAGTCCCTACCTTAATCTTGGTCAGTCTTCTGGTCAGCCCACAAACAGGGTCTAGAATCATCCAGAGATAAACTTCTGGAAGTGTCTGCGAGGGAGTTTCTGGATTGGTGTTGTCAGACATACCCTATGTATGAGTGGCACACCATTCGAGAGAGTTGGAGTTTTTAAGACTTAGCTGAGCACCAACATCCATCACTCTGTGCTTTCTGACTGTGGGTGCAGTGTGCCCAATGGCCTCACCATCATGTCATGACAGGCTGTACACTTGAACTGCGAGACAAAGTCAACCCTTCCTTTCTTTCAGCTACCCTTGCCAGCTATTTTGTGACAGTGGGAAACTAGCTAGCCCACATCCCCAGGAGGAAATGCAGCCAGCACCACAGTCCCCACACTCACTTCCCAGAGGTAGGTCCGCTGAGTCATGTCAGAAAAACTAGGAAGAGACCTCTCTCCAAGGCTCGCCACATCCAGCCCTCCCTTCTTAGCTTCCACACCCCCCCCCACAGGAGCATCCCTCACCTTCCACAAGCACAGGAAGGTGCAGAACGCTTTAAGAGGGAACCTGTAATCATGCTACACATGCTAACGCTCACAGGGAACCTTACAACAATCAATGAGCTAACGTCTGAAGGGCTATGGTCCCTGCGGGGCAAGGTAGCCAAACACCATAACCCACTCTTCCATCCCGAAACACAAACTCAGCTGTATGAGGGAACGTGCTAATTATAACCCTTAGTCTTCTCTAGCCGTTCCCTCAAGGCAGATAAAAATGATTCCAAGAAGTCAAATGTTTAGATTGGCGAACCTGAGGCCCTGGAACCCCGGTATGAATGTAAAACTGCTCAAATATAACTGGCAAGCTGACAGCTCTCATTGGCTCTGATGGGTCCACAGATGCCATAGCGCCAAGTGATTATTAAACTGAGCACTGCCGTCGGGGAAACCAACCTCCCTTCCAAACGAACCCACGTATAAATCAGAAGGCACCAGGCTCGTTTTGTTCCACGGGCTGACAGTTCCATGGAAGTCCTCCAGTGGCCTGCTGGCCCTCGCCCTCTCTTATGCCACCTTATGCTCAAAGCCTGGACCATTCGGCACCAGGAGAGCACTCCACCAAGCTACACCCAAGCCCTCTGCTCCCTTGACAACCTCATCAGAGCACTCAAACCCGGATGATCCAACTCAGTGTGACAGAGACACCGTAGACACGATGCCATGTCCAAGCCTCAATTTCCCCACAAAAACACATAACATATTGTCTCCCAGAGTCTCCTGTCTCAGTTTGTATCAAGTGATTAGTTCTGGAAAGGCTGGTTTCCTTCATCAGGGGAATTCTAAAGAATGTTTTTTTTTTTAAATCAAAAAGTCAGCAAATGCCAGCCCACAAAAATCTCAATGACATTTTCTCAGAAGCAAAGCAAAGCAAAGCAGCTGTCTATTTCAGACTCGTCATGGAAAAAAATGTATTAAAAGTCTAACTATAGACAACATAGAAAGACACGCACAGAATAAACAGTATGGCCCAATACGCAATTCTCCGGGCCTAGGGACACACAGGGACCCTGTGTGTTTACATCTATCCACACAATAGCTGCAAAAAAAGACAGCAGCTATCTTTAAAAATCCACCTAGTTATGAGATCAAAATTATAGACTAATAAATCTATGTATTAAAAAGGGTGCAATCCTTATCAAGGCAGCATCACTAACAGCTCTGTAGCTGTGGCTAAGAAAGGTCCTTAGAAAGGGAACTCAGAAACTCCCTGAGCAGTTAGCTATTAAAATAAAGTCTAATAAACTATATAAACAAAGGGAGATATGTTTATACATTTACATTACGATTTCATGAATGTTTATTAGTTGAGAAGCGATCAAACAAAATAGCCAAGAATTTCCCCCCCCCAAGACCCTGATAATATAAATTAGAAGAAAAAGCTACTTTGTAATTTGAAAAGAATTTAAAAAAAAAAAAAAAAAAAGCTAACTTGCTGCAGTGTGTTGCTTCACATAAAGCTGATTAGGACCAACAACCACATCAAAAGTTGGAAGCATTTTCGGTATCAATTTCTGGGTCTTTTTTCCCCCTTGTAATGTTAGAAGTGTCACTAAACTATAGAATCAAAGCTGTGCCAATTCTTACTGACTACACTCTGCTGTGTTTATGAAGAACTGAGAGAGAATAAATCAATCTTTACAGCACACCCTAATAATTTTTAAATGATGCCAAGCATGCTTCCTAACAGCTATGCTTACAAGATGCCCACTTACAAATGTTAACTAAATCTGAACAACAACCCGCTGAACTCCCAAAGGATCTCCAAAGGTAACGGCAGTTACTTCCCCTGCGTGCGGGCACCCACGCTCTAAAGTGTCACCTGTACACTTTTTCCTAGAACACAGCAAAGCTATTACATTATAAAGAAATCCACAGTTAAAGTTAATCAGGCTGCTCATGCAGAGAGCCACACAACCTATGTTTCCTAGGGACATTTTGGTAAGGAATGAAACACCCCAAACCAAACTGCACTATAAAATCCAGATGGAGAAAAGTTAAGTTCCTCTACAAGCACTTGATCAAAAAGCATTTTCAAAAGACATGCGATTGTGAACCATGAAAATTAAAAGGCTAAAACCTGAAAATTTACATATCTGCCCTTTACACGTTTCATAATAGGTGGTAGTTTCAGAGGCGGTTACAAAAATTGAATGTCATTTTTTAAATAGCGTAAGTAGAAGGTGCCCCAGTTTAGAAATTAAACTGCTTACCAACTTTTCTCCTCCATTGTTTTTTCCACTTCTCTTCCCAGCACTTTACCACACAGTTCACATGAAAGGGAGAGACAAACATTCGTTGTGACAGGGAGAACACACTAAGTACAACAAATATTTTGCACACAGATAAGAAGGGGAAAGTAGGTCAATACCAGGCTAGCAGAGGCAGCCAGAGCCCGGGGCCAACGTGCATGATGGACTGACTGGAGTAGACGGTCTGCTGTCAATCACCCGCTGCTCTAACTGAGCACCTCGCCTGCTCGGAGCCCAACAGAAAAGGGCAGAAGACCCATCTCCTGCTTCCCAGACACTAGCAATAGAGTTGGGTCAACAACTACGAGCAATGTAATCAATCACTCGTGTGACTCTTCACCTCAAAATGAGGACTATGCAGATTAGATTTACATTTACAATTAGCAGTAGGGTAGCTGGTGTGACACAAGCAGATCAGAGAAAGATGGCTTGGGGGGGGGGGCGGGTAAAACTTGACCTCTCGGTGACCTGGATGAGAAAAAATGACATGAACGTGACCAGAGAATGATCCTTTAAAGAGCTAAGTGTAAAGCACATTTAGCAAACAGTGACTATGTAAAATGGCGGCAGGAGACAGCCTTGTAAGGCCCTAGTGGCCAATGAGCTGAGAATAAAGCAGATGCTGAGGCTAGGCTGGGAGTCCAACTAAAGAATTTACAGCTGTCAGAGAGGCGGGGGCAGGGGAGAGCGGAGAGAACTATGACACAGCCTCATCTCTATCCACACTACAGTGTTACTGAGGACAATTCACCAGGATGGACACAGTCTGAGGAGCTGAAGTGCCGACAGCTGCTGCATGCAGATGAGGGAGAGTCACCTCAGCACCTCTGAACAGACACAGGAGCTGGGTTAGTCATCCTCCAGTTAACGTAACAAAATGCCAGCAGACATCAACTTAAAAGAAGGAAAGGTTTATTTGGGCGGGCAGTTCCAGAGGAGTTGGTAACTTGGCCCCTGTGGCTTTAGGATTACAGTGGTGCAGTGCATTATGGTAGAAGCTTGTTCACTTCATGGTAGCCAAAAACCCCCTCCTAAAAGTGCCTCAGGCAGGAAAAAAAGTATTCAATACAAGGGCTTTGGAAAGACATTCCAGATTAAACCACAGCATAGAGAGCAAACAAGAATGTTAGTGACTAACAAAGGGAAGGCTGCTTTTCCTAGCTGTTCAGATTACGCACTGCTCAGAAGCAGACAAGTTAAGGGGGTGGGGTGGGGGCAGGCTCTTATAGACGAATTTTAATTCAAAACACCCAAAGACCTTCTAGGTCTGTGTGATCTGGCTGGAATACAGACACACCTTTAATCCCAGGTGAAGGGGCACGCAGATCTCTAAATTCTAGGGCAGCCTGGTATAGAGCAAGTTTCAGGTAAAGAAAAGCTTAGGTCCAGGTGTGGTGGTGCACGCCTTTAATCCCAGCACTAAGGAGACAGAGGCAGGCAGATCTCTGAGTTATAGCTAGTGCTGTTCATGCAATTTCATTGAGTCAGCAAGTTGAGAGGCAGGGCAGTGGAGTTGAATTCATGGCAGTTCAGTTCCTGGAATTCAGAGGCAGTTTTACCAGGAGAGTTTTAGAAAGGTTGAAGAGAGAACAGGCTAAGACACAGGTGAAGCCAGAATGAACCAGAGAATGAGAAGGAGACAGAAGATTAGAACAGATTGCTCGAGTTAGTTTGAGGCCAAGCAGAGCAATTCAGTCAAAGACCAAGAGAGAAGTCAGACTGAATCAGTCAGCTAGGAGAGGAGTTTGAGCCAGACGAGCTGAGTTGAGCCAGCCAGCCAGAGTTCAGAAAGAGCTAAAAAGGACAAGCTTATTCAGCAGTAAGGCTCAGAGGCTGAAAACGTTCTAGGCCTAGATTAGACTGTATGGAGGCTAGAAGCTTCCAGGACCAGGCCAAGGTTAGCAAAGGGAGGTAGTAAGCCTCGGAGATGACAATTACATCAGGCAACTGAAGGATACTTTTACTATTTAAAAAAAAAAAAAAGGCACAGCACAGCCTGATGTGGCACTCAGGAGATAGAGGCAAGCAGATCTCCATGAGTTCAAGGCCAGCCTGGTCTACAAAGCGAGTCCAGGACAGAGAAACACTGTCTTGGAGCAGGAAGTGGGGAAGAGGACAGTAGCTGGCAGCAGGGACTACAGCTAGGGCTCCAATCTAGCAGCCTGGGAATAAGAACTGGAGTGATTCAATTGAGACGAAATTTTTAAAAATGCACCAGAGAAATCAGCCACTTAAAACCTGGGAAACTTAGCCGGGAAAGGTGGCACATACCTTTAATCCCAGCACTTGGTGGAACACTGAGTTCGAGGCCACCCTCATCTACAAAGGGAGCCTGGGACTGCTGAGATAACACAGAGAAACTCTTGTCTCAAAAAACTAAAAAACAAAACAACAAAACCCTGTGAAACTTACCAATGGGAGGGTGCAAGCTTGGCCTACACAAGAAGGCCTTTCTCTCTCCCTGCCTACCCGTCCCGCCCCCTACACGGGGTCTCCTGTGGCTCTGCTTGGCCTGGAACTCACTATGTAGGCCAGGCTGACCTCAGCCTCCCAAGTGCTGAGATTTCCGGTTATGCCACCATGCCTGGCACATGTACTGCCTTCTAAAGCTGTGGCCTAGACAGTTGAAGAATAGAGTGTCACCACTGTCATAAACATGTAAGGGCCACCAGCAGGTGCCCAGAGTAGATAAGATAATGACGTCAGCCATATGCTGAACAAGTGTGATAAAAATGACGTAGAAAGCTAGATTAACAGAAACGTGTGAGTTAGAAATGATAAGGTTAAGTTAAGTATAAAAACCCTGAGAAGAAGCAGTCAGTCATCTCGCCTTCACCATGACTGCCTAAACATGGCCAGTTTGTGAATGAGATCCACCGACGCAGACGCGGACCGAACCTCTGATGATCTGAAACCGGAAGCCAGAAAACACTCAACCTAGGACTAGCATCGAGCGGTCCAGCAAACGACGTCGCGGCCCCGAACCTGACGAGCTGGACATGACTCTTCGATCAGGTCGTATGCCCTTATGCTATGAAATGTTAGATGCCACTCCCATTAGGATTAAGATAGTGATTAAGTATATAGATTATGCCGTATTAGAAGATTGTAACAAATGGAATGGTATTGGTGGTCGCATAGTAGTGGCCACCATAGCTTTGGTGTGGTGTTGTTTTTGCATCGCTTTCTTACTGGAACACCCAGTAAGTTTCAATAAACGCCTTTGCTCCACTATCACTAACGTGTCACAGACTGAGTCTCTTCGGGATCCTGAGTGCGGAGTGCTCAGTGCTCGCGACAACCATGCTATCCAACTAAAAGGAGAGCTGGCCTTTCAAAACTATATCCTGCCATATTTGCTCGGTTCCAAATGTATAGTCACAACTGTTCAAGTCACTTGACACAAAAATAACACTTCAAATCCACAGCCCAGCATCGAATGAAGAGGGCAAGGTCACACGTCACGCCATAGAACCAAACTCTTAAAGATTCAAAGAATAAACCCATACACTGCTGCTTACAAATAAATTTGGGTTTCATACTTCAAAAGTTTACGTCTTTAAAACTGCCCGCAGAGGTAAACATTGCCCTCACAGAGAATTTCACACTCTAGAAAAGGCCTTAAAGTACCTCCGAAAAATGTGGGTACCCCTGCTCTAAGAAGCCAAATAGTAGATCCATTCATGACCGCTCCACACTTACAGATCCAATACTCAATGTGTTGAAAACAATATGATCTTCAGCTCAGTCATAGAGCATGTGCCTAGCATGTGTGAAGGCCCCAGCATCGATTCCTTATACTGGGAGTGGGCGGAGGGGAAAACTCAATTCAGATGACGCGAGGCTCAGGCAATTCTTTTAAAAGGCTACAACCTTCCATGTAGAAATAATATTGATATATACCAGCATATCACTGGGTGAAGAAAACCCTCTACACGCTTTGTTATGGTTTGAACACGGCTTGTCTCAGTCAAATCACGTTGAGGTTTAGCTGCCCAATGTGGCGATGTTGAGAAGTGACTGGCTGTTGGGAGGTGATGGGGTGATTAAAAGGAGCAGTGTGCTTCTCTGGAGACCGGCTCAGCCCTGTGAAGGGCAGGCTGCTGTTACTCAGCAGAGGTCCTCTGCTCCTCCTCCCCTCCACGCGGGCTCCTGCACCTCTCAGCTTTCCGCCGTGACACAAGCAGACAAAGGCACACACTCTTGGATGTCCAGAACGATGAGCTGAAGAAAAGGTTTTAAGTAAGTTACCCCACCTCAGCTACTCTGTTACAGTAATAGGGAGCAGTCGGAAACTCCACATTTCTAGGTGAACGCATGCACATCAGAAACCCCAAACAACCAAGTGCTTAGTGTCTACTCACACGTCAACTCTGACTCCTTTATTAGCATGCATGTCTGTGTATCAGGCTCAGCATCAAACAGGATCTTACTACCTACAGAGCTGTAATCCTTTATGCTGTGTGTGTATGTGTGTCTGTGTTTCTGTCTTGTGTCTCTATATATGTCTGAATGTGTGTCTCTGTGTGTCTGTAGGTATGTCTGTGTGGGTCGCTGTATGTGACTGTGTACATGTCTGTGTGCCTGTATCTGTGCATCTGTGTCTGTGTCTGTATGTCTGTGTAAATGTCTATATGTGTGTCTCTGTGTATGTCTGTATGTATGTTTGTGTGTGTGTCTATGTGTATATCTGTATATATGTCTGTGTGTGTATGTGTGTCTGTGTATGCATGTCTGAGTGTCTATAAAGAGAAAGAATGTATATCAGTTATAACATACCCACTGAAATAATTCTGCCCTTAGATTCCACTGGGATTGCAACCCACTCTGTCTAATTTTAGCTAAAGTTAGGGCTCCTGAAAAGAAAAGGAACTCAAAACTGAACTCTGGAGAGAAAAAAAAAAAACTTGTGAAATATAAGGCAAACTCGAATGTACATTTCTATTGACCCTTGACCTAAACTGATATTCCCACTATGCTTTTCTTCCCAACCACAAACTGAGAGACACAGTAAGAGAAGCCACAGCCCAGGGTCCCATGATAGCTCCACTGTACCATCAAACACAACTTACTACCTTTCATCTGATGTACATTTTATGACTGGGACACTGACAATTGTTGCCACAAGAGACAGAGTTGTGTGACTAAAGAAGATTTGAAGGCAGAGAGATAAACTGGCATTCATGAAAAGGGCCAAGGGGCAAATCTACAGAAACGGGCAAGAGCCGAGCGGGACCAGGATGGCCACAAAGAGCAAGATGGCCAACGGCGGGGAGGTAGAGGCAAGCGGGGAGACGTCACTGGGCTCACAGTCCATGCATGTCGGCTGGACTTGTCTCCTCAAAGTGCACATGACGAGGCTCTCACTCTCGGTACCATGAAAGGTGATGGTCCTTCGTGTGACAGGGGAGGATCAGAGTAGACCCTTACAAAAAGGAACAGGGCACTGCAGAGATGGCTCCGCACTTAAGAGCACTGGCTATTACTCCGGAGGACCCAGGTTGGATTCCCAGCACCTAGAGAGTGGCTCACAACGATGTGAAATTCTAGTTCCTGGGGATCCAACGCCTCCTTCTGGCCTCTTCGGGCACCAGGACCACAGGCGGGTACACACACATGCATGCAAACAAACATCCGTACACACAGAATAAAGTAGAGGCAGAAGAGGTGACAGATAAAACAGATCACGGGGTGACATAATGGAAACACAAGGCAGCCGTCTGCAAGCTATTCAGAGGCCTAAGAAGAGCCGTCCGGAAAGCCCGCTGGCATCTTGGTCTTGAACTTCTAGCCTTCAGATTAAGAGGAAATGGGTCTGTTGTCAAAGCCGCTCTGTGGCATTTAGTCATGGAAGCCTTAGCAAACCAACCCTGCATGCCACAGCCTCTGTCTCTTCATCCACACTGGACAGGCATCACCATTCCTAGAAAGCTGTCTCTCTCTCTCTCCACACAAGCCTTGAAACCATCTGAAATAAAGCGTCCCCGTGTCTCTGTGGCCCTCCACTGCCGGCATCTTTATGGCCACCCTTTCTACCATGTGACCACTCCCATCCCCCCCTCCCTCGTCTTAGACCCTCCTTCCTCTATTCACAAAACAATGTCCCCGGAGTCCTGTCTGCCATCTTCTCTTCTCATTCCAGGCTCTAGTCAGGTGTCCAATGCTTAATCCTGAACAGGTCTGTCCACAGCTTGAAGCACATCTAGACATCATGGTACCTCAATCTGGATCCCAGGCCCTGACTCCCGCCCTGGCCCCAGCCTGAGTGAAACTTGCCCAATGCCTGCACGAGCTACACAAACCAAAAGGAATGCCCCCTCCTGCAGCCCCATCTGGGTGGGCATCACTCAAGCCACAAACCGGTGTTTTACTATGTGCCTTCCTTCCAACTCCCCGTGCCCTCCCAAGCCATTTCTATCACCCAACACGCAATGGCAATCTTCAGGAAAATCTTTGCATAGTCACCTCATTCTCAGACTCTATTGGCAGAAAATATCATCCAAAATCAGGATGAAGTTATAGTTACCAAAAGGCCATCCACAGTATCATTCATGACAGCAAACCAACCAATCCGAAAATAAATATGCCAAAAAATAAAAAATAAAAACTTATCGCACCCAATGGAATACTGTGCTGCCGTACAATGTATTTGAATAGCTGTGCAGCATTCCCACCACAGGGAGAAAGGGTCAGTGTTTGAGATGAGAGGTCTGATCATTACATATAATACATAGTGTTATGAAGATGCCCAATTATGTGACAATTCAAAATAACAACAGGCATCAACACAGAAAATGTCCTCTATTATTTATAACTATGTTTCTAAACATAGATATACGAGGTTGGAAAGTTTTATTCTGAAATGACTATAGTTTTCATTTTAAAACAGTATATGCTTTAAAAAAAAAAAAAAAAGTCACAGGTATCCCAGGCTGATCTCCAGCATCACTATCAAAATCAAACTTGAGATCAGGTTCAGTGATGACTGAACTCCTGATCCTCCTGCCTCTACCTCCAAAGCAGAGACACGAGCAAGCATGGCAACTTTTATGTGGTGCTGGGGGCCACGCTCAGTGCCTCCTGGGTGGTAGATAAGTTCTCTCCCGACCGAGTGGCCTCCCTGGCCCTGCAAATACATTTTCTTATTTTTTATTAAAACTTTATTTTTCATACAATATATTTATTTTGATCATATTTTTCTCTTCCCTAACTCATCCCAGATCATCCCTATCTAACTTCATGGTTTTTTTTTTCTCTCTCTCTCAAAACAAAACAGAAAATGAAAACAAATTTTAAAAAGAAAAAACTAATCAGGCAAAAAATAAAAATTATATATATATATATATAAAACATAACAAAAGAAAATCAAAAGTACACAGTAAGTAAACACAGAAAGAAACAAATCAGCTTTGTGTTGGCCAAGCATTCGTGGGCACAGGGCCTGCCCTGGAGTGTGGTTGGTTGACACACCCAGTGACACGCCACTGGAGAAGTTTCCCTCTCCCAGCTGGTATCAGTTGCAACAGCTTCTAGGTTGGGGTGGGGCTTTCTGTCCACCACTCCCCTTCTCAGGACCCAGATATTGTCTGGCGTGAACCTATGTAGGTCTCGTGTGCTGTCAGAGTCTCTGGTATACACTATGTAATATTCTTTAGACCCATTCTCTAGTATAAGCCAGCCAAGAGCGAGTCCTAGCCCTCCCATACTCTACGCATGCTTTGGGGAATCGTAGGACGTTTCCTGGAGTGGTCTAAGTCCCTCGGGCTGGCATTCCATTCCCCGGCTTCATCGGCTACACTCCCAAGACAAATTCTCATAAAAATAGCTTCCCCCGCACCTGATCGTTCTTTGAAACTCTCAGAGTGAAGACCCTTAAAACAAATTATTTCAAGAAACCCAAGCGGACATATGAACAATATAAACTGCAGATCTGAGGCACAATCAAGGTTGATGACAACTCTAGTACAAGCTCACCAGGCACAAGCTGGCGCTAGAAGCAACTGCAAAGGTGAGCCAGGCAGCCACTGTCAGCCCAGAAGAGTCACCCCAGACGCCACAGGCTGGTATGGCAACGACATGCCTTCAACAGTTTCCCTACACCTGGGTTTTGTTTTCAGATTGCCAAAGAAGGCCAAGCTCTGAGGCTTGTGGCACTGTGGTTGCTCAGGGTCCCTGCCTTATCTTTGTCATGATGCCACAGAATCCAAACACAAGAAATCAATCTGCAAAGTCACGCCACCTCCTCTGTAGCTCTACGGTAATAGACCCAAGCAGGACGAACAGACAGACAGACAGACGTCCCTGCACCTGCTGCCATTCTCAGATTTAAAGAACCACTGTGATAAAGGCTTTCGAAAAGCATTAAGTCGTAGTTATAACCCCACTAGCGACCCAGGCCCTGCTGGAGTTGCAACAGACTTTCTTAAAAGAACCAATGCACACAGATCCGTTACATTCAAATTCCACGTGAGAAAACAGACTACAGAACAAGGGTTCGGAAGCAAGGGATTACTTCCGCTCACTTCAGTGCCCAGCTCAACTGCAGCCTTAGTGACATCAGCAGCATTTCTGCTGTAGGCAGGTACTTCCCCCCCCCACCCCCCCACCCCACGCCAGGCATCGCTGCTGTCCCCCGCATACCTTTGCGGCCTGTCGGTGTTATTTTGAGAAACTACTTAACCATCGATTCCTGTAGATAAAGTTCTCAGGAAAAACCACTTCTCCGTGCACAATTACAGAAGGGGGAGAACACAAGGAAGGCTGGGAAGCCTGACGAACTCTCCATGAAAGAAATTAAAAGCGATGAGGTTTTGAGGAAACTTATCAGATCTGGCATGGCTTCTTTGTGAAAATGCACTGGGTAATTTTCCAGAATTCTATCCTACCAGTATGGAAAAGTTCAAATTTTCTGACACATACACAATGCTGGTGATGCAGAGAAAAATCCAAGCCCAGCATGCCCCTGAGCACCCCTCCTTTCAGAATCCAACCCTCCAAGGCTCAAGGTGTTCTTGGAGCCTCGGGTTTAATTAGTTGATAGCTTCCCTTGCTGATTCTAGGTGTGACTAGATAAAAGGCCACTTGATTTAGAGGGTGAAAAGTATTTTACCATGCAGTAAGAAATAAAGCCAGGCATGGTGGCGCACACCTGTGATGCCAGCACTCAGGGAGCCAGAGGCAGCAGATCACTGTGTGAGGCTAGCCTGGTCTACATTCTGTGTATAGCCAAGGCTACACAGAGAAACCCTGTTTTAGAAAGAAAGAAGAAAGAAAGAAAGAAAGAAAGAAAGAAAGAAAGAAAGAAAGAAAGAAAGAAAGAAAGGAGTCAAATTTACTCGTTGAGCATGCACATCACTCCTGCATGACAGCAAATGAAGGACAAAGCTGGGAATTAAAAGGAGAGGCATTTAAGGGGAGACAAACAGAAGAGAGCAAAGGAGTGCAGATGGCTGGGGGTCCTTGAGGGGACACGGGGACAAAGAGGGAAATGACTCCAGAAGCAACTCTCAAAGAAAGAGGAGTTCCCGATGCGCACAGCCCATCTGCCAACTATGGGGGTCCTTCTATTGAGGCTGTTTGAACACAGTTGAACACTGTTGCATTTCTACAACTCTTAATCACAACAGGAAAGCCCTCCACAGTGAATGCTGCCAGCACCAGGCTGCCAGCCCGGCGCACAGCATCTGAGCAAAGGCTAGCTTGGCCTCTCTTTTCCCAGTAGCTGTATTAAATTATCAGTGGGTCAGGGGGAAAAAAAAACAGGAGTCCAATACTCTGCTATCCTAACAATCACTGTCAGCATTTCTTCCTGTAGCCATTTTTTCCTACATACGTGTTGGTCAAAAATTATATCTGTGGCTTGAATTCACACAGATCTGGGTATCCCAGGAAGAAAACAGCCTTAGGAACTCATTCTCAAAAAGATGGCGTAGCAGGAACTAACACAGAGTTCTTGCTTTGGCCTGACACAGCCTATGCACACACACAATCCTCATCCAGTCCCTATTACAGCCCAGAGAAGAATCTGCTATTACTCAGGTTTTGCAGATGAGGAAACACTCAACAGTAAGGCCACAGACACAGGCTGGCAACACTAAGTACAAAGGTCAAGGGTCAAAGCCGATGCTTATTTGAGGCCAGATCCAGTGCACCACACTGTTTTTTCACTTACACCAACTAAACTCAATGGAAGGCGCAGATAGAGTTGCCCCAAGTGCAGAGAGCCTTGATGACCAAACAGAGCTGCACCACCAGGTGACCAAGGCGCAAAGGCCTCTGGGGAATCCAGATCAACTCCACCTACCCAGCTCTTGGGAACAGGTCTGACCTCTAAACAAAGACAGGCCTCAGGCACCCTACAGAAGCAGTAGACAGTGGCAGTAGTGGCTGCAATACAACCAACCACTCAACTAATGATGGAGCTTAGTGCCCAGAACACCCATCAGAAGCTCTAATACGCTGAGCTGAAACTGTCTTTACCAGACCCAGCCTCCCAAACCTCACAGCACAGCAATGCAGGACACTGCAGCTTACTGCTGGTTTTTTTTTAGATCTCTGCCCTGCTCGCCCATGTGATTGACAGGAGTTATGGACAGACCAACATGCTATATATATATATTGCTAGCCAGGGAAAAATCAAACTGCAAAACACAGTTTCCACCATCTTAAAGCCAGGCGTCCATGAGGTAAGCCATGGGGACTGTCTCAACTAAAAGCGCTAGTGGCAGGGGAAACCAGAAGTCGGGTGTCCAGCTGCACCACAGAGGTGGTTCTCCCCTTATCTAGGCAGCTCTGTTTAGGGGAGAAGGGCGTCCTGACCAGAAGTAAGTCCTAACACGTTGGCTTACCGTAAGCCACTAGTCACACAAGTGATGACTGAAGCTCCCCTCAACCCACCATGCAGAGTATCCCATTTCAGGGTGCAGTAGTTTCACTCTTTTTTTTTTTTTTTATTTTACTTTCATTTTTTGTGTATGTGTGTCTCTGAGTATATGCCACTCGGACTAGGCGATTGCAAGAAACAAGCATTTTTGTCTTGTTTTGTTTTGTTTTGTTTTTAAATGGCTACGGCCAGGCGTGGTGGCACACTCCTTTAATCCCAGCATTCAGGAGGCAGAGACAGGCCAATCTCTGTGAAGTCAAGGCCAGCCTGGTCTACAGGGTGAGTTCCAGGACAGCCAGGGTTAAAACAGAAAAACAAACAAAAAGGCTAAGAGTGTGACACACCCTTTAATCCCAAAGGTGGGTAGCCAACAGATCTCTGTGAGTTCAAGAAAAGCCAGGGGTACATAGAGACTTGTGTATGTGTGTGTGTGTGTGTGTGTGTGTGTGTGTGTGTGTGTGTAAAAAGAAAGAAAGGGAGAGAGAGGGAGGAGAAAGAAAGGAAGGAAGGAAGAAAGAGAGAGAGAGAGGGAGGGAGGGAGGGAGGGAGGGAGGGAGGGAGGAAGGGAGGGAGGGAGGTTGGGTGGGGTGGCACACACCTTTAATCCCATCAGAGGCAGGCGGATCCCTGTGAGTTCGAGGCCAGCCTGGTCTACAAAGTGAGTCCAGGACAGCCAAGGCTAACACAGAGAGATCCTGTCTCAAAAACACCAAAACAAAACACACACACACACACACACACACACACACACACACACACAAAAAAAAAAAAAAAAAAAAAAAAAAAACAAGAAAGAGAGAGAAACGAATCCAGATGCCTGTGATCCCAGCACTCGGGGAGGCAGAGGTGGGTGGATGTTTCTGAGTTCCGGCCCAGCTTGTCTACAAAGTGAGTCTAGGATAACCAAGGCTACACAGAGAAGAAACCTTGTCTCAATAATAAACAAATAATTCTTTAAAAGAAAGGCATTATAAAGTTAAAAGGTTGAATCAAGTGCAGTTCGGGCAGGACATATATTGTCACTAGTCAGACAGCCCTGGATCTAAAGAGGTATACTGAAGTGACCACAGCAGTATTGCATACAAACAGACTCCTCCAGAGGGTGCAGGAGGCATCGCCTGGCATGTGTGACAGCCACAGCTCCTTGTAGGACTTCTAGTACACATCACAAAGGTCACCCAGCAAAGAGACTGACTTCAAACGGAGCATTTCTAACCTTGGCCAAGGAAGCCTTTTTGTGTAATTTATGAGCTTTATTTTCCCACTCTACTGCTCTTTTTGTGGAACAAGCTATTTTGGGCGAATGCTTTTAAAGGTCTAAACCAGAGTACAGGCTTACAGATTTGAACAGAGCTAGCGGAATGCAGCAACGCACTGGGTGGGTAAAGGGTCGCAGAAAGCAGAGAAGTGGACGATGAGAATGCTTCTTAGCGAAAACAGCCAAGCCAAGCACAGATTCAGATGAGTCTGGGGACAGGGAGCCACCTCCACAGAAAGGAAGCCAACCAGACAGAGGCTTGGGGTCCAGTTCCTGATATGTCCTCCACGGTGGCATTATGTGCCTGGCTGTGTCTCCAGTATGGTAAGAGAGTGATCGTCATGACCTTTAAGGTCCCAGCATCTTCTCAACTGTATCATCCCAGAACCTGGGAACTCAAAAATCAAATTACCAACTTCACAAGTTCTGTCTTTAAGGAAGGTAAGGAACATACAGACTGTAAGAGAAAGATAAATCAAGATTAACTTCACTAGGTCCAAGAGGTTTTTTGGTTTTTTGTTTGTTTGTTTGTTGTTAGAAATAATTATTTAATTTTT
Organism: Acomys minous; assembly: GCF_964271855.1. Lineage (NCBI taxonomy): Eukaryota > Metazoa > Chordata > Mammalia > Rodentia > Muridae > Acomys > Acomys minous. Next base: position 76,866,562 of record NC_140486.1, on the reverse strand, counting down.
TTTTTACTATTTTTTTAATTAATTTATTCTTGTTACATCTCAATGGTTATCCCATCCCTTGTATCCTCCCATTCCTCCCTCCCTCCCATTTTCCCCTTACTCCCCTCCCCTATGACTGTGACTGAGGGGGACTTCCTCTCCCTTTATATGCTCATAGGGTATCAAACTATGGCACCAGCCAAGGACAATACAGGCTATAAACTTCAAACCCCTACCCAGATCTAGCCAATGGACAGAACATTCTCCACCGTTGAGTGGAGAGTGGGGTATTACTTTCATACAAACTCTGGTGCCTCATATTTGACCAAGGGGTTTTTAAGAAACTTCGTTAACATGGATGTTCAAGACACCTTTGAAGCCTTTGGAAAACTTGCACGCAGAGCCAGGGGTCACGGAACACTACAGGAGTGGGCTGCACATCCCAGTCCAACCCGGCAGTTAACATGCTCCTACGAATACTGCTCCACGGCCTGCAGATGTTGGGCAAACCAGAACGGTTGCCTACGTGGCTCACCGTGGCAGTGCCCATTCAAAACTAAAACTATAGCTGCCCTGCTTCAAATGTAAGCAGATTACATGGAGACTGAAAAATACGGCTAGCAATGCAAGCTGGCACAAACCCAATGTTTATGAAAATGAAGCTATTCCTCAAGGCAGCTGGGCTCTGGCTCGGAAATGAATGAGCACTGGCAATTCTTCTGAAGCACTTTGGCGAGGGGGGGGGGGGAATTGGTCAGCTAGGAAGCAAGCATGGGCTTCCTATGTGAACGCTGCGAACAGCTCTGCAGGAGCTAACAGCACAGAATCCAAAGGGGAGGGGAGGAGGGGAGGGAGGTATACACTGGAGATTGTGAGTAGGGCAGCAGGAACTGTAATCAGTTCTCTAAGAGTGCGTGTGTGTACTCGTGCACATGTGTACATGTGTTTGCATGTCTGAGCATGCGTGTGTGTGTGTGTGTGTGCGCGTGTGTGCCTGCTCGTGCACATGTCTGCGCATGTGTACATGTGTGTGCATGTATATGTGTGTATGTGTGTATACATGTGTGTGTGTGTGTGTCTGAGTGGGGGGAGCGGGGGGGGGGGGGAGTTAGGTGCTTGAAAATCTTTCATAAAACCTGGGCTGGAGAGCAATAGATCCACGACACATAAGACCAAAGCTAATAATCTCTTCCATTGTTATTTCAATATAGTTTTTTATATTTGGGGGGGAATGGTTTTGAGACAAGGTTTCTCTATGTAGCCTTGGAGGTCCTGGACTCACCTTGTAGACCAGGCTGGCCTCGAACTCACAGAGCTCTGCCTGCCTCTGCCACCTTGAATGCTGGGATTACAAGCATATGCCACGACACCTGGCTCAATTCAGTTTTTTAAAAGCTATTTAAAGATACTGAGTTCTAAGGGCTGGAGAGATGGCTCAGAGGTTAAGGGCACTGACTGTTCCTTCAGAGGTCCTGAGTTCAATTCCCAGCAACCACACGGTGGCTCACAACCATCTACAATGTGAATTGATGCCCTCTTCTGACCTGCGGGTGTTCATGCAGGCAGAGCACTGTATACATAGTAATAAATAAATCTTAAAAAAAAAAGATACTGAATTCTAAACTGGGAAGTGGTGGCACCTACTTTTAATGCCAGCACTCAGTAGGCAGCGGCAGGTAGATCTCTGAGTTCGAGGCCAGCCTGGTTTACAGAGTGAGTTCCAGGCCAGCCAAGGCTACACAGAAAAACCCTGTCTTGAAAAACCATAAATAAAAATAAATAAATAAAAAGGGATGCTGAATTCTTAGGCTGGGTAAGCCCAGGACTCAAGAGACAGAGTCAAAAGAATCTCAAGTTCAAGACCAGCCTGGGCTACACAGAGAGGACACTGAGATGGTTTCGGTTTTCCACCCTCCCCTAGGGCTACAGGTTAAACTTACAGGGGTTCCTTTAATACTATGGAAGGACTCTGCCTATACCAGTAGCTTAAAATATGTTTATTACATATTATGGGAAATCTGTCTGATAGTTGCGTATGTGCATCCAGCATGAAGCATAAAAGCTAATCACCCAAATCTCTTCTGAAGTAAGTTTTAAGACAAAACAAAACAAAACAGACCCCCCCCAAAAAAAATCCCTATATTGTACTGGCAAAATTTAGCCATCTCCAAAATCTCAGGGGACCTAACGCCCCTGGGAGAGCCAGCTTTGGCATCCTCTTAGGCTTGTCTATGCTAGAAGGAAGGCCAGAGCCGCTGCACACCAGGTAGGTGAGGAAACACGTCACTCTTGTCTTTTACATCTAAAACTGCCCAGCTAGGAAGACTGTAAGTTCTACTAACTCCCCTTCCCCTCCTGCGCTTGCTCACAGGCTTCTCCCAGGGGCACTCACCCACCCACACCATGTCACACAGGCCACCTCTGCAGGGGCACTCACCCACACCATAACACACTGTATCACCCCTGAGCTCACTGTGTCTACAGCCCACTGAAGACCAGAGGCCACCTGAGCTCCCAGGAAACTCCTAGACAGCGCCCAACTCCCACAGAAACAGATATGGGGTTGCCAGGTTTAGGGGGCCGACAAGAAAGATCACCAAGCAGGGTCTGGCTTCCCAGACCCAAGTTTCATGGAGCCAAGAATCAGGACTGGGGAGTTAAGCACAAAATTCAGAAAAGAAGGCTGAAGTGAGGGAAACCAACCCATTTTCCCAGCTGCGGGCCAGCCAGGACACACGCAGGGGGCCTGACTCTAGAGGACAACGTAAACAAAGATGGAGGAAGTCTCTCTCCAAAGCGGTGCTCCCTCAAAATCCTTACAATTCAGTCTTTGAAGGTTGCCCAAGGCCGGTGAGATAGTTCAGCTGGTAAAAGTGAACAAACACTATGACTTAAGTTTAATCCCTGGAGCCCACATAAAGGCGAAAGGAAGGAAAAACCTATGCCACATAACACACGCCCGCATACACTACCAATAGCAATGTACCAAGAACTTAGTGAACACTATCACAAACGGCCCATAGCACCACATGAGCTAGGAAGGTGATGGCTAGCGTCAACTTGACAGAATCTAGGCCCAGGGTATGTCTGTGGAGGGTTCCTTGATCGTGCTAAGGTGCAAAGACCCAACCAGTGAGGGTCTGTGGGCAGCATCACTCTCTAGCTAGCATCCTGGACCACATAAGCGGGAAAGGCGAGGTCAGCATCAGCAATCAGCAGGGATGCACTACCCTGACTCCAGCTGCTTCGAGCTCCTGCAGCCTTGACTTCCCAACTAGGGCTGACAAGACCTTGAAGTGTGAGCCAAAAACAACCTCTTTCTTAAGCTCCTTAGTGAAGGTATTTTGTTTTTTTCCGAGACAGGGTCTCTCTGTGTAACCTTGGCTGTCCTAGACTCGATTTGTAGACTAGGCTGGCCTTGAACTCACAGCGATCCGCCTGCCTCTGCCTCCCCAGTGCTGGGATTAAAGGCGTGCGCCACCACGCCTGGCCTAGTCAAGGTATTTTAACAGAGCAACAGGAACAAAGACTAAGACAGAAATATCCCTCCCTTATGGACTTGCATATCTTTGCTCAACACAGCCCTTAAAACACAAACACGCCTGAGAGAGCGGTGACCTGGCAGTCAGGGTGAACCCAGGAGGAAGGGACACTGGAGCTAAGGACCTGTTGGCCTCTGTGTGTTGTTCCCACCTTTTCACACAATGGAACTGAACCCTCCAGGGTTTGGACCTCAGGGCCCAGGGCCTGAATCTTCTCGCACCATCCCAACTTGAAGGAAGCAAAGCCCAGGATGGAGCCGGCACCTGGGCTGTGTTTCCTGCCTCTCTCCCGCTTGTTTATTTTCAGCTTTTGTCTGGGCAGCATGTGTGTTGCCTTGGCCTTGATCGCCACAGCTGTCACGGGCAGTTTCCCCATCTCAACAACATCCAGTCTCTAGGCACATCCATCTGCCCTGTTACTCTGTCCTTGGAGGCACAATGGATTTCCTTTATTGTTTTTGAAAGATGGCAAATACAGGGCCTCCCACCCACCGGGTGCTTTAACTAAATATGAACGGATGAAGAAGGTGCCCTCAAGTATCAAGGCCAAGAGGCCACTGCCCGGGAAGGAGCCCACTGAGCACCTTTCTCCCCACCCCCAAGCACTGCTCAGGACAGGTCTGCAGGAAGGTACTCATAGCTGAGAACTTAGCACACTCTCAGAGAATTAATGACACAAAGGGACCAAAGTCACTGCTGTGCCATTGACCCTGAAGACTCAATAGTATCCTGGGCTGAAATACTTAAGACAAGGAAAGGCACAATTTACAGCCTCTAAATTTATCTTAAGAAATTATATATATGTGTGTGTGTGTATATATATGTACATGTATATGTATGTACAGGGTGTGTGTGTGTGTGTGTGTGTGTGTGTGTGTGTGTGTGTGTAAGTGGAGGAGGAGTGTGATTTTTTTTTAACCTGCCCAGGAGCATTCTGAGAACTCCATAAATAATTCAATATAGAGCTCCATCCTGCTCCGGTAGGTGGTGGTCACTCTTGGGCCAAGGTCTGGTCTCTGCCCAGCACCATCCGCTGTTCCAGCCCAAGGATACAGGTCACCTCTGTCCCCCTTTTATATTGATGTCGGAACTAGTTCACTTCCCAGCGGGGAAGGGCTAAGCACACAAACCATGTGGAATGTGTGTTCCCACAGAACTCAGTAATGTGATGATCTCAGAGGCCCAGTGAAGGAAGACCCTTGACACTTCCTAAGGAAGACTGTCTTCTGTAAAAGGCCCCTGCCAGCCCGGGAAGCATACGCTGGGAAAATCCTTAGCCCGCGGCTGCGCGTGTTTCCAATTCTGATGTCCCACTTCCTCTCTGCATCGCATTCCTTCTGCGGCTCAGCTGAGGAGCAAAGTGCAAGCTCTTCAAGGCTTTGAGATAAAAAGAGCTAAAACGGATTTCAAGACATAGAAAATGTATAGCACTATATAAAGCCAACCTCTACTCTACCCGTTTGACATGCTGTTTAAAAAGAACTTTTCTTGGGGTGGGGGGATGGGGGGGTGGGGGGGGTGTTTTTGAGATAGGGTTTCTACTCACTGGCCTGGAACTCACAGCAATCCGCCTGTCTCTGCCTCCCCAGTGCTGAGATTAAAGGCGTGCACCACCACGCCCAGGAAGAATTTATTTTTAAATGCTGGCCACTTAACTTCTTATAAATAAAGGTTGAAGCTTCAGTAAACTGGGTGTGGTAGCACATGCCTGTAACCCCAGTGTTCGAGGGATGTAAGCATGGCAAATTCCAGGCCAGTCTCGACTACATGGCAAGACTATTTCAAAAACACCAATAAAGGTATTTTTCCTGGGAGAGCACTTGGCCAGCATGCAGGAAGCCCTGAGTTCAGTCTCCAACACCTCCTAAAACCGAGTTAAGGAGTGGGAAGCAGGAAAAACATGTTCAGGGTCATCCTCAGCTACATACTGAGTTCTGGTCCAGCCTGGGCTACATAAGACCCTGGTGAGGTGGTTTTTAAGTATTGACATAAACCTTTCAAATGGTGCTGTCTTAAAGTAGTGATGTCACTATCCTGGCCTTCCAAAGCTATTTCAGTGTGGCTTTAGGAAGAATCAACTGTAATAAACATGAAATTGATTTGGAGTCTGCAAAGAGCTAATTAATAAATAACAGTCAAATTATGATTATTCCTATTATTGTTTGTTTATTGTTTGAGACAGGGTCTTTCTACATAGCCTGGAACTCAGTAGTCCATGCTGGTCTCTAACTCACTGTCTGCCTCTGCCTCTGCCTCCAGATAACTGGGATTAACACTGTTCAGCACCAGGCCCCGCAATCACACAGTGTTTAGTTAGAATACGGACTTTACAGCCAAGCAGCAGTCAGACCGCACTCTGTCACTTACAAGATACCTGCACACACACAACTATAGTGCAAGAGGCGACGTCCAAGCCGAGGCGCTGGCTCCCACACACAATCTCAGTACTCGGAGGCCGGAGCAGGAGGACAGCCTTGAGTTAACAGCCAGCCCAGGTTAGACAGAAGTTTCTGAGACAGTCTGGGACACAAAGTAAGACGAAAACCAAACAAAAAATTTACTTTAGCTGAGCATGGTAGGATGTGCCTGAAAAACCAGCCTGGGGGTAGGAGAAGAATAAAGCTGGTCAGGAGTTCCAGGGCAACCTCAAGCGACATAATGAATTCTAGGCCAGCCTGGGCTAACTGAGACCTTTGGCCAAGTTATTTTAAAGATTAATACAGTGATGGTGCCTATAAGCCGTTAACTAGCGCTAGCTTGTTCAATTTAAATCTGGATGTCTAGCTGCTGACAACAGTGGACCAGAGATAGGAGACAACCCTCACCCAAAAGGAGGTCAATGGGTACAAGCACAGGCACACAGTGGATGCTGAGGACACCACGGTTCTCTTCTTAGACAGATGTCCATCCCACTCCCGGCCCACACCCTTCCCCAGCGATCTCAGTCCATCCCTGTTGTTGTGCGCGGCTGTGCAGAGAAAGTCAGGGCTAACTCCAGACTTGACAAAGTGATGAGTCACCCCCGAAGGGGGTGCAGCCTGTTGCCAGACTTATCACACAACCCCTCATCCATTGGGACAGGCAGAGGCCAGAAACCAGCTATTGGAGGAGTGTCCCTTTCATGTCTCTCCAGTAGCCGTAGTGCGCTTAGGCTCTACATTTTGTTAATGCATGGACCCAAGAGCCCTTGGGAGGAATCCAACAGAACGCACATGAATGAAAAGCCTGGAACGGCAGGATAACAACAGAAGAACATCCCTCTGTAAACTGCCCGTGCCACAGCGCTTTGCCAGGCAGTGTCAGTTGTAATGACAAACAACTTCACACTTGGACACTGTCCCAACTCCAACTTCACTTCGTCGCCGTAATGGCTTTTGAGGACATGTTCCACAACCTCACAGCCTGGCCTGAAAGCCTGACCACATCCCCTTCCAAAGAGACAAGCCCTCAGCAGGCGCTTACACAGCTCTTTTCCATTACCACGTAGTGGGCACAAAGCATTTTTCCCCCCCAGAGTAAGCGCCCAGTTCGCCTTCTAAGGTTAAAAGGCTTTCAGCTTTGGTTCCTCTTAACAGCAATGGGCCAAAGTAGTGGTTTCATGGTGGCCCCTCAGCTTGTCCAAAAGGCAGTGCTGGTCCCAGGCAGAGGCTGTTAAGTTACCCCCCACAGTAATTCTAACCTGCACTGGACTTTGGGTCTCTTCCATCAGCGTCCCACAGGCATAGCCATCAATGCCTGGAAATGTCAGCCTCCTCCCAGTTTCGCTTGGAATACCCTGTCCAGAAAGCAGCCATCACTCGATCCCCAAGGCTCGCCCCACTCCCGAGACCGCCAATCCTTCTGGGATTCTTGATTCCAATCTCAAACCGGGTCACCTTAACAAATGCCTGGCATACTACATTCAATTCTACTCCTGAGAGAGAGAGAGAGAGAGAGAGAGAGAGAGAGAGAGAGAGAGAGAGGGAGGGAGAGAGAGAGAGAAACACTGTCAGGCAGTGTTCTCTCTCCTACTCCAGTGGGTCCACAGGAAAGCCTGGAGCACTTAAAGCCATGCTCCAGTCTCAAAACCCAAAGCTAAAATGAGTGTGGGGTGTCCTGTGTGTCCCATTCCTCCCCCCACGCCCCTCCCCAGACTAATGACAAAAGAACCTCAACTCACCGTTACATCATCTGATTCATTTATTTAGCAATCCGATTTCCTGGTGCTTCCCAGGCCACAAACATGCTTTGGAGACCATCATAACTATATTGTACAATAATGGAGAAAAAACCATTTTTGTCAAAAGGATTCTGTATACAACTAGTCGGGTGTGGTGCCACACACCTTTAGTCCCAGCACTCAGACGGCAAAGGCAGGAGGATCTCAGGTCAGGCAGGGAATAAACCATGTCTCAAAAAGTTTTAGGGGAGGGGTTTGGTTTGGTTTTGATTTTGGTTTTCTGTCAGCCTATTAGAGTCACAGTGAAATCCACAGACACACATGCACACAAATATCCTCATTCATTAAAAAAAAAAAAAAAAAACAACTCTTTATCCGTTATAACTAGCAAGATCTGCATTCAGCAAACTCCTATAGCCAGAGCCTAGAACTTCAAGGAAGAACAGAACTTGTTGCAACAATTAGTGCTAGGCCGTAGCATGAACAAAGCACCGCAAATAAACTCCACAGGCCTTTAGACAGAAGGTTGTGTTTGTAATTAACTCCAACGCACTCTCATCACCCCCCTCCCCAGCGCTCCACCCGTCCCAGCACCCTCCAGGGCTCCAGTTCCCAATCTGGTTTCCATTCGAGCCCCGCCCCCTTCCCCTAGCCTCTCTGGGACTGTGAATCAATCCCATCCCGGGCAGGAAACGGGACCCGAGGCAGCCCCCTCCGCTGTGGCGGAACAAAGGAGCGGAGCGCAGCTGCACGCCCAGGGCGAGCCACCGGGTCCTGCGCCCCGCCTCGTGTACCGCGGCCAGGGCACACCGCACCTGAACCCCACTCCCCAGGACGTCCCATTGTTCTGCCTCCGCTTCTCCTTCCCACAGGAAGCCATAGCGCGTCCTTCCATAGAGCCCAGAGCCAGGAAACTCCAGTGGGCCAGAGGGATGGAGGAGGGGTGCGGGTGGAACCACAGAAAACGGGGCTCCCCGGTGCCCATAGGTACGAAGCAGATATCACAAAGTGAGAGAGCAACTTAGTTTACAACCCCCCACGCGCCTCCCCCTAAGCCACACGGAGCCCAGATCACCCCCGACGACCTCGAGCGCGCGTGCGTTCACGCTGGAGCGCCGCCGCATCCCCCCAGGAGCGCCCCGGGAGCCGGGGAGCCGCGCTCGCAGGCTGCGGCTGAGCCCGGGGCCGCGCGCACAAAGGCACGGGCGGGAAGGCTCCCGGCACGGGAGAGCGCAGCATACCTCGCCCGGCGCCCGCCCTGCCGCTCCGCCTCCGCGTGCTGCTCGCTGGCCTCCGCCTTGGGGAATGCGGGTGCGACCCGATGCGGGGCTCGTGCCACAGCTGCCGCCGCCGAGGGTCCCGCGCTGCTCAGCCGACCGCCCGTCCCGTGCACCCACACTGCGTCCGCCCGCCCGGCTCCGAGTGCGCTGGCTTCGGGCTCGGCGGCGGCGCGGCCACTCCCCTCTCCCGGCGGGGGCGGCGACCTCGCCGCCCGGACGCGCCCCTCGCTCCTGGGCCACACAGCGCCCCCCGGTGAGCACCCTGGCGGGCGGGGACACCCAGGGACGCGCGCTGGCCCTTCACCTTGGTCACTGCAAAATCCGCGAACTGCAGAACAGAATGCAGAGCCAGCTGGAGGAGCCTGGCCGCGAACACCGGAGAGAACATTCCTTCTCCACATTGCCTCCTCCGCTAGGTCAAAGTTTGGGTGCCCAGGAATATCACAAAATGCTAATTTGCTGAAAGAGAAAACAGCCTGCCATTCGAGGCTTTTATTGTCACTGTCACCCACATACGTATTGAATATAGGGTTGGGTATTGAGCGATGACTGACAGTCGTTTGGCCATGGTCTAGGGAATCAGACCCCCGTACCCCCAACTTCTTACTCCAGCCGTCCTCACCACGCGGGGATTCAGGACAAGCCACGTGACCCTGGCTCTGGATTCTTCCTGGAAGAGGGAAGGGTGTTCATCAAACTTACTCATGGGGTTAGGTGAGGATTACGTGTCTGAGGTGTTAAACGCACTGCAGACACAGTAATTATTACTCATGAATCTAAAGACTTCATCCTATAATGAAATAAATTGCCATAAATGGGGCCAGGTTTAAGTGCACTGACCTATATCTGGGAACTGTCACTAAAATTAGGTGAATCAAAGATTGCAAGCCTTATATAGTCACTCTCTGCCACCGGCACAAGAACTGCAAGCACCGGCATTTATCAAATGCCACCAGGACCTCTACAAATTGTATCTGCTTGGAATTCTGCCGTCATTGATGTCAGCATCAGCACCACCTAGATCTTTGGTTGGTATAATGGGTTAAGCTCACTCACACATTTTGAGTACTGGGTACAATTTTATTTAATCTTCACCAAAAAAATCTGGGAGGTAACTTTCTTTCTTTTTTTTTCTTTCTTTTTTTTTTATTTTTTTGTAACTTACTTTCTTATTTTTGTTTTAGAGAATGGGACCACCAAGGATAGAGAGACGTTCCCTCCAGCTGGTAAGTGGTACAGCTGCGGAGAGAGCCCCCCCACCCCCCAATTCTCTGTTGTGAAACACAGACAGGCTTCAAACTCAATGTGTAGCCAAAGGTGACCAGCCGCTTCAAGTGCCTGAGTGCTTGGAGTAGCACGCGGACCCACCAGTCACCCCTGTTTCATGCTGTGCTGACGATGCACACCTGGCAGGCTCTCTGCCAACCCCACTGCATTCCCCAGACCTAGAACTTTTGATCACAGACACCGGGCATGCGTTAGTGAAGAGTTAGGATGAATCATTGCCCACTGGGACTGTGAGAGCTCAAGCCTTGAAGATGCCTGCCCCAAGGAGGGACGGGAACCCTCGCTAAGCTGGAGTAGTTCTGCCTTTAGACCTCCTATAGTTGGGGAAACTGAGGCTTTCTACTTGCTTTCAAGTAGTTCCCCCCAAAAGGACCAGCAACTATTGGCTCCACTAACAGAGAAAAACAACCAAGAAATGATTTAAAAACCAAGTGAAAAACAGCCTTAGAGCATGTCACAATTATTTTTAAAAACATGGTTAACCTAGTTTTCATAAACCTCAAGCTTTCTGAAGACGTACCATAAGGGTTAAATATCCCTTTACCTTCCTGGCAAAAGCCAACCGATCAAGAACTTTTTAGAAAAGATTAAAGTTCTTCTAACAGTTGTCAAAAGTTAATAAATCCACCAACTACAAAGGCATCTTTTAAAAACTTTCTCCTTGGTCTTTTTGGAGGAAATAGAGTGTATAAAGAAAGACTTTTATTAAGAGCTTGAGGTGGCACTCAGGAGGCAGAGGCAGGTGGATCATTGTGAGTTCAAAGCCAGTCTGGTCTACAAAGTGAGCCCAGGAGGCCAAGGCTACACAGAGAAACCTTGTCTCGAAAAACATAAACAAAAACAAACAAACAAAAAAAGAGCTTGAGGTGGAAACATAAATTATCTAGTCCCAGGAGCAAAGGCATCTACGGGCCAGGCTTCACCCGACAGGCTGGTGGAGAGGCTCACAGTGGAACAGCGGACTCTTGCCAAGCTGCGGTGAGCACAGAAGGGGAAATGTTCATGAAGAGAAATGCTACCGTCCTGTAGGATTGCTTGTCTTCATTATCTTACACTCTTTAAAAGCATTTTTTTGGAGCCAGGTGTGGTGGCGCACACCTTTAATCCCAGCACTCGGGAGGCAGAGGCAGTCGGATTGATGTGAGTTCAAGGCCGGCCTGGTCTACAAAGTTAGTCTAGGACAGCCAAGGCTACACAGAGAAACCCTGTCTTGAAAAACCAAAAAAAAAAAAAAAAAAAAAAAAAAAGCATTTTTTGGGACCATTGAGGTGGCCCAGCAGGCAAAACACTCTGGCAGGTCTGCCAGCCTACACTTGATCCCAAGAACCTATGTAAAGCGAAGGAGAGAAATAACTCCAGATTGTTCTCCCTAGCCTCCACGGGTGTGCCCTGGCACCCCAGCACCTCCCTCAACAACAGCAATAACAAATAAATAGAATTTTCTTGTTGTTGTTGTTTTCTTCAAGACGTGGTTTTTCTGTGTTATTTTGACAGTCCTAGGCTCGCTTTGTAGACCAGGCTAGCCTCAAATTCACAGCGTTCTGCCTGCCTCTACCTTTTTTTTTTTTTTTTAAATTTATGTGTGCTGGTGTGAGGGTGTCATATCTTGGAGTCAAAGACAGTTGTGAGCTGCCATGTGGGTGCTGGGAATTGAACCTGGGTCCTTTGGAAGAGCAGGCAGTGCTCTTAACCACCGAGCCATCTCTCCAGCCCCCTGCCTCTACCTCTTAAAGTTGTCTTTTTTTTTTTTAATTAGCATAAAAAAATTTTTTTGAGGAGTTCAGCAGTAATACAAAAGGACAATGGCAGAATCGTAAAACCTACTCCTGCCTTATTTTGGTGTTAGCTAGCCTGCCTTATTTTGGCATAATTTCAGATTTCTTCAGCATCCCTGCCTGAGCTGGCTCTGCAGTTTGGACCAGAAGGTTCTTCTCTGCCTCAGCTGGTTAGTTTTCTGTCAACTTGACATGAGGTAGAGTCCCTTGGGAAAAGAGAACCTCAACGGAGAAAATGCTCCCACTCGATTGGCCGGTAGGCAAGGCTCTGGGGCTTTTTCTTCAGTGATGATTGAGGTGAGCGGGTCCAGCTCCCTGTGGGTAGTGCCGTCTTGGGCCGGTGGTGCCAGATGCCACCACACAGCAGGCTGAGCGAGCCATGGGGATCGCACCAGTGAGTAGCACCCCTCCATGGTCTCTGCATCTGTTCCTGCTCTGTCTTCCCTCGGTGATGGGCTGCTGCGATGCGGAAGCGGAATAAATCCTTTCCTCCCAAGTTGCATTTGGTCTTGATGTTGTATCACGGTGATAGAATGTGTAGCTAAAACACTGCCTAGGTGTTTCTGTTGTTTTTTTGTTTTTGTTTTTGTTTTTCGAGACAGGGTTTCTCTGTGTAGCCTTGGCTGTCCTGGACTTGCTTTGTAGACCAGGCTGGCTTCAAACTCACAGGGATCCGACTGCCTCTGCCTCCCGAGAGTGCTGGGTTTAAAGGCGTGTGCCACCACACCCAGCACTGGCTAGGCGATTTATAACTAGCAGGAAACTTCTGTTTTTGCTGTGTTCTCTCTCCTCATCTGCCCACCTAAATGCTTAGCTTTCACCCTCTTTACTTATTGTTTGAGACCGAACATCTGTCCCTGAGCATGATACAGAGTCCACGGAGGGGTGCTTCAGAGGCCATAGAGGGATGCTACTTACTGGCTCGCTCCCCATGGCTTGCTCAGCCTGCTTCCCTTCCGCCCCCATTTATTTATTTAATCACTTTACAGCCTGATCGAAGACTCCTCCCTCCTCTCCTCTCCTCCCAGTCCCACCCTCATGCTCCCCCCTTATCCCCCACTTCTCAGGAAAGGGGAGGCCCCTCTCATGGGTACCAACCCTCCCTTCAGCCTGCTTTCTTATAGAACCCAGGACCACCGGTCTAGCATGGCTCCACCCACAATGGGCTGGGCCTTTCCCGGTTGATCACTAATTGAGAAAATGTCTGACAGCTGGATCTCTCTCATGGAGGCTGGATTTTCTCAAGTGAGCGTCCCTTCTTTCAGATGATTCTAGTTTGTGTGTCAAGTTGACATACCAGCACAATTTCCCACTCTTAAAAAAAAAAAAGAGCCAACTTACAGAAAACTCCCTGACCTGCACCTGCACGCTGTCTCAGGAAACCTTCACAGGAGAGAACTATCGTCCTTACTCTGATTTACAGATGGCGAAACCGCGGCAGGAAAAGCTGACTCTGTTGCTCACATTGCACAACTACAGCAGAGCACTCACTGTGGCTCCATCCTCTGTCTTCTGAGTTCAGCCTCTTCCATCCTGCCTTGCCTCCTGCGCCTCAGAGGGCTTTTCATCTATAAGACCTTTTTTTTTTCCCCTCCTGAAATTATTGTGTTATTTTCTTAGTCTTCCACAGACCGGAAGCACTAAATTAGTGGTTCCTAAGTATTTTCATGCAAAAGAAAAACTTGACATAGTTAAAGAGCACTTGGAAAATAAATGCTTACTGCTTACAGTATTATTTGAAACTGATTGATTAGGTAGTGCTTTTTTTTTTAATCTTTCTGTGGAATTGCCAGACTCTGGGACTCAACAGTAAACATACAGCTCTTGGCTATGCATTTAAAAAGCTGTAGATAAATGGCAGCAAGGGACATAGAGAGGCAAAAAGACTCATAACATTTCTCCACAGAAGAATCTGCAAACACGTTTGGTGATTTTTTAAAAAGTGGGTGGGAGGAATGAATTAAAAACTCCCAATACAACCATACCTTGTATACTCTAGGTTGCTTACTGTCTACCTACACTCTCATAAATGTTGCCCTCCATAACTGGATAATAGGCCTGCATATCAGACCTGTCGGTTTGAAAACACTAGGTCTACGGTAGTAATAACATTCCTACACCCTAGAAAACTTTTTCCTCCAAGAAAAGAACCATTGAAAATAAAAAGCAAGTATTCTTTATAAAAACACACATATAGCAATATAATTGGGTCATAGAAAACAAAGTATATATTTTTCCCTCCAGAAATGGATTTGTCTGGCCCAGATTACTCTGAGCTTCAAATAAATTATAAAACCCTTGCCGAAAATTTAAATTGATGAATCTTATTCTCCTGATATTTTATAATTTTAGCGTTTTGTCATTTCAACTAATTAAAAAAAAAATTCGTTTATTTCCTCTCAGGCGGTGGCAAGTTAGCAATGTCATGGCAGAGCCTCGCAAGTGAAATCGTGAGTCAACCTGAAAAATGGCTGAATTGTCACCGTCTCCATTTTTTCCAGTGGTAACCAGGGAGCTTATCAAACCACTGCTGAGGAGACGTGAGGAGGCCTGCAGGAAAGAGCAATACAAATGGCTGCTGTGGGATGCCCACCAGAGAAGACTGATCTGACTTGGGTTCAAGCAAACAGAAAGTCTTTAGTTTAGGCTGGCAACTACACTGGGTTTTCAGGATTCCAGCGTAGCCCCGCACCTTTCCCGGGCTGAGCTTTTAAGTACACAAAAAAACCCACGTTCTGAGTTGACATACTTCTGTTAACAGCCAGAAGCAAAACTATGGAAGCTAAAAAGCATGATTAGGGACTGGAGAGATGGCTCTGAGGTCCTGAGTTCAATTCCCAGCAACCACATGGTGGCTCACAATCACCTAAGAATGGGATCTGGTGCCCTCTTCTGGCTACAGACGGTACATGCAGGAAGAGCGCTGTATCCATAATACGTTCTTAAAAATAAAATAAATCTTTAAAAAGCAATGTTATACATTTTGAGACTTTCTCAGAACTGTATGGACTTTGGCAGAGTAGGCCTTTGTGATGATATCTCTCGGCTGAGTTTTACAGTCAGAATGGCACTTCCATCATGGAGTCAGTTGTGCTAAGGCCTGACTCCCTGCTACAATGACTAAGTGAAAAATATTGCCTATCTATACTAAACAGTTATACATTTTGAGACTTTCTCAGAACTGTATGGACTTTAGCAGAGTAGGCCCTTGTGATGATATCTCTCGACTGAGTTTTACAGTCAGAATGGCACTTCCATCATGATGTCAGTTGTGCTAAGGCCTGGCTCCCTGCTACAATGACTAAGTGAAAAATATTGCCTATCCATACTAAACAAAGACCAACTTAGACAACATATGAGACTGTACTTTGTGTTAACTCCAGTCCCTAAAAGTAAATGTATTTGTCTCTAATGCCTTTATTCATTTGACGTATCACTGTAGAAATGTGCAGACAGAGAAAGACCAGTGTGCGTTTCAAAAGTATCATAAACCTAGACGGTACACTAGCCAGTTCAGTGACTAGTGACGAAGTCAGCCAATTTTACCCCAAAAATACAAAGCAGAGGTTAACAACAAGCTCGCTCATTGGTTGCAGGTTAACATCAAGCTGTTTATTGGTAGAGAGCTAAAAGCGAGCTTCCTTATTGGTTGAGAGTTAGCAGCGAGCTCTCTCATTGGTCCAGCTGCGTTCTCTAGCTTGGCCCCTGCTCAGGATAAGGAGATCCTTAGGGTGGGATTTGTATCTGTTTTAGTTCACTCTTTGTCCAAAGCCTATGAGCATACCAGAAACTCAATCTGTATTGTTTAATGAAGAATTATTCTCAACAGGCGGTGGCGGTGGTTTTGGCTTTTTGAGACAGAGTTTCTCTGTGTGGCGTTGGCTGTCCTGGACTCGCCTGTTGTAGACCAGGCTGGCCTCGAACTCACAGCGATCCACCTGCCTCTGCCTCCCTGAATACTGGGGTTATAGGAGTGCGCCACCACACCTGGCTACAAGTTATTATTTTAAGTAAGGAGTCAGCCTATAATCCCAGCCCTAAGATTTTTAGACAGCCCTCAGAGCGTTTTTTAAAATTCCACTGAATGAAGTAAACCAAAAGCAAGTTATAGATTATTTAAGTTTCAAATAAAGTTGGGGCGCGCAGGTGTGGGAGAGGGTGCTTTAAAGAAAGTAACACCAGCTGGGCGCGGTGGTGCAGGCCTTTAATCCCAGTACTGGTGAGGCAGAGGCACACAGGAAACCCTGTCTCGAAAAACCAAAAAAGAAAGAAAGTAACACCAAAGCAAAACATGAAAACATGCGTTACATCATGAAAGGGCTAGACCATATGGGCCAGAGCGCTGACCAGAAACCCGGCTCCCCGAGAAAAACGTGGCTCCCACTGAATACACGCATAACCTCCTTTTCCACAAGACACAAGCAGAAATGTGTTCTCCAGAAATCCTCGTACCGCAGAGGTAAGGAAAGGGAGCCGAGAACTCTGTCCTACACGCCCAGGGCTTTCTTGCTAGGCTCAACTTCCACTTGCGTGAGTTCGAGCCCCGCAGAGATTCACATCCCTTGATGCAGCTCACCGGCTCAGGCGCTTCCCACTGCAGAATAGCAGGTGTCTTCAAAAAGTTTTGCTTTCCCTACGTGTTCTCCTTACTCTTCTCTAGCTACTTCCTGGGCTACTTCCAGGTCCACTGTGCTTGTAAAAAGCCCACCATTTTGTTAAATTGGAAAACTTCACAGTTTTCTTTATGAGTCCTTATCGGCCAAATGCAATGGTCACCATGCAGATGAAACCAACCAGGACGCTTTTTAGTGTCCAAATGATCTTCGTCCTACGCTGTCACTTTGGTTGGCGGGGTAACGCTCCAGATTACCAGCCTCAGCTCTGAGGATGCCTTACATTCTAGTCACTCCTCCCTCAGGGCATGGCAGTTAAGTAGACGACATTTGTCCTGCATCAAGAAGCCCAGTGACCTTTCAAAATCCTTGAGGACAGGCTCCAGAAATTCCAGGTCCCCCAGAGAGACCAGAATACCCTTATGGAAAAGTAACATAGCATTTACACATACACGATGCATATCTTCTGTACATTTTTTTCATCTCCAGACAAATGACAATTCTTTTTTTTTTCAAATTACAATTCTTAATACATTGTCTATGTAATGCAAGTGGATACTGTACTATATTATTTACCAATAACAAAAAGGAAGTGTCTGCACATATCCAGAACAAATAATAATTTTTTTCCTAAGTATGTCCCGTCCTCATTGTGTTAATCACAAGGTGACAGAACCTGCAGCTATGGAGGGCCAACTGTATGTATCTGGTCCTGTCCAGAGGCTGGGATGATGACTACGACTGTTAGCATCTGGGACCACAGGGGTGAAAGGTCACACTTCAGATCTTTGGAACCTTGGCTATACCTTCCTTTCCTTGGTACTATTCTCCCAGTTCCTACAAAGTGAGGGGGGTGGGTTTCTTCTCCCAGGCTTCTCTGCGCCCCTTGCCATGCACACAAACCCTTAGATGCTATCCCAAGCACTTTAGGTCAGTCACACACACTTTGGGAGGGCAGGATTACAGCTGGAGGAGGGGAGGGCTCAGAGAGCTGTCATTAAGTTCCTCCCTCAAATCATTTAAATATCAAATTTCATATACTCTAAAATGAATGACCACAAGCTTTTTAATCTCAACATTTTTAGACTCAACATTTTCCTAGTCAGTAACCTATCATGGTAACCACTTGGGTTGCCTTTTAAATCACACACACACACACACACACACACACACACACACACACAGGGACATGCACATGCATACACCCTGAACTTTGGGATTTTAAGCTGTATTTAATGTTTTTTCACTCAAGTAATGCTTTAAAATTTTAATACATTTTATTATAATGTAACATGCATTCATTTTATGATGGAAAATACTAAAGCTGTCTCCAACTGGAACAAAATATACATCCTGGTCATGGTCCTTGTCACTGTTTTCTGAATTGGCCTTTTCTAAAATGCCGTCCTTGGAGAATTCCAGTTTTTCCTGAGCTTTGTCATCAGAAGGCAGTCTAATTAACTCATGCTGGGTCATGCACACTAATGACCTGGGTGCAAGGATGCAGGGCCTGGGCTTCTGTGCCGCACACATTTCCAGATCTCTTCTAGCACTTTCTGTTGCCTGAGCCCTGTGCTCACCTGTAGCAAGCAGAGGAAAGGAGGCACGAGGGGGTGAGGAAAGCTGAGCGAGCAGCTGTGTGGGGGCTGCCTTGAAAGGAGCGGCACAAGGTGAGCTTTCAGTTACCAACAGTTATTGTCCGGGGCCCTCGGGTCGGTCTGACAGACATAATCTAGAGCAAAAGAGCCAATCAGGTCAAGATTTTAAGAAAGGACGATAATGATGGAGGGTGTTATGTACTTCTCACGGATGTCCCGTCACTTATAAACAAGGACTATATACAGGACTATGGGCTCGGGCTTCTGTGCCGCACGACTCTAACCCCCAGTGGGATGGGGTTAGGGGCTTTGAGAGGTCAGTAGGTTTAGATGAAGTCATGCGAATGGAACTCTAATGGTGACATTAATGCATTCGCGAGGGAGGAAAACTGAGCCACATGAGGACACAGTGAGCAAGCCTACGAGCTGGGCAGCGCCCTTATCAGACACTGCATCTGCCAATACTCCCAGACTCCAAAGCCGCAAGAAATGTGTTAGCTCTTAAAGTCCCTAGTCTTCGTTATTTTTATCACCGTAGCCCAACCTAATCTATATGGAATCTTGACAGTCTGTTTATTTTCCTTTTGTTTAATATATTACGTGTGTGTGTGTGTGTGTGTGTGTGTACACATGTGCCACAGCACAAACATGGAAGCAAAAGGACAAACTTCATGCAGTCAGCTCTTTCCTTTCACCGTTATGCAGGTCCCAGGGAGTAAGCGCAGGTCACCGAGCCTCATGGAGCAGCTGTTCTCTAAGCTGGTTGTGACTGTGAAGGCGGCATCTACTGGGTTTCCACTTGGTAGCTCATTCATGACCCCTTGCTTGTTAAATCAAAAGACCACACACACACCCCATCCCTGTTAGGTGCTGAGTCTCCAGGTGAATTTTGTATTCGTAGCCTCAGTGAGTGGCAGCGACTGTCAAACCCTAGAGTACAGATATATTCTAATATATATATATATATATATTATCAATGTATCTTTTGGGAAACTTGCTTTTAAAGTATAACCAGAGTTAGTAAGACAAGACTTCTGGGTGAGCGGAAGTACTTGGAAAATTGAGCTGTGGTCCTCTGGGAGAAAGGGATTCATCTCATGACAATTTTGAAGAAACAAAATTAGGTTCTTGTGTTCACTGAAAAAGGAGCCTAGGTCGTAGAATTTCTCTCCTTCCAGTCAAGTGTTTATAAAAGCTTGCTTGCTGGTCTCTGCTTACGTCCTCACTTCCTTCCAACCAGCCCTTGGTGCCTATGACTACATTAAAATGAGCTTCCCAGCATCCTCACAGGTCTTTTGGTTACCGCATCATCTTTGAGGCGGCTCCGGGTCCAGCCATCACTTCCCCCCACTGACCTATAGCAGCGCCTCCTTGCTTCCCTGCTACCTGCTGGATGCTCTCCTATTTCTCCCTTGCCATGCGCACTGCTCTTCCTCAGTATCATTTAGCATTTGCTCTTTAAGGGACCCTGCATGCTCCTTTAAATGCCAGTGCTCCATTAGGGCCTGATCTTGGCTCCATTTCCTCTATTTCACCCACAATTGCTGACTTTCTTAGCTGAGCTTCCCTGGGTTCAGGCGTTTACTTCATTTCTATCCCAAACTCAACATTGTCTACAGAGACTCAGGTACCTAAGATACACATGGGAAGAGAAACCTGCCACAGCCTGAATCCTTCACTCCTCCTCTTCCTCCTCCTCCTCCTCCTTATGATGAGGGACCACACCGTAATTAACCCGGTCATCAACGTTGAAGCCAATGTCATCTACTGAGCCTCTCAGCTCTCTGGGTGTTCCACTGCCATTCTGTTTCCCACTTGCCCTAGGTCCCAGCTGGCTTCTCTATACGCTCATTGCTGCCTTATCTTCCTGTGAAATGCCGGCATCCGTTGCTAGGCGTGCACACATGTGCTGTGTGCCCTTCTTCAGCTTAGCCCTCGTCCGTCCCGGGTAAGGAATTTCACTGTGAGCTATTCAGCTCTCTGATCCCTGGGGACTTCCTACCCTGCCATTTCTCATGCTGTTTCTGCCGCGTGGGATGTTCCCCCTCCCTTGTCCGATGGCCAACTCTTTCATTCTGGAAAGCGTTGCTTCCTGACACTCCCACTTCCCCGGACAAAAAAGGAGTGTGTCTTCTGTGTTCCAAAAGCACCCTGTGCGTCTACCTCAGCGTGTATCGCACCACAATAAATTACCTGTTCACCCCCTCCTCCCAAGCTGTGGGGATGATTGAGGAAGAGGGGGGTGGAAATAGTGAAGGAGCCAGAGGCAATGGTGACTACAGGGAGACAGTGTCATCTGGACACAGCGGGGCCACTGCACATATGCACACACAGAGGCTGTGACAGCATGCAGAGGCCTGTGGAAGCTCAAACCAATTGGACTCTTCCTCTCTTACCTCTTTCATCTCTTCCTCTTCCTCTGTCTCTGCTTCAGTCTCTCTCTCTCTCTCTCTCTCTCTCTCTCTCTCTCTCTCCTGTCTCTCTCTCATGCTCCCTGCTTCCTTCTTCCCCCATGATCATATAATAAACTTCTCCACATCATAAAATTAAAGTATTAGAAATTAAAAATTGGAAAAAAAAAAAGAGAAATTGGAAGCCAGGCATGGTTGCCCATGCCTGTAGTCCCAGCATTTGGGAGGCAGAGGCAGAAGCAGGCAGATCTCTGTGAGTTCGAAGCCAGCCTCATCTAGAAAGCAAGTCCAGGACAGCCAAGGCTAAACAGAGGAAACCTTGCCTTGAAAAACAAACAAACACATCCATAGGCAAGGAGATAGGAGCTGAAAAGAAAGAAAGGGGGATATAGAAATATAAAGGGAACAAAAGCTACATGATTGAACCTACTCCTTAACTCAAGACCTTAATATTACTCACAAAGAAAGTTATCTCTAAGTCACTAGAATAGAATTTTGTATATTGATGCAAATCATGGTCATGTCAAATACTAGCCTGATTAAGCACAAGAATATATATCCTAAGTCTAACAGATAGATATGATTCTATAGATATATAAGGTAAAATAGTTAAATAAAGTCTTCAAAAGCCTCAGAGACACACAGAATATGACATTTAAAGATGCCTTTATTGTTCTAAAGATTCTTTGACAACAAGACAAGTTAACTCTTAAAACACCCAACCAACCTCAAAGAAGACGATGAGCATCAAAGAACCTCCTTATGGAGTTGGCTTAAAATGTGGCAAACCAGTCCCTGGGCAAAATGTCCTCATTTCTGCCATATACAGAATTCTGCCTAAAAATGAGCAAGCTTAGATGCAGGCAGAGTTGACGGCAGAACTCTGTCAAGACAGGGTAAGCAAGTCCTCAATAGTTCCTGCCTCGTGAATAAGTCTGGCAGGGATATTGGGCTAGAAAGCCAAAGATGAGGCTCTAACATTATAGAGAACGTTGGGTGACTGTTCAGGCAGTAAACTGTCTCAGTCATTTTTTCATTTTGGAAGCTGCTAACCTGCACAACTGGTTCACTCAGGCATTTAAGTTTTATTCTTTCTCAAGTCTCTGAGGGGGGTTGAAGACCAGAAGGATTAAAGTTAATAGATTTGAGATATGATACATATTGAATTTCATTTAGAAATTTAGACCCAACAAGATAGGAAATATGTTTATTTCAAGTTTGACAAATACAATTAGTCAAATCACTATGGATGTAACACTTATATAACTCATGATTGTCTCACGGTTCTCCCTATGTAGTTTGTTTTATTCATGTGTAATAAAATAAATATATATTTTTTTTAAAAAGAAAAAAAGAAAAACAAACAAACAATAAACAAACAAATAAAATAAAGGAATTGGAAGCTGGGTGCAGTGGCACACACCTGTAATCCCAGCACTCAGGAGGCAGAAGCAGACCAGTCTGGTCTACAAAGTGAGTCCAGGACAGCCAGTTACATAGAGAAACCTTGTCTGCGGGGGAGGGGATTGGGTGTGCTGACTCACACTAGCGGAGAAGCTACTGGCAGATGATAGGAGAGTCAGTGTTTTCTAAGAGTGTAGCCCCTGGTATGTCACCCATGCTCAAATGGAGGGCTACACACCCAAAAAAATAGGGTGTGCAAATAGGTCTTGACAGATCTAAGAATTAAAAGGACAGAAAGTTGGGGGCAGAAGGGAAGAGCAGTGTATATGAAAATAGCTGGGGAGGAGGGAATATAATCAAAACAAATTTATGAAATTCTCAAAGAACTAATACAAATATATATTTTAAGATATTATGCAATCATTTATCAGCTTTAGTATACCTCGGCAATCTAGGGCAGAATCATGCTTTTCATCTCCTAATTCCTATGTTTAACATAATTCCTGGAATATAATAGGTGTCCTGGATAGATTTATGCCAATCTAACACAAGCTAAAGTCATCTGTGAGAAGGTAACCTCAGCAAAGAAAATATCTCTTTAAGATTGGGCTCTGTAGATTGGATAAAGAAACTGTGGTACATTTACACTATGGAATACTACTCAGCTATTGAAAACAAGGAATTTCCAAAATTTGTGGACAAATGGATTGAACTAGAAATGATCATAATGAGTGAGTTAACCCAGAAGCAGAAAGACTCATATGGTATACACTCATATCTGGACACTAGCCCAAGGGGCGTGTCCCAAGAAAGTCTTCACTTATCAGGAAAGTGAGACAGAGTAGAGTGGAGGACATCCTATTGGAACTTTAGGTGAGAGAAGCATGGGAGAATGGGGAAATAGAAGGGCCCAGAGGGTCCTAGAAACCTGCAAGAAGAATATTATGATGGGCATTTCTGGGCCCAGGAGTCCTGCTCAAACTATGGCACCAACCAAGGACTACACATGCAGTAAACGTTGAACCCCAACTCAGATCTAGCCAATGGACAGGACATTCTCCACAGTTGAGTGGAGAGTGGGGACTGACTTTCACACGAACTCTGGTGCCCATATTTGACCACGTCCCCTTGAGGGGGAGGCCTGGTGGCACTCAGAGGAAGGATAGCAGGCTACCAAGGAGAGACTTGATACACTATGAGCATATACAGGGGAAAGAGGTCCCCCTCAGTCACAGTCATAGGGGAGGGGAGTAAGGGGAAAGCAGGAGGGAGGGAGGAATGGGAGGATACAAGGGATGGGATAACTATTGAGATGTAATATGAATGAAATAATTTAAAAAAGGAAAAAAAAGTTTGGGCTCTGTTGGGAGGTGGCAGCACACACCTTTAAGCCCAGCACTGCACTAGCGAGGCAGAAGCCAGTCTGGTCTACAGAATAAATTTCAGAATGGACAGGGCTATACAGAGAATCCCTGCCTTGAAAAAACAAACAAACAAACAAACAAACAAACAAGCACAGATCTGGCTGTTGCAAGCCCAAAGGGCATTTTCTTAATTAGTGATTTTTGTGGGCGGGCCCAGCCTGTTGTGGGTGCAGCCACTCCCGGCCTGACACTCCAGGCTGAGCAAGCCATAGGGAGCAAGCCAGTTGCACTGCACCCCTCCATGGCCTCTATTATCAGCTCCTGTCTCCAGGTTTCTTCTCTGACTTCCCTCAGCGCTGGGCTGTTACCTGATAGTGTAAGCAAAATCAACCCTTTCCTCCCCAGGTTGCTTTTGGTCGTGTGTTTCATCACAGCACAGCAAACCTGACTGAAACAATGAGTAAAAACGCTGGCTGCTTGCATGGGTGAATGAATAAGTGAAAGCCATGTTTTTTTAGTGTCTCCCCCAGAGTTCCTACACAGCTTTTATCACATCCACATCACTCGATTAGAAAGAGTATATTTTCTTAGAAGGCCTCAAGAATTTCTTTGTGTAATATCATATTAACATACAACAAATAGCAAAAATGCTTAGAATATAACCTGGGTTTTTTTTTGTTGTTGTTGTTGTTTAAAAAAAATCTTTGAATTGGTTTGATACCTCTTACACTTCCGATATACGTTCTCACACCTTGACATTGGAAAATTCTCATTATGCTCAGCCGATCCAATGAGTTTGTCATTAATGTTCTATTAACATCCATAATAGCATAATAGGAGAAAACCCTCATTTCGGGAGCCAGTACATAGATTTTTCTAGTCCTCTTGCTCAAGTCAATCCATAAGCACTTTTAATCTATGAACTTTCGAGCTCAAAAAGATTTATTGGGTCACTAAATACTTCTTGCTTACATGGGATTGAAAGCTCACAGAGGCTCAGGATCAATTATATTTCATCTTTCCAGTCCTTATTTCACAGGCGAGCAAGTCTCAGAATAATGCACGCAAGTCCAGTTCCTGACAAGCCATGGCAGAGGCCAAATGAATGAGCACCATTAGTCACCCTGGATCCACATGCTCTAGCTGGGGATGAGTAGGTAGTGTGGCTGTGACTCATGACTGTAACCACGTTACGCTCAGACCCAAGTAAGTCTCAGAGTGGAAACCTGAGGCCACGGGCCCTTCACCACAGGAAAGTAGCACACACATCCATGTGACAGCAACACCCCATAAATCTCTGCCCTGGTCCCACATGGTGCCAATAAGAAAGAAGAATATCCCAAAGGAAACAGCTGCTTCCTATGCCGAAGCTTTGAGCATCACAGTGGAGCAAAATCCTATAGCACAAGCAAGACATAAGACTGTCTGTCGTAGGATGAGTTCAAAGTGGCTGAAAGACAAATAGTGCCAGGTTTTGCATTTTGAAGTTAGATTTATCACTTAAAAGGTCGTGAATGGGAAGAAAGTTATTGATAAAACTACATGCATAGACATCACCTGGACATCCTGAATATGAGCAGAAAACATTATATGACTGACCACAGACCAAGTGAGTATACGTGGAATTCTTAGTCTAAGGCAAGCAAACCTGCTAAGACGTGTGTGTGTGTGTGTGTGTGTGTGTGTGTGTGTGTGTGTGTGTGTACCCAGTGCATTTGCACACAGGAGTACACGTGCTCGCTCAGAGTCACGGTTTATGTGCCTATTCCTCTGCTGAGGTTTCTGGCCAATCCTCATCTTATTTCTAAAGGACTGGGGACAAATTGTTAAAAATCACTGCTGTAGCAAGCAGCTGTCAGATTCCTAAACAAGGATGTGTTGCCAGTAGGTGAGTCAAGAATGCTAAAGCTGTGACAACCAAGGCCACATAACTAGAGTTCAGATGTGACTCGTGCACTGATGGGTAGGAGAGTGGAAGCCCCTATGTGTCTGTAGCTATTTGGAAGGCGCACAACAGTGAGACCAGGGCAGAGGTGCTGCTCTTCATGATGGGCGGATCAGACAACAGATGCTCCAGATGACAGGGGCAGTGCTCTGTAAGACACGGCTTCTTCGTAACCCACAGGACTGACCATTAACATTAAGTTTGATCAGTTGTTTTCAAATGATTTCCCACACAGTATAAAAATCAAAATAAACATAGACTAAGGCAGTGCGGAACAACATTCCACCCCCAGAAGCCTCTAGCCTGAGGTATTATTTTTCTGATCATTGTTATAACCTGGACACTATATTTTGTTCAGGATCCAGTTAGGAAAAAGATACCCTATGGGTGTTTCAGAGGGAATACCAGAACTTGTCCTATGTATGATGAGGGACCACAACTTAAGCAACATGGTGGCGTGACACAATCAGAAGCCAGACACTCCCCAGGGCTGAGGCTAAGATGGTGAGTGTCCTCTGTCTATGTGTGTTTGATTGGTTGGTTAGGTTTGTTGCTGTTGTTGTTAGGTTTTGTTTTTGTTTATTAGTGTGTGTGTGTGTGTGTGTGTGTGTGTGTGTGTGTGTGTGTGTGTGTGTCTGAGTGTACGTATGTGTGCAGTACCTGGGGAGGCCAAAAGAAAGTGTCAGATCCCCTGTAAGTGGAGTTTATAGGCAGCTGTGGTCTGGGTGCTGAGAACTGAATCCAGGCCCTCCGGAAGAGGAACAAAGTGCTCTTAACTGCTCAGTCACCTCTCCCAACCATTGGTTGTTTTGGTTGAGGCAGGGCCTTTCTATGCATCCTTGACTGTCCAGAGCTGCGATGCAGCCACACCTAAAGATGGCGCTGGCTTCCGCCTTCCACCCTCCCGACGGTGAGTGCTCTCCCTAGTAAACAAGTCCTTATATGGCTATCAGCACGGGCATCAAGCCTTACGGCTCCATGACTCCTTTCAGACCTATGGGGAGGCTACACGTGGCTCTCCCTGATTGGCTCTTGCTAAGGGTATAAGCCTTTGCCTGCCTGGGGGCGGGGCCATTCTCCGTCTAGCGAAGCTGTTGAAGATTCATTCCTGAGTAAACCATCTTGAGAAGGAACCCGGTTGTCGTGAGTCTTATTCCTGCTGGTCAGGAAGGGCGCGGACACTTGACTAGCTGGCTTTGTAGTTGTTATAAAGCCCAGTCTAGCCTAGAACTTCATGGTAATCCTCCTGCCTCAGTTTCCCAAGTACCTGTGCCACCATACCGGCAGAGATGATGTTAATAGAGCCTAGACAGCGGAAACACTGTGCAGGAAGTCTTGGCAGATGCTGCAATAAGAAGGATGCTGTTTGAGAGCAGTCAGAGTGAGGAAGGCAGCTGCTGGGTACCAGAAAAAGGAAGTAAAGAAAAGAGGAAGTAAAACACCAAGCCTTTCTCCAACGTGCATTCTCCTAGGCCTCCCATTGGCTCAGCCTGTGGAAAAAGCCAGAAGACGTGGAAAGGGGAAGCTGCATCCAGCAGAGCCCTGGAAAAGCCAGGCAACCAGGCAAGAGCCATGCAGATTTCCTTCTAGGAAGACAAAGTTGGAAGGAGTCAGGAGAAGGGTGTCAAGACTATGGCAGGCTCTATTGATGTGCAAAGGGAGTGATATGGAAAGGGGTGAACTGAAGAAAGACAAGGAGCCAGGGCGTGGTGGCGCATGCCTTTAATCCCAGCACTTGGGAGGTAGAGGCAGGCAGATCTCTGTGAGTTCGAGGCCAGCCTAGCCTACAAAACAAGTCTAGGACAGCCAAGGCTACACAGAGAAATCCTGTCTCAAAAGAAGAAGGAGAAGAAGAAGGAGAAGGAGGAGACAGGGAAGGAGAGAGGTGTGGCAGGGACTTGTAAGAAAAAAGAGAAGGCGTGGCTTCTGGTTGGCTACAGCGGGGGGGCCCCCTGTGCTCTGATGGGCTAGAAAGGCCGAGGAACAAATGACAGAGCTTCTACAGGCTGACTTAGAAACCTACTCAGAGCTGCAGTCCATGCTTTGATGTCACTGAAGTTTGTTTCTACTTAATACGGAGTTGATTGAATTTCATGTGAATTTTAATCTCTCCTATCAAAATGAGACGGAAATCTCTTTCAACAAGCTTGTGAAGGGATTTAAGAAACGCCATTCCTGTGTTGTACATGAAGGGAAAGAGTTGATCACACACCAAACAGCAAGGGGAAACTGTTTGTGGGGATGGGGTGTGGGAAAAGAGAGCCCAGGGGATTTCATCTGTAATGTTTGTTTATAGCAGTTTCAAATTAAGGAACTAATTTTGGATTGGGAATAAATAAGAAAGTTCCCTGAGAAACGGAAGGTCATCGCTCAGAAGGGAGCCTGGTGTAGAGATAAGGAGAACAGGTTCGACTGCACTCTCACCTGGCTGTCCCTGTGCCTCTATTTGTTTGTGAAGAGAGCATAGCTCTGTCCTCCTGGTACCTGCTGCTGTGCTGTCCGTCTAGATGAATGCACCAAGGCCTCTTACTCTGCACAAATTAGATTTCTGGGCTGGGGTGTCTGGAAGCACCAGCCACTGCACACCAGAGAAGCAGCTGGGACCTTGCACATCCTCAATTGGTTTGCTGTTTGCCTCAGAGGGCCCCATTCAGCTGCATAAGAAACAAGACAGAAGAGGAGAACAGAGGAGCAGGGAGGCTGACACTGAAGGGGTTAAGGAGGAGGGAGGGATGGGAGGGTGGGGAGATGGGGGGAAAGGGAGCTGAGAGGGAGGGGACTCTGGAGAGATGGCTCTGGTCATGCTCTTTGGGCTGGGGTTGCTATCCCAACACTTACATGGAGGCTCATAGTTGCCTCTAACTTCTGGTCTAAGGGGTTCAATACCCTGTTCTGGACTCCTTGGGTGCACATACATACACTAACACACATAAAATCTTTTAAAGGGGAGACTGGAGAGATGGCCTAGTGGTTAGGAGCATTGGCTGCTCTTTCAGAGGACCCAGGTTCAATTCCCAGCTCCCCCGTGGCAGCTCAAAACTGTAACTCAAGCTCCAGTGGATCTGGCTCTCTCACACAGATATCATGTGCACCAAACACCAAATATACATAAAAATACATAAATAAAAATATTTTAAAAATCCTTTAAAGAAGAAAAGTCAGTTTGGCATTATACTGTTTTATAAAATTATTTTACTATTATTAAAATGAAGACTTCATGAAGAAATATTTTTTAGCTTTTTTTTGTTTTGGAGTTTTTTTGTTTTGTTTTGTTTTGTTTTGTTTTTGCTAAAGAGAATAATGCTATGAGAAGGTTTCTGTTTAATATTTACCCACCAAGTTATTAATAGAAACCGGTTAGTGGTGACAATTTCTCAAGGTGCTGATGAACACCCCTCCTTAAAACAACTAGTGAAACTTTAATCTTTCTATATGGATTTTCCTAAAATAGACCCCCTCATCCTCCCTGTTAGAGTGCCTTGGAACATGCCATTTCAGAAACATGTATTTTTAGCGATTCTTTACACTCGAACCAAATGCTCCGTGCTGGATGGACAGCAACGCTGGTCCTGCTGAGCCTGGGAGATGCTAGTCCTGCTTCAAGGTTATGATCGGTAGCTAAGTAACCAACTTTGGTCACGTGCTCGGTCAGGCTCTTCACTGATGACAGAGATCTCGGACAGGTGATCGATACAATATCGGTGCCACCAAGTGCCCACAGTGAGCTACACAAAGGAATGACCTCATTTAGTGTCCTAAAGAGAAGCACCTCAACTGATAGAAAACTTATATAATCATGTCCATTTTAGAGAAACAGAAGTTAAGGTTCAGAGTATAAAATTATCTTTCCTGAGAATTACCAGTTATTACACAGTGGGCCTGGGAGTCAAAGCCCACCTCTTAGTCACTGTGCCTGGCCCTGGCACAGTGATTTTATGATCTGTCACTATCTTGAAATGGTTAACACTGCCTACCTAGGAGTTTTACATTTTTATTTCGCAATGGGTTTCTCAGATCATGTAGCCAGCTTTGGCTCTCCTGCATTTCTCAACACCCTAGGTAGATAGCACATGTGAGGGAAGGCTGTAAACAACGTCCACACACTCTGTAAGAGTTCTTTCAACAGACACAGCTGATGCCACCCACGTTTGACCCAGTCTTGGCGCCTAATGCATGGGACTGGCAGACAAAGGGTGTGCCTTTAAGAGTAGCATGGAGGGGCACTGCAGCTTGTGCCTTGGCCTTGCCACTGGGTCACTTGCTCTCCAAGGCAGACACTGCTTCATGAGCCTGCTCAGGCACCACGTGGAACAAACCACAGGGTGAGGAACCGAACCCTCCTGCCGGCAGGCGCTTAAATAAGCTAGCTCAAGAACTGAGTCAAATGTTAAAAACCTTCATGTCCTCTGACTCTGCCCCCAGGACTGGCCTTCTGAGAGACCCCCAGAGAGAACCATCAGGACAAACTACTTAATTACTGATACTCAAAAACTATGGGATGTTTGTTGTTCTGAGCTAGGATGATTTATTTTGTATAGCAATGGATAATTCATGTATTATACAACTCTGGAATCTAGGACATGTACGGATGTTCGTTAGAAGGCAAGGATATTCCATAGGGTTTGGCACAATATTAGAATTGGTTTGGTTATGCCATTTCAGAGCGCCTCGCCACTTCATCTCTGAGACAGTGTAGGAATGTCCTTCTCGGAGAATCAGAGGGCTTGCCTCCACCCATTCCTCGTGCCTGGGCCTTCTTTTAATTTGGGCCACGGCTTTCGACATTGTGTCTGATTCGCAATTCAAAGGCATGCGATGCTCCGCCCGCTAGAGCTGCCTCCCTTCTAATTGAGCAGCCTGTCGCTCCTGCTACAGTCACATCAGACCTCTGTCACATGGCGGAGAGCTGCAGTTCAAGATTTCACAGCCATGCTTGTTCTCCCTGCACCGCGTGGAACAGGGCCGGCTGGGCTTGCTCCCCCTGGGCATTTGAATCTGCGGCTGTCACTCAGCTCTGTGGAGGACCGCCTAGAGGAGCTACGGGAGATAAGCTACCTGCCTAGCTCCACGGCACACCCTTGTTCTGCAGGATCCAGTCTCAACGGTGACGAGAAAGGTAAGGATTTGTGTAACACCAGTGGACACGCTCGAAAAGCGAGTCCTCGCTGGTGATGCAGTAACATCAGAGCATCAGGGTGCTAAGTGAGTTTGACTCCAGCAAATCTGATGTCTGCTGGCCACAGTCTCCTGGTCTGGGACTTCCTCTCACGTGTATAACATTCATAGGGCAGATCTGAAACGGGACCAACAACAGCTGAGAGAGCTGGCCGGCCACTCCCTTCTTCTGTACCATGGAGAAGTCTCTTTCGCCAAAACAAGCTATCACTGCTACATAAACGTGACCGCTGTGTTGAAGCCAGTGCTGTATCAACACAGAAAGCCAGAGGGCCGCAGCTCCCTGTCACAGAGCCACCAATGAAGAGGAAATGGTCTGGAGTTACGGAATAAATGAACAAGTCTTGATGGAGGAGACACTGCAGAACGCCTCCTCTGCCCTTTTAACTCAACTTTGTAATGCAAAGCTTGGCAACAGGTTGGCAATAAAGGAGAGTATAGTGGGGGAAGAAAGCAGGACTCTGATCATCACTGCCCCGCAGGACCACCTCTAAACCCTCCGTTCTCAAGGCGCTCGCTTCACTTTTCATGAGCCTATTGGGCCAATAGCACATGGCGCTAAGTGCACTCAAAGCTAGGGCTGACATTTCCAAAGCTCAAAATTCAATTTTCAGTTTTCCAAATGCTGAAAAAAAAAAAAAGTTGAGCTTTTTCTCAACAGAAGGCATAGGAAATCTGTCTGCTATCCTGATAACCTTTTTCTCCACAGCAATGGCTCTCCTCGGGTCCCATTTGTAAAAACTGAGCTAAGTCAGAGTTCAGGAGGAGTGCCCAGGGGCGGCCCTAACGTGCTGTAGCCAGAATCAGGCTCACAGGGACTCACTAGGTGAGGACACTGAAGCTAGTTTGGTTTTGCTTTTTCTCTTTATCTTTTAGAGTGTCCTTTCCATAAGGTCTGATGACTATGATGTTTGTAGCTGTATTCCCAAATACAGATCCTGGCACATGGAATTGGTGCCCATGCAAGAAGCAAGAAGGGAGAAGGGAGGAATTGACACATGTAATGGAATTAAATGGGACATGTTTCTGGCATGTTCCAGGTGACTCTAAACACAGCCTGTACCATCCAAACAACTCGAACCGTCCTCCAACACGCGTTCTTAGCCAATGAGCACCTGTCAGCGCCTGGAGCAAAGGCATGGCCTGCCACTCTGAGTCCGTTACACTTCTCCTTTATCCACACAGATCCTTCAAAAACTGAGGACAGAGGCAGTCCTACCCTCAGCATCAGCAGAATGTTCCACAAAGAGTATTTATTTCCCATGGTAGGGTTCTGGGTTTCAATACAGAAAGTTCTTCTGAGCAGGTACTGCCTATTTCTATGATTAGGTGATGATGATGATGATGATGATGATGATGATGATGATGATGATGATGATGACTGGTGTTTTTGAGACAGGATTTCTCCATGTAAGATCCCTGGTTGTCCTGGTCTCACTTTGTAGACCAGGCTGGCCTTGAACTCACAGAGACCCACCTGCCTCTGCCTCCCGAGTGCTGGGTTTAAAGGTATGCTCCACCATGCCCAGCTATGATTAATTATTTTAAAAGTTCACTTCATAGCTTCATAGCAAATTCTTATTGATGGATTAGAGACTAATTCCATTAGATGAATGGAATTAGAGTTTTCTTGCATGATGTGTTTAGATACTATTAAGGGAATCTTTGAGGAAATGAGAGAAATGTTATAATTTAAGAGTGTGGACCTGTCCCCTTAACCCCTTCTTTTCCTCACAGAAGAATAACACTTTTTCTCAAGTTAATATAGTGACCTCTGCTCTTTCTATTTTGGAAGTACATTCTAAGAAGCCCCTGGGATAAGTTCAGGGAGCACCATGAAGTTCTTTGAAAGCTGAGGGTCTTGTATCTTCAGCGCTCATGTGAAAGGAACATGACACGATGCTCTCTAGGATAACATGATGTCTACCACATGGCTGCGGTGTGTACATCGAAGAAGGCACACATAGAATGTTTGAAAACATCATTCTGAGGCATCCTCCGCAGGGCCCCTGTCAGCACGTGCCGCAGCCAGCTCTTTCAAGCCAAGGAGAACTCTTCTGGGACTCAGAAAATGTTTGCCATCCTGATACAGACAGGTCTTTTAGGACATTTGGGGAAGGGCAAGAGAAATGGAATATTTTCCCAAGTCAAAGACTTATGGTCAGTAAGAACAAGTGTAGAGTCTGGAAGTAAAATAATTAATTAAATGGCATTTCTTATTTTTAAAGCATATCCTTTTTTAAAACACATTTTTTTTGCATGTGGCAAATAGACATGGGCAAATAGTTAAGAAACAACATTAATGTTGTAGTGTTGATCACCTGCGATGAAATATTCTTCTTTGGAGCCAGTTCATCTTTTATTCAGAGAGTCTTCTAGTCCCAATTTTATTGACCTTACAGGTGGTTTTGATTTTTTTTCAAAAGTGTGACTTGACTTCTATTTTTAATTTATTACAAATGTATTTCAATATCAACAATTATTGGCTGGGACACTCAGTAGAGCAATGGTGCTCACTGGCTCTCTTGGACCAGGCTCTGCAGGGACAAGATCCTCCCAACAGCCTGGTTGGGAGCTCTCAGCAGGGGTAATAATCACTAATGAAGCAAGAATTTCTCTTGTTTATTTTCCTAGACGAGAAAAGAAAGGCTCCTTGAAAAGAATTCTATACTAAAAAGAAAGAAAAATACACAGCTGTCTCTCTTCTCTACTTCCTGTCCAGGCAGTTAGTGGGACAAAGGTCTAAGAATTCATTCTGGACCCTAAGAAAACCCCAGAGGTGCCAGAACCCACAGCCCCGTCTCTGGTCCTCCCTTTACCTGTCAGAGAGGACACGGGGTCTAATTCATGAAGCGGTTTAAATAACAAGTGAAAACTGGGCATTGAGTGTTCATGGTCACTGTGGTTGGAAGTGTCCTGTTTGGCTTTTAATAGAAAACTCTGAAATAGTTTTTACAACAGAGGGCGAGAGTTCACAGAACCTAAACAATTTGTCCAAGTTCACATAGCAAATAGCAAGGCTGGAATTTGAATGAAATTGAACTACAACCCTGCTCTTACTCCTTTAAATACACAACAGAAATTATACAGAGAGATACGTAGCTAGAGCGAGGCTGGTTCGCATGACGTAACCCCGGCTGGCCTAGAACTCGATAGGAGTGCAGGCTAGCCTCAAATTCACACAGCTCTCTGTCTCTGCCGCCTGACCCGAGTGCTGGGATAATACAGTACTTTCCTTAGCATAATGGATTACATCGAGAGATATCTGGGAGCATAGAAGCTGGCTGACGCTGCCTAAAGGAACATAGAGGAGGCAAGATTTAAATTCAACAGCGATCATTTCCTGTTCTACCACCTCCCAGAAGAAGAAGAAGAAGGAGAAGAAGAAGAAGAAGAAGAAGAAGAAGAAGAAGAAGAAGAAGAAGAAGAAGAAGAAGAAGAAGGAGAAGAGAAGAAAGTTTGTTTGTTTGTTTTCCAAGACAGGATTTCTCTGTGTAACCGAACTCAGAGATCAGCCAGCCTCTGCTTCCCAAGTGCTGGGAATAAAGGCATGTGCCACCAACGCTTGGCAAAAAGGCTTTTGTTTGTTTGTTTGTTTTGTTTTTATTTTGTTTTGTTTTTCAAGACAGGGTTTTCTGTGTGTATCCTTGGCTGTCCTGGACTCACTTTGTAGGTCAGGCTGCCTTGAACTCACAGGAATCCACCTGCCTCTGCCTCTTCAGTGCCGGGATTAAAGGCTTGTGCCACCATACCCAGACATAGAAAGGTTTTTAAAAAATAAGTATCTGAAACTGATTTTTTTGATAAACATCATACTGTTTAGTTACAGGATATATTTGATCACTGAAATTCTCAATTTCACGCACCCTTCTTGTTAGCAGAAAGCAAACACACACATACAAAGCATCACATAGCAGAGATTTCTTAATTTTTGTTCTTCAACAACTTTATACATGCACACAGTGAATTTTAGTCACTTCCACCCCTATTGCTTTCTCTCATTTCTCCTCCTTCTTGCATTGAAACCCCCTTTTTCTCCCAACAAGCACTTCTCCTATTTGCATGTTGTTAGTGTATGTGACCCACTGAGTTTCATCGGGGTTGCTTGCATGAGCGTGGGTAAGAGTCATTTACTGCAGCTGACAGAAGAAACCAATATAAAATCATATGCAGTAGTAGTGTGACTTATTGGTAGCTATGCCATGGAAGAAAGTGGTAACCTCTGTGCCAAGCCAACCCTTGAGTCAAATGTCACTCAGGGAGCAGTGGGACCTCATGAGCCTTTCTGAACCATGGGTTTCTTAAAATAACAAATTCCAAAAGATCATGATATAGTTTTACAAGAATTAAGTAGTAGAGGCATACACCGAAATATTAATACAGACTATCTCTAATCTTACTGGTTTTGAGTTCCTGGATGCAATTTGTTTCATGTATGTTTTCCGAACTCAACCCTTTTCGCTCTCACAGGTCTTAAAGTTACTGCATGTACAGTGCACTCAGCTACAGCATGTCTGTGTTTCCAATAGGAAGTCCCTCGATGGACTGTGTTCCAAGGCAGATGTGCAAGTACGGCCTTGGCCATGATAGTGCGCAGGTTTGAAAGAGTGAACTCCATAGGTCCATATCCATGAATGCTTGGTCACCGTGGAGTGGAACTGTTTGAAAGGGTTGCAAACATTATGAGGTGTGCCCTTGTTGGAGGAAGTGTGTCACTGGGGGTGGGCCCATGCCACGCCCAGTCTCTCCCCCTTTTCTTCTCCTCCTCCCTTTCTCTCCTCTTCTGGATCAGGAAGTAGCTCTCAGCTATTGCTCCAGCGCCTGTATGGCAGCCACCATGTTCCCAGCCATGGTGACAACAGACTAAACACCTGAAACTAAGTCAGTCCCAGTGAAATGTTTTTCTTTGTAAGGGCTGCCTTGCTCATGGTGTCTCTTCACAGCGGCAGAACAGTGACTAAGACAAACAGGTACTGACCACACTTTTTGCACCACTTAGTGTGAAAATTGAGACCTGGGGAAATTCCATTCCAAACGGAGTCAGAGCTGAAAAGCTGGATGTTCTGGCCTAACGTGGAAATAGAGCCACCATCCTAGAGGGCCTTCTGTCTTGCGGGGAGACCTCTTATGAGCAACGGACAGCAGGGTCAGTGCAGGGAAAGCTAACTATTACACAGGTGTAACTACAGATCCCCACCCACAAACTCAAAGGTGCAAACATGTTTTACTTCCTAACAACAAAAGGCCACACTGTTTTTTTTTTAAAAGACGTATTTATTGTACTTATTGTATACGAGTGCTTTATCTGCAGAAAAGGGTATCAGATAACATTATAGATGGTTGTGAGCTACCATATGGTTGCTGGGAACTGAACTCAGGGCCTCTGGAAGAGCAGGCGCGGTGCCCTTAACCACTGAGCCATTTCTCCAGCCCCAATACACTGGGTTTTGTTTGTTTGTTTTGTTGTGGTTGTTATTGTTTTTGAGACAGGGTTTCTCTGTGTAGCCTTGGCAGTCCTGGACTTGGTTAGTAGACTAGGCTGGCCTCCAACTCACAGAGATCCGCCTGCCTTTGCCTCCCGAGTGCTGGTATTAAAGGTGTTCACCACCACGCCTGGCTAGCAAAAGGGTACATTAATTCAAATAGTATCTACTCTGACTATCAGACTTAAGCTTCCTGAGTGGCAGAAACAATTCTGAGACTCGCTTTCTATGAGCTATGAGGAGAAAGATGGGGGAGGGGCAAGGACAAACAGGTTTATTGTCTCTTCTGATCTTCTGAGGTTAGGCAACCCGAAGGGCTGATGGGTGGACACTGGTCGCATGTAATGGTAATGGGCTCTGGAATGGTACTGGCCGTCCTTGCTATCAAAGTGTCTTCTGAGGGCCCTGCATGGCAAAGGTCTGGGCTGGGGCTGGGGCTGGGGCCGTGCAGTGCACTTCAGAAAATCAGTGCTGTTTATGGGCACGCAGGAACCATTCTCCCACCCACGTCATCAGGATAGGGAACTCCGGGAGGCAGCCTCAGCCCTCCGGAGTCAGGACAGACTCCATAACCAGACTCTATAGCTACTTCAGGGTTCTAGAAACCTCCTCAGGCTCTACCTGCACGGAGGGGCAGTCACCCTAATCACCCGAGGCTCCTGCTGTCCTTATCTGAAACAAAGTGGCAGTTGATGTTCTTGATTTCCTCCCTGACAGTCCCCACGGCCCATTGCTCTTGCTCTGTCAGCTGACCCTTTGTGGTGGGAAATCTTGTTCTGCAGCATGGCGTGTTTGCTCTCTGCCTCTGGGTCCTTGACATGCACTGTCAGGTCAATTGGGCCATGCCACCCCAGGGCTAGGCACGCACTACTTTATGGTGGCCAGATGAGGGAAGTTTAGCCTTTCTTTGGTCTAGTGTGTCTGATAAGTTCTTTGGTCTGGTTTTCTTGATATAATTACTTTTTTTTTTTCTGAGATAGGGTGTCACAGTGTAGCCCTGGTTGTCCTGAAACTCACTCCGTACAGCAGGCTGGCCTCGGACTCAGAGATCCACCTGCCTCTGCCTTCTGAATGCTGGAATCTAAGGCGTGTACGGCTGCCTAACTCATGGTATGATTTTTAATCTACTCCAGTATTTCCTCACGTATACATTCTCAATTCATCCCAATAATACAGGCTGGCAGCACCCACTACTCCCAAGAATAATTCATTTATTATCTTGTGGTATATGGGTGGTGCCAAGCAGACAGTGTGGATTGTGGATGCACCCAAGGGCTGCAGTCATCTTTTTCCTGCAAAATGGCAGAAAGAGCTATTTATAAAATGACTTTCTGATGGGTTCGGTGGTGCCTGCCTGTAATTCCAGAGACGCAGAGGAAGACGGATGTCTGTGAGTTTGAGGCCAGCCTTGTCTATAAAGCAAGTCCAAGACAGCCAAGCTATCCAGAGATACTGTCTCGAAAATAAAATAAGATAAAATGACTTTTTGAGGCCAATACACGGCCTTGGAAACCACTGTTTTATACAATATGATGTCATTTACAGTAAGGCACAGCCTGGACTCAACAGTCCCCGGTGAACTGAAAACTCACCCAGAAACGGACACATGAGCCCACCTCCCAATCTGCTACTTGTCTTGGGAGATGACAGCACCATCAACCCTCCTGTTGGAACCTTGGCTCCACCCCTCAGACAGCTAGTCTACCAAGCCAGTCCACAGGTCTTCCGCGACTCTCGAGTCCGTCCATTTCCTGCCACCGCGCTTTATGCTGCCGAGTGCAAAGCTCCGAGTAGCGTTTCCGACGCCGTCTCACCCCTTCACTTAGCCTCTCTTTTTCAGCTCTCATGATGTTTCTTAAACTTCTTAGCGGGGAAATGGAACCATCTGGGCAGGAAGGAAAACAGTTTTAAAAATACGTGCTCCTCTCCCTCAACTGTCAGACTATTGAAACAATGGACCCCAAGAAACAGAAATTTCCCCAGGAATCTCATGCTGGGGAGTAGGAAGGGCTCGGGACATAGGGGCAGCCAGAAAAGGAACTTGTCTCCTGGAAAATTTACACCTTGTCGGCTGGCCTGGCCAGAGAGCCCGAGCCTACGCTTGGGCGGTGAGTGGGACGTCATGCTGACCGCACTGCTTAGCTGTGCAAGGGCCACTCCTTCTGTTCAGTCTTTCCCACTCGTTGAAACGCTGAGAAAGATGAGCGTGGGTGGGGAGCTCAGTGGCTCTCTTTGTCTCCCTTCAAAAACGTTGCCACATTAAACAGGTCTCCTTTCTTATGCCACTAATTTGTAAAAAGTTGCTCTTAGCCAGGCAGTGGTGGCTCCCGCCTTTAATCCCAGCACTCAGGTGGCACAGGCAGGTGGACCTCTGTGAGTCTGAGGATAGCCTGGTCTACAATAGTAAGTTTCAGGACAGCCAGGACTGTTACACAGAGAAACCCTGTCTCGTAAAACTAAACAAAACAAAAAAAATTTCTTTTCCTAGAGCCATATCACCTGATGTCCCTGTTTAAAGCCCTCTGAAGTGGCCTTCTGCCTAGTAAGTGGTCTCTCAAGCTTACTGTCCCGGGACGTTGCTCAGATGGTTCAGTTTAGCTGCTTCCTTGAAGCCTATGCAAATATACTTTCTTTCACCTGCAGCTGGAATCACTTCCTTTGTTCCAGAAGCTTTCCCTGGCCCCCAGACCCAGGCAGACCATCTGATTTGCCTTCCCTTGCAAATCTTTAAAATATTTACTTTTCAATTTACTTACTTTTTTGGCCATTATTTTCCTCCCTAAGTCTTCAGCTTGTGACTAGCTAGCTTGCTGAAGATGCAAAACCAATATCTCTTGCTCTTGTGTAGTAAACGTTGATCTAGAAAAGGGAGCTAAGCTACTGTCCCCAATAGTATTTTCTGAGCCAAGAGCAATTGGAGTTGTATTTATTTGACAGTTGCATCAATGCTGCTTCCTAGACCATTACTTTCATAAGTATGAAATGCAGAATGAGGTAGGTCTAATGAGTGTCCCTTATGTATGAGGACCAGAGGGCACAGAAAGGTTAAGTGACCTCCCTCAGATCATACAACTAGAGGGCTGAGATTGGAAGAAACTGCACTTAAAAACTGGATTTGAGACTCAGCCCTGTGTCCACCCTCTACAGTGTACAGTCTACACCATGCTGACTGCTACGCACCCGGGACGTTTTCTCACTGTCAGCAGAACACTTGAGGGTATCTTGCCCATCAACTGACCTCAATAAAAAGCTCTCAGGCCTGGAACCTTAAGATCATCACACACTGGAATCTTCAGCAGCGCTGAGGGCGCACTCAGTAGGCGTCCCAGCCACACCCTTCATTTGGAGGAAA
This sequence comes from Acomys minous, assembly GCF_964271855.1. Taxonomy (NCBI): domain Eukaryota; kingdom Metazoa; phylum Chordata; class Mammalia; order Rodentia; family Muridae; genus Acomys; species Acomys minous. Next base: position 76,827,195 of record NC_140486.1, on the reverse strand, counting down.
GAGTGCCACCTGGTGGACACTGTTTTCGTTTCTCTTTAATCTTCGGCTTTGTTTTAACACTCACAACTCCACAGCCTTAAGGGCGTTAGGAGTCTGTTGAATATACTGTAATGCAGCGGTACCGTTAGCACAGTGCTAGAATCCTGGAGGATTATCCACCCTTTTTCTTATTTCATATTCTGTTTGATTTGTATTGAGTAAACAGCGAAGTTTGCCTAGAAACAAGTAAAAAATTTCTCTTGCCTATTGAGCACCTTTCTCCTTTTTTGTAGAGAGGGAAAAACGTATATGCTAACAGGCTTATGTTCCATTTGGATTCTCTGTCTGTGTAGTGGGGATAATAGCAGGTATGTCGTGTGGGCGAAGTGAGAGTCAAATAACTTAGTGCATGAAAGGAGGTAGGACCACTCTTGGCACACAGCAGATATCCAAGAAGCATTCTGTGCTATCTTCATCCTGAGAGAGAGAGAGAGAGAGAGAGAGAGAGAGAGAGAGAGAGAGAGAGAGAGAGAGAGAACACATTTCCACAGGGTCCCAGGGACCATTTGAAAAGAGGCTGGCTTGAGGGAGACGGGTAAGCATTAGAACTAGACACCAAGCTATGGATTAAAGTTCCCATTCCTTCTAGAGACTTTTTCCAGTTATCTGATGTAGCAAGCAGGCTGGAGAGCAGCGATGAGAGAGTCAGGAGTCCCCACCCACGAGTAACTTAGAACCCACAGACTTCATTTGTGATGGGGGTGATGGTAAGAGGTGAGGTCAGATCTGGGTGGAGACACTGTTTATGTCTGGTGACACCCCACACACCCCCACTCCCATCCCCCTCTAATGTCCCTCCCCTCCGGAGCCACACCCTCCCTGCCAGAAAGGTCCTCTGTTTCAGATGCCTGACTGACTGTTCAGCCCCCATGAGATGCTTTGGTTGTTCACAACAGGACCCTCCCCAGGCATATTTGGCTTTGAAGGAGTGTAGATGGTCTCACGGAGGGAACCCAGCAAGAGAAACACCAAGCGTCCCCTTTTGCATTAAGGTTTCTACTTGGAAAGTATGGTGCTAGGATCCGATCTCTGGAGTAGCAGCCAAACGATCAATAGAAAGAAAAAAATAATAATAAATCAAACCTTCATGTTCTAATGGGTTGAAAGAGCTTGAAAAACAGCTGTGCTTAGGTGCCCTGATAGTTCACAAGGGAATCCCAGGGCGGGGGAGAAAGACAAGACCATGTCTGTGAGGCTGAGCTTCAGCTATATAGTGAGACTGTATCAATGAATAGCTTGGGGGGGGGGGGGTAGGGCAAGGAATTAAAAAAAAAAAAGGATGAATAAGAGGGAGGATAAAGCACCACAAAATGTAAACGCTGAATTCCCCTTTCTGTTATTCATGCTTTCAAGGCCTTGGGTGCTGAGAGGCTCCTGGGGGATTTTTGTTTTGTTTTGTTTTTTGAAACAGGGTTTCTCTGTGTAGCCTTGGCTGTCCTGGACTCACTTTGTAGACCAGGCTGGCCTCGAACTGACTGTGATCCACCTGCCTCTGCCTCCTGAGTGCTGGGATTAAAGGTGTGCGCCACCACCGCCTGGCCCACCCAAGCTTCTGAAAGCATCTCTCTGGTTGGAGCACCCAACAACTAGGCTGGAAAGCTTTAATCGTACCCATGTTAGCTTCCAGTACCAATAATAGGTCACAAGTCATAAACTGATTTCGGTTATGATTTAAGCATTCACATAGGTGGGATTTCTAAAATCCTTTGGTCAGCTTTTCTAGCAGCTTTCTGACTTCTCCTGTCCCCCTTTTACCCACCAGTCACCAAGAGATACAAACACTGTCTTTTCTCTTTTGTTTGTCAAGATATGATGTCTCAGACTGGCCTTGAACTCCTGGCAATTGTCCTGCCTCAATCTCCCAAAGGTGAGATTACAACTGTAAGCCATTATGCTTGACTCAACAATTTAAAAGCACAGATAGATACAAGCCTGTTCTGGTCAGAGAATTTCCCCTTCCGGTCAGGGAGGAATCCTCCACAAACGCCACTCTGTCTTCAGGTAGAAATAATTGCCATTCAAATGTGGATGCCCAAGAAATGTGTCTTGCCCATCGAAGCTACCTCTTACCTCTGAGTACTTCATGTCTTGTTTGGATTCACTTACAGGTCCTTGCTTATCGGATCAAATAGCTTATTTGAGGACTTTACCTCCCAAATTACCGAGTCCATCCCTGCGCTTAGCTCTCTGATGCATGTTTGGCTAAGTTTGCACTGGGGAGGATGGGGCCACAGACGTTTTCCATTCACCGCAAACCAAACCGTCTTTTCTCTTAGTTTAACTATTTGGAAGACAAATGGTATCGTGCCTTCAGAGTGACACATGAAGCCCTGCTACGCTCTGTTGGGATCCTCCTATGTTGCCCAGCTCATTGGGGAAGCAGTCTGGCACCAGCGGGAAACCTAGCGCAGCGTTTCTCCATAATGGGACTAAATGAATGTTGCTCTAATTGAATCGGATGGACTGAGGGCCGGCGGCCAAGTGCTGGCATGCAGAGGCACTGGGATCTGTCGGAATGCCACCACTGGTGAGCACTGCTAATTTATCTAAGGCATTTTATCTCGAGATGAATGGGTTTTCTAGTCTGTCACTTTGGTGAATAACCAGCTTTTACCAGAGGAAATGTTTGATTAAAATTATGAGGAACATGGGAAGATATGGACTCTCTAAAGATGGCTTATTAATAAGGCAATTATTATATTTCAGTGGTATTTTCATAAACGATCACACACACACACACACACACACACACACACACACACACACACACATATATATATATATATATATATTTTTTTTTTAAGTCCTGTTACATGGCTGCTTTCTGATCAGCAAGTCTACTGGTTTGCAAAGCTGATGTGAGGCATAAATGGCTTTCTGGATGGAAACTGCTTCTTCCAAACCATTTTATTTTGCTCACATTTCCCGATCAGAGTTGGCTTGAGGACGTGGGGAGTACCAAGGCCACGTTCCTTCCAGCGGGTGACTTTTGAAAGCCAACCACAAATTACAAGTCAATTACTTTAGTCTCAATAAAATTGGCTAATCCAACCCCTTATTTTAAAGTTAAAAACTCCCTTAGTGTAGACAGCCTTAAATTAACTACAGTTTGTAAAAATCGACCAAATTGTTGGGGCTTTCCGAGAAAAGCACTCTGAAAATAATAGTGATATTGTATAGGCCATTTGCAAAAAGACCATGAGATTTGTGTCTAAAAACAAAGTTGGGTGTGGGGAAATTTCAAAGGCAAATTCAACATATTATGGCCTAGAGAGAAAGACCTATCTCTGAGTTAAACAGCTGAGATCTGTATGTTATTGTCTGCTGCATAGTAGGATTAGAAGGCACCACGCCCTACAGGCCAATCCAGAGCAGACAACATTGCTGTCTTTACTTATCTGTAAAAGGTGTGAAACAGACTTCCAGGGAGGAAAGCCCATGGCTTTGCTTCTCCCTTCTTCCCCAAATCCAGGGAACCATGAACACAACTGTCAAAACACAAAGTATGCCAATAAACAAAATAAGGTTTTAATATTTTTAATATTAGAAAATGTATACATTGTCAATTTCTAAAGAAGATCTGATTCCATAAAATAAATCCCTTCTCAATAGTCCCTTAGTTTCAGCAATCCTACCTCGCAATCGCTGTATCTCCTCCTCTCCCGCTCTGGCCTCTTTAATGTAGGTTCTCACTGTCTTCAGAGCCTGTGGCGGTTACCTGGGGGCTGTATTGTCCTGTCTGCTGGCAATCAGAATCGGAAGCCCAAACCCAAAGGTCAACAGTATATTTATTGATAAGGACAACTTGTTGCTACAACAAGTACCTGGAGTTGGTACCGTTTTGGAAGCTGAAGTCTACAGTCAGTGGTCCTGTCGGTCTGGCCTCTGGTGAGAGCCCCTTTGGCGGTGTCTGTACCTAATAGATGGCATCAAAGTCAGAACACGTGGCAGTGCCAGGGATTCCATAGCAAAAAGGAAGAGAGATGGGAAAGGGGAATCAGTCTTGCTACTTTTAGAACAACGTATTCTTGTGTGATCTTACCCAGAGAGATGCGCGTTGTGTGTGTGTGTGTGTGTGTGTGTGTGTGTGTGTGTGTGTGTGTGTGTGTGTGTCCCCGCGAAGGACGGGGCTCTGATGCCAGAATCACACTTTGTCACAGAATCCCTTAGCCCAGCACCACACACTGAGAGTCTCCAGAGGACACATTCAAGACATGCCGAAATCACGGCAAGACTACACACTGAGAGTCGATAAACTTTCAAAGAGCAGCAGAATTAAGACTATGAAATCCATGCAAGTGAAGCCAGCTGAGGGAGGAGGGGCAAGGATTCAGGGAGGCAGCGTACACAGAGCACGAAAGGCGGCAAGTGTCCGGTCCTAAGTGGGACAACAGTGCTTTATTTCTTATGCTGGAGAATCAGGTATTCCTTCTCATTGGTTCTTCATGCCATATTTACACATACCAACGCATTATTTGTGAGGAAATAAAATATTATGCCGTAGCTTTTTAAAGTAAGGCAAATTGCAGTTGATTTGAAGAAAAACGTTAGTAAAAAGCACTGAACTGACCTGGCAATAGTGTAAAAGGAAGAGTACAGCCAAGACCGACAAGACTTGGGGGAAGAAACTATATTTCTCAGCAGATCATAAAAAGTGCGGGTGTGGGCCCCTGAGGTGGCTCAGCTGGCACAGGTGCCCACTTCCAAGGCTGGTCACCTGAATTTGATCCTCAGGATTCCTTCAACTTGTCCTCTGAATTCCATGTGCATGGTTGTGGCACGTGTCGCTGCACCCCATGCAAACAAAATAAACAGATATCTAGCAATTTTTCTTTAACACAACAAAAGCACAGCAGACTCTAGTTTAGTTTAATTTCTTCCCACAGCCTCCCTCCCACTCAAGCCATAATCTTTCAGGTTTCCACGCCTTTGCACAATCATGGTTTGGATATGAAATATGTCCGCAAAACGCAGGTGTAGCAGACTTGGTCCCCAAAGCGATGTTCCGAGGCTGTAATTTAGGGAACAAATTGAGTCATGAAGACAATGGTCTGATCAATGAGCTAATCCAGGAATATATTGCTATTTCACGGTATCGTTGGGAAGTTCAAAGAAGGACCAAGGGGTCATGGGAGGAAGTGGGTCTCTGTGCGCTCGGAGGGTCTGCCTTATGCACAGTCCTTTGGAGCCTGTGCGCTTGGCGGGTCTGCCTTGCTCACAGTCCTTTGGTCTCTGTATTTCTCTGACATCATGAACTCAACAGATTTGCTCCATCACACCCTTCTTCCCATGATGCACTGGCTCACTTAGGCCCAAAGCCACTGAGCTACCCAACTGCTGACAGACATATCCTACTTTCAGTGGTCCCCTCAGGTGTCTGCCACAGCTCTGTGGCTTTCTTCTACTGGACGGTCTAGTCTCCTCCTCTTGATGAGCTCCTAGAAGACAGCTCAAACATGTCTTCTTTCTGATACACTGCAGGATTTTCCTTTTAATCTCAGGTTTCTGTCTGCTACACACACACATACACACACACACACACACATACGCATGTACACATAATACATAACCACATCATTGCATATACATATGCACGTACACACAACACAGACACACACACACACACACACACACACACACACACACGCCCTTGCATCGAGTGCTCAGTTTTGTTTACCAATCTTCCCATCTAAAGGAACTCCTCAAAAACCGCAGCTTTCTCGGTGTTGCAACTCCAATATCTCAGGCAATGCATGAGATGGAGAAGGCTCAGTTCTGCAAACACCTGAGTGTTGGCTTTGTTTCTTAACAATTAAACTTTATTATATAATCCAACTAACTCACACAAAAGGGAAAAGAGGTTAAAGGGAAAAAAGATGAACCTTCCGGTATCTGTTCCACAGGACGGGTCCCTTGGTGTCTCTGTCCTGTGCTGGTCTGTCCTGTTCGCTGATCCTCTTGCTGATCCACGTGCGCTCAAGCCTGGTCTCAACTTGCTGCTCTTCTCAGTTCTCTCAGCCTGCTTGTGTCGCGTGTGAAGGGCTGTCTCCCTCTCCCATTGAGGGTCGATTAGAAAAACAATAGTGCAGGTGGAGTCCCCAGGTCTGCTTCCTGAATTCCAGGCCCAGGATGGCTCCACCCAGTCTATCTCAAGGTTAATCTCAGGGAGTATGCGTGGTGTGTCCAAGGGCAAAGCCCACCAAGACTGCTTTCACCTGTGACAAGGTTTACAATCCTTCCCGCACCTGAGAAACTGAGTTCAGAGCAAGCGTAGCCTTCCTCTGCTCAGTTGCTTGGTGGTTGCCATTTCCGTCAGATGCCCAAGGAGTAGAGCAAGTTCAAATTCAGTTCTGCAAGAGAGGAGTGACCAAACAGGCAGATGCGTTGCAGACAGGAGTGGTTAGAGAGACAAAAGCTTCTGGGCAGGGCTGCTTCAGAGAGGAACTGAAAAAGTGTTCACTTGGGGGTGGGGTGGGCATAGTGGTGCCTACCTTTAATCCCAGAACTCGGGAGGCAGAGGCAGGTGGACCGCCTTGAGTTGAGGCCAGCCTGGTCTACAAAGCAAGTGTAGGACAGTCAAGGCTACATAGATAAACCTCGAAAAACCAAAATAAAATAAAATTCACTCCAGAGGCAGACACTCCTACAAAACTATGTGGCCTATTATCCATTGCTTTCAACTTCTAAGTTCTCAATGACCAAAGGAGACCAGAGAAGTGACAGGAGGAAAGTAGAGACATGAAGTTGGAAAAGAAGAGAGAACACAAAGCCTTATTATTAATGCAGTGCACGCCTACAAGCCATGCACCCCAACTGAGAGGCTGGCATAAGCTGCAAACACTGACCTTTGCAACCCTTATTCAAGAACAGCACGGTGCCTGCATGATGAGACCTGGTGGTTGAAGTGAACGCAACAGGCACAGGTGGGTCGTTTCGAGGCCCTTTCATTTCCCTCCATCATTCATGAAGCAGTGATTTACCAGGCACTAGATTTGACAGCCATAGTCCTAGGTGCTAGGTGCTAGGTGCTAGGTGCTCCGTGCATCATAAGTGCCTGAGATAATTAAGGTTTAATCTTTGCCTTTAATGAACTTACATCCTACTAGAGTTTTGACATGCACATAAATAATTTCAAAACAAACTAGAATGAGATAAATAGTTCGTATTAAACAGAGGAGAGGAAAATAAGTCTCAATATAAAGTAATTGACATGGAAAAAAAATAGGCGAGGAGATGGTAAAATACTGTCCAAATATTAAATGCCTAGGATTTCACTTCTGTGCAAGGGATGAGATGTGCAGGAAGGAAGAAGAAGGCAAGTGTGGAGACAAGGCCAGAGATAGCATCTCCCATCCCTCTTTACCAGAATCAGCTAGGTCTCTGTGTCTGTACCAAACAACAACTACTCCTATGACGTGTAATATCCCAGTAGAAACGTCTTTCTAAAAGGAAGGCATACTGGGTTAAGTAACAGAGACTCTTCCCTCTGGACTAATCACTATAAAACACCAAGCAGCATGCCTGAGTCAGTGTTCGTTTGCCCAGCAGACAAGTCCGGGCAGCGGGATGACCTCCGAGGGAAGCTAAGAGCCAGCTCTGCTCTGACTACTCCAGGGAGATGCTGCAGCACAGTGCAAATAGGAAAATCCCAAAGAGAGCCGGCTTGTCTGAGTCACTGAACAGAACTTGGGGAGCATAAAATTAAACCTCTCAGGACAAAGGTGCTGATGAACAGTGGGGACCATGGAACAGGATTAACAGGAAACTAGAGCAGTCAACAGAAAAAGTCCTTTAATCCAGAGACAGAAATCACCCAAAATGACCTACAAGGAGGGGATAAAAGGTTGAATTAAAACAAACAAACAGGGCTGGGGATGTGGCTTAGGGACACAGAACTTGTCTAGCATGTGAGAGGCCTTTTTTGATGCATCCTCAGCTCTACCAAAACAGCAGCCAAAGCATGCACATATACACACATGCATATATAACATATATGTTTATACATGTATAAATGTTACATGTGCTATATATGTTATATATAACCAAGCTATTAAACATGTACAACTGAACCTTCAGAAGGAAGCAAGACATAAACGTTTAGAAATTTTAAAGAAATAATAACTAAATGTTTTTAAATATCCTAAAAAAAACCTACAAAATTCAAGAACTGTAACAAACACAGAGTAAATATATTTTAAAAGAGAGGCACATCCTTATCAAAGCTCTGAAAATCACTGCCAGAGAAAAACTTGAAAATGAGCAGAAGTGAAAAACAAAAAAGATAGAACAACAACAACAACAAAAAAGATAGTCAAGTTATTGTTTGAAATTCTGTAAGATCAGAACAATTCAGCATCTTCAAAGTATTGAAAGAAAAGGAAAATCATCACTATAAAATCCTAAATACAGAAATTCAGAAAAAATGGAGCCCGAGAGAATTCACCAATGCAGATGTTCCTTCAAGAATGTTTAAGGAAGTTTTCCAAGCTGAAGGGAGAGGGAAGCAGAGAACAGATGTGCCAACAGAGAGCAAGAAGAAATAGATACAAAATGACTGTTAAATATCAATAAAAACAAATCCACCCATACTGTTACCACAACTGCAAGGAATTGTGGAAACTTGATTTTATAGAGGGAATGTAAAGATGGCATAATATTTTTAAAGCAGCAAAAACAATCCATCATATGAATGTACTGAAACACAAAGCATGTGTCATCAAACCATATGCGGAGAATAAATAGTCTCTTAAAAAGCTCAGGGGCTAAGAGCACTGGCTGCTCTTCCAGAGGGCCTCGGTTCAATTCCCAGCACCCACATGATGCCTTGCAACTATCTGATACTCTAGTTCTAAGGAATCCAAAGCCCTCTTCTGGCCTCCTTGGGCTCTAGGCATGTACAGGTATACATGCAGACAAAACACCTGTACACATAAAAAAATTTTTTTTTTACAAATTTGTAAAGTCCACTCTCCACAAACAGACACAGGAGATGAGGAGTAGTGGGGACTTTCTCAAGTTGCTACAAGCCAGTAATTTACACCTAATAATAGTCACACTGAATGATGAAAAAAACCAAATTATTTTGAGTTAAAATACAGAACAAGAAAAGGATATCATTTCTTATGAGCTATAATTAATATTATTTTAGACTCAATCCAATTTAATAATGGAAGAAAAAAAGTAAAGAGTTTGCCGACCTAGAAAGGAAGATGGGGGAACAGCCATATATAACACTCATCTATATATGACATTTTAAGGTGCCTAAGATGTCACAGGAACTACTCAGTATGCTAAGCAAGCTTCAGGCACAAGTCGTTATTCAAAGATGCATTGCACCCCAACAAGAGCCAAGTGTAAACCAAAATACAGGACCTCAAACACAGTCACAGAGGAACCAGCAAAAGCCACAGAGAAAATGGAAAACTACTAATTGTTGTAAGAAGCAAAGTTAGATAGGCAGTGACCAACCTGTTATGCCTCTCTTAGTATAAAGCCACAGTCATTAAGATCTTTGAGTGGGGGCTGGAGAGATGGCTCAGAGGTTAAGAGCACTGACTGCTCTTCCAGAGGTCCTGAGTTCAATTCCCAGCAACCACATGGTGGCTCGCAACCATCATATACTATGATCTGATGCTCTCTTCTGGCCTGCAGGTATACATGCAGACAGATCATTGTATACATAATAATAAATAAATCTTTTAAAAAAAAACTCTGTGTGCCTGTGCAGAGATAGGCACACTCACAGTGGGACAGAGAGCCTAAAAGTCTCCCTCTACAATGAGGGAAATTTGTAGATAGCAGAAGTGTTTTGTCAGTTCAATAGCGAAGGAAAATATGTTTAAAAAAAAAAAGCAGTACTAGATCTTTATTACTGCCACCCATAAAAGCCAACTTAAAAAACGGACTAAGAGCTTAAATATAAATAACAAACCTTAGAGTTCAATAAAAATAAAAATCAAATATGGTTTAGAATATATATATATTTTTTTGCGACAGGAAAAAAGGCATACAAGATAAAAGCATCTGCTGTAATTATTAATAAATAATATTAACGTATATTTTGTTTATCAAGAACTATTTTTAAAATAAACAAGAGACTGGGATGTCTGTCCAGTGTGCAGAAGACTCGGGGTTTGATTCCCAGTGGCACATAAAGCCAGGTGAGGCACACATGTGATTCCGGCACTTGGGAGGTAGAGGCAGGAAATTCAAGGTCATTCTCAGTAGTACATCGTGAGTTGGAGACGGTATCACTATTTCATCCCAAAGGAATGAAGGAGGGGATTTCAGATATTTTCGTTAATGGGAGGAGATTTAATTTTTGTTTCAATGAAGCAGACTCCTTGATTGATTGAAACCTTTGGCCTCTCTCACCACCTGGAAAGCCCCACAGGGAACAATGGATTTTATGTCATCTAGATTAAAAAAAAATGTTTATCCAAGGACTCACATTACAGAAAGCCTAGCTATAATTGAACAGCATGATTAACAATGCCATGTTGTATCACAAAATACTTTATACAGCACTTTTATAAGTTCTTTCATTTATTTTTTTTCCATCCACAAGAATTTCATGTCCAGTAAGAAGCTGAGAGCTGGGATTCAGGTGTGGTGAGGGTGACAGCTCCCTGGCTGTCCTGGGGGCCCCATGTTCCTGCGATCTGCCTTTTCTCACATCACTCTTGTTACCTCCTTACTTCATGTCTTAGTATTAATTTTAGAAGCTTCCTTCCCAGAGCACATATTGACTGTTGAGAATTTAGAAAAGTTAGAGGGGAAATTAGAACCACCCAGAGCCGTGTCACTGGGGTGGCTGCCGTTGCCACACTCCCGTGCTCTCGCTAGTCCTGTCCTCTGAGATCTATGTTTTGGAAATATCAGTCAAAACAGGAATTGGCACTTGGCTCAGAGGTCAAGGCACCTGTCGCCAACCATGATGACCTGAGTTCCATCCCTGGGTTCCATCTGGTAGAAGGAAAAAGCAGATAGTCCTTTGATCTGCGCGCGCATGTGCGCGCGCGCACGCACACACACACACACACACACACACACACACACACACACACACACACAGCACATACAGACATACAAACATATATACACATACACACACGCACCTACATATGTACACACAATCAAAATGGAAATAAATCTCTGGGCATGCCTATGAAGGGTTTTCTAGATTATGGTTATCAGGGAGAAAGACCCATCCGCAACTCCATGAACTGGGGTCTTGCTCTCTGCTTTCCTACTGTAGCTGTAACTGACCAGTTGCCATATGCTCCTGTCAGGAATGTTTTCTTCGTCATGATGGCATATACTTTCAGACTGTGAATCAAAATAAGCCCCTCCTTCACTGAGGTTTGTTAGTTTAAGATTTATCTATTACATATACAGTGTTCTGCCTACATGTACCCCTGCAGGCCAGAAGAGGGCATCAGATCCCATTGTAGATGGTTGTGAGCCACCCTGTGCTTGCGGGGAATTGAACTCAGGACCACTGGAAGAACACACAGTGCTCTTAACCTCTGAGCCATCTCTCCAGCCCACTGAGTTGTTTTTGTTAGGGTGTTTTGTCATAATAATCACAAAAGGCTTTGTGCTTTAGGCTCCACACTTTTTCACTTAGTGAATAACGTAAACATTTTTCAGATTGTTAAATACTTCTTACTCTCAGGAGCCTTAGAGTAGTTAACAAAAACCTTACTAATGATCACATGAAACCTCCTTTCAAACTGCTAGTCAGGGAGGTTCAAGAGACTCACAGAACACTACAGACCACTGCTGTTGCTCTTCATCGCTCTCAGAATTTGAAGCTATGTCTTTATTGCCAATGCCACCATTTCAGACGTAGGAACTAGAGGAACTGAGCCTGACCTTGCTTAAAGTCTCCTCCCGGAGGGCTAACTTTCGTAGAACCACCAGGGCTATGCGAGCTGCCCAGGGAGGCCTACTTAGCTGTGCCATCTAAGACTCATAGCAGAGACTAGGCTGGTAGGATATCCCCAAGGTGCGATGGTGGCACTCACATCTTGGCAGTGCCCAGCAGCTGTCTAGTTAGACTTAAGACTCGTTTAACAGGAGGGGAGACCTGCCACGTCCTGGGAACTAGCAGACTACTCTTGGCGAGTGAGGCCACGGCTCTTAGAGGAGAAGCTACTACCACTTCACTAAACCAGTGTAACTCCTAACCGCATTCTAAACACTTGTCTGTATGTATACCCAAAGAAAAGTGCAGCTCCCATCCAAATCCAAGAAGTTTCTCTTTGCAGTGCAGACCAGTGCAGAAAGCCACAGCTGGCCAAAATACAGAGACCAACCGATTGTGGGGTGCACAGCCCCAAATGACAGACCAGCAACACAACCTCCACACCTAAGGCTCAGGCAACATCTCAGAGGAGAGGGTAGGAAGAGTACAAGAGCCAGGAGATCAGGAAGTCGGCTGTGAGATTGTGTTTCCTAGAAACGGCAGGGAAGATACGACATGGCTGTCTAAATAATATTTGTGTGAGGACACCACCAATAGACAGGCCAACGTGGAGGTTGTAGTCTTCAAGATTTGAAAAGGCAATAGCATTATAACATATTTCTGTTTGCGTAAAAAGATGGCATTTGGTGAATACAGAAGCAAACAAAACATATATAAAGTTTATCCAATTTACACAAGTTGGTAGAATAGTTCCACTGGAGTGCAGAACTGAGTGGCAGGCTAAACATCTACTTTCCAGTGCCAGTCTTTTCCTGAGCGCTGAAGTTGTTTTGTTGGTAATTTTTAAAAAGCAAAATGAACAAACAAAGCAACTATGTATAAGTAAAACTGGGCTGTGCCTGGTGTAAGCAGAGTTGATACTTTATGGGTTCTTCTTTCTTCTACTCTTCTCCAATAATTTTCTCCTTCCCTTTCAGCCTCTTAACACTAGATATGAGAACAAAGGATAGAGAGGACAGAAAAGAGATGCCTGAATAAACTCAGGGGTCGGAAAGCGGGGCAGTGTTATCATAAAAACTACTTCCAACCGCAATCAGCAACCCATTTAGTCTCTTTGGCCCTAACATTTACCCTCTGAAAAGTCCCCAGAGCTGGGTAGTGGTGGTGGTGGTGGTGGTGGCGGCAGTGGCGATGGTGGTAACGCACGCCTTTAATCCCAGCACTTGGGAGGCAAAGGCAGGAGAATCTCTGTGAGTTCCAGGCCAGCCTGGTCTACAAAGCCAGTCCAGGACAGTCAGGGCTACACAGAGAAACCCTGTCTCACAAAAAACCAGAACCAAAACAAAACAAAAACCAAAAGTCCCCAGAATTTCCAAACGTCACACAACTGCAGAAACTATCTGCCGCTGGCAAAATCACGCTTCTGCTAGAACACAAGGAAAATCATAGTGAGCTGCTGTGAAGCAGGCCCATATCCTCCATATCTTATAATATTTCTGTGTTTTTAAAGAAAACAACATTCCAAAATTCTCACTACAGCCTGACCATTTTATCCCATTATTTTATTTTATTTGTAAGGAGAGGGGCAGTGAACTGATGTGTGCTATGCAGCATACCCTACTACACTGGCTAATTTTATGTTAATTTGCCGAAGCTAGAGGCATTTGTGAAGAGGGAGCCTCGACTGAGAAAATGCCCCTACCAGAGTGGCCTGTGGGCAAACCTGGGGTACATTTCTTGATTGATCATTGATTGGGGAGGACCCAAATTGCTGTGAGCAGTGCTAAACCTGGGTTGGTGGTCCTGGGTGCTATAAGAAGACAGGCTGAACAAGCCATGAAGAGCAAGGCAGTAAGCAGCCCCTCCATGGCCCCTGCATCAGCCCCTTCTTCTGGCATCTTGGCCTGATTTCTCAAAGTGATTGACTGTTACCTGGGAGTATGTTATGAAAGAAATCTTTTCCTCTACAAGGTGCTTATGATCACAGTGCTACATCATAGCAGACGGACTGACAGACAGACAGACACTAAGACAGACACTAAGACACCTACCTACAAGATGGTTCCCAGGCTCGGAGAAGCCAAGGCCAAACATAGAGAAATGGTGAAGAGTGAAGGGCCTGCACTGAAGCCCCAGCTCTATGGCTCGACCACCACAGATGACGAGCACGGCAGGTCAGGGCTGTTCTGAGGAGCCAGGGCAGCTGCAAGATGCTTTATAGTGATATAACACACTCAGCCATAAGCCATTAATTCAGCTAATGTTTGCTGAATATTAACTGTGCTCCAGATACTGGGTTAAAGTGAGAATGTGTCTCACTAGTAATTCCTTAGCTGGTGATCTTCAACACTGTTGAATACTTGTTTCATCCTATAAGCCAGCTTGCCCGTCTGCGCTAAGCCTTCCTCAACCTCTATTCACACCTAGCTGTTTCCTTATTTCTCTATTAAGAGTTAGCCAGATGCCATGGACCTGACTGAGTCTCCAGACATGATTTATTTGCTCATAGGGTGTTTAAATATTTTTGTAATAATGGAAAACTTTGTAAGTTTTGATATGGTAGAGTTTTCTGAATGACAATTTGCTACTGTGTTTGTTAGGGAACGGATGCCACAGAGGGGTTGGGTAAGTAGTTAAGAGCACAGCGGGTCTTCCAGAGGACCTGGGTTAAATTACAGCATCCATATGTCAGCTTGTAACTGTCTGCAATGCCAAGGGATCTGACAAACTCATGAAAAAATAAATAACAAAATAAACCATTGGGGGCTGGAGAAATGGTTCGGCAAGTAAGAGCACTGGCTGCTCCTCTAGAGGACCAAGGTTTAATTCTCAGCACCCACACGGCAGCTCACAAGTGTCTCCAGTTCCAGGGGATCCATGGCACCAGACATGCATGAGGTACACATATATATGCATGCAGGCAAAGTCATAATACACATAAAGTAATATTAATTAAATAAATCTTTGTTTTTTAAAAAAATGCCATGAAAATTCCAGTTATAAGGATTAGTCATTACAAAAGAATCAGAGATGAATATAAGTATACATCTACACACACACACACACACACACACACACACACACACACACACACACACGGGGACCGAGAGAGGGAGGGAAGGAGGGAGACACAGAGGGGGGTGGGCAGGGAGTCTTAGCAACAGCGCAGCTCCAGGCTCTGAGATCCATGGACCACCGGAGCCAGGCCAAGCTGACTGTTTTCAGTTAGACTGTGCATTTCTCTTTTGACACACCCTCCTCCATGCCCTGTCTGCCCTTGCCTGTTCCTGTAGACAGCAGAGGGTTCCACACTGTTTGGGATAGTGCCTGGGAGACACTTGGTCAGGAGTGCTCACGTCCTTGCTGGCTCACAAGTGATCATGGAAACATGGCACAGCACCAGAAGATGCACACTTGTGGATCAGGCTAGTGTCAAGAACCACAGCTGAAAAGAGAAGCAAAGACATTGGCCAAGGTACGATAAAGGACAAAGTGACTAAAGGGTTGGAAAAATAAAGCCTCTGAGGCAAGTTTTAAGGAACTGGATTTTTCATGGAAAAAATGGGGGGTGGGGGTCAAGTGAATGACTCAGTTATTGTGTTCAAGTGAACAAGGGGTAATTATGAAGGAAGCGATGCCCAGCTGCTCTCAATCCCAACCCGAGGAAACATGTTCATCCTGTGACAGGAAGAGCACAGCCTGGAGCTTTCTAAGAATGAGCTGAGAGCAGCTTCCATCACCTCCAGCCACCGCCAGGGCCAGGCACACTTGTCTTTAGGAAACTTTAGTGTGTCGGATGAGTCCTCCAATTCCTTCCACCTTTAATTTTAACGTCTTCTTCTACTATATTATCCTTTATTTTTGTAGGTGTATCAGAAAAGCAGTTCTTCCTGAATAAGAAAACATGGCATGACCCACTTAAAATTCTCTTTAACTCTCACTAGGTTATTTTTAATTCACTGGTATAGAATTTTGTATATAGATGCAAAGTAAGTTTAATTTTAGATACAGTGGTATAGAATTCAAACATAAGATTATCCTTCATACACGTTATATATATTTCTACGCTAATATGAGGGATTATACCCATATAACTCAATTATAATACAAGGTTTACTTCCAATACTTTGAAAGTGCTATTGCAGGCTGTTTAGGATAAATAAGTCATACAAGTTAATTGTTAGTTGATCAAATCATGGTCATATCACTTACTAGTTTATTTTTATCACAACAATATACATCTTAGGTGTAACAGATAGATATGATTCTACATAAAGATAAGGTAAAATAGATAAGGACCTCAAAACCCTCAAAGACATACAGAATATGGCATTTTAAAACATTTTCATTATTTTAAAGATTCACAAGACAAGTTCATTTCTGGCAACACTCAGTTTACCTCAAAGAAGAAGATGAGCACCAAAGAACCTTCTTATGGAGATGGCTTCAAATGTGGCAAACAAGCCACTGGGCAAAATGTCCTCCTTGCCACCACAGACAGAATTCTGACTAAAGAATGGCAAGCTTGGAAGCAGGCAGAATCGACAGCCAAACTCTGCCAAGACAGGCTAAGCAAGTCCTCAATAGTTCCTGCCTCACAAATATGTCTGTCAGATATATTGGGCCAGAAGGCTGAAGATGATGCTCCAACATTGTAGAGAGTTTTGGGTGACTATTCAGGTAGCAAACTGTCTCTGTCATCATCTCATTTGGAAAGTTACTAACCTGCACTCCCAGCATACTCAGGTTTTATTTCTTCTCAAGTCTCTGATGAGGTTGAAGATAGACAGTTTAGTTTTACAATTTAGCTTAGCTGTTTAAGGGTTAAGACATTATTAGGTCTAGATAGATGTTTTAAGTTGATAATGATAAGATATGATAGAGACTGATTTACATTCAGAATTTAGACACACCAAGATAGGAAAGATGTTTTCTTCAAGGCTGCCAAATACAAATATCCAAAACACTAAGAATGTAACATTTATATAATTCTTGATTATGTCATGTTTCTTCTTGCTATAAGTAGTTTATTGTATATATGTGAAATAATATAAATGTATATGTAAAATAAAAATATTTAATAAATAAAAATTCTTTTTAACTTTGTACTTCTTGATGTAACACAGTAAACAAAACTGTGTGTGTGCTCTCAAAGCACACAATCCGAAGGCAGCTAGGGAAATATATAGGAGCGCTCTCCCAAGCTAACTTTCATCAGTCAAATACTGGTGGGTACAGTTTGGTCAAAAACTCTCTGAAGTTAATTTAGAAGACTTAAGTTCCAGGTGTATTTGGATTAAAAAAAAAAAAAGACCAAACCTCTAGAATCTAGTCTATGTTATGCACTCTTCTGTGTTTTTACTTAGTCTTAAAGGTAGTAGCGATTTTTAAATGTCCCTTTCTATGGCAAACTCTGCAAGTCAATGAAGATGAGATAAGAGAATTTCTCAGGATGTCTCAAGCCAGGAGCGCATTTGGTTCCCTACAGAGTCTGGTTGATAGGTAGCTATGAGACATATAGTTAAAACTAACAATAGCCGCTCTCTGTTATGAGCCATGGGTGAGCCAAGTGCTGTTCACTGTATCTTCATAATGACCCTGTGAGGTAGGTGTCAGTGTCCTCATTTGACAGGCCAGAACAGAGAGATGAGTAATTCCCAAGGACACATAACTAGGAAATGACAGCATCCAAGTTCAGCTCCAGGTCTCCTGGACCCAAGGTTCCTGAGTTGTTTTTATATTAACCTGCTCACTTTGTTGTACAAAACTCCAGCATACACAAGCGTACAATGTAAGGTATCATTTGCTCGAGCTTTTGATGTTATTATCTTGTTTACTAAGATGAAAGGTAAATAAAGATCATGTTTAATGGTCCCATCATAGTTAATCAGCCTGAATTCCTGTCTACCTCTGAAATTTCATTTTCCACACTATCCATCCTATTGTTTGCTGACCTATTTTACCCTGAAATTTTAAATCTTTATTGTAGGGGTTTTACCAGTGAGCTAGACCTTCCCCAAGTTTCTTTTCCCCCCAAGTTTCTTTTCCCCCCAAGTTTCTTAAAGGCAATGCTTACTCTAAGTGGTCCTTATGGAGTGGCCCAAGGATCCTCTACCGCAGCATCCTGCAAATTTGCTAAAAACATTAAGTCTTGTGCACACCATGGATTACATTGAGTCAAAATCTCAATTTTTATTCTTCAAGAATTTCATACATGTGTGCAATGAAATAAGATCTCTCTCTCTCTCTCTCTCTCTCTCTCTCTCTCTCTCTCTCTGTGTGTGTGTGTGTGTGTGTGTGTGTGTGTGTGTGTGTGTGTGTGTTAATCCACGAAGTCCAGTGACTGCTGCATAGATGTAGGGCTATCCGCTGGACCATAGAAAGCCTCTCAATGCCTACATCACCACAGCTCCTCAGTAAGGGATGAGATTTTTCTATCTAATGTTGAAACTCTGGCTAGCTTGATCTTGTGCAGGCCTTGTGCATGTAACAACACTTACTGTGTGTTCATGACTGCAATATCAGTGTCATGTCTAGAAGGTAGCATTTCACAATACTCCTCCTTATCCTTGCTCTTACATTCTTTCTACCTCTTCTTCCACAATGTTCTCTGAGCCTTGAGGTCAGGAAGAGGCAATAAAGATGCCCATTTAGGGATAAGTACTCATGGTCTCCTATTATCAGCCCTTTGACCTCCTATGTACCTCTGAACTGATTGCTGTCCACTGCAGAAAGAAGTGTTTCTAACCAAGGTTCACAGCAGCCCAGGTCTCTGTGTATAAAGATCAGTGTTTAGAAGGCAATTGGACATAACCATGTAGTGAGACAGCACCATAAATTGTTCCCACTCCAGGCACAGAATTCCCTTCTGTAGGAGGCATCAGTTCTAGTCAGAAAGCTGTTCACTTAGGCATTAGAATGGTGCCCCTGTTGCATAACTGGGCACATCTTGCCTGACAGACCAGCATTAGGGTCCTACACTGGGTAAGAGCAGTGATGTCTGCATAACCACCTCCAGTATGATGAAATCCAGCCATCAGGGAGGAAGTTTCCCAGTCAGCTTGAGACTAATTTCTCTACATCTTAAGCTAAAGTGTGTAGTGTCATCTGCAGTAAGGCTGACCGTATGGTTATTTTAGGTAACCAAGGGCAACGGCAATAGGCTGTGTTGCTGTGGAGACTTGAGTCAGAATCTTTAGAGATGAACATACATACTTGAAGAGGATGCTATCTAATACTGACTGATGACTTGGCAGGATCTGGGATCCTAGGAGGGTCCCAGGGCAGGTCTATGAGGGAGTTTCTACAGTGGGTTGACTTCCGTGGGACAATTCACCCTAAGTATGGGTGGCACCATTCCATGGGGGTGAGTTCCTGGCTGGTCAAAGAGGAGAAAAACTCAACATAAGCATTCCTTTCTCTCTGCTTTCTGACTGTAGATGTAGTGTGACCAAGTACCCCACACTCCTGCTGCCATGATGGGCTGGATTCTCAAACAATGATCCCAGCTAAACACTTCCCTTAACTTGCTTTTTGTTGGATATCTAGTCATGGCAGCAGCACAAAGGGCAACTAACAAGAGCATCCTGACTCAGTTCCACACACATCAGGCCCTTATCTGGTCACACAAGTCACCTGGGACCTTCACTTCTGAGCTCTCATGTCGGCGCCGCACCGTCCAGCCGAAATAAGACGCCAACAACCAGACTTCTTCTCGAGATCTTTACTCAGGATTAAGCTCAGTGGGAATGGCCCCGAAGAAGGGAAGGGCCAAGCTTAAGTACAACTCAAGGGCCAATCAGCTCATGCCAGGTGCCACGTCCTCATAGGTCCGCGTCAGAGCAGAAATGCTCGTCATCAGATCACCAGTTACCCTTGCACAGCCTTTTGCCATATAAGGACTTGTTTATCTTAGAGAGCGCTCGCCGTTGGGATGGCGGAAGGCGGAAGCCTACGCCATATTAAGGTGCAGCACCTCGCAGCTCTCCACAGTAGTTAAAAAAAAAAAAAGTTGTTCCCTATTATAAAGTTTCCGGGAAATGTTTTTCCTTTGCTTACTCATTGGGAAAGAAATCTTCTAATCCAAATGTTTCTATGATAGCTACTAGGGCAAGGATAGTCTGTTCTCTCTGTATCTTGGATCTTGGATCTTGGATCTTCTGTGTGTACATGATGTGACCTGCACGCATCCCCGGGCACGTGCGTAAGCGCAGCTTGGTGGATGGAGAGGTCACAGGACAACCTCGGATGTCAAGCCTCGCCTTCCACAGTGCTGCTTGCGGCTGCTGCTGTGTGACTAAGGCAGGTTAGCCGCCCCGAGGCTTCCTGAGCTTTTCCTGCCTCTGCTTTCCCGTCCCACCACGGAAGCTCTGAGATTACAGACACAGCTCCACACGGGTTCCGGAGACCTGAGCTCAGGCCCCTGTGTTTACATGACAAGAGTCTTACCTACAGAGTGAGCTCCCCACTTCCAATCTGCTCTTTAAAAAAAAAATGGAACTATGGAGCTATGCCATCAGTAATGATTCAGATAATGTCAATTTTCCCTTGGCATATTGATGTCCTTAGCACCTGCCAAAGAGTTGCAGGGCTCATCACCTAAGTTGGAGTAGCTAGAACGTTGTGTTTTCAGGATGCCTCTGTGGAAAGAAACCTACATGTTCAGTTGCCTTTCTTTTCTTACTTTCTTTTCTTGCTATATCTCCCTCATTGTTAAGGCTACTACGTATCTTCTTCCCCAGATACTACAGGCATCTACTACGTCTGAAATTAACAACTTACTACTTTTGACTTATGTTAAGTACATTCATTCATATCAACTCAGATATATAAATAAAAGCGCAGCACAAAATTGACAGTGATTTCTGTTCTTGTAGAGGACATCTGCAGTAAGATAGCGTTCACCAGTCACTGCAGCACCGTAGCACACATGAATGTACAGCACCTGGGACTGCACATGCGCGACCTGCGCGAGATCAAGCCAGCCAAGATGCCAACATGGACGAGCAAGCAACTCCTGAAGATCCAACTTCTGCTGAGGAGCCATTGGCAGCTGATGCCTGCTGGCTGAGGGAGAATTGGTTTTCCTCAGGCAGCCCCTGAGGAGCTACCTGTGCTCCAGCATATTGACTTATACCCATGAACACTAAGTGGATTTAGCAGATTAAAAAAAAAGAAGAAGAAAGATATATGGAGTTGGAAAGGAAGTGTGGTGAGGATCGGGCAAATTTGGAGGAGAGGAAAGAGGAGTGGACTATTATATATATATATACACACACACACACAATTCCCAAACAATAGAAAGTCAGGAAAGAGCAGGGCATGTTTGGAAGAAAGGCAGAGAAAATTCAAAGAGGAAAAGGAGAATTGGGCTGTGAGAAGTTTGGCCACATTGGCGAATACTCAAGCACACTTTTCCCACCCACATCCCTTCATCTTCTGATATCCCAACCATCTAAATGGAGCAGAGGTTGTTTCCCAAAAAGGGTTAGATTACATAGATTGTGCAATAACACACACACTGGTAACGCCAATCCTGACAGTGGCCCTCAAAAAAGCAGGCTTTTTTTTTGCTTATCTTTTTTTTATTATATCATCATTTTATATATATTTTATTAACTTATTCATATTACATCTCAATGGTTATCCCCTCCCTTGTATCCTCCCATTCTTCCCTCCCTCCCATTTTCCCCTTATTCCCCTCCCCTATGACTGTGACTGAGGGGGACCTCCTCCCCCTGTATATGCTCATAGGGTATCAAGTCTCTTCTTGGTAGCCTGCTATCCTTCCTCTGAGTGCCACCAGGTCTCCCCAGCCAGGGGACATGCTCAAATAAAAGCAGCCTTCTTGTGTGGCAGAGTAAGGCCCAGGGACTGCACCAAAGGGGGATAATTTGCATTTCATGCTGTCTTCCCCCCAGGCTGTGGAGCTCTCTGGCTGATGAGTAACAGAAATCTAGAGGCTGGGCAAGAACTACAGGAAGAGGAGGAAAAGTGGCCGCCCTTATCTACCTGAGAGAAACCACAGGCTTTTCATTCATTTTCCTACCTCAGAACATAAAGCTCATAAATATACAACCACCAAAAAAGAGAGGGGAGGAGGAATGGTTTGATGCGTGACCCGCATCACTACAGCTATTGGTGTTTTCTTCCAGGCTCTCGGGAGGAATGCTTGGCCAGTGTCATCCATTGATTCGCTAAGTCAGTAAAAGTCAAGACGTGTCATAGGTAACTTTGAAACTGCAATGAGTCATCACTGAACGAGAGGGGGAGAAAACAATAGGACAGCTCAGTGCTGGGGGGAAAGTGGAGAAGATGAGTCACTCAGCCATTGCCTCAGGCATGCAAAATGACAGGAGCCCTCTTGGGGCACGTTGTGGTGGTTTCTTGTGAAAAGCACATCCCTTTGCCACTAAGCAGCATTCGGTGCTCTGTTTGTGTCTCTCTTTAACCTCCTGCCTATCGAAGGACCCTTGATTCCTGCTTTGGGGTCTGTGTGCGGGGATTCTGTACAAATACATTTTTCTCTCTCTGAGACAATCACCCGAGGAGTATAATGGGTGCCCTGAGGCAGAATGCTTAATCTCACAGGACAGCTAGCTGTCCACAGGTGGTAATGCTGCACACACTGAATGTGCTCTTACAAGCAAACTAATAGAAGGAAAACTGGGGAAGTCGGGATAGAATGAGTTGATTGTACTGTTAGGTCAGAGGTTTGGGGACAAAGGCAAGGTGGGCTGGACCAAGAGTTCCCCCACTCCCTTCTCTTCTGACCACAAGCTGTACTTTTGTTCAAAACACTGGGCAAAGCCAGCTCCTACTTCTGGATTCCAAAGTGACCACTGGACCTAAGAGCCACCTACAGGGTCCTGAGCTCACCAAATAAGGCTATAATGCTGGTGCCTCGCCTTCAGGTCACAACTCCCTCTCCACTCCCCTTTAAGAAGCCAGGGATGGCTCAGTGGATAAGAGTACCACCTGCTCTTCCAAAGGACCCGGGTTCAATTCCCAGCATCCACATGGCAGCTCACAACTGTCTGTAACTCTAAGATCTGACACCCTCACACCAGTATACATAAATTTAAAAAAATAAAAATATTAAAAAAAAAAAAAAAAGAAGAAGAAGCCACTGCTCCAGCCCAGCCTGGCAACTTCACTGAGCCCCTCCTGTGAAGCCGGGGAGCCTGCCTGAGAGATGCCTCCCCCTAACAAACCTGCTTTTTTTTTTTTTACTATAAATTCGACTTAATTTGTTTTATTATGTCACTGGAGAAGCCATTCATATACCAGTGTCAATATTCTGGTTGTGCTATCAAATTATGTTTATCAAAATGTTATCATTGGAGGAAACTGAGTTGTGAATAAAAAGAGTCTATTTTCCTGATTTCTTCTAAGTGCATAGAACTACAATAGGACCAGTTTCCGCGAGCGCATGATTTGTGTGTCCTGATAAGGCTGTAGAATGATGGGGTAACAACGAGTAAACGACACACACGTCAGCAGAGTAAAGCAATGCCTCTAAAGACAATTCTGCCCAGTCTAGGTATCTGTATTTTTTAAAATTTGATTTACATCCCGATTGTAGCGCCCTTCCTCCTTTCTTCCTGATGCCACCCTCCCTCCTCTTTCTCCCTCCTCCCCTTCCCTCCTCTTTCTCCCTCCTCCCCTTCCCTCCTCTTTCTCCCTCCTCCCCTTCCCTCCTCCCCCCGTCCCTATTCTCTTTCCCTAGTTCTCCAAGACTGGAGCCTTTCTCCCCTACCAACTGACCCCGGCTTATCAAGTCTCACCAGGACTGCCTGCATCCTCTTCCTCTGGGGCATGGTAAGGTGCTCCACCAGGAGGAAGTGATCAAAGTGCAGGCAACAGAGTCCGTTGCCTTTGCCACCCCTGCTTCCCTCAACAGGAGACCCATATGGAGACTGAGCTGCCTACTGGCCACATCTGAGTGGAGAGCCGAGGTCCTCTCCATGCACGGTGGTGTCTGTATTTTATCTATATTTATTTAATTTTATACTTGTTCACTCTTGAGCCCTATCCATGCCATGGCCCCCGAAGAACCTTGTTTTCATTTTTGGGGGTTTAAATTTTGTCACACAAATAATGTTGAATTGGAAAAGACTGAAAAAATAAAATAAACTCACACCCAACCCCACCACACAATGGTAATTTGAATAATACACTACAAAAAGTTCAGGTGTCACAGTGCCTGCCACACAAGCCTAAGGACCTGAGTTCGGAGCCCCAACACCTCTGTGAAGAAACAAGATGTAGCAGCATGTGCCTGTAATCCCAGAACCGGGAAGGCAGAATCGGGATGATCCTTGGAGCTTATTGGCCTGTCAGTGTAGCTGAAAAAGAAAGCTCTCAGTTCAATAACAGACTCTGTTTCTAAAAACAAGGTGGAGGGGCTGAGGAGATGGCTCAACTGGCAGAGGCACTTGCCGCGTGAGCCTGGTGACCTGAGTTCGATCCCCAGGACACATGTAAATGTGGAAGGAAAGAGCCAACTCTACATTGTCCTCTGACCTCCACATGTGTGCATTATAGAACCTGCACACATAGCCTTATGCCATGTCCACACACAGTAATAATAATTAATTTAAGCGACAAGGTGAAGAGTAATTGAGGAAGATGTCTGACATCCACTTCTGCTTAGCTCATGCACCTGCATGTGTGTGTAGTCACATGTCTATTGCTCTGATAAAACACCATGGCCAAAAACAACTTGAGGAGGAAGGGATTTATTTCGGATACAGCTCCCAGGTCACACTTCATTGATGAGGGACGTCAGAGCAGTGACTCGAGGCAGGAATCGGGGCGCAAGAACCTAAGCAGAGGCCTCCCAGCTCGCTCTCCATGCCTTGTTCAGCCTGACATATTGTACCAGCCTTGGACTGTCTGCCCAGAGATGGCACCAACCACAATGGTCTGGGCCCTCTCACATTAACCACTAATTAAGAAAGTACCCCAAGGCTGCCTACATGCCAATATTGTGGAGGCATTTTCCCAGTTGTTCCCCTTTCTTACATAACTAGCCAGGACAACACACCATAAACATGTATCCACATACCCCAACACACACACAAAACTACATATACACAACTGTGCACACATATGAACACGCACAAGCACACATACAGCAACACAACATGTACATGTAAACACAAGAGATATGCCACATGTAGTTGTTTTTAGCTTTTACATTTTGTATTATAACTAATGGGCTGGTGGCTGTGTTTTCGTTTGTTTTGTACGTGTGCTGGCTTGAGTGCGGTAGCATACTGTGGAGTCCAGAGGGCAGCGGCAGAGGTCAGGCCTCTCCTTCTACATGTGGACATTCAGGCTGGGCAGCAAGCTTTCTCACCCATTAAAGGCCCCAGTTATTATAACTCATTTTCCCTACAAAATTAGTATCTTAGGGGAAAACAAGATGGCTCACTGGGTAAAAGGCAGATTACCCAAGCCTGACAATTGAGTGTGATTCTTGGGACCCCTGCAAACAGCTGGATGTGGTGGCTAAACTCCTGCGTTCTCTGACCATTACCTGTGCACTGTTGCACATGTGTACCTCCAGAATATACAAATAACCCTTCTTTATAAATTTGCAACAGTGTCAGTGCCTGGGATATTACGATGTTAAGCTACAGTTTTGCATTTGTGCAGATGTTGCATGCTGCGGTTCCTCAGAATCATTGCAGTGCCTAGTGATTCTAATTTCTTTTTTTTTTTTTCAGGAAAACTCTTATGTACACTGTGCTGTTTTTATGAATTGTTCAAAGAGTTCAAAGCAAATAAGGTTCCTTAGTTACTATTTTACTCTTTTACAGACAGGAATGAACTCATTCATCAAGAAACAAACATTGCTTGAAGTCCAGCACACTAAAGCACTGAGCCATGAAGTATTTTCAAAAATTATTTTCCAATTCAAAACATTAGATAAAAGCAAAACTAAAGTAAGCCCAAAATAATAATCATCAAAATGTCACAATCTGTTTTTTTCAGCACACATACATATATACAATGCTTACACACACACACACATACACACATATATACAAACATATACACACACATATATACACACATGTACATATATACATACACACATACATACTTATTTTATCATTTTGCATTTTGAATGATTTAAATTATTTGAGGAAGAGATTGGTTGCATGGCTTTTTCTTCATTCCTTGCTATCTCTGAACTTCTTTCTGTATATATATTTTTTTCCCAACATAACATTTTTATTGATTATTTGGGAATTTCACACTTATATTCACTTCCTATTCCTCTCAGGTCCACCCTCCCTCCCTTGTGCTCTTCCCCCAATAATAAAATAACACACCAACTCCAATTTGTGTTGCCCATATACTCACTGGAGCATGGTCAAACTCCCAGTGGCCAGTGCCCTAAAGATAACTGAGATCCAGCCCCCCCCCACACTCCCCAGAAGCCACCAGCTGTGAAGAGATACACTTCAGCATTATTATCTCAGTCTTAAAGGACTCTCTTCAATAGTTTCCTGTGGCTGCTGTTCCTTTTTTGGAGGGGTAGGTTGTCACAGAAGCCTTCAGTGTCTACAACCATACTGCCTTGAACGTGCCCAGTCTCACAAGTATCTTATAATTTCACACACATAAAAACATGGCTGCTGCTCC
The DNA here is from genome assembly GCF_964271855.1 of Acomys minous. NCBI lineage: Eukaryota > Metazoa > Chordata > Mammalia > Rodentia > Muridae > Acomys > Acomys minous. Next base: position 76,800,569 of record NC_140486.1, on the reverse strand, counting down.
TACCCAGATAGATATGCTGATACCTACCTGGGATTTAGCACTTGGGAAGGAGAGACAAGAAGATCAGAAGTTCAAGTTCACCCTCAGCTACATAGCAAGTTGGATACCAGCTGGGGATAATTGAGGCTCATCAAAACAAACAAACAAAACAACAACAACAACAACAACAATTTCAGAGATTTCTCTTCCTGGATTTCTGTGGGCCTTGATAGACCTCCTAGGTCTGAGAAGTATGTGCCCTTCAAAAGTTCCAAAATATAGCAAAGCAAGGAAGGTGACCATGTGACTGTGTATACTTCATGATGCCTCATGATGCCACAGGAGAGCAATAGCCTTCACCATATCAAAGGGATAACACAGGCAATGCCACACACATATGAAGAAGAGGCTGTTTCTTCTGTTTCAGGCTAGTAGCATGTGGTAGGCCGAGAAACCAGCTTGTGTAGTTCAAATGCTTTTCTTGCACAGTCATATGACAATCTTGTCTTTAATAAACTGGCTTTATCTGCATTTTCCTTTTACGTATCAATATATCTTTCTGTGGTGGAGGGAGACACAGGAGGAGACCCAAAAGTACAGAGGTGTCCTCTGCCCACAGTCCGCTGCTGTCTTCTCAGTCTGCTTTGCTCTACCATGGTGGTGGTTTGAATGGTTTTGTCACCATAGTCTCATGTGTTTGAATGCTTGGCCCACACGGAGTGGTGGCACTAATAGGAGATGTGGCCTTGTTGGAGTGGGTGTGTACGTGTTGGAAGAAGTGTGTCACTGTGGGAGTGGGCTTTGAGGCCTCCTGGTGCTCAAGCTCTGTCCAGTGTGGAAGAGAGCCTCCTCTTGGCTGCCTTTGGATCAGGATGTAGAACTCTCAGCTGCTCCAGCACCATGTCTGCCTGCATGCTGTCATGCTTCCTGCCATGATGATAATGGACTAAACCTCTAAAACTGTAAGCCAGCCTCAGTTAAATGCTGTCCTTTATGAGAGTTGTTGTTGTCATGGTGTCTCTTCACAGCAATGAGACACCCCAACTAAGACAACCACAATGTCAGAAATGACATCTTCCCCTTGGCAGAAGACACTCTAATCCAGCCTCAGGGCATATGGTAGTTGGTGCCTACTATTGGAAATTTGAAGCCAGCTCATCAGTTTTTTTTTTCCCAAGCTGAACTGGAGCAGAAACTCAAACAATTAAGTTGTCAGGATAACTTAAAACATGATAGAAAACAGATTTTAGAATTCCAGAAGTGGCTGGGAGGTGGTAGCTCACATCTTTAATCCCATCACTTAGGATGCAGAGTCAGGTGGATCTCTATGAGTTCAAGGCCAGCCTGGTCTACAGAGTGAGTTCTAGGACAGCCAGAGCTACACAGAGAGACCCTCTCGGGGGGGGAAAAAAAAGAAGAGAATTCCAGAAGTTATACATATATATTATTTCCCATAAGAAGGAAACTAAAACAAGAAGTTTCATAGGATATTATTTGGCACATAAGAAGATGAAAGATTGGGGCTGGTGAGATGGCTTAGTGAACACAGGTGCTTGCCAACAAGCCTGAAGATCTGGGTTTGATCCCCAGGTCCTCCTACATGGTCGAAGGACAAAGCTAACTCCCCTCAGGTTATCACCTGGCCTCCACACCTGCACTACAGCATGCACCACTCTCCAGCAAAAGAAATCATAAATAAGTGAAATTCATTTCTTTTTGTTTTTTGTGTTTTTTGTTTGTTTGTTTGTTTTTCGAGACAGCCTTGGCTGTCCCGGACTCACTTTGTAGACCAGGCTGGCTTCGAACTCACAGCGATCCTGCCTCTGCCTCCCAAGTGCTGGGATTAAAGGAGTGCACCACCACCGCCCGGCGAAATTCATTTCTTAAGAAAGAAGAGTGGTGGATCCCACATCAGCTACGGGAACTCCAGACTTTGGGTGATGGTAACTCAGGTGTCGGGGAGAGCAAGGTCTCCAAAGGGAGCCGCAGATCATGTCTCTGCCAAGAGAAAGCAACTCTGGAGATGTTTCTGTCTTAGGAGCACACCAGTGGTTATGACAGCCACAAGTGTCTCCTTGAAAGCTATGCTATTGGAGTAATGAGTCAAGGTTCCCACTCACACAGGAATGCAAAGTTACCCCGTGAGCAGTTTCTCCTGCCTGATTTCATCTCTAAAGATGAGCCTCGGCCTCTGCAAATGCAGCTAGTCATCACACACACAGGTTCATCTGCAAGGAAGGTTGATGCCCAAAGAATTATTTTTTCCTCCCCAAACAATAACATTTCAAAATTACATAATGATTTTCTTTTGAGATGGCTTCTAGACATTACCTCACTGAACTAACACCTTCAAGAGACTACTACATGCAAAAGTGGAGTGCTGGAAGGCCCTCCTCACCCGCCTTATCAGTGTGGTGCCATGAACGAAGACGGGAATGGAGGCAGGCAGCCACCCCACCTCCATCCAGACTGTTTACTTGGCTTGAGGGTGTCTCTTAAGGCTTCTAAAGTTCATGCTCTCAGTTGAAAAATGTAGAGACAGAGTCAAATGATCTGCACAAAATCTTCTAGTTTTTTTAGGCCTATGAAGTTCTGAGGTGAGTGGAGGTTCTTAGCAATACAGAGAGGCACCCATCTTTGCATCTTTAATGTTGAGACTTAACTTTTCGCATCAAATGCTGTTTCCTTCCAGGAATGAAATATCCTAGAATTTGTGTGCTGGTTGCCTTTTTGGTGACTGGAAGTCTTCCCCAATCAAAAGTAGCCCCAACGGTTCACCCCAGCACTACAGCCCAAGGCCTGGCTTTGGCTAGGGTCCTTGCCACAGGCTGAGAAGCATCACCAGATCCCGGCAACCAAGGAAGGAGACCAGGCTGGGTCTCAGAAGTGCAGGGGTGACAAAGATGGGCTAATGCAACTCAGATGCAGGGGGAGGGGCGTAGGCGCTAATGGGAACCCCGACCAGTAGGAGATGAGAATTTCTCAACAGGGTTGTGCCCACCGTTGCTCATCCCAAAGATTTCCCAAAACCCCACTGCTTTCATGTGGCTTCTTTGCACATGTCTTTGCAAGACTGAATGACTACTGTTTCTGTCTTGGAGTTCTAGCCAGATACTTTCCTTATTTGTAGCTGCTTTTCCTCATTTTCTGCCTTAATTTTCTGGAATCCTACCCTATGATAAAAACTAGCACATTAAAATTTTCATGTCAGTTTTTGTTTTCTATAGAACCCAGACTAGGACACTGTAATAGCAGCACCCACAGGCCTCCGGAGAAAACCCTGGGTCTCCAGGACACTGCAATAGCAGCAACCACAGGCCTCCGGAGAAAACCCTGGGTCTCCACTGATGGTGGGAAACCAGCAGGCATGTCATCTCTGGTCTGCAATGATAGTATAACCTATCTGGGCTTGATTGACATATGGTGTAGGTAGAAGCTGGGGTATTGTCATTTGAAGGCAAGAAAGGTTTTGTCCGAAAGTTGTTTTTTTATGACAGTGGCCTATTTGCTCCATGGGAATTATGATAACAAATGCAGAATGACATAGCTAGAAAATCTGCAGACAGCCACGTATACTATTGAGTTCTCTCTTTACACACACACACACACACACACACACACACACACACACACACACACACTCCATCCAGTTTCCAATGCAAGCCAGAGGAAGGCAGGAATCTCCACAGCCAAGCTGTAGAGAGCCACTCTGTCCCTTACACCTGTGGCTCACCTGCTTTGATGCTTTTAGAGCTCTCTGTGGAATCTATAAGACCACAGGATTCTGGAGCAAAGCCATATCTTTTGTGGCAGAAACCAAAGTCCCCATTTGGCACAACAGCATGATACTGGTCACAGATGTTTCATCCCACCATGGGACAACAAGTGACTAAAACTAGAGCTGTTGATTCTGAGTGCTATCAGAGCTCCCAGTCACAGGGCCACTTGAATAAGGCAGCAATTCTCTGCATGATGAGGTACACTTGGGGTCAGACTGACATCAAATTGGTACCTGGACAAAACTCACAGGCAGGAGCCCTGGGCTCATTTGACCTCTACTGTAGTAATATCTTTCTTTCAATCCATACCTAGAATCAGAAATTTACTATGACTGACTGATAGAGGGAGAAAGAACTAGGGCCTGCTTGGCATAAACACAGGTGTGGTGTATATCTACTAACCGGAAATGGACTTGGGCTGTGTTAAAAGCCCTCTGTAGACTGCTGGGAAGGCAGCTGGGATAGTCTATTGGGCAGAATTCAGAACAGCTCATTTCATTTCACATTGAAGAAGTGGCTGGAGGAAAGACAGTGTATCCATCACTCAGAACGAAGGATGACATGTGATACTGCCATTGTGCAAACATCAGAATCTACATACAAAAACGAAGCTGGATACAACATGGCTAGGAGAGTTTATTTTTGAATCACCATAATACATTTGATATATTTTTAACCAGCGTATTATGCATCATGTGACTGTACAGTGAAAAATAATCCGATAAGTTAGCCAATAATCAGATCAATTCAAATTGTTAGTTTTGTGTAAAAATACCTTTTTGGAATCATCCAGAGTAATATTTGTGTAGCTACCTACATATTAGCCTAGTGAAGTTGACACATCAGATGGCTTGATGGCATAGCACAGGAGTTTCTAGCAGGAGTGTATGCACACAGACGTGCAGAAGCACACACAATGCATACAACCCTTTGTCTTATAGTAATACACACAAAAGATAATAATAATAATGCCATGCAAATATGTCAAAATAAGACACAGTGGAATGGTAAGATGGCTTTGTGGGGGACAGTGCATGTTGATTATGAGTGCTATCAGAGCTCCTAATCACAGGGCCACTTGAATAAGGGACCTGAGCTTGGTCCTCAGAACCACTATAAAATGGGAGAATTAATTTCACAGAGTTGTCTTGTGACTTTCACACACACACACACACACACACACACACACACACAGAGAGAGAGAGAGAGAGAGAGAGAGAGAGGCGGAGAAAGAGACAGAGAGACAGAGAGAGACAGAGACAGAGAAAGACACACAGAGAGACAGAGAGACAGACAGACACAGAAATCGATTTTATAAGAGGCAAGGAAACAGCCCCACCTGTCCTTTGGACAGGAGTCACCTCCTCATTGCAACAATGTAAGGTGCAAAGAGACCAAGACATGGTAGCAAAGATGGAAAGTAAACGGAATCAAACATGGATGGGCTCTGACTTACTAGGCTCCTCTGGCTGCTGCTGCTGTGAAGTCTCACCCTGCCAGGGCCAGAGTCTGGTGCAGAGGGAGCCTCTAAGATGGCCAGTTTGGGAAAGACTTGCTAGTCAGCAGGTGGCAAGTCATTAAATCCCTTACATCTCTGAGAACAGTTGTGAGTTGCCTTCCCTGTCCACAGGGTCTCTGCCAGTGCCCCCAGCTAGAGACCCACAGAATACCTGATAGACTATTGTTGTACACATGACATTTCCTCAGCAGAAAGAACCCATCTTATAGTGAAGGAAATACAAGAATAAACAGGATATAGCATTCGCTAATTTTAAAATATACTTTTGTCACTCTAAAGCAACCATCTGGAATGAACTAAGAGGTCAAGGAAAAAGTTACCAGACAGGTGAGTGGGGCATAGAAAGGTGAGATATTAGAGTGACAGACAAACAGATGATAGATAACAGATAGGTAGACAGACAGACAGACAGACAGACAGAGCAACAGGTAGATAAGAGAGACAGATATGTCTTAGCTGCGTTTCTGTTGCTGCAGCAAAATAATGCGACAACAACTTTTAGACAAGTAACGGTTTATTTTATATCACAACCCTAAGTTGCAGTCCTTCCTGTTAGGAGCGTCAGGGAAACAGGAACTTAAAATAGCTAGTTGCATCACACGAGTAGTCAACAGCAGAGAAAAGGGAATACATTGCTCAACTGCTTGTACTTAGCTTGATTTCTCCACTATTACATACCGCAGGACTCCTTGTATAGGGCATGGTGCTGCCCACAGAGGACTGGGTCTTCTCATATCTAATAACAGATGAGACAACTCCCACAGACATGTCCAGAGGCCAACGCAATACCACACCTCAGTGAGATTCACTCTTCAAGTGATTCTAGAGTGTATCAATGACAAAGCTATCACAGACAGATAACAATAGAAAAGAAAATAAATAATAGATAAATAGATGACAAATAGATGTTTCTGTTCAGAAAGCTTGAGAATTTGAGCTGCTCAATCTCACAAGTTTAGTTTCTGGTACTAGTTTTCAGAGTGGAGAAATATTCTGCTCCATATATGTGTGTGTGTGTGTGTGTGTGTGTGTGTGTGTGTGTGTGTGTGTGTGTATGCAGGACTATGCTCCACGTGTAATTGATGATCTCTTGAGGGATGAGGGTAGCTGCCACAGAGGTGTGTGTCTAGAACCCAGGGTATTCCCCTGGGGCTTCTCTGAGCTTCTGGGCTCAGCAATACATATCAAAAGATACCCTACATCAAAGTAACTTGATAAGACTAAGGCAACCAAAGGCAAGTAGCCCATCAGCAATGGAGTCCTGGGTCACTGCACCAAGCAAGCAATAAAACTGAACAAAACTGGGCAAGAACGAGAAGAACCAAGTGGGATGGAGGAGGTGATGGCGACCCTTAAGGTAGCTGCAACAGCAGGCACGGTAACGGCACCAGCTGTCTCCAGGCCTTTTGGGGGCTACCAGGGCTGCTGCTGCAGCAGGCTGCACTCCTCTTCTGGAAGAAGGAAGACGCATGAGATCTGGATACCAGTTCCAAGTGGCCCAGAAGAAGGCTTGCAGCATGCCTTTCCTCCTTTTTTATTTTAATAACTTATTTTTTGAGGCCATACTATGATCATGTCATTTCATCTTTCCCTTCCCTCCTCCAAGGCCTCCTATATGCCCTTTCTTGCTTTCTTTTAGATTCATAACTTTTAAAAAATTGTTGCTACATGCATATGTGTATAGGTACACACATATATATTACCAAACAATAACATGCCTAGTCTGTACAATATTACTTGTGTGTATGCTTTCAGGGCTGACCATTTGCTATTGAATAATCAATTAGTGTAAGGTGACTCAAGAGCCATGTCTGCAGTCAAATGCTCTGGACCTGCTGGAGCCACGTCTGCATTTCAACATCAGGTCTAGGATCAAGAGCCTATGAGTGCTGCCCCAGGGTGTAAATTGGCCAAGAATCTTAAGTGCTGGAGGAAGCATCAAAGCTTGCTGCATTGAGGCTGTTCTTCAAGTCCTGCCAAAAAAATGTAGCATCACCAAGCGCCGATCGGACATCCTGCTTGGAACTGGAGTGCTGACTGAAGCAGAGAAGAGGAAAACTTTTACCTTTGCACACTTTGTTCATGCTAAACAAAACTGGTGTGTGTGTGTGTGTGTGTGTGTGTGTGTGTATGTGTGTGTGTGTGTGTGTGTGTGTGTGTGTGTGTGTGTATGGTATGGGTATGTGTGTACACATGTAACAATGTCCCAGGGTAGAGGGAAGAAGTTTTGCTTTTCCCCTCAAGAGAACCAACAATGGCCAAGCAGGAAGACTCCAGAAAGAAAATAGATGCACACGAGCTTGCTGGGATGTGAAGCGAAGAGGAGGAGAAAAGGGGACGCAAACTCTGTTCGTTATGGAAACCTCTAAGTTCCTAAGCCACGGGATGGAGAGTGAGAAGGGCTGTCTGTGGAGTGAGAAAGTAAAAATAATGATTCAGGAGCAGAGAAGCAAGCCAGGATTGAATGAGCTAACCTGGGTGCTTATGAGGGGTGTTTCTGCGTGGTTTGTTTCACCCCCACAGATCTGTATTGTAAGCTCACATGTATGTGATGGGCTATAAGGAGACTCAGCAAGTAATTGGGTGACAAGTTTTTATTCTGAAAAGCGGTGGAGAAATTGCTCTAAGCATTCGAAGATTTCAACTTCTCAGGCTGATGGTTTCTAGTAAAAATCTTTCTGTTAGTTCCATATGTGCACATAAAAGTGCATATGTATAGAACTAAGATGGAGATTTGAGGGGAGGGAGAGTGGGGGGGATGGAGGGAGGGAGGCGGTGTGTGTGTGGGAGAGAGAGAGAGAGAGACACAGAGACAGACAAACAGAGAGAGAGAGAGAGAGAGAGAGAGAGAGAGAAAGAGAGAGAGAGATGCGGAAAGAGAAGGGGGCAGAGAGAGAAGAGGTGGGGGAGAGTCAGTCAGAGTGTTTGTCAGGTGGGCTGGAGGCCCAGGAAAGAAGGGTGCAGCTGAAGTGTGAAAATGGTATGTTGGCAGGGTGCTATCTTTGTGGGAGTGGAAATAATTCAGCATTTTTCCATTTAGACTTCCATCTAGTTGAAGCTCACCTCCACAATGGAAATAATCTACCCTCAAAATCTGACTTAAATGTTACACGTTTTAAAATGCCCCAACAGAAACATCTAGAAAGATATTTGACTAAATATTGTAAACAGTGAGTATATTTCACTGGATTTTCTTTTCCTTTCCTTTCTTTTTCTTCTTCTTTTTCTTTTTTTCTTTTTTCCTTCACTAAGACATTTGCTGGTTCTGGGAGAGGAAAAACAGGAAAGCTTTGACTAATTACTAAAGAGCACATTTGGAGTATATAAATGGGCAAATGGGTTTGCTCTCAGTGCAGTCCCCAAAAAGCATCTGGTGCTAAGTGCCACAGATCACTCAACACCCGAAAGTTTGCGCCGTCGAGTTAGAAGGTGACAGACAGGAATGTTGATACGTTATCTTCCGTGTTTGTCTTGGGAAACTCAGGGTAGAGATTACTGGATTGCCCATGCTAAACTGCTTCTCACTTCCTTCCAGGAGCCGAGAATAAGATGCTTATATCTGAGGAGACAGAAATCACCTTCTGAGGCTGTTCATCCTCGCTGACAGGAGGGTTGAAATAAGCAGAAGACCAGAAACAGTGTTACCCCTACCTCACCCTACCCGCATGGCTTCGTAATTTGTTCACCCTCGCTGGCAGGAACCCTGAACTAAACTGCAGACCGGAAACAGTGTCGCCTCAGCATGGCTTCGTCATTTGTGAGGGTTAGTTTGATGGCATCACCAAGAACCATCCTGGCATCTCCCACCCAACATCAGATTTGCTCCTGTGGCCCCTAACAACAGCCAGGGCCTCTCTAAGGGGCTGATGCCGTTGCATCAGGCAGTAAGCAAGGTCTATGATTGGCTCTGGCCTCCTGTACGTCACAGAAGCACCCATGACAACAGGGAGGGGTCCTGCAGGTATTCAGAGCCCTCCCCCCCGCCAGGCTATAATATTCCAGCTGAGCAAAATCACAGAGCTGTCACCCACATATGGCATTTGTTCCCTTCCTGAACCCATTCATTCAAGTGGTATGTAAAAGTTCTTGGAGTATTCTCAAACTTAATTTGAGCGGGCAGACGTAAGAGTTATGGTGCGTTAGGAAAATGTCTGACGGGAAACATAAGATGGCGCTGATGTCTTAAGGACCCCCTCCCTCTTTCCTGTTGGCCTAAGCAGCTTCCTTTTCACTTAGTTTCCCGTTGGGCACCCACACCAAATGGCTCAAAAAAGTATTTGTTATACTGAAAATGTGTTAAATAAGATATAAATAGAGTAAAGAATATGGAGACTGCGGATCTCTGTAGCCATGATTATGGACACTTTAAACTTAGTGTCAAAATAAACGCACTATGCACTGTCTTCAACTACATAAACATCTTTGTATTTTCCTATCTTTTTCAAACCTAGAATTCCTCTAGCTTCCCCTCCCCCCCTTTAGATTTAAGGAATGAGAACTCTCATGGGTAAATTCAAAGACTGTCATTTTTTTCTAACTGTGATTGTGAAAGGTGGACGGAAGCTGTTGGAGCCTCTGTTCTCTCATGGCTCTGTGAGGAGTGCGTGAAACTTCATGTATGCAGAGGGTAGAGTTCCTACCAGGAGGATGGTTGACAGGAAGCCCCCTTCTGTGGCACTGTCCACTCTGTCGCTTCAGGAACTTTTGAAAAGTTACTATGGGCTTCAAGATGGATGGCAGAGGATGTAGGAAATGGCAGCTTACATAGCCATCCTGCTCCATGACTCCTCCCCTGCCGTGGATCTGAAGTTCCACTTTCATTTATGCCTCTCCCTGACTCCATCTTGGATTGCTTTCTATTGCTGTGATGAAACATCATGACCAAAAGCAACTTGGGAAGTAAAGGGTTTATTTCAGTTTACAGTTTATATACTCCGTCATGGAGGGTGGCAGGGCAGGAGTCGGCAGGCAGAAACCATAGAGAGCCAGCCAGTACGGACGGGACATAACACAATGTAGGATTTAAAATGGACTGCACGCCAACTCCTTCAAGTCCTCATTTTTGTAAGGTAGCACTCGACCCCTGCTAAGGTGAGGTCTCAGAGGTACATAGAGCATCTGCCATCTGCAGTGGAGTGTGCATGTCATCTACAAACGGTGTGGCTGCACTTGAAATTCGTCACTGCAGTGAACACCGAGAGCTTTGCTTGATAAGAGTGGAATGGCATCCCAGCTGGGAGTGCGCTGACAGCCACTTTACCCAAAGCTGCTTCCTCCTGGCAAGGAAAGGCTCCCTGGGCAGCCACAGCACCTGGGGCGCTCTCAGAGTTTTTTGCTTTGGTGGTGTCCAGAATTCCAGTGACCCGTAAGCCATGGAGCAGCCCCTCCTTGCTGAAGGCCAGCCTTTGTCCAGATAGCCTGCTGGGCTCCAGTCTTGGTAGCCACGGAACTTGTGAGTCACCAGGCATCCTCAGAGCCATTTCCTACGAAAGCTATGGCTATGCTTTCAGCATGTTCCAAACCATTTTCTTTCACACTGAAGAACGTGGCCTAGCTCACTGCTTCCCTCTCTCTGCCTGGAAGATGAAGCACAGAGCGTGTTGACACTTCAAAACAGTCCAGAGCCGAATTTTGATTCGTGTGCTACTATTACTTTTTTAAAAAAAGTGTAGAACCAGTCGTGATGGTACACACCTTTAATCCCAGTTCTCAGGAGGCAGAGGCAGATGGGTCTCTGTGAGTCGGGGCCAGCCTGGTCTACAAAGTGTGTCCAGGACAGCTAAGGCTACACAGAGAAGCAAAACCCAAGAAACAAAAACAAGCAAAAAAGTGCATGTGTGCACACGCTCATGTGCACGCATGCACGCGCCTCTGACACTGTTCCTCAGGAACCATCCACCTGTTTTCTTGTTTGTTTGTTTTGAGACAAGTCTCCCCTCGGTCTGCAGTAGACAGGACAGCAAGGCATGCCTTTGTCTCTGCCTCTCTGTTGCTGAGGTTACACACCCATGCCATTACACCCTGCTTCTGGTGTGGGTCCCCATGCCTACGAGGCAAGCGTTTTACAGACTGAGGCATCCTCCCAGCCCTGTTACTCAGTTTTAGAAGAGGCGTGGAAAGAAGAACAACCCCTCAGGCCCTTCAGGGGAGGAGACCTATCACTATGAAACACATTTCCTCCATACGGGAAAGAACTGTTTGAGCGCAGCTCCCGGGTTGTGCAGTGTTTCAGATCTGTGGAAGGATCATAAAGGATCATGTGGATTTAAAGGCACAGGAGAGGATTTGAAAAGTCATAGAATCAAACTAACTCAATTTAGTAAGACCATAGTCTACAGCTTTCACCTGGAGTGATAAAGCCAGAAGTAAGTATTGGAGATGAGCCTAGATCCTTATACTACATTGCTTCTGTGCCATAAAACTGTTACCTACAAATTCATATTTCTGACAACTTCTGAATATATGTGTGCTAAGGTGATGTATCAAACTGAACTACATTAAAGTCCCAATCTTGTCCTCTTATTGCTGTCTGTCCTTGGGTAACTTACTTGAACACCCTGATTCTCCATCTCCTAGTCTACAAATGGGGATAAGAAGAAGTTCTTTTTTTTTTTGGTTTGTCGAGACAGGGTCTCTCTATGTCAGCCTTGGCTGTCCTAGACTCACTTTGTAGACCAGGCTGGCCTCGAACTCACAGCGATCCGCCTGCCTCTGCCTCCCGAGTGCTGGGATTAAGGGCATGTGTCACCCTGTGAGGATTATTTTAGGATGAAATATCACCAGATCTTGCCTCTCTATTCACCACAACGAAGCCTCTGATGCTGCCTGGTCCCCAGCTGAAATCACACTGCCTGCCGCCTTTCCCTCCACACCCAGTGTCTTCTCCAAGTCACAGAAACTCAAACACCAGCCAGTCCCCTTCCAATGACTTAACTTGCCTTGCACTGAGGTGTGCATGCTCAAGTCTGGTCTGCCTGTTCTAGAAATTGGAGTAAAAATTAAAGGAAGGTGCATATCTTACACAAATTACTGTCTTGCTTGATTTTAACCTTCCGTGGCCATTGTTCACTGTTGAATAGCATATAATGAGCTAAGTGAAGAGATGAGTAAAGAAACCACACACTTATTCATCTTGTAGGCACCTGTACAGACCTGTAAGGAAAATGTTTAGTAACTGATTCATTTAGATGTTTTACATCTAGTTTATAAGTGAAAACAAGAATTCTGTTGAGATGTAGAATCTTGCCAGAGAGGTTCAGATGAAGTTTCTTTAATCAATTATTTTTGAAAAATAGCATGCATAATAACAGTAAGCTACAGAAAGTAGGGGCAATATAGAAACATGTGTTCAGGAACAAGACTCCAGACTTATAAGTAAAGTAAAATAAAAGTGAGCATTGGGAAGACTGAAATAATTTTCTCTCCATACGCTTTGTTCTATGTCTATTTCTGACCATGACAAAAGCAATGATGCTTGTAAAAATAACCATTTTTGTTGTTGTTGTTAAGGGCAGGGCACTGGGATAGCAACAGCATATGGAGACTTTATAGAGCAGCAAATAAATAGTATTTTAGAAAATTTGATATGCCAGCAGTCAAAACTCTAAGTCCAAGACAGTGTAGGAGAGCCCAAGTTATAATTGAAATAGCTGGTTTTAAACATTATACATTTATACTCAATTTTTAAAAAAATTGTAGCTTATTCTAAATCCTCAAAGTAGAAAGAGGCAATCAGAACTTGATTATGTTGCAGCTGCTGCTCTTTGATACATTTTTATATGAAAGTACCAATGATGTCATGATTAGTATATGCCTTTTCATCCACTACTATCACTGGGGAGATGGCTGATTAACTAGTTATCAGCTTTATTTTCTTTATCCACAATAACTCACTTTACAAGTAAGATGTTTAGTGTAGGGATCAAATGAAGTCCTGAGTGGCTGTGTATTGTGGATATGGGCACATCCACTTCAAAAACCAAAATCTCTGACCCACATGAGTGGCAAAAGCCTTCTCAGATAGGTTAGGGTCAGAGGGATAGCAAAGCACTCTGGTCCTAGTGCAAATGTTGACAGCATGAGCAGAGAATGTGACTTTCCCCATGGGGGCTTATGGCCTGAAGAGCACTCCCCTACAGAGGCAGCTGCTGCTGAGATTAGCCAAGCCTATCACCGTGTTCATCTGTACACCGTAAACCCTGCCTTCTTATTTGCAGGTAATAACACAGTATGCAGTAATCCCACCCTCTGTTGAACTGTACATAGTAAAGATGCTGACTGTCCGGGATGCTGTAGGTTATCCACCAGATCCCAGCTTTTCTGTGTCCCTGTGTCTGTCCTTTTTTCCAGTGCCACCTGTGTTAGATCAGTCCCTGAAGCCATGAAAAGTGAGGCAATTTAGGCTTGGACTCTTGGGATGAAGGCTTAGTTAGTAAAGTGCTTGCTGAGCAAGCATGGAAACCCGGGTTCTGATCACACAGCAGCCACATAAGAAGTCGGGTGTGGCAGCACACATCTGCAATCCCAGCACCAGGGCAGCAGAAAGAGGACGGCCCCTTACCTCCAGGGACCCTTAATGAACCCAGGAGCTCCGGGTTCCGGGGAGAGGCCCTGTCTTACAAAACAAAGTGGAGAGGAGTGGAGGAAAATGCTATTGACACTGACTTCTGGCCTCTAGACTTACATGAATATGTACACACAGTAAATAAATATAAATAAAAAGACATTTGGTAAGTATTAGTAAATAAATGAATTACTGAGCTATGCAGTGCTGTCACATGCCTTTCATCCCAGAATTTAAGAGGCAGAGACAGTTAGATCCCTGAGTTCAAGGCCAGCCTGGCCTACACAGTGGGTTCCAGGACAGCCAGGGTTACAAAGAGGAACCCTGTCTCAAAAGAATCAAAATAAAAAAAATAAGTGAATAAATGAATTACTGGAAGGAGAATGAAGAAACAGAACTACCAAAGCAGCCAATAGCAGCTGTTTATATGAAAATTCAACATCTCAAAAGAACTAAATAGTCTCTACAGACCGACGCTTGGGAATTCATTTGAAGTTTTCTAAATGACAGCTTTCTTTATGCAGGAAGGGGCATGTGTGTCATGTTATACAGGTGCAGGTTAGGGGACAGCTTGCAGGAGTTGACTTTCTGTCAACATAGGCATAAAACTCAGGTGTCAGGCATCTTTACCTGACGATCTTCTCTTCCAGCCAGAAATTCACATTTTTTAACAGCAAAAGATAGCATCATACCACGGATGAGCTAAATTTTTTTAGTTTTTGATCCCCCGTTCCTGGTGCAACCCTAGCTCCGTTCCTCACTTCCCTGACTCCAGAGTTACCTTGACCCCTCCAGCAGGTCTGTGCATCCTTTCCTCCTGTGTCCTTCTGGTCCTGGCTCTAACCCACAGGTATAAAATCAGTAACTTGTTTATTTGTTATTTATTCACTGTTCAGACTTTCCCTCCAATTATAAAAGTTGAACCTACAGGTCTTTATTATTTTTTTTCTACTAAACCTTTACCCCATTTTTTACACAACTATGTAATGTTGCCTTTTTTCTCAGTGTCCTGACACTTCTGCAGTTCTTCATGAAATGTTGAACAGTTGTCACCCTGCAGAAAAGCCGACCACTCCAACAAGTACTCAGCAAGGTAAGTGCGACCCTGGCACAGTTGATGGCGACTGCTTTGTCTCTCTCCAGGCTTAGCTCCAGTCACAGAGATAGAGTCCACACTGGGTGCCCTGATTGGTTGTCCACACTCACGAGTCCAAAGTGGAGGGCATTAACAACAACAACAACAAAAAGAGACAGAGGGTCAGGTGTTCATAACAAAGAGACACAAGACGGCAAACATTCCAGAAAGTTCTCACATCCCAGATCTCACAAAACCCACCTTGAAATTTTGAATTCACTACAATCACAGTGTAAAAGGGATATGCATCTATGAACAAGGTGTGTTCACTTGCTAGAAAGCCCAAGAATAGAGGTGAGAAAGCCAGAGCTTCAGCTGTGCGATTGGGTAAACCCAGTCCGCTGAGTAAACAAGCCTGGGACAATGGTGGACCCTGAGCCAGAGTTTACACATTGCAGCGCTCAGCAAAGGTGACTGGGTGACTCTTTTTCCCAGGTTGGCTTTGTCTCTGGGTGACCTTGAGTTTAGTGCAGGCCACATTAAGGAGAGGCAATTGCCTGCCGCTAAACAGCATGGCTGCCCTTGTTATCTCCAAGGCAAAGAGCAGCATCGTTGGAAGTTCCCATTTAAGGCATAAAGTGGGGCATGCGTAGAGCCAACTAAAACTGTTTGGTACTCTGTTAGGATCATGACAACAGAGCCACTGTACAGCCCACCCTTTGCCCAAAGCACAGTGTTAAAGTCCAACTCTAGAGACCCTGTCCTTTGCAGAAAGATCAGCTGCCTGGATGATCTGGTCAGGATTTCCCCCTTAATCTCTGTATATGACCCACTGTTATAGCTATTAACCTGCATCCGGTGGAAATTTCTGGAAACAGTATAGAAATGGTTTGAAATCAAAACACAGGGAACTCAGCCTGCCCTTATGATGTCAGTTTCTGTTTTAGTTTAAATATTTTTAGTGGAAAGCCAAGCTAAGCCAGGCTTCTTGTTTACAATGGGGCAGTGTTGAATGTGGGAAAGAGGACAATGCACTTACAGTAGAGTTACCACTGTGTGGTTGGTTCTGTCAAAGTTTCACATTGCAGCTCATTAACTGGATGTTCCTGACAGGGCCAGACTAGACAAGCTTCTCTACCCTGAGGGCACCAGTAGGCCAGGAGCCATCTCTTAGAGAGCCTGAACTCAGAGCTCTTTAGTGCTTTACTGCGGATCTCACAATCACTGGCTTTGTTACTCTGTCTCTCACACAATTAGCAAGACTTGGAATGTTCTATTCTATACGCCAATAAAAAAAGTGAATGCAGGAAAAAAGAAGTGAATACAGGGGCCATGCTTTTAAGTGAATTGAAGTGTTAGAGTTCAATGTAAAAAAAAAATCTATGTAACAAAGCAACGGACCAACCAACATTACTGGCTCTAGACATTTTCTAAACAAAAATCTTTTTAAAAAACCAGCAACTTGTTTGGAAGGGACAGCAGGACCATTTGTCTAAGAAAGGGGACTTGGCTATGTGAATCTATCATCTTTATTTAGACGACTTTTAAGGGTAGAGATGTGCTATAGTGGATGCTATGACAAAATAGCGAGCCTGAGCCATCTTTTGGCATCACCCCCTCTGTAACTTTGACATTCATGAGCACTTAAGGCATAGAGAGGTTTTTGTTTGCTTTATTTTGTTGTTTGTTTTGTGTTTCTAAATTAGCTGAATAGCCAGCTTAGATGTGTCCCAAGTATGAGTCAGCTCAGAGGCTCTTTTCAGGTGTCTGTGCTCACTAATGCCAATAGTTACTCGGCGCGGCTCTTCTTGTTTATTTAGTCATACTAAATAGTTGGCAAGGTCCGGGTTGTAGCCTCTGTGAAATCTGTGATTTCACAAGGACAAAACATTACATGATCACAAATGAGAAACAGCCAAAGAATAATACCCATTGGTTCAAATATGAAAGGAACTTAGGCACATAACAGATGCAAAATAACCCCCCAGTCTCCATTGTCACTGTAGTGACAATGCTTTCCATGTGAAAATAGTGCCCCCTGGTGCATGGACAGAGTTTTCATCTTCAGAACTGGCCAAGGAAAACGGACTTTTACAACTTGACCAACATCAGTGGCCTACTTATGGATATGATAGAGTCCTCAAAATTGTACTTTTCTGTTAAACATTCTTCTTTCTCTGTGTGTAAGACCACTCCCTGCCGATGGTCTTACATAAAATCAAGACTCTGTAGTCCCCATAAGATCTGTGGTCATGGGTGGTCTGACTTCGTGCAACCACAGACTCCTGGGAAAGTAAGACATGCTACTGAGGTTTCCTAGTTTCTAAGACCGAATCCATTATGTTTACACACTATGTCACCACCTACCTAGGCTCCACTGAACTTTCTGTGGAAAGATCCAATTTAGTTTTGGTTTTTCTTAGTTTCAGACTGTGTAGCTACTTTTGACCATTTCAGCATAAAGGGGACTGTGCTCTTCTTTCTAATGGTGGATTTCTTACAATTCTGATGTCAGTTCATTTGGGTAATTTCTGTGTGTAGTAAGGAATTTCAAGGTGGTGGTCCTCACATCAAGTCTTTTGGGGGGAAAGGTGTGGTGCAGTCCTTGCTCTCTGCATGACAAAATGCAAGTCTGGAAGTTTTCTGTAATAAAATAAGTCACCATCAGGTAAGCCTGTGATGAAAGACCAATCTGATTACAGCAAAGAGATGCTTCAGTTCCCGTCTTCCCAAATGCTTAATGTTCAGCCTTCTTTCTAAAAGAGGCAATGTTCGGCTTAGCCCTTTCATCTTTCTTCCCCTCATCCCCTCACCTCTTAGAAGATCCATAGCAGACAGGAGAGACGGTGTGCAAGTGGTTATTGCTGCTTCAGCACAGGCAAGGGAAATTAGCATCCACACTAACAGACGGGAGTTATTTGGCTAAGGTTATATGGGGCTGTACTGCGTAGACAGCGGGCAGCGTTTAGGTATTGCAATTTATGTTAACAAATTATGGTTCAAGCAGTTTTTCTTTATTTTATTTTATTTAATTAATTTATTCATATTACATATCAATGGTTATCCCATCCCTTGTACCCTCCCATTCCCCCTCCCTCCCATTTACCCCTTATTCCCCTCCCCTATAACTGTGACTGAGGGGGACCTCCTCCCCTTTTATATGCTCATAGGGTATCAAGTCTCTTCTTGGTAGCCTGATATCCTTCCTCTGAGTGCCACCAGGTCTCCCCATCCAGGGGACATGGTCAAATATGGGGCACCAGAGTTCGTGTGAAAGTCACACCCCACTCTCCACTCAACTGTGGAGAATGTCCTATCCGTTGGCTAGATCTGGGTAGGGGTTTGAGAGAAGCATGGGAGAATGGCAAAGTAGAAGGATCCAGAGGGTACTAAAAACCTACAAGAAGAACATTATCATAGGCAGATTTGGGCCCAGGGGTCCCTCTCAAACTATGGCACCAGCCAAGGACAATACAGGCATGTTTTCTTAAAAGCCCGAATTACTGCTGCCGGTGGGAAGATTCTCCACGATGTCCACCGTCAGGTGTCAGCTCACCGGGCCTTTCGATTTTCAGTTACTGATTTCATTGATTGGTCAGAGCACAGGGTGCCAGGGCCAGGCCTGAGAGGAATCTTACCAAAATGCTAGCCGCAAGCCCTTTCAGCTCCTTCACGCTTCGTCCTCCTTGTTTTCTGCACCTAGAACACCAAAGTTTCTCCATGCCTTCCTCACCTTGTTTCCCACAATGACCCTCTTCAGAAGTGTTCAGGCTAGGGCAGCGTGCCTCTCCCCATAGCGATCGACAGCCCTGATAGTCTGGCAAAGAGGCAATCACTTGAGATTGCTCGGTGGAAGACGCTGAAGTTTCTGCAGGACCTCACATGTCCTATAAGTCCCTTAGTGCTGGAACAGCCCCCCAATAGCAAGACTCCTGTCTTGGGAGTTGGAGCTGTTTATGTACCAGTCCCATTCATCCCTGCAACAAGTCACTCTTGCCCAAGGGACAAACTGACTAGCTTTCTTCAGAATCCCAGCAGTGGCAGAATTGTTTACAGTGCTGCTCCCACAACACCTGCTATTCAGGATCTTTTTCTCACACTGGCTGCCGTTCAATTCAGTTTTAGGCCAGCATCAGTGCCTTCTTTAGGAAGGTTGAAGCCAGGTTCACCTTTCTCCTTCCCCAAATAGAGCTAAGCACTGTGCACTGACTGTGCAATGAACTTCCGAATACAGCTCTCTCCTTCTTTGTTATCAGTAAACATCCCTTGGCCTTTTTTTCACTGCACTTTTTAAAAAAAGCAATTCTTCTGAATTGTGCATTTATTCTTTTTTGTTTTGTTTTGTTTTGATTTTGTTTGTTTGTTTTTTTCCCTTGTTTTTGTTGCTTTTTGAGGTAGGGTCTCTCTCTCTAGTCCTGTCTGTCCTGGAACTCACTATGTAGATCAGGCTGGTCTTGAACTCAGAGCCCTGCCTGCCTCTGCCTCCCAAGTGCTGGGGGATTAAAGGCCTGTGCCACCTCATGCTGCCATGCTGGGCCGGGCATTTGTTCTTAACACCATCATTCCACTGAGCACGTGTTAGCTTCTGGTACTGTTTGGTTTTCTCTGTCAATTCAATCTAAATCCACTGTATTGTGGTGCGCATTATGTAGGAAGGCAGCAAAAATTTCATGCTGAATTAAAAAGATTTTGAGCAATGTTATAGCTTTATCAACTAAAAGAACCTCTGGGAGCCTCCGTTACTGGATGTGATGAATTAACAGGGAATTGGGCTGTCAGATAAGGTCTAGAGAGCCCTCTTAAATTTAAATTGTAGACTACCTTATAATTGAATATGGGTTATACATAGAATAAAAAGTATATTGTTGACATGGCATTCAACTTTGATGGGGGGTCTTGTATAATTTCATTCTTCTTTGCTAACTCTGGAAGTCATTCTGGTGTTGTTTTTAAATTATCTGTATTATCAATTCGCCCGGCTAGCAATCGATCAAGACACAGACACTTGTTATATTTTAAAATAGACTTAGTTAACCTGGGGCAGGGCAGATAGCAATCCCCTAAACTACAATCCCATGGTGGAGCAGGTATGGGATACCTGCCTCAATCTCACGCCGGCTGCTTTTAATATTTTCTATCAAGCTACCTTCCATCCATAATCCCATGTATTTGCTAATGTTTTTCCATCTGGGTCCAATCTTCATCCACACCTGCCACGTGTTTCTCTTCCATCTAACCCATGGCAGCCTTCCTCTTCTCTTCTCCTCTGGTCCCTCTTCTTGTCCTTCCCAGGATCCTCTCTGTCTCTCTAGCCCGGGAAACTTAGCCACACCTATGTCATCCTCCCTGTCCAGACTGATGGCCTGTTATTGGTCAAAAGGTGGGTCACAGAGACAGCAAGTAGTAGTTAGCATCAAAATACCTTGACCATCCCCCAGCATTCTGCTGCGCACTTATCCTCTCATCTTAAACAATAGAAGCAACTAGAATGTGAAGCTGGCCTTCAGACACTAACAGGCAGCGTAAGGGTGTGATCTCTAAGAGAAGTGAATGCAAAAGGCACTCACAGCCAGCTAGCGCTTGCTGGAGAAAGGTCCCCAGCTTCAGCACTGCAGAGGAAACCCGTAGCATGGTAGTGTCTCAGAGTTGAGGTGACACATGAGAGTTTGGGGGGCACCTGGCTGCCTAGAATTTATGGGAAGGAATATCATGAAAGAGATTGACTCTTCACTTGGGTACTGGTTGGTGTGGAAAGGGTAAAAAAACACAACCATGGAGCAGGTGGGACAATTTTGGATCCTTGCTCAGGCAAGGCATGGTTATTGTTCCAGAGTGGCACAATCCCATAATGCCCACGGAGGGCAGGAATTGTCTGTCAACTTGGAGAAAAGCTCAAGACTCAATCATATATGCTACCTGTAAGAAACCCACTTAAAACATAACTACATTGTGTGAGCAGATTGGAAAAGTCACTCATGAGGGTCATAGGAAGCTGAGGTGACTGCAAACACAGGTCAAAGTGTGGGCAGTGATAAAGCGGGCTGTGAGGAGATGGCCATCACTTCTCAGTGAGCAAGGGTGGGGTGCAACTTCATGCAGCGTGTGCACTGTGCTCTCACCTCAATCTCAAGCAACTCCTTGACTGAGCCCTCCCCCCAAAACAGCCCTAATTATTTTCACAGCTAATATCAGAGCTTCAAAATACATACAATAAAAAATGACAGAATGATGTGAGGAACTGACAAATCCAGATCTATAGCTAAAAATTTCAATAGCCAAATGATATCAGAGAGAGTAAGCAGCAGGAAAAGCATCCACAAGTGTGAAGAGGACCGTGGACCAGCCTGGCCTCACTGCAGCTGGCAGAACCCTCAATCCTTCAAACAGCAGGAAAACATCAGTTCTAACCATTGACCAAGGTAGACCATACTCTGTGCCATAGAACAAGACTCAGTAAGTTTCAAATAATTTCAAAAATCACCTAATTACAATGGAAATGTTATAGTATGAAAAATCTCTATAAATGAAACAACACACTCCTAAAACAAGAAAACAGAACACCACCACCACCTACAAACCCTGTAAGTTAAAGAGTCACAAACAGTCATGAAGCATTTTCACACAATGAATGAAACTTCACGTACAATAAAACTTTTGGAACACAGACTGAGCAGGGGGGTTGTATAACCAGTCCTTTTTTTAATGTTATATAGAGTTTATTAAATGAGCATGGGGGGAGAAGGACAGGGGGAAGGGGTACCCCAGAGAGAGAGAGAGAGAGAGATGAGAGAGAGAAAGTGAAAAAGGGGGTAGAGGGAGAGAAAGAGTGTGTGGGGGGAGAGAGAGCTGTAGAACCAGTCTTAAGGCAGGAAATTAAGGGAGAAGCCACCAACCACTGACCACAGTACCTAAGAAACATGAGATAAAAACAAACCAAAACAAAAGCAAGCAGGAGAAAAGAGCAGAAATCAACAGAAGAGAAGGACGAGAAATCAATGAAACCAAATATTTATTCCTCAAGAAGATCAATAAAAAAATCAATAAATGTCTCGTCAGATTGTTCTGGAACAAAAGCAAAAAGGAGACACTACTTACCATCATCAGGGCTGAGGGTGGTGGCACTACTGTAGACCTTACAGAATTTTGTCCTCTTAACAACCAGCACGCGACATGGGCCACAGCATGAGACATGTGTAGTTCTGGCTGTCTTGGAACTTACTCTGTAGACCAGGCTGGCATTGAACTCAGAGATCAACCTGCATCTGCCACCTCACTGCTGGTATTAAAGGTGTGTATTAGCACCACCGTCCAGCTCAGTTTTCTCTTTCTATCATGTGGATTTTGGGGGTTGAACTCAGGCCATCAGGCTTGGCTGAACCATCTCACCAGTTTCTTACAGGTATTTGAAAGAAACTATAATTTCATGCCTATATCATCTTAAGTAAGAAGGATAAATCATTTGAAAGACATATGCTATGAAAGTTCATGAGAGAGAGGAGAGGAGAGGAGGAGAAGACAGTGACAGCTAAGTGGGGTTTAGTCTAGAAATGCACAAATAGTTCTAACATTTGAAAACCAATTCAATTCATCACACTAACAAACCAAATAAGAGGAAAAAAAAATATGATTGTCATAGGTACTTTTCTGCTGCTGTGCCAAAAGACCACGGCCAAGGCAACTTATAAAAGAAAGCTATGGCTTCAGAGGGGGAGAGTTCATGAGGTAGAGAGAAGTAACCGTTGAAAGCTCACATCTTGATCCATGACTACATGGTAGACAGAGAGACTCTAGGAATCATAGTCTATAATCTAAATCCTCAAGGCCCAGTGACACACCTCCTCGTCCGTTCCAAATAGTTCCACCCATCAGGACCAAGCACTCCAACAGAGGAGGGCCATTCTCATCCGGCGCAGCACAATCAGATCAACCCATGCCCAAAACTCCCTGCCAGCCAGTCTCCCACATTTGTTCATGGTAGAAAGCCTCAAAACTATTTACAGAAGTAACTGCTGTTTCAGGTGAGTGTACACCAAGGCTGTGGTTGCCAGTCGAGTGAGGGTGCATGTGCAAAGAGTAAGAGCAGTGCAAGGTTTATCTTCTTACCAATCAATATTGTTGAGAAAATAAATATTAGTAAAAGGAATACATATTGAAAAGGAGGAAATAAAATAATCTTTATTGATAGAAAGTGTGACTGTACATGCAGACATTCCTAAGGAATTTAAAAGAAAACTCCTGAAATGTGAGAATTTAGCAACGCCACAGAATATAATCTCAATGCACTAGTTGCAATGAACAACTAGAATTGAGAATTTTTGTTTTGTTTTGTTTTGTTTGTTTTGCTTTTTGAGACAGGGTTTCTCTGTGTAGCCTTGGCTGTCCTGGACTCGCTTTGTAGGCTAGGCTGGCCTCGAACTCACAGAGATCTGCCTGCCTCTGCCTCCCCAGTGCTGGGATTTCAGGCGTGCGTCAACATGCCCTGCTAGAATTGAGAATTTTAATGATGTCATTTTCTCTCACACAAGAGAAGTAATTTGGCACACATCTATCTAAGTATGTGTAGGATTTTACATTGATGAAAGATCTAACTATATTAAAGGACACATATGTATATATACATATGTATACACATGTGTGTTCCTATGTGTGGGTGCTTGGACACATTTGTCTGAGTTTGGGAGTCAGAGGGCAGTCTTGAGGTCACTCCTCAGGTGCCTTTCACCTTTCCTTGAGTCAGGTCTGTCGTTGGCCTGATGTTTGCTACATAAGCCAGCAAACTTCCTGGAATCCCCTGACTTTCCCTTCTATCTCACATAGCACACTTTAAAAAACTGTCTCTTAGCCTGGCCATCGTGGCGCAGGCCTTTCATCCCAGCACTCGGGAGGCAGAGGCAGGCGGATCTCTATGAGTTCGAGGCCAGCCTGGTCTACAAAATGAGTCCAGGACAGCCAAGGCTACACAGAGAAACCCTGTCTCAAAAAACAAAACAAAACAAAACAAAACAAAAAACCCAACTAAATGAATAAATAAATAATGTCTTTTTCATTTTCTTTAATACCAGCACAGCAAAAACTGTGGTCACTGAGGAGGGATTTGCAGCAGGGATACAGAGCAATGGGGATCATTAGTCATTAATCATTCAATCCTCCCACTAGAAATTTCCAGTGTTTGCTATCTTATTTGTAAATCTCAGACCATATGTTATTTTTTTCTTTCCTCTACTGTTCCTATGTAAAAAATATTTTTTGTTGTTTCTTTTTATCAGTTTTTCAAGGCAGGGTTTCTCTGTGTAGCCTTGGCTGTCGTGAACTCTCTTTGTAGACCAGGCTGGCCTCAAACTCACAGCAATCCGCCTGCCTCTGCTTCCCAAGTGCTGAGATTAAAGGCGTGCACCACCACGCTCAGCGTAAAAAAGTTTTTAATTTATTCAGATTACATTTAAATTGTTATCCTCTCACTTGTATCTTTCTCCATTCCTCCTTCCCTCTCTCTTTAACCCTATTCTGCTCCTCTAGATCTGTGACAGAAGGGGACCTCCTTCCCCATCCTATGGTCATAGGGTATCAGGTCTCATCTTGGCAGCCTGTTTATTCTTTCTCTGAGTGCCACCAGGCCTTCCCACCAAGGGGAAGTGGTCAAATATGGGGCACCAGAGTTCATGTCAGAGTCAGTCGCTGCTCTCCACACAACTGTGGAGAATGTGCTGTCCATTGGCTGGATCTGAGAAGGGGTTCAATGTTTACTGCATGTATTGTCCTTGGTTAGTGCAGTAGGTTGAGCAAAACCCCCCTGGGTCCAGATCCACCAGCCTTAATGGTCTTCTTGCAGGTTTCTAGGACCTTCTGAATCCTTCTATTTCCCCATTCTCCCATATTCTCTCACTTAGAGTCCCAATAAGAAGTCCCCGCATCTATCCTATGTAAAATTTTAAGTGGAGTTCTGTAGCTGCCTTTTCTCCTTTCTCGTATTTTCTTAAGCTCCTTAATCAAAGTATTTTAGTGTGTGTGTGTGTGTGTGTGTGTGTGTGTGTGTGTAACACACACGTGTATTCTGTATGTTTGAGTACAGGCTCACAGATGTCATCTGATGCACATGTGACCCACGCATGTGGAGGTCAAAGGACAACTTATCTTCTTTGAGGCAGGGCCTTTTCTTGCTCACTGCTGTGTTCATAGCTCACAGCTGGCCAGAAGCTTCCATGGATTATTTTGCCTGCACCTTTCTCTCTCCTTAGGAGCATTGGGATTCCAATGTCTGTTCATGCGTGCTGCATTTTATGTGGGCTCTGGGGATTACATATCAGGTTGTGATGCTTGCACAGAAGATGATTCACAAAATATATTCTTTTTTCTTTTCTTTTGGTTTTTCCAGACAGGGTTTCTCTGTGTAACCTTGGCTGTCCTGGACTAACTTTGTAGACCAGGCTGGCCTTGACTTCACAGAGATCTGCCTGTCTCTGCCTCCCAAGTGCTGGGATTAAAGGCATGCATCACCACCGGCCAGCACACAAATATATTCTTTTTTAAAATATTTATGTATTTATTTATTATGTATACAATGTTCTGTCTGCATGTACACCTACAAGCCAGAAGAGGGCATCAGATCGCATTATAGATGGTTGTGAGCCACCATGTGGTTGCTGGGAATTGAACTCAGGACCTTTAGGAAGAGCAAGCGGTGCTCTTAACCACTGAGCCATCTCTCCAGCCCCACAAATATATTCTTAAAGATAATTTTCTTTAGCCGGGTATGATGGCACACACCTATAATCCAGCACTCGGGAGGCAGAGGCAGGTGGATCACTGTGAGTTCAAGGCCCGCCTGGTCTAAAAAACGGGTCCAGGACAGGCAAGGCTACACAGAGAAACCCTGTCTCAAAAAACAAAAACAAAAACAAAAACAAAAAACAAAAACAAAAACAAA
Organism: Acomys minous; assembly: GCF_964271855.1. Classification (NCBI taxonomy): domain Eukaryota; kingdom Metazoa; phylum Chordata; class Mammalia; order Rodentia; family Muridae; genus Acomys; species Acomys minous. Next base: position 76,774,730 of record NC_140486.1, on the reverse strand, counting down.
AACAAAACAAAACCCCAATCCCCTCCCAAAAAGATAGTTTTCTTGGTAAAGCATTTTAGAGGGAGAAAGAGGAAAATTGCCTCAGTTTGGAATATTATGTGATGATCCTAATGACTTTGAATAGCTGTTGTAAACTTCTAAAATGTAAGATATTCTTGTAAATTTTTTCTGGCAATAGCAATCTTGTGGGATTGAAGAACCTGACCAAGGGAGGCCACTAGAAGGCCTTCCTCATGGCGGGCAAACTATTGTACAGAAGCCCTCTATCAGCTATTCCCTGTTTACTGGACAGTTAGTGAACACCTGCTGTGATCCAGGCACAGCTGGACACTGAGACATGAAGAAAAACCATATTTGGCTCCTATTCTCTAATTACCCAGTTCAGGGACATACCAACATATAAACACACACATGACATATAAAGTGACTGGGGAATGTTTAACTGGCCAGACAAACAAGTTTTGGGACAGAACCTACAATTCAAATATTGTGTCCACTCTTCCAAGTCCAGCCTCAGCCATGACAGCTGTCTGTGAACAGTACAGATGATGAGATGAAACTAGACAGCTTGCCAAATATTTTAACATTTTTACAATGTGTGTCACCATGGTATGTTGGAAAAATTTTAATGCATGCACACAACTTCAGGGTACTAATGGGTTGTGTCCTGTTTTGTTTTGTTGTCAACTTGACACAAGCTGGAGTCATTTGGGAACCTGTGGAACCATTTCTCGGTTAACGGTTGATATGGGAGGCCGCAGCTCACTGTGGGTGGTGCCATCTCTGGGCAGGTGGCCTGTACTGTGTAAGAAAGCAGGCTGAGCAAGTCATGGGAAGCAAGCCAGAAAGCCACACTCCTTCACGGTTTCTTCTTAGGTTCCTGTCTCCAGGTTCCTGCCCTGAGTTCCTTTCATGATGGCCTATGATGTGGAACCCTAAGCTGAAATAAACCCTTTCCTCTCCAAATGGCTTTTGGTTGCAGTGTTTTATCACAATAGAAACCCTCACTAAGATGGGTAGACACTATTTGTAACTAGTAGACTACTGTGAATTCTTTGAGGAATTGGCACAACAATACAATGCTATGAAGATTAGGCATACAGTGCAAATGGAGTTCTTAGCCCCACCTCTGGTCTGGTGTAGTTCTAGCCAAGAGCTATCTTCATTTGAAAGAATGTGATTTATACATTGCAATGCTTGGACATGACAGTAGAGGGCGCACATACATTGGGAACGACTCTTGAGAAGTCTTAGCTTTCAGATAGAGATGACTTGGGAAGACCCACGTTACCTGGTACTGGCACATACTACTATGGTTCTGTGTGTGTGTGTGTGTGTGTGTGTGTGTGTGTGTGTGTGTGTGTGTGTGTGTGTGTGTGTGTGTGTGTGTGTGTTGTGTTTGTGCATCATCCAAGTCCAACTCAAGCAATGTAACGGAGGAAACTTGGAGAAATGAGATAATGTTCTACCAAAGATGAACCAGAAACGTGAGGAGATGTTGCCGACTTCTCGTTCTGGCAACAACAGTGATACCACCCCAACCCCCACCCCTCTCTCTGTTGCCTCCGAAATAAGTAGCTGTCTTCGTTAGGATCAAAAAGTACAGTCAACTGAATAGATATGCAATCCATTCTGCTTCTTGTTTGCAAGAGTGACACTTTCTGCTGCCCTGGGCGCTTCCTCGATGTCTACTCACTAACTATAATAAGGAAGAGGAGAAAGGTGGAGGATCAACCTTTGACCTCCAAAGTTCCTTAGAACTTGACAGATAATTCTGTTACCAACGGCTATTGCTGACTGGACATTCCCCCATCTCGCTCCCTACATCACACCTCTGATCATCCCAGGCATTTTATATGGAATCTCTATTTCCATTTCCCCAGAAGGGAATTTGGCACTCAGAGAGTTTAGGCAGGATGCACTAACCAGAAAGAGGCAAGCGGAACCCAAACTCGCTGTCCTGAAGGCCTACGATCAAGATGTTCCCTTGTGGGAGAGGACAACAGAGCATCCAGCATGAAGTTTCCTAATCCAGCACAGGCTGGTGTCTTCTGGGGAGGAGAGGGGAGTCTGTGGGGGCTCTTAAGTTCGAGATTCTTCACAGGAAATTCATTTTAGAGCTTACTTTGCTTGTTTTCCTTGGATATTTTTTTCTTTGTTTAGCTCTAAGGTGGCCCAGGACAATGGAGGGGCTTGCTTTGAAAACAGAGACGCACGGTGCATTCATGCCCTTTTGGAGATGCCTCCATAAGGTAGACCAGAGGATGCAGGCAGATACTTCACTCACGAAAGTTACTCTTTTAAAAGAGACCTCCTCAGGAATATCTTTGGGGGGCTTTGCGGGGGGAGGAGGAATATCCCTTGGGTAATGTGGCTGGCTGCAGTGGGAGGGATTGTGTACAGCAGGCGCTCTCGTCATCTGGAGACCTCCACACAAGGGACCCCAATATATCTCCAGAAGTTTCGAGAGATTAAACTCCTTTTATAATCTTTTGCTTTTCAGTAGGTTGGTATTTGCACTTGTTACCAAGGAAATTCTGAGCAATATAGTGGATGCTTTAACACATAGCAGAGGAGGCAGAGCCAGACGATAGCATCAGATGGGGTCTTCATCTCACATGCTTTAAAACGGTTAAGTGCTATTTAACTGAAGAATATTATTGATGAAGTGCTTAAAATCTCAGACTTTCAAGGTACATCTATTTCATAGTATATATGGTGACGTTACATACATGGACCTCTCAAGGAAAAGCTCTTGTTTCATTGTCTGAGCCACCGAAGTGAGCCTGTCATGACAGAAAAGCTGAAAAAAACCAATATGCGGAAACTTTTCCTCCCCACCAAGAGCTCCACAGCATGTAAGAGGCCCTGGAGATGTTACCAGATGTGGATTTCTGCCATTGTGCATGAATTGTACCAGCCTTCAGAATGTCTGCACAATTCAGTGGACAAATGATTTCCAGATGACCCTGCACTACAAACCACGTATGGCTAAGAGTTCTACTCAAAATACAAGCTACAAAGGGCTAGAGTAACCCCATGGCAGAGTTCTTGCCTAGCATGTCCAAGGCCCTGGGTTTCATCCACAACCCTGAAGAGGAAAGGCACACAAAGAAAAACACAAGGCTGACCAATGGGGTTGCTGTGTGTATATATATGATATATATCATATAATATATGATATATATATATATATATATATATATATATATATATATATATATATATATGGTCTTAGAAGGTTTCAGGTTCTACAGTGCAGTTGCTGCTAAGAATCTACCACTTCCCCAGTGTGAGTGGGATTTCAAAGAACGACTTTGTTAGCCAAAAGGCTATAACTTTTCCCCTTCAGCTGCATAGTGACATCAGTCTGAATCTTCTTCAAAAACCTCAACCACAAGGATGTTTTACAATATATTTAATGCAGGAGCAGATATTAGAGAGACTTAAAGACTATAACTCCGGTCGGGAGAGGTGGAGAAAGCCTGTAAGCCAAGCACTTGGAAGATGGAGGCAGGAGGCTCAGGAGGCTCACTATTACATAGTGAATTTGAGGCCAGCCTGAGCTGCTTGAGACCCTAAAGCCGCTCTCCTCACTGCACTTTTACGCTGGAAGACCTTCTTGTTGTTCATAAACCATGCTCATTTTAACGTAGAATGGGAAGATTATTGGAAGCTTGAATAACTTACCTCAGATTTGAGTTTTAATAGAATGAATGCTTATTGCAAAATTGTGATACACAAACATGGGTTCGAAATGACTTTTAAAGTACTAAGGTATCTAAAGAGCTGTTTGGGAACAATTAGAATAGTTACAAAGAGAAAGAAAGCACGCCCCTGTTTTGTGCAGCAGGCACTCAACAGTTAAATAAGAACACAAAAGCCAATGTGACTAATACTCTAAGGCAGGAAGTAAAAGTGTCAAACAAGTGGTCTCTGCCTTTGCCGCTCAGGATGATAGCCACTAGCCACCTTTAGACACTAGAAAGAAATCGAGTGTCAGCTGAGATCTGTCAGTGCCCTTACACAGGAGACTTTAGGTATTCAATATGAACAAACACAAAGTATCCTCATATCCAGAAATGTTACTATGTTGTACAAATTGGGGTATTTGGGGGATTAAAGCTAATTTCCCCTATTTAAATGTGGCTCAGTGGGTGAAGTGCTTACATGCAAGTAGGAGGGTTTCAGTTTGGATTTCAGGAGCCCATGTGACACTGGATGTGACAGTGGCATGGCAAGATGAGAGATCGGGGGAAACCCCCAGAAGCTCTCAGGCCACCCTGGTTGACTCAGTATCAGCAGAAGACCCTTTCTCAAACAGGGTCAAAGGCCAAGTGGCATGCCAGCCTCCCACATGCCCTGCACACATGCGCACATCCACATACATACCCAGGGAGGGATGGAGGGAGGGAGGGAGGGAGGGAGGGAAGAGAGAGACAGAATAAGAACATGAAGGGACTCAGAAAATGCAAGGGGAGCGGTCCATTTCTCTCAGACAAGAATATTAACGTAACTTCAAAGTAGGAAGAACTGCTGTGGGTTTGGGGCGTTGTTGGGGCTAGGGTCTCACTGTGTGGGGTAGCTGGAGAGGAGAGGCAGGGAGGGAACATCAGTCGTGAGTGATGGCAATGCTAAGCAGACTTGTTTGAGTTGCACCGCTGTTTTCTAGGTGGGAGAAACATTTCCTGGGTAACTAAACCGAACTTTGGGTGCTAAGAATATGGCCCTGTACGTGTGTAAGCAGTGACTGGCTCGTAGGAGACAACTGGAATTTTCTAGCAGTTTATGGGCTGTCTGAACTAGGACTTTCTTTGTGTGGGAACTGAGCAACATTAGCTTCTAGAAAGTTCCCTGTGGCTAGACATCCAGGACCAGGCGTGCTGGGCGTGTGAATGCGTAGTGATAAAGTTGAACACAATGACATACTTATCTCCTGGGAGAGAAGAAGGCAGGTGCCGCACCTGTGTGATGGCTGGCATTTGCCTCCGGCTACTACCCTAGACACGTGTGTGTCCAGATGGGGCATTGCTTTCTGCCTTGTTGTTTGCTGACTTATTTTGCCAAGCCTTTGTAGAATTTTTCCTGTTTGAGATATTAATGTCTAAGGTGATGAGCTGAAAAGCCCATGAAACCCGAGTGACAACATAAAAGCTGCCTGTCTCGGCCCAGTGGCTACATCCGTGGTAACTTTGCTCCCCAGCCTGGTCCTCCAGTGTCTCCACCCAGCTCGGTGGTTCTAAAACAGACCTGTGACACAAAGAGGGACGCACACAGCACAGCTCCCAGGACAAGGCAGAGAGGCCAGAGAAGGCAGTCAATAAGAACCTCCTCAGGAGTTGGCCCAAAGCTCTGAGTGAGGCTGTCCTCTCATAGGAGAGCAGACCCTGCTTGCAGGTTAGTGTGTTGGTCCAGGTTGCTTAGCCCTCCCTTTCCAGGGCTGGCTCACCAGAAAGATTGGACTTTTGGTGAGGAAAAGCCCTGAAAAAAAAAAGTGTGTAGCCCTTATTCAACATATTCTGGTACTCTTGGGCCACCTGCATTTGTGAGAGTGGCTACTCGGATGGGGGCGGTGCTCCGCAAAGAGGGCGGTGCTTCAGCCTGGCGTTGTTAAGAATTTCTAGAATAAAGTAGGTGGGAACCCAATAAAGTCCCAGAGACTCAAACACTGACGCACAGGAAAGCCTCAAGTGGGTGGAGAAATGCAAATCCTCTAGTGGCATGGCGTCAGCGGCTGCGGACCCTGACTTTGGACTTGTGCAGCGCCAGCACTTGGAAGGAGGGAGAGCCAGGTAAGGCCAGGCAGCCCGCGTCTGGGTGTGGCCCCTCCTCGGGAGGAAATACTCCCGGCAGGATGCCTGGGGCTTCTTTCTGCAATTGTCATTGTGTCGCCTCATTTTTAACATGCCCGGGGAGGGAAGGGATGCCTATAGAAAGAAGGGTCGTACTCTTCCATCTTACACTCAAATTACCAAGTGAGGAAAAGTCCTTCTAATACTTGTAAGTGGAGTTCTGGCTCGGATCTTTACGAAGGAAGGGGGAGAAAGGCATCGTCCTGAGGCTGAGGGTCGGGGGCTGTGTCTGCTGCGGAGGTATGTCAGCTGAGGGCTGCAAGAGAGCCCTCCTCATTTTCGTTAGCCAGAGGAGAGCTGTGATATCTGATCCCGAGGCTGGAATAATTGGGGTTCGGAGAAATAGCACCCAGCTAGGGTGGCTGGGACTTGTGGCTTTGAGAAGTGTGAGTGATGCTGCAGGGTACGTTGTCGTACCTTTTTCAAAGGGGTCAAAGAGTCAACACAGCGCTGCTGCTGCTGCTGCTGCTGCTGACTCCTGGCAGATGGGCCGAAATGCTAGGAGGGAGAGGTCAGACCACCAAGTTTTAGATGGAGTTTTTGAGGCAAGACAATGACCCCCCAGAGAGTGCAAACGGAGACACCCCGCTGGAGTTCTAAAGACAAAACAACAGTAACAACAACACGGGGGGGGGGCGCACCCCAAGGCACTTTACTTAATTAAGGTTTTATTTTATGTTTTAGAAAAGTAAGTTTAAAAGCAAGTTATCAAACACGCTCATCCGATACGCTCCGAATCTCCTATTCTTCCTCGCAACTTTTTATGTGCTGTTTGGATTGTTGTTTGTTTTAAACCCATTGAGTTCACTTAATGCTATCTGCATGTGCTTGGGTGGTGGTGTAGGGCAGTGTAGTGGAGGGACAATACACCTGGCAGCTTCAGGGACTTCATCCCGGAGGAAAATTCACTCCCCAGCCCCACCCCTGCCCCCCAACCCCAGCAACTATCTACTTGCCAATAGCTCCTCAGCCAGGGCTGGGACTTCCTGAGCCTCCAGCAAGGTCTGAAGGTTTCAGGTCCAGGGGCCGCCTCTCTGGCCCTCAGAGATGCCTGCTGTCCCCCTGCCTATTCGGCCCCTCAGGAAGGCCAGTACCTTCATCGAACAAGCACTGTGGAGCAGTCACCACATACGTATGACGCTAGCTGTGAGTGCTCAGGAAGATAAAGTCATATGCAAGTTCAAGGTGGTTTCTCTCCCTATTTTCTTCTGAGTGAAACGCAACTTAAAAAAAACATACTATATAGCATTTAGAGGAAACTCAAGGAAAAGATGTTTTAAAAATGTTCCCACTGAAATCCGAAGACTGTTCTATAAGCAAAAGGAAATTTGCCAAATCTCCAAGATGTGTTGAAATTGTGTGGTGATTTACTGTGTGAAAGTTTTTCCTTTGGCTTGGCTTGATTGGTGTTACTAATCAAGAAGTCTGCATCCCAAGGGAGCAAAAACAGTAGCTTCAGGGGGATTAATTCCTAAAGATGTTTTTCTAAGGGAGGAAGTACATGTGCAGCCTCTGTGCCGGCCCGATGGACCATCTATAAGCTATAGGAGAGGAACACACACGTCTCTGTGTGTTGGTTATATAACTGGGATAGTTTATTCTACTTTAATGACCTTGAAGCTCAATCACTGTCTGATACAAGGTAGCCTTTGTATCTAAAAATGCTTTGCCCAACCATACATGACTAGAGAAAAGTAAAAAACGCTGATAGGTTTACAAACATTTTCACTGGTATGACTAGAACCCAGGAGAGACACATGCGTGTAATTCCTCAGGAAGCTGCCCCAGAACTGGGCTCTAGGCAGGTTTGTAAAACTGAGTGTAAAGTCTGGACAAGTACGGAAAACAAAAACAAAAACACTCACCAGGCTTGAATATTTTCAAGTAAAAGAAGCTTTGGGGAAGAGGTGAATGTGTAAGCCTTGGGGGGTACAGTCAGTGTGGAATACTGATTTACCCTGAGCTTGCTGGGAGGGTGTGTGGGGGTGTGGGGGTGGGGAGGAGGGGTGGGGGTTGGCGGGAGCAGCTTGTTTATAGTACAGGTTCTTGTGCTAAGATGAGTCTGTATGGGCAGCTGGGTAGGGTAGGGTTTGGGGTGTTTGGGGAGGAGGGTGGGACTTCCTGGAGCAGGAGCATAGGAGGTCACGGTAGGGCAAGGAAGGATGTGGTTGAGGCAGAGGAAGAAAGCTGTCCTGCACAAGGGATAACTTAAAAAAAAAACACCACGAGGAATCGCTGGACACTGAGCTCTAGATGTATTTCCTCGTCCCTCCCTTCTTCGAGAATCTATAAAAGTTGGTTTTAAGTGCTGGCTAAGAGCTGATGGAGGTCTGACGCAAGAAGAAAATCTGTCTTATGGCTCCTAGTGGCCACTGTTTTAAACGTCTAATTGTACTCTTTCTTCCCTTATAGCATGACCCAGTGGAATCAAGTCCAACAATTAGAAATCAAGTTTTTGGAGCAAATAGATCAGTTTTACGATGACAACTTTCCTATGGAGATCCGGCATCTGCTGGCCCAGTGGATTGAGAATCAAGACTGGTAGGCTCAGACGTGCTTCCCGGAAGGTGGAGGGCAAATGTTCTGTGTTCTAGTCATCCAAGGCTGGTAGGCTCAGACGTGCTTCCCGGAAGGTGGAGGGCAAATGCTCTGTGTTCTAGTCATGTACATGTACTCTATGGTCTGTTTTTTACTCAGTAGATGCATTCATATATATACATATATATTATATACGTATATTATACACACACACACACACACACACACACACACACACACACATATATATATATATATATATATATATATATATATATATAATGACTTCAAGGTTCCAGAAATTCATCTCAAAGGCAAGAAACCATCGTCCATTCTGGTTTTGCCCATTATGGATGGAACCTGAGTGGAATTTAATGCAGTCTTATTGTAACTGTCTTAGTTACTGTTCTATGGCTACGAAGAGACACCATGACCAGAAGAACCTTTATAAGAGTTTTGTTGAGGGCTGGCTTACAGTTTCAGAGGCTTCGCCTGTTATCATCATGACAGGGAGCACAGAGGCACACATGGCACTGGAGCAGTAGCTGGGAGCTACACCCTGGTCTGCTGACAGACAGACAGACAGGCAGACACAGACAGACAGACGCACACATGCCTGCACGCACGCACCCATGCATGCTTGTATCACCAGTGTCACCCCAGTGGCACATTCCTCCAACAAGGTCATACCTTCTAATCCTTTCAAACATTGCTACTCCATGGTGACTAAACATTTGAATATACGAGCCTGTGGGGACCATTTTTATTCAAACCAACACACCGATGTTTTAGGCCTAAGAAGTCCCACAGAAACAAGCCTATTAACCATGTCAATTCCATTATCATCGACTCGATGGCAGTAAACATGTTTTTAGGAATCCTTTTCCACCTTCAGTGAGAAACAGTCACATCTCAAACACACCATGTCCTGCCCCCCACTTATTTTCAGTGAGCTCCTCCCTGGCTGCCTGTGTTACAGTTAGAGCAGGGTGCAGGCAAACAGCAAGCTCAGAGTTTACTGTACCAAGAGCCTTGGCACATGAAAAATAACTAAGTTTCTTCAATATGAACATGAAACTCTTTGGTTAATAGACATTGTGCAAAGCTGTATTTACCCTATATAATTAAACTTTTCTTTTTGCTTTAGTCATCTTTCCTGTTGCATAAGAATATAAACAACAGAAAGAAAGGATTTTTTTTATCACTTTTGACTCTGTGGTTTAGAAGTGTTGGCTCTATTTGCGTTGTTCTGCAATTCACTTTACCTATCTGCGCACCATGGTCATCTCAGTCTGATGTTCTGGCTCATCAAACAGTAACCCTGCTCCTCAAAACTCTGTTCCGTTCTCTTCTTTTTCCTCTGAATCTGAGGAGGCACTTTATATGAGGAAATCGTATATATTTTCTTTTGTGGCTGAATTATCTCACCGAATTCCATGTTTTCCAGATTCATTGCTTTCACTGCACACACCAGAATTTTATTCAGGTTTGATGCAGGGTGTATGTCATTGTGTGTCGGATCCATTGGCTTACTGATGGACTTCAGGGTTGTTCTTCCTTTATGCCATTGGCAACATCGCTGTCTGAGCGGCCAGATGACAACAGCTGGTCTCACCCTTGCTGTTTGCACATAGACCTAAATACAGGGCTATTGGATCATGCCGTAATCGTATGAACTATAAGAAACATTTACACTGTTGACAGTTGTACCATTTTACACTCTCATCAGCAATATATAAAGGCTCTCCCATTCCTTGCTATTCTCTCCAAGACTTATATTCTAATTTTTATTTAGATAATTTTTAATAATAGCCATCCCAATGAGGATGCAGTGGTGTCTTATTGTAGTTTTGATTTATGAAATTCTAATGATGTTGAACAGTTTTCCATGTATTCAACTTTTAAAACATCTAGATGCTTATCACCGTAGGATAAATCTGGCATTTACAATGTATGTGATAAAGAAGTAAATGTTTTATTAACTGTTCATTATGAATAGTACCACCTTTGATGTTTTTATTTATTCATTTTTAGGGAAATGGCTTCTAACAATGAAACCATGGCAACAATCCTCCTTCAGAACTTGCTAATCCAGCTGGACGAGCAGTTGGGTCGCGTTTCCAAAGAGAAAAACCTGCTACTGATCCACAATCTAAAGAGAATTCGAAAAGTTCTTCAGGTAAGAGTGCATCCTACTTTTAAAAATGCATGTACAAGTCTTACATTTGGGAGAAATTTTGAATATGTGTCCTTAAATTACTTTAAAAACAGATTTGTTTCTTCAGCCATTAAATTTCTTCTGCTCAGTTTTTTAAACTATATTTTCAAAAACCTTTGAGTCTAAGAGTCTATGGAAGTGAGAAGAAGTGTGTGTGTGTGTGTGTGTGTGTGTGTGTGTGTGTGGCTTATTTCCTAAATTCAGTCTCATAGAAACAGATGCTCATGGCTGGTCACTGACCTTTCTGTGCCTTCATCTCTTACATAACAGTCAACTTAAAGTTCATTTGTTAAGTGTGAACATCATGGTGTATGCTGTAATTGATTAAGTAGTCTTAACACATACTCTTATTAGCTTTCAGTCAAAGACTTGAGGACTAATTAAGTATAATTCTACGGATTTTAACCAATGCACAATGCCAGGCCTACTGTTACGGCATTCTACAAGTTTCCTAGTGGATGAGTCTCCTGAGTGTCACTCATTTCCCCCTCCCCCTCTTCACACTGAGCACCTGCAATTAGTAGCCATTTCCTTTCTGAAGTTTGCCTATTCTTTAAAGTCTTACAGTTACAAACATACAGCTTTGGCTTTTTAAACGGTTGGCTTCTTTCACTTAGCAGCAAGCACTGTGACAGCCCGTTTTCATGGTGTGATAGCTTTATTGTTAATCACTAAATAATATCCCAGTATATTTATTTTATTCATTCTAAATAAAGCTACTGTTAGGAATTACACCTGGGTTTTTGCAGGGTTCTAAGCTTTCATTTCGTTTGAGTCATTACTCAAAACCATAATTTCTATGTTGCTATTCTCGGACTTTCTGTTTTCCCTTATTCAACTTCCTCTCTTTCTCCTTCAGATAGAATGATGTTTATTCATAATAGAAATTGAAAAAACATTAAAAAAATACAAAGAAAGCTAGAAACAACTCCAAGCCTAATTCTTAGATAAAATCTTGCTAATATTTGATAAGCATCAGTCCAGACACTTGTCTATACACATATATTTGGAGATAGCTCAGTAAATTGCAACCACCGCCTGTAACCGTCCTCACTGGCAGGCATCCTGTACGTGTGCAGAAGGAGGGTGAGACTGTTAGCCCTACACACACACACACACACACACACACACACACACACACACACTTCCCATGTCCTTCCCTTCCCTCCCTTTTATCAACCTGTAATTTTTTTTTTTTTGAGACAGTGTCCTGGATCTCTCTCTGTAGACTAGGCTGGCCTTGAACTCAGCTATCCACCTGCCTCTGCCTCCTGAGTTCTGAAGCTAAAGGCGTGTCCCGACATGCCTAGCCTGTAATTCCTACATTTTTTTTTTTGGTCGGAAGAATATAATCTCTATCAAAGGAAGGGCTTTGCTCCCTTTATTCTTATATTCTCATGACTACACAGTGCCTAAGCACACAATAGGTGCTCAGTAAACAGGTTTTAATAAATACTAATATTGGATTACTTGGAGTAAAAGTAGAATGGTATTATATGTGCTTCTGAAAATAAATTTTTATTTGTAATGATGGAATATTAAAAGTTGTTTATCAAATAAATCTTTCCTCACCTCCAGAAAGAATTTTTCAATCCCTCTCAAGTTAATGAATCTATGAAAAGCATAAAATAGTGGAGTATATGTACTTTCTCTTAAACTACGTTTTGGCTGTTAGACAAAGTTATCTGTTGGCTTAAAGATATTAAATGTGAGGAAACCTGTCAAACTGCAATCTTCATTTTTTAAGTTTTTATATTTAATTGCATTCAGTGCACACAAGAACATTTTACTATTGGCTCTTCATTCATAAAATTCTAAATTTTTAATTTTTTTTTGTTTTTTCATTTTCTTTTTGTTTTTTTGAGACAAGGTTTCTCTCTGTAGCCTTGGCTGTCCTGGGATGCACTCTGTAGACCAGGCTGGCCTCGAACTCACTAAAATCCACCTGCCTCTGCCTTCTGAGTACTTGGACTAAAAACATGCATCACCACTTCCCAGCTTTAATCTATTCTTAATTGCTTAGATTTCATCGTGTGCCCACCCACCTCGAGGAGGTTTAAATGGTTATGTAATATTTGAAAACTTTTATGGCTAAGAATGCCTGATACTTGGACCTTTAAAAAATAATTGTATATGATACATGTGTGTGTGTTTGTAGACTCGTGTGTGGCATGTCATGTGTGTGGCGGTCAGAAGACAACTTCCACCACAGGGGTTTCAGGAACTGAAGTGAAGTTGGCAAGCCTGGCTAGAAACACCTGACTCTCTGAACCATCTCTCCAGCCCATGTCTGGCACTTTAAGTGGCTGAGCATAAAAATCCTAGGTTGCTTTCTGGAGACATTGCGTTGCATCTCCTGTATGGGTAGAAATGCCATATCCACCTGAGATGTTTGGTTATAGTTGGGAGGGAGTGTGATGCTACATTACAACTAACTACTGTCCTGTCAAACAAGATGCAGGATGTAACATTAGACTAGCCTCACAGATAGCCTCACAATAGAGTCCCTACCGAGCATCAGCACTGCTTACAGTGAACACACAAAAAGAACAGGATGCTCCCTCACAGATCTATATAATAAATTGGCCTTTAATGTGTACTGGCTCCCTAAGCTGGTTATACCACAATTGTTCCTGGACCTTCTGGAAAAGGCATGAATCTGAATGTACAAAGCTTGTTGGTTCAGTCTGAATAGTCAAATGATACCATGCAATTCGGCGTCTATCTGCTCTTTCTAACACAAAACACCATGGATAGATCTCCAGGGCTCTGCAGATATTGATCTGCTGTCTTCCCACCCAGAGGATGATATAACACGAGTATTTACCAGTCTCTCCCATTTCATTGCAGTTTACCTCGTACACTTTCATCTGTAAAGAGTATGGAGTACGGTTGTGAACTGCCAAATCTCACATAAATGAGATCACACTATTTACACATCAACAGCGCTTCATAGTTCACCAGCCTTGGTTGCAACAATCCCGTCATCTTTACTGCTACACTGTATGGACACATCAAAATCTACCCATTTTATAGTTGGTAGACACCTGAGCTATTTACCATTTTCCTTTTCTGCTTCAGAGATCGTTGCCCTGAACATCTTGCATGTGTCCTTTGGTACTTTGCAAGAAGTTCTCTGTAATGCATGTCTAATGGGAGATTGCTGAACTGTGGAATGTGTAAGTCTCTAGTTACACTGAATATTGGTGGTAGATACCATCTTACCTTTGTGCAGTAGTCTGGCTTCATTCATATGTTTCCTTTTTTTTCTTTTACAAGTGCATTTAAATGCACATTTTAAGATATTTTGTATACTTCATTTTTAATGTGTATGGATATTTTGCCTGTATGTGTATGTGTGTGTATGTATGTATGTATGTGTGTGTGTGTGTGTGTATATGTATGTATGTGTTTGTCTGTGCGTGCCTAGCCATGTAAATGCCTGTTGCCATGACATCAGTTGCCATCTAGATCTGAAGTTACAGCTGTGAGCATCCATGCAGGTTTTGGGAATCAAACCCTAGCCCTCTAGGGGAGCAGCCACTGCTCGCAACCATTGAGCCCTCTCTCCAGCTCAGACTTCAGGCTGTGATGTTTTCATTGCATGTAAACAATCCATAATTTTATCCTTGACTATTTCTGCCTAGATAAAATTTAAAATGACCCCATTACATACAAATACTATAGAATAAAGTATAAACACACCCAAAATTTAGAGGGGAATTGCAGTACAATATTTAAGAAAAAGATATGGTGCTACTTTATATGGGCAATGGGCAAAAAAAATTTCCATACATTCTGAATAAGAGCTCCCAGGTACAATAAAACAAAAATCCACAACAAACACATATGCGAAAAACATACACATTTCATATATACATATACATATATATGAAAAACACAACCAAAAGAAATGAGACTGAATGCTAAGTTGAAAGCTGTAACAAGTGAAGTTAAAACAGTTTCTTTACAAAACTTACAATTCTACCTAAGTTCTTACAGGATTGAAATGTCCCATGGAAGTTTATTTGGCCACCAACTGATTGAGTACAGGGCATGTACTCGCCACATTTTAAGTTCTAGGAGTTCAATTAGGGGAAATCATGATTTTGTAGTTTAAAAAGTTCATGCTTCCTGTGTTTTGGTTTTTAAATTTAGAAGAATTTTTATGGGTACTCCTCAGGTCTGAGTGAGATGGGAGGAGCAGGCACAGGCATCTGGTCTAATGATAGAATCTTTCCCCCTGTCAGTCAGAAAGCGCTGCTCAGAGTTTTGGTGTTAGTTCTGTGGTTAGTAATCCTATCCCCTGCAGAGAGCTTTCGCAGCCTGTAGATAGCGGTCTACAGTGGGAGGGTGAAACTCGTGGGTGAGGTGACACTGGAAAGTGTAACCCTTAGCATACCTGGCCTACACTCTGCCTCATCATGGCTTCTGTGTTGGAGGGCACTTGACTGTGCTCAAATCAAAATGTGTTCTGTTCTGTTCCCAGACCAAGTGAGTAGGGAGACGCGTGGCAATATCAGGAAGAAAACAACAAAACAAATGGAGAAATATCACTTAGCACACTGAGCCCTCTGAACCATCAGATCTCATCCTTTAACCAACTGCTTTTTCATTTCACTCTTCTTCCTTTCCCTCTGTACGGCATGCGTGTGCACACACGCATGCGCTCTCTCTCTCTCTCTCTCTCTCTCTCTCTCTCTCTCTCTCTCTCTCTCTCTCTCACACACACACACACACACACACACTCGAGTAAAGAGATAGTCCCAGCCTAAGCCCTGAAAGGAGTGTGCAGCCACTTCGTGTGACTCCAAGAGCCATGAGTGGAAGGTCTCGCCTTCTCTTTCCTCTCCGCCACGGAACGCTGGCCAGTCACTTCACAAAGTTGTGACTTCCTTAGCCTGGCAAATGCTTCACTGAAATCTATCCCCTAGACAACTGTCTGGTACCCACCTCACTGCCCTCATCTTTTCAAAGGCTCAGAGACCTGGGTGTTGTTAATCAGTCCTTAGAACTTCATGGTTTGCTTTGAAACAGGGACAGGTGGATGGTGTCCACTACAATTCTTTGTTTTAGGGATTTCACATCAAACTGGAATCCAGCAGAAGTAAGTGATG
The DNA here is from genome assembly GCF_964271855.1 of Acomys minous. Classification (NCBI taxonomy): domain Eukaryota; kingdom Metazoa; phylum Chordata; class Mammalia; order Rodentia; family Muridae; genus Acomys; species Acomys minous. The sequence goes on along the minus strand of NC_140486.1, from coordinate 76,759,005 downwards.
TTTCTGAACAGCTAAACTTCCACTCATGAACTGCTTTGTGTGTATTCCTTCAGCCCTTTATCCTCTCTAAGACCACACAGACAACACCTTAAGAGATGGAATCTTGGGCTGTAGTGGTGGCTCAGTGGTTAAAGAACACTTGAGGCTCTTGCGGAGGACCCAGGGCCAGTTCTCAGCACTTATATGATGGCTGACAATCACCCAAAGCTCCAGTTCTGGGGATCTAACGCTAGCTTCTGACCCATGAGGGCAGCGGGCCTGAGCATAGCGTACTTAAACGCAGGCAAAACATGCAAATGCACACACACACTAAAAAAAAAGTATAAAAAAATCAAATCTTGATGATTTAATACTAGAGTCCATAACAAATGGCTCTTCCTCTGGATTCTGAATGCTAAGAATTTATGACAGAGTTTAGGGCTTACCTTTGGAATATATATAATATATTATATGTAATATAATACATAATATATTATAATGTAGTTTATAAATATATAACATGTTACACATTATATTACACTATTGATATGTTATATATTATAAATGATATATATGCAAGTGTGTGTATATTTTTGTATAATATAAAACATGAATATTTCTCTTCTTTTGCTTGTATGTGGTATATGTGTATGTGGTGCATGTTTGTGTGGCCCGTTCTGCTCCTCTCTGACTTATTCCTCTGACGTGGAGTCCCCCTGACCCTGAAGTTCACCTTTTCACCTATGCTGGCTGGCCGGCTGGCTAGCCCCTGGGATCCGCCTGTCTCTGCCATGGCCCCAGTGTTAGGGTTACAGGTACATGCAGCCATGCCCATAGTGATGTTGATGCTGAGGATTTGAACTCAGGTTGGTCCTGATGCTTGCATAACAAGCATGCCTAACCACCGAGCCATTTCCTGAGTGCCCTGTGAGGCTTCAATGATCTTCAGTCATCTATTACCCTAGTCATCTGATCGACTGCTTTGACAAGAATATCCTACTCTTACTCACTGCTCTGCGGTGTCCCAAGCAGTGTCCAATGAGGTGTGAATTGGTATAGGTGGGGCTGGAGAAATGGCTCAGCAGTGGAGTTCAATTCCCAGCAGCCACATGGTGGCTCACAAGCATCTATAATGGGATTTCAATGCTCTCATTTGACATGCCTGCTCCATATGCAGATAGGGCTCTCATATACATAAATAAAGAAATCTTTTAAAATGTGTGTAAGGGCAGCTGTAGTAGTTAATATTTATTGTTAAATTGGCAGGGTCTATAATCACCTAAGAGACAAACTTCTGGGAATGTCTGTCACAGAGTTTAATATTTAATATTTAACTGGGAGAAGTCTCCTCAAATGTGGGGAGGCCCATTGCTTTGTCCAGGCTCTCAGACAGAAGAGGAAGAGTGAATCGAGCCGAGCACTAACATTGGTTTCTCTCTGCTTCTTTATGGGGCACTCAACATGGCCAGCTGCTTCGTGCTCTCGTTGCCATGGTTTCCCACCATGATGGATGGTAACCCCTCAAACTGTGAGCTAAAATAAACCCTTCCTCCCGTAACTTGCTTTCCTCACACTTTACTGCATCAACAAGAAAAGTAGCCAACAGGAGTCAAGAGCTATGTTGATACGTAAAGAATAAGACCCCTGTATATGCTCTCAATGCCAAGACGCTGCCTGTTGTTTGTCATCTAGCCTAGATAACCTGCCTTCACACAAAGCCGTGGAGGGAAACTGTGAATTCTTTGTGAAACTGAAAGAACCCAGTGGCTGTTTGTAACTTGTTCCCTATCACTCAGGACTTACATTGGAAAATTCTATGTCTCACTGGCTTTCTGTAGCTGAGAATGTCATCACTAGCCTTGCCTGAGGTTCTTGCATTCCTTGTCTGAGCGATAAAAGCCTTCCTAGAGATATAGGTGAGAGAGGGATTTCTGTGGCAACAGTGAGACCTTAGCATAGCAGACATAGATGGGGGAGACCTGGTTGGTCATTCTTACAAGTCATCAAGAAAGAAATGGGGGGGGGGGACGACAATAGGGATGAAGACTGTGCTAGAATTATGAGATAATTTGACAAAGAGGATTGAAATATAGTGAGTGAATAGATTTTTTTTTTAAATGTGAGAGAACTAAAAATGAAACAATTTAGTCGCTTAATCTGGGTTATTGCACAGATAGTACTGCGTTTTAATTAGTTCAGGGAAGGGAAGTGAAATAACAAGATGAGGTTGATACATTCTGGGATTACGTTGTCTAGATATTTAATGCCTGCCTCTTCCACAAGACCAAGCTCCAGACATACACTGATCCTTGCGTTTCCAGCTCATCACAGCCCAGTGTGTAGTAAAGGCTCTGTGTCTCACTTATGTAGTGATGAGGAATGGAGCTGACATTGGAAATATGGCCATTGCCCTACTGTAATGAATATCTTTGACTTAGCCGATCAAATGTCAGGTCATTGCAAATGCAGTTCAGATTGTGTCCTCTGACTTCCTGAAGTCATCAGTGTCTGAGCACGGCGGAACTGGTGTTGCTAAGTAGTGTTTAGAACAAATGATGTGATGGAGAAGGTTAGGCTCAATGGGCCCAGAAGCAGGAAAAGTTGGGGAAACCTTTCAGAGGAAGAAAGCTAAGAGGAAAACCCGAGACAAATCATTGAAGTAGAAGGCAGCCACACACAAAAACCCTAGCGTTGACTGTCACAGGAGAGGCACTAGTGGTCTTTTGGAACTAATATTCACTGCCCAGGACCTAAGTCAAGTGCACCGCCTCTGTGCAATAAAGGATCATAGGGGTTTTGTTTGTTTTGATTTGTTTTTCCATTTTTCAAGATCAGGGGTTCTCTGTGTAACAGCCCTGACTGTCCTGGGACTATAGACCAGGCTGACCTTGAACTTGCAGAGATCTGCCTGCCTCTGCCTCTGCCTCTGTCTCCCAAGTACTGGGATTAAAAGCATGTGCCATCATGCTCAGCGGGTCATAGGTTTTGAAGGTCCTCACTTGCCAGAACAATAAAGCAACCACGAGATGGAGACTCACTTAGAAACGGCACTGAGGCATCTGCCTCTTTCCCTTTCTCCAGTCCACTCTCAGGAAGCAGGTGTGTAGTCAGTTGAAAGAAGTGTTCGTACGATGCTCCCAAGGCCAGGAGCATCACCTTACAGAACCGTTTTTATTAGTGTATGATACGCATAGAGTACAGTACCGATCCTGATGCACAGCTCAGCATGACCACCAGGGATCCCTTCGTCACCTCTGCTACTAAGTAAAAGTTCTTCAGTGCATGGAGGAACTTATTAGTAAAGGGAAGAGTGTCTTCTCTTTTATAATTTCCCTTCATATATTCTATGTCCTGTATTTTGTGGGCTATTATTTTCCCATATCTATAATTCCTTTACAATAACCTTTTAATTAAGAAGTTTAAAGAAGCACACCCTCCCCTTCAACCCTCCCTTGTCCACACCACTATTCCCTCCACTGTGGGAGTTTCTAGTTAAAGCCTACAGACTCCACCTAGTCTTGCTTGTGTGTGTATGTGTACGTGTGTGTGTGTGTGTGTGTGTGTGTGTGTGTGTGTGTGTGTGTTTGTGCATGTGTGTGCACAGCTGTAGGGCCACCTAGTGGAGCATGAGAAGCCTCCCAGGGGCCACATCCCTGAATAAAACAGACCCTCCCTCCCTCCAGCCGTAAAATTGCCCGTAGATCTTGTGCTTGGGTTGGGCCACCACCCCGCGCATGCGGGGAGTTATGCTGGCTTGTTCTTGTGCTGGTCTTGTGTATGTAATCCCAGTCCCCCGTGAGTTCATGTGTGGACAGGTTCAGTCCCCGTTGGCTGCAGATGTCGTATACTCTTTCTATCTCTACTAAAAAGCTAAGTGAACATACACCCTGATCCCAGCACTGCTCATGAATTAGTAACACATACTTGGTAACAGGTATGTGACTGTTGTTGGCTGCAGGTCTTCTCTATCAGAAGTAGCCAATTCTCTGATGTTACTTAAAATCCTGCTGTGAGAATCTTGAGCCACACAAGAGGTGTGAATGTGTGTGTCATTTTTGAACTCCTTTATATCTTTTTTCCTAATGCAGCTTAATATATACCCACTGAGTTGTAAAATAAGCATTTTTTTAATTTTAAAAGATGAATCTAATTTCATTTTACTCATATGGGTATCTACCTGCATGTATATGTGTGCACCATGGATGTGCCTGGTGCCCACAGAGGCTAGAAGAGGGCATCAGATGCCCTGGAACTGGAGCACAGCATGGTTGTAAGCAGCCATGTAGGTGATGGGAACCAAAGCTGGGTCCTCTATAAAAGCAGGAAGTGCTCTAACCAATGAGCAACCACTCTAGCCCCTAAATAACCTTTAACCTTTTTAAAAAACCAACATGATATATGCCTAAGAAGTTCAGAAAACATACATATGTAAACAACCTGAAGTCCTGTCTCTAACTAAGAGCCGGCATGATCATTACATTATATTTCTTGTTGATATTAACTTTGTCAAGAATTAATATTGTCACTTTCTTAAGCAGCAGACACCTTTTCATATTACTTCCCCATGACCTGTTTCCTGTTTTTTTTTTTGAGATAGGGTCTCACTGTCCAGCCCAGGCTGATATCAATCTGCGTCCAGGGCTCTTCCTCCCCCTGCCTCTCATGTGCCACTGTGCCAGATTTGACACTTTTATTTACCCCTTAGCTGGAACTTTATTTCTTCACTACTGTCATAGGTGGTGCGCTGTAAATGGACCATGACAACCTTTTTTTTCCTGATGTTTTTATTGATTCCTTGTGAATTTCACATTATGTACCCCAATACCACTCATCTCCCTGTCCCTTCATACCCACCCTCTGTCCTTGCAAACTACCCCCCAAAAGAAAAAAATCTCACTGTGGAAGATGCTGTGTGTCACAGTGTGCCCCACAGCATACCTACCCTTTCGTCCACACTTCTTTGCTTGCAAGTGTTCATTGCAATGAATCATTGGTCTGTTTTGAGGCTTCTGGCTTCTGTTGTAGGATCAATACTGGATCCTCACCAGGACTTCTCTTGCATATCCTATTGTTTCCCTGTGTCATGGACCTGTAAGACCAGCCCTATCACAAGCTTCAGCAGTGGGGTAGATGTTGGGGTGGACCAACCCAGAGCCGTGGATCTGGGCCAGGGTGGTAGCTGAGCTAGCTGGTCAGCCCACTAGCTCACTTGTACCACCAAACAAGCTCAGTTCACCCAACGCCACAAGGGGCAGAGTCAGCTCTCCCACTCTCCTGCCCTGAGGGCCAGTTCACCCTCACCCATGCAGAGCCACCTCTAGTGTGTCCAGGTGAGCTGCAGAGCCTGCTCTCCTTGTCCCTACAGCTGTGAGGGGCAGGGCCAGCTCTCCCATTCTCCTGCCCCCAGGGCCAGTTCACCCTCAGCCATGCAGAGCCACCTCTAGTGTGTCCAGGTGAGCTACAGAGCCTGTTCTCCTGAGTGCTACAGCTGGTGAGGGGCAGGACCAGCTCTCCCATTCTTCTGCCCCCAGGGACAGTTCACCCTCACCCATGCAGAGCTGCCTCTAGTGTGTCCAGGTGAGCTGCAGATCCTGCTCTCCTGAGTGCTACAGCTGGTGAGGGGCAGGGCCAGCTCTACTGTAGTCATAACCCCTCTTGCCTGCTGCAGGTGGCAAGAAGTAAGGGAAAAGGAGGGCATCTCTCCCTTGCCCATGCCACCACATGGCATATGACTGGCAGGTCCAGCTTTCTTACAAATACACCCTCAGGGCTGGCTCACTCACAATTACCACAATGAGGCAAGCTCTACTGAGCTTTCTGAGGAGGTCCTGGGGCCATTTTCCCAGTGTTGCACCTAGCTAAGGGCAGGGCCATCTCTCTTGCTCTCACACTTTTAGAGCCAGCTCTCCCATGATGCCCAGGCAAGGGCTGGGCCAGCTTTGCACAGCCCTCAGGCATCTACATGGCCCCAGGTGACAGCCCAGACCAGGGACATCTAGAGGCCTGGCCTTTGGTAGTAACAAATCCTCACTGCTGCAGTGCCATGGACCCAGACATGACAGCACAGGCCAGGACCTCACCACGACCTTAGGTGACATTGCCTGCTACTCACATCAGGCTGTTCCCCTACAATTCTGTCCCTCTTCATTGTGCCCACACTGCTTCTCTTTCTCTTCCATTTCTCCATCACTTACCATCATCTTAGTGGTGCGCATGGCTTCTGGGTGTCTGGGGTCCTTTCAGGAGTGTTTATGAGAGCCTGTGTCCTGGGCATGAGTGACATCAGGGGGGTGCTCTGCCCACCCTGGCCTCATAGAGTCATGGCAACTCTTATAAAAGAAAACATTTTACTGAGGCTGTCTTAAGTTCAGAGGTTTAATCTGTTATCACCACGGAGTGAAGCAGAGCTGCAGGCAGGCAGACATGGTGCTGGAGAGGGAGCTGAGAGTTCTACGTCTGGTTTAGCAGACAGAAAGAAGAGAGCGAATGAGCAACTGAACCTGGCTTGACCTTCTGGAGGTGGTTTGAATTTCTTGTTCATGTTTGTGATTGTTTTGTTAGGGCCTTGCATTTTAACTCCAGGAGTCATGTCACTTGTGATAGTGTAACTATCTCAAACATTATTTTTTATTTTCTGTATGTTGTGCATCTGTGTGTGGGTGCGTGCACATGAGTGTGTGTTTGTGGAGGCCAGAGGTGTCAAATCCCCTGAAGCTGGAGTTTCAGGCTGCTGTTTGCTGTCCAATTGAACTTCGGTCTACTGCAAGAGCAGTGTGCACTCTTAACATCTGTGTTGTCTCTCCGGGGCCCAATGTTGTAGTCTCTAATACTGTTATGATCTAAGCTGGCATCAGTAAGGATAGCATTAATTACTATCAAACAGCAAAACTTTGTTTACTGCACAGTTCACCATCTAATTCTCATTATTCTGGTAGATAGATGGGTGACTTATCCTCATGGTGATTTGGAAATCGAAGCCTCCCCCACTGCCCGTAGCTCAACTATTTCTCAGAGACCTGAGTACTTCTGAGACAGGAAGACAGAGGAAGACATAAGTCCACAGCCACATCTTTAAAATGCCCGGATGCATTACATCTGCATCCAGTCAAACAGAGAGGGTTAAAAGTGTAGCTGGCAGCCAGGTGGTGCTGGCACACGCCTTTAATCCCAGCACTCGGGAGGCAGAGGCACGCAGATCGCTGTAAGTTCGAGGCCAGCCCGGTCTACAAAGTTAGTCCAGGACAGTCAAGGCACAGAGAAACCTTGTCTTGAAACAAAACAAAACAAAACAAAAAGTGTAGCTGGCAAGGCTGCCAACACTACCATGCCAGGTTTTACTTCACCTTTTCCAGGAGGAGCTGGAATTTATGTGGGCAGTAAGTTGTGCCACATTTGGCAAAAGCAAAAAATTTTTAAAATTGGAAACTAATTTTTACTCTCCAAATGTAATGACCAAGCATCCTATATAAATGGTCCTGTAGGTCAAGACAGCGTAGATGTCCAAGAATGGTCATCATCTTACTAGTCATAATAACAATGTGAAAATCACCCAAAATGCCTTTACTTTGAATGTCTGCAGAGATTGGAGTATCCTCCCATATATTACTATTCTGTCAAAATATTAAAAACCCTAACAACTTAATGTACTGAAAAGTGAAGAAGTTATTTCAATTGATAGGGATCATTCATGCCAATCTTAGCTGTTAATCTTTGTGAATCTACTGCCAATCACACAGTGTTGCTTTCTCTGTAAAGAATACAATTACACCAGGTGAAAATAGTTATGGATCATGTATAATGAAAGGAATATCATTAGCATCATCAGGCACCAAATAAAACAAAAGTGAAGTAGACACGAGTACAGTGGTTCCTTGCTTAGTGAGGGACACATCCTGAGATACGTGCCACTCAGTGATGTCATCGTTACGAGAACATCACAGAGTGTTCTATGAGGCCTGGAGGGTGTCCATCAGTCACCTACTATAGGCCTTTGGTATAGACAAGACTCAGGCCTGAGAATAGGAGGATGTAGCCTGTGTCTCATGCATGCTGTCATACAAGAAGCATAGGTTTGCTTTTTTGTAATAGAAAAAATGGTGCTAAATGAATGCCATATACTATTATAAGTACTATAAATTTATATAACTGGCAGGACAGCACTTTTTTTACACTGGTGTCATCACAAACACACGATGAAGGCATTGCATCTTGATGTTATGGCATCCATGGTATGGCTGTGTCACGGCATTTTTCACCTCCACAGTAATCTTACAGAATCATCACAGTGGGTTGAAACATTGTCACGTCACACATGACCATGTACTGAAATGAAAGGACTGTTCCAGTGAGTGTCACTGACAGTAAAAACATCAGGCACTGTCTGGTGTGACTACACAGGGCACTAGGGGTTCATGTACCTTATTCTCAGACACCCCAGGAAGAGGGGCCCAGAAATTGGATTCATAACAGCTTCCCCAGTGAACTTCCAAAGATAAAACCACAGCCTCCAAATACAGTCCTAGAAGTGGAATTGCTGAGTCAAAGGAGTAAAAATGCTAAGTCTTGTGATGAGAATTGCCAGATTGTCCTCTGGTGATGTGCCAGCTCACATCCCCCTACAGTCTGCACAAACTTATTCCAGTATCCGTGTGGAGCAGAACAGAGTGTGTTCATCTTTGTCAACTTGATAAATGAAAAATAGCATATCTGATTTGTTTTTGACAGAGGCAATAGTTTGTTGCACTTGGTTCTTTGGTGGTGGTGGGGTATTCTGTCTTGCCTGTCTTCCTCTTGAACTGTGTGGGTCGATTAGTCTCCTCCAGTTTGTGTTTCATGATAAAAATCACGTGAGGCATTTGTTAAAATATGGGTCTGTGGCGTCAGTTGTAATTCTGACTGTGCAGGTGGAGGTGGGTTTAGAAATGAGGGTGTACTAGGGACAGAGGGACAGGGGCGTGTGTTCCGGGCAGGAACATCACAATTAAGCAAGCAACATAATATATACAAGATGCACAATCTGTGTCCCTAAAATAGATTCCTGCTCATCTGTGCCATGCTCCTGCCTGGGACAGTTGCCCTCCCACCACCATCCACCATGTTCCAGCACGCAGCATGCTCTGTATGCCTGTAAAATCCACATTGTTTCTCCCTCCTCTGCTTTCTCGTAGCCTTTAGTAGTCCACACAGCTCATCCCAACACTGGGTGGCTGGAACTACCGCTTTAGAAGTGACAACAGGTGTCCAGGGAAGGCAGTGGAAGCACTAGAGAAGGATGCTGGTTGAGAACCACGCAATGAATTACACATGTGATAGCACTTAACTGGAGGCAGTGCCATTCTTCGGAAGGTGAAATCAGAAGTCAGAACAGCCTGAAAGAATTAGAAGCTGGAAAGAGAGAGAGAGAGAAAGAGAGAGAGAGAGAGAGAGAGAGAGAGAGAGAGAGAGGGAGAGGGAGGGAGAGGAGGGAGAGAAGGTGGAAGAGAGAGAGGAGAGAGAGGAGAGGAGAGGAGAGGAGAGAGAGAGGGGAGAGGAAGGAGAGAGATAGAGGGGAAGAGGAGGGAGAGAGGGAGAGGAGGGAGAGAGGATGGAAGAGAGAAAGAGGAGAGAGAAGAGAGGAGAGAAAGAGAGAAGAGAGAGAGAGAGAGAGAGAGAGAGAGAGAGAGAGAGAGAGAGAGAGAGAACATGAGCTCTTAGCAGTTTGGAGCACATGCTACTCACACAGAGGACTTGGATGTATTCCCAGCAAGCACATATCTCACAACCATCTATAATTACAGCTTCAGGGATCCAGCGCCCTCATCTGGACTCTATGGGCACGTACACTCACAGTTTTATGTACCGGGAAACACATACATTTCATTAAAAAATAAATCTTAAAAAAAAAAAAAGAATTAGTAATCAAGAAGTTCTGTGCTGATGTAAAACATTTTACTTTCCACAAGGCAACAATTAAAAGCCACAGGTAGCTGGTTGGACACTGGGCCTCTGAGGCTCCCAATGAGAAAAACTGGAGATTTTTTCAATCATTTTCGCTGACTTGTCTGGATTCAAATCTTCCCACAGGCGCATTAAAAATCAGCCATGTTCAGCCCCAGTCTAGAGATTGTTTCAACTGAGAATTTTTTTTAAAGTTCCATAGGCATTTATGACAGGAGTAGCCAAGGCTGAGCCTCACTGTCCATAAGTAATGAAAAACAGCCATGTGAATGTCACGTACACGCCATCATTCTTTGTCCCTCAGAATGGGGGGACACTTGAGTTATCTTGTGGAAGTGATGAATTCCCAAAAAATGCAACTCATACTTTCTGCCATTTCTGACATCTGAGTAAATTTGCTTTACTGAAGTTTGAGTCAGTCACTCCTCCAACACATGTGCAGTGTGGAGACCGCTGATGTGGGGGACACAACAGCCTCAAGCAGAGCACGTCTGCCCAGCCTCTGTGACACACAGGATCCAGTGCAGAGAGCAGAGAGCAAACAGCCACCTCAGGTAACGGCAAGCAGGCTTCCACCTGGTTTCACCAAGGGAACCACCAGAGTGGGCCACTTCCAAACAGGCCAGCATTGTCTAAATTGAATGCAAGATGGTTAAAAAAAACTTCTCTAAGTCTATAACTCTATCCCTTCAGGTTTATCAGAACTCTTTGTTGATATTCCTGAGAGATTGTCTAGGTCAGTTGGGTATTTCCTTGTATCCTGAACTAGCACTCATTGGCCCTTCCTTCAGCGAGTGTTGTGTCGTAACTCAGCCGGTACTTTACCTTCCCTGTAGCTTGCGAATCAACTGTGCCACCCAGCTGTGCCACCGCTCCAGCAGCTGAGGAAAGCAGCAGGCCAGGCTGGACCACGAACCATAGAAAGATCCTGTAGTCAGGGGACTCAGACTGTAGGTCTAAGTAGCGCTCCCAACCCACCCAGCCCTGTCAGCCCCGATGGATGCAGTGAACAAAGGGATGTGTAGTTATTGTTCATTGTTCCATTTAGAAAATTATTCTTTAACAGTTTAATTGCACACAACATAGGTAATATAATTCGTTCCTGGCTATCCTTTTATTTTTTAGTCTCTTCCAACCCCCGCCGCCGAATCCCTTCTCTTTTCCAACCAAATCTCTCTTGTACTTTTTTGATGACCCATTGCTTTCAATGAGGGCAGCCTGGGTGACCGTGGGCAGCATATACACAGCTACCACTGAGTAATAGGGTTCCCTTCCCCCAGCAACCATCAACAGCCTGTAACCCTGAGGGAGATGGAAGGCCATGCGAGGCCCTCTCTCCTCCCAATGGAATGGTGATGCACCCAGGGTTCTTTTGTTTGTTTGGTTGGTTGTTTTGATTTTTCTTTTGTTTTTTGAGAAATGGTCTTGCCCTCTAGCCTAGGCTGGTCTAAGAGCACTGTGTAAACCAACCTGACCTCAAATTCTCAACAATCTTCCAGACTCAGCCTCCTGAATGCTGGGGTTACAGGCATGACCCACTATTCCTGGCTAACATATTTTATTACTATTTTTCCTTCAGTTCTAGGGCTAGAACTCAGGTCCTCTCACATGCCAGAGTACATGGTCCATGTGATCTTCCTATCACCAATGCAAGCAGTGAAAATAAACCATAACAAAGCCATGGCCTCTCACAATAGTCTCTGTCACTAGAATCGTTTTCTTACAAGAGGTGTGGCTTTTCTTTCCTTCTTTTTTTCTTTTTTCTTTTGGTTTTTCAAGACAGTGTTTCTCTGTGTAGCCTTGGCTATCCTGACCTCCCTTTTAGACCAGGCTGGCCTCAAATTTATAGCGATCTGCCTGCCTCTGCCTCCCAAGTGCTGGGATTAAAGGTGTGGTGTACGCCACCGCACCCAGCACAAGGTGTGGTTTTTTTTTTTTTCTTCTGACAACTCCTCAGTCTTCTGAAATTTTCCATGATTTCAACCAAAAGCCCCAGCATGCTGTCTGACTGGTATGGCCTTGTCTGAACTTAAGGTAGCCATGTAGGATTGTTCAACAGAGAGCATAACATTCTAACTCAGAACACAGGGCCTTTTGATCCACCTTACTGGTATAGTGCTTATCCACCACTCCTAAAGCCCCAGGTTCAAGCCCCGGTGCAACAAAAACAAGACAGTTAGAATGCAGGTGACACCCCCTCCCATTGATATGCGATGAATTTCCATTCAAGAAAACACATAATTTATCAAGGACTTCTCAGTCCCTGCACACTGGTTAGAAGTCAGTTTCTGAGGACTGGGGTCATAAAGGAGCCTGGCTGAAACATCAGCGTCACCTGGAGCTTCTCACTGCAAGCAGGAAGCTAGAAGTGGGAGCAGCATCCTGTCCAGTGACTGGAGACCAACAGTCACCTTGGCTGTCTGTACTCTTTCTCCCCGCGAATACCAGCCTTTCGCTGAATGCATGGGTCAGAGTTGTCAGTGAAGCTGTCTGGCATCAGGACAAGGCACAGCTGCTAGCTGAAGGGACATCGTTTAGAAGGGACAGCCTAGTGTAGAACATCAGAGACTCTAGAGTCTGTAGAAGGGGCTTGGTGGAATCAGAGCTTGAGAGCCCATCCAGTGAGAGGCCCTCCCCTGCACGGCTGAGGAGTGGCTCTGCCCATAGACCAGACACTGCTCTTTTCGCTGTTGGGCGCTTGTGTTATCTGTGGCTGGGCTCAGAGTTGGGCCTTTCCAGTCTCTTCCAGCTTCTTATCCCAAGACCTAAAAATGGGGCCTCACGTGGATTTAGAAAAGAAGCGAGCTAACTATTCAGAGCAAAACAGTAGTACAGATTAAAGAGGGACACTGTGCAGGAAAGGACGGTGACCTCGGGGAGGGAGTGCTCACGAGATCCAACTATGCAGAGCTTCCTCTTTTTTTTTTTCCTGTTGCCTGGCATTTTATTTTATTTATTTTTTTTTACTTTATTAATTTATTCTTGTTACATCTCAATGGTTATCCCATCCCTTGTATCCTCCCATTCTTCCCTCCCTCCCATTTTCCCCTTATTCCCCTCCCCTATGACTGTACCTGAGGGGGATTACCTCTCCTTGTATATGCTCATAGGGTATCAAGTCTCTTCTTGGTAACCTGCTGTCCTTCCTCTGAGTGCCACCAGGTCTCCCCCTCCAGGGGACATGGTCAAAGGTGAGGCACCAGAGTATGTGAGAAAGTCATCTCCCACTCTCCACTCTACTGTGGAGAGTGTTCTGTCCATTGTCTAGATCTGGGTAGGGGTTTAAGGTTTACCGCCTGTATTGTCCTTGGCTGGTGCCTTACTTTGAGCGGGACCCCTGGGCCCAAATCTGCCTATCATAATGTTCTACTTGTAGGCTTCTAGGACCCTCTGGGTCCTTCTACTTTGCCATTCTCCCATGCTTCTCTCATCTAGAGTCCCACTAGAATGTCCTCCCCTCTGTCTCAGTTTCCTGGTAAGTGAAGGCTTTCGTGGGACATGCCCCACTTATATCTGCAGAGCTTCCTCTTAGGAGTTCTAGGGAAGCTTGGTTCCTAAGGGGTGGAGCATGAGTATCTTGACTGACATATTGCGTCATATACTCATTTTTCTACTGTTTGTGCGCTTTCCTGCAATTTAGTCACGTGTGCTCAGGTATGTATTGGCACTGGGTAGTAAGCATGGGATTACCCTAAAAAGTGACTAGAGGATATGGCTTACTGTACATGCGCCCCAGACTAGTCCAGGCTGGACCAAAGTCTTTTTAGTCTTTATACCCTGTGTGTTGGGAATACGGAAGTAGAAACTCCATTGCCCAGGGAAGGGAGTGCATGCAGCCTGGCGTAGGTGGGCTGTGAAGGGTGCTCGGCAGGGCGAGGTACAGCCTTTGGAGATGGACGAGCCTGCACAGTAGGTACAGGTGAAAGAACCTGTCTGCCAAGCGCGTTATTATAGGGGTTTATGTGTGCACAACACAAGACCAAAGGGTGTCCCAGGGTACTCAACTGCCATAGGCTCACCTGCCTCAACTAAAGAGATTAGTGAGGTTGCTGTGTGGATGCTTTTTAAAAATTCCTTTCCTCCTCCCCCCCCCCATTATTCAAAACACAGTGACAAAGAAGAAAGTAAATCTGGGCCATGATAGTGGCAACAACTTTCTTACTGCCCCCAACCCAATACTGGGTGGCTGCCACGCTGTATTAGAAGCACGCCCTATCTTCCGACACTCTCATATTTGCTATCTCTCCACCGTAAAGGAAACCCCTCACCTCAGTGGCCAAGGTCTGTCGGGCTCTATATATTAGCTCTGCGGCAAGTGAAATATTTTTGGTAGGCGAACCCCAGTGATTTGCAGGCAAAACATGATGTCACGCGCAATGGGGTGCTAGGACGGTGTTCTCACTAGGGCTGCATGCACAGTTCTAATATGTGACCAGCTGAAAATGTGAAGGGAGTGGCAAACACAGGCTGTGTAGCTCAGAGTTGTGACTTCCTGTTAAACTTTATGGAGGAGGTGAGAAGAGCGAGAGAAACTACACTGAAACGCTTCTGCCTTGATTTTCATTTCTTTTGCTTTCACCATTAATTTCATACTGTACATAATATACCACATTGGTTAGTATAATGTGTTCAGGAAACTTACAAAAATACCATCCTAGGTGTGGAGGGAACCTTAAGTCTAATGGACGTGTGTGCAACAAATTACCAGCAAAACTCACATTTACAGAAAGAATTCTGGTAATGTATGGCATCATTACCATGACTTTCCTAAGACATCAGGCTATGTTGTTTTTTACTTAGTTACCTTTAAAATCATATTAATTTTTAGCATTAAACACAACACATAAGGCTTGAGTTTTCCATTGCTTTCATTAATAATCACTGCCTTGATGATAGCAATTTGGTCATAAAACAGTGGCCTAGATTGATTATAACAGCAACTTCCTGTATCTCACACCTGGGCTCAGACCACAGCTTCCTTCAGAAACAATGTGTATTAACACCTCTTCACTCTGGAGGTGGGGGGGGGGGAGGTTCTCCTTTTCAGGGGGGGGCTTGGGGGAAGGGGCAAGACTATGAAGCGTGATGCATTTGAAGACTTTATTGATAAAAAAAAAATCACTTTCTCTGTGATAAACACTTGTATCGCCAGCCTTCTCTTCCACTCTTAAGGAAGGTCTTCTATGAGAAAGTAGGATGGTAAAAAGAAGGAAGCACGTGCAGAGCCTGGCATCCTGCCTGCTGCCAGTGCTTATTTATATATGTTTATGCTTCCCCAGCCCTTCCTCTGAAACACCAATGTGACACACTCTTACGTTTATCTTTAAATACTATGGCAACCACACAGCAACACGGCCCTAGTGGTACCCAGCTGTTTCTTATACCTTTCCAGAAGCCTAAAGGTTTACTCGAATATTGTAAACCAGTTCAACTTTGTTCTTGTTTGCCAAGCTTGGGCTCAGCTGTGAAACGGAGGCTCACAACCAGAAGCTCACACACAGGCTTGCTACCCTTGTGTGAAAATTTCTGAGCGTTTAATGAAATGAAATGGTTTCTCGCTCAAATAAAGCGCTTTCTCCTCTCTTCATCAAGTCTCAGTTAAGTGCTTGTCTCAAATCAGCCCTAAACTGTGTGACCCTGTTGTTCCTCTCAAAAGCACTCATAATAATCTGCATATTAAGCTAGAGGTCAAACTCCAGAACGGCAGGGCAAAGGAAGGGATGCTTATTTGGCCTGAGTTGTTTCCAACATCTCGAACAATGTTGAGAATTATTGATTACAAATATGATTATAAATAGGGTGTCTGTCACTGGTAGTGTCTGCTGGCAGTGGCTCTGAGTACATGGAGAGGGTCGTCATAAACAGAAACATGAGCAGCGCTTACAGCTGAGCCAGATCGTGCGGGGGGGGGGGGGGACACACCATGTGTAAGGCAGTAGGGACCATGGCAAGTGGTGGGCATCCTCGGTGTACACGTAGTCTCAGCTGAAGGCAGGCAGAAGCAACTGTGAGGGATGAGGTCGCCCTTTGTGCGAGAGGGCTACAAGGATGCGCAACTGTTCTAAAGCTTTACAGTATTTGTCCAACTAGAAAAGCTAGATGCGGCAATTCTTCCCCCACGATGGTTTGTCTGAAGAGTCCCTGACCTGAAGACAGAATCTGTGCTGCACATCAAAATCTACCACTCCATGCTGGGTGACATAAAAACAAGATAATGTTTTTGAAACTCATAAAAATAATTATAACGGCTACATTTTTATAGATTGATTCCTTACTGTTTCTGAGTTTACCACAACTTCATTGTGTGTGTGTGTGTGTGTGTGTGTGTGTGTGTGTGTATATATATATATATATAGAGAGAGAGAGAGAGAGAGAGAGAGAGAGAGAGACTGACATATTGTCTAAGTGAAAACTTACAAACTTAGCCATACAAATTCCTACATGTGCAAGTATATATCTTAAAATAATAGAGGATTCTCACTACATGCTTATTAGCTCAGCAGTGGTAACTACTTTTACCATCTCAATTGTCAAAAAACCTGGCCAGGTACTCACTGCTCTTTCCTCCATTTTAAAAATGAGGGAATCTAGGCTTGGAAAGGTCACAAAACTGCCAAAGATCACGTAACTAGAGGTGAGAACATTGTGATAAATCTGTTTTCCCAAACCCAGAGCCTGTGCCTAAAGTGTTACATAGGTCGATTATTGTTCAAATTGTATCTTTTTTCCTCTCTAACATATAGCTTATGATATTTTAAGATTACCGCTAAAAGCTTATGGCTATGGGCCACCATCACAATAGAATGTGCAGTATTTAATGCCCCGGAATTCTTCATGTTGGTCGTGGACTGCTTCGCTCAAGTTCCAGATACAAAGAACCGTTGACTCGATTTCCTCTTCCTAAGCATTGGCCTTTTCCATGCCATATGCCTGTAGGCATGGAATGCAGCCATGTGCGTTCAGCTTTCTTCTCAGAAGGAAAATGCCCAGAGTATCTAAAAGTGCACTGCTGTCTGGACCTCGTTTGACCAGGGTTCACACAACTCCCAAATTATAGGCTTATGTTTCCTGCACTTGTAATTATACATTTAATATGGCTTGCTTTGAATTTTGCATCTTGGTAACAGTTATTCACTAAGCAACGATCATAAGACTTTGAGGTAGAAACAAAATGAATATCTACTGAAACTATCTAGTTTGACAGATTTTAATGTACGGACGTGCATGAGAAGCCAACCCCTGGGGAAGGTAGCCAACACAGGCGGCACCTTAAAAACTCACACTCTACCCTTTCAAAGTCCCTTCCCACCTCCCCCACATCACCGCTACCCCCCCCCCCTGCAATCATTTGTCTGCTTTTGCTCACTGACGGGCTTTCTAGAGTTGACAGTAGAGCCACAGTATGAACTCATTTTTATTTTTCTCTTTTTAAAAGATGCAATTTTATGCTTACGTATTTGTGTGTCTGTGTGAGTGTATGCCCTGTGTGTGCAAATGCCTAAGGAGGCCGAAGAGAGCCTTGGGCTCCCTGGAGCTGGTGCTATGAGTTGCTTTTAGCTTCTAGATACAGGAATTAACTAACATTGCATCATAGGGGAAGAGCAGCAAAAGCTCTTAAGCATGGAGCCACCTTCCCGGTCACTGTCTGCTTTTTAATTACCTCCTTCTATCTCTGGGTTTTCAGGTTCATGTCTCTTTCTGCATGCATCAATAGTTTTTTTCCTTCTTATTGCTGAGGAGTGCTCCATAGTGTAGACACATTACAACTTGGTTTTTTTTTCAAGTTTGGGATATGCAAAAAGTAAAAACAAATCAGATTTTTAATTTAAAGTCTGTTCTTTAAACTTATTAATACATATCATGCAATGTAAGTAGATATTTAAATTGAAAAGGAGTCAGGCAGGGGATCTGATAGGTGAGAGGAGAGGCATGGAGGAGCGGGTGAGGGATTTGCCATAGAAGGAGCATCACTCCTGTCTTCTGGAACCATAGATAGCCAGGTATGCACTCAGTTGTAAGGCATAAGCCCAGTGTGCACAGGCTTTGGGCTCAACCCCCAGAATCACGGGCACCCAAGCCTCATGACTTAATTTCACATCTGACTCTTTAACGTGTGCAAAAAAATAGTACAGCTTTGCATCACATATGCAAGATTCAGTTTGATAGTGTGTACTTATAGAAAATAATTCCGTGTGGTGTTGTACATTATAAAAACACGGGATGCAGGACTTCTCTTTTGTCAGTTAAATTAATGCTTTGGTAATAGAGCTATAACTAGGCAATGCATTCTTCCATCTTGGGTACATTCATATTACAGAGTAAGACGGAAATTAAGATGCATGGCTGTTTCTGATCTGTCTTCACATTGGAATTCCACGACAGCTATCCCCACGTGGTGTGTAGGGCAATTCACGAAGCCACGTAAGCTGCCGCTAAGCTTCCTTGACCCTCAGTTTCCCTCCCTGTAAACTGATTATAGAAGTCTTGAGAGGTTGCACTGGGCTTTAAGTTAATGGCATAAACACACTGCTATAAATAGACATTTTTTATATGCTGTTCCTTGGTCCTGCCCCCTTTTTATCTGAAGAGATCCTTAGATACATAGTTAATTTCCCTAAGTTGTGCTGTAGCCCACTGTTGTTTTAGTACTTTCCTCATGCTTTGGATCTCGAGCACAGTGGCATGGGAGCATCCTGGGATAACCGTCTGAAGGAGGCAGAGATGTTATCTTCCTAGCACTGGCATTAGGCCAAATCTGTGACTGCACAGGGTGAGGAAAGGGAAGGCTTGCTTTGTGATCACATTTCAAGGGTGACTCACTCAAGGATCGAGGCTCTCGTGTAACTAACACCTGCTACAGCGCCTTTGGGAGAAGATACAGTGGTTGGTGCCAGGTGGGAGGTAACAGCTCATACTGAAAATCAGAGATTTGGGTGCGGTGGCCTTTGTGTATGAATGCCCCCCTTGGGAAAAAGCAACAGATTACTAAGGGCTATTTGGACTAGCTAGAGGGTTCTCACAATCTTTAAAGACACTAATTCATAAGCTACGGCCGTGAGAAACCAGAGTTGCCAGGGCATCCTAGCAGGACGACTCTGGACATCTCTCAATGCTCAGGAACCTAGCCGTGTTGAATTAGAACATTTCTGCATGACACCAGTGGGGCTGCTGCTGCAGGATACTATGGGATGTACCATGGTGAAAACATGTTCACCAGTGCTGGAATAAGAGCCTCCAACTCGACTTAAACATGTAAAGAAGCACGCGTCCCTACACTGTCGTAGAAAGGCTTTGGGGGGCACTGAAACCTAGTTTGAGTTTCAGGTCGGCCTCTTAGAAGGCATATGACCTCAGGGAGTAATTCATTTCACGAGTCCTCAGTTCTCCTATCTAGGAACAGGTGACTCAGAGTACATGCTGCCGGACGGCATGAGAACGGTAGGACAGACGGTAACAGCTTGGAGATATCTGCCCTGTGGGACCCTGAAGAAAGTCTCCTCTTTGAGTTACATAAATGGAAAACATTGCTCTAACACCCCTTCTCCTAAAAAAAAAATATATCACATTCTGTCAGTTTCCAAGAAAAAGTGGATTTCTCAAATCAACATATGTGCCATGCCATAAGTGTAGGTCAAATGACATCCTCCGGCGTCAGTCTTTGCCTTTCCACCTTGTCTGAGATGTTTTTTGCTGTTCCCGCTGCACACATGGGCTAGCCCACCCCCAGCTCCCAGAGATTCTCCTTTGCCTGTGGCTCACCATGAGAGCACCAGGGTTACAGACACACACGCCACACCTGGCTTTTTAAAGACAATGAAGGTGCTAGGGGTTGGAACTCAAGCCTTCCTGTTTGTATACATGTGTTACCCTCTGATCCATCTTTTTAGCTACCCTGAAAGACCATTTATCCAAGGCCATCACATTCCTTTGGCCTCCTTTTCTCTATAAGGTGGGAATGGTTCCGTTTGCTTTCAAGAGGTACCAAACCCAAATAGTTCAACAGACATTTCCAACACTTTTTTCTCATGAAGAAACAGCACATTCTTACCGCATGTCAGCGTGTGAACATTTCTGGTCGTTGGCAAGTGCCTTTGTAAATAGGAAAGTAAATAAAGCAAATATTTGGTAATTTTCCAGTAGAAACCCAGTGGTTTCTGTTTTGCCAGATGGAAAGAGTTGTCATACAAACGCTTATCTCTCAGATATTTTGGTAGACATGGAAAATTTAATTGAGTAAAGGCATTTTTAAAAAAGTGAATCTTCATCAAAACTGAATGATATGTCCTGAGTGTTTTAGAAATGTAGGGGGCTTTCCATTGAACAGTGCTTGCTTTGGCTGTGACCTTTCAGCTGGGTTGACTCTGTCGGGCCTGACCACAGAGTCAAGGTCCCAGGCAAAGTACTTGTTTCCTCTTTTTAGCTTATTCACTGCCCAGTTTGCTGACACTAACCAAAAAGATTTCCTTTTTTAAATAGAAAAACTTCTCTGCCTCTAACTGTTGCATAACTCGCACGCACAAGTAGA
This sequence comes from Acomys minous, assembly GCF_964271855.1. Taxonomy (NCBI): domain Eukaryota; kingdom Metazoa; phylum Chordata; class Mammalia; order Rodentia; family Muridae; genus Acomys; species Acomys minous. Next base: position 76,738,565 of record NC_140486.1, on the reverse strand, counting down.
TGAGCTAAACCAGCAGTGGTTCATATGTCTCTTGCCTTCTTGCTCCCTGGCACCGCATCATCAGTTTGTATTTGGTGACCTTACCCTAATGCCAGTTTCCGAATCTGCTTCTGAAAGTGTGTGTGTGTGTGTGTGTGTGTGTGTGTGTCTGTGTGTCTGTGTGTCTGTGTGTGTTCATCCATATGTGTTTGCCTTGTGTGTGTGCACATGTATGTGTGTGCTCATCCATGTGTTTGCCTGTGTGTGTGCACATGTGTGTGTGTTCTCATCCATGTCTGTTTGCCTTGTATGTGTGCATGTATGTGTGTGTGTGTGTACGTGTCTGTGTGTGTTCATCCATATGTGTTTGCCTTGTGTGTGTGCATGTGTGTCTGTGTATGTTCACCCATATGTGTTTGCCTTGTGTGTGTGCATATGTGTGTTTGTGCTCATCCATGTATGTTTGCCTGTGTGTGCGTGCACATGTGTGTGTGTTCTCATCCATGTGTGTTTGTCTTGTCTGCATGTGTGCATGCGCGTGCACGCGTGCGCGCGCGCGCGCGCGCGCGTGTGTGTGTAATATTCATTGTGTTTTGCCTATTTGTATTTGGGAACCTTGGGTAAAACATCTTTCCTATCTTGTTGCATCTAATATTCTGAATGTAAATCAATATCTATCATATCTCATTTCTATCAACTTAAACAGTCTATCTAGACCTAAAAATATCTTAACCCCTAAACAACAAAGCTTAATTGTAAAAATAAACTATCTGGTCTTCCACCCCATCAGAGACTTGAGAAGGAATAAAATTAATTGTCTGAGTAAACAGGAAGTACAAGTTAGCAGCTTCCCAAATGAGAAAATGCCAGAGACAGTTTGCTGCCTAGACAGTCATCCAAAACTCTCTATAACACTGAAGCATCATCTTCAGCCTTCTGGCTCAATATATCTGACAGACAAATTTGTGAAGCAGGAACTATTGAGAACTTGCTTACCTGTCTTGGCAGAGTTTGACTGTCGACTCTGCCTGCATCCAAGCTTGCCCATTTTTAGGCAGAATTCTGTCTGTGGTAGAAATGAGGATATTTTACCCAGTGGCTTGTTTGCCACATTTGAAGCCATCTCCATAAGGAGGTTCTTTGATCCTCATAATTTTCTCTGAGGTAGGCTGGGTGTTGCCAGGAGTTAACCTGTTTTATTGTCAAAAGATCCTTAAAATCATGAAAACATCTTTAAATGCCATATTGTCTATGTCTCCAAGGTTTTTTTTTTTTTTTGAAAATCTCATCTATTTTACCTTATCTATCTGTAGAATCATATCTATCTGTTAAACCCAGGATGTATATTCTTGTGACAAAAATAGACTAGACATGACCATGAGTTCATCAACTAACAACTAACTTGTATACCTTAATTATCCTAAGCAGCCTGCAACAGCACCTTCAATATATTGGAAGTATACCTTGTATTATAAGTGAGTAGTATGGGTCCACTACCTCATATTAGGCTAGAAATATTTAATGTGTGTGAGAATAATCTTGAATTTGAATTATATACCAATGTATCAAAATTGAGCTTATTTTGCATCAATGTACAAAATTCTATACCAATGAACTAAAACTAACCTTGTTTGTGAGTAACAGTTAAGGCTTAAGGTTGAGTAGATTCAATGATCTACTTTTTGTTCTGTCATTCCTATGTTCCCCCTCCTTTCTTTTCAACCTCTATCTCCAAACCTAAGAAACAAAGATAAAGGAAAAGAGAGAAATTCCTGAGTCCAACCTCATTTCCTTTCTGAATAAGACCAATAAGAATATATAACCAACTCCCAATAAAAATAAGCATCTATATCCCAAGAAAACAACCAAAACCCTATTCATCTTCCAGATGAGTAATACTTTTGTAAGGGCCCAAAGAAAGTTGGGGAAAACAGTTAAGCAAGCTAGGAATAGCATTTGTGGTCTAGTTTCTAAATGATGAGAAATTCCAGACTTACTAGAAATTCTATGTGAGACAATTTGAAATGCTGGACCAATTGGAATTGGAAGCTTCCTTCAAAACTGTCCAGGGAGCTTTCCTGTTCTGATAAGGAACAGCAACTGAAGCACTCGGGGCTGGAACATGAAGGATACAGAATGTCAGCATCCAGCATGCGCAGAGGAATGCATTCTTCAGGTCTGATCCAGCATCAGTGTCCAGTTCTTTTGTTCTGAAAACATATAATTTCTTGCAAGCATAATATAGTCCTAACATCATGAAAGTATGAGGTGTGCAGGATGCACAGAACAATTAAGGCTGGTTCTCTGCTTTTTGTATGAGCAGAAGAAAGACATCTGAAAATCTTCATTCATACTGTGTGAAAAATGGCATCTAATAATAAGCCACAGGGACTGTGTAACCAACAAGAAGCATTGCCTCTGCATAGACGTTCATGTCTCAGCTAGTCCCATGTAGTGGGGTTAGCAATATACTCTGATTCATCTTTGAGGAATGATATAGGTGACAATACATTTTTGACGATCACAGAAATGTCTTTTATAAAATATGAACAGTAACCATGAGGATTGTTCTCGGCTGTGGATGTAGCCTAGTCAGTAGGGCGCTACTCTGGCATGCGCGAAGCCTTGGGTTTCATACTCAGCACCAAATAAACTGGGTGCGATGGTGCACACCTGTATTCCCAGCATTCCAGGCATGGAGGCTGGAGAATCAGGAGTTCAAGGTCATCCTCAGATACATGTGGAAGTGACCGTCAATATGGTCTACATGAGATCCCGTCTTTAAAAAAAAATTGTTCTATAGATACGTGGGGTGCTTTTATCTATAGTTTTGGGGGTATTTTAACACAATAAACAGTTGCTTAAAACTATGCAAATCCTTCACTGAGATTGTCTTTTTATCAGAAGATTTTAAAAACCGGGATGACAATAATTATGTTGCAAACAAAAGAATTAGATTCTTAATATCTTCCCTCTGCTAGGGAAAACTGAAACTGCACTGGCTTTCTCTAAAAACACAGCTTCACACTACAATAAGCCAAACCGTGGAAAGTGAGCAGCACGACATATGCTAGAATACATGTGCTCACGGGCCCAACACCCTGTGTTGACTCCTGGCTTTTACATACACGATGTTTGGCAGCTGCAGCACCTCTCTGCTCCTTGTTGTCTGGTCTTCTCTGACTGGGACAGCAGTGGAACTGGGCCCATCTACGTCAGGAGGCTACTGAGACTGTACGACATAAGTCAGACGAAGAGGTTGGCACAGTGCCTGCCACTCACAGAGTCATCCAGATGTGTTACTTTATAAATATTGTCACATGGAGAACTTGGTGTGGATGACACTATTATTATTATTATTTTCATCATCATTATTTATTATTATTATTATTAATTAGGCAGAAGATGTACAAGAAGATAGGCTAAGTCGCTGTCTTGGTAACTAACCATCCTCTACCAATTACCATCAACACACTTAGGTTTGACCCTGGCTTAAAATGACTATCACACCAAAAACTATGAGAAAAACACAAATACTAATTTCCGAGTCTTTTAACCATCTTTCTTTTCACTGGACTCATTAGACCTAGTGTAACAAACACATTTTATTGGGTGTGGCCATTAGTTCTTTCTGATGACACCCGGTGTATAGATACTTGAATTTACTATATACATCTACCGAGACAGAATTGTTGACTGACAATCTAAATACACTGTCAACTGCTCAGCATCTCTCTCCCCGGGATGCAGAGTCCAGCTTGCCTTGCTTTGAGTGTCTTTCTTGCCTGGAGGACTCCAGGGATATTCTCTCGAGAATGGAGTTCCCTGTGATACTCCAGACAAGACGCCCTGGATGCTGTCCGGCTGTGTTCCTCCTGAAGGATGTGTGTTCGCTTTCCTGAAATGATCTGCTGGTTCATACACATTTCCCCAGAAGCCTTCTTAGATTGCCCATATTTAATTTCATTTTTCAAAGCATCCACTCCATCACAGAACTCAAATGGCACTGGGCACATGTTTTGCTTTGTCTTTTACTCTGCCAAGTTGGAAAAGCTCCCAGGCCAAGTAATTTATTTGCCAGAGAAAGCCTCAGAAGTATAAAGAGACCTCAAGAATACAGGTTCTTTTGCAGTATGTGTGTCCTAGTGGGTGGATAATTATTTTTGGCTTGAGATAGACGGGCACAAAAGCAGCAAAAGTAAGAGCTGGAAAGCTACTGCCACACCATTGAGGCCAGGACGACCTGAGCAGAATTCCCGGTTAAGAGCAAAGCCACCCGGATGCTCTCTGCACTGTTGTCTTCACAGAAATGCCAATGACAGAGTCACCATTTCAGACTGTCGATGAGGCCCCAGGTTGTTGCCAGCATTTCCTCTTTCTAGATTAATTATTTACTTATTTTCCATTTATAACAACAGTGCTAAAACTCTATGGACAGAAGGCAGGATAACTTCAGAGTTTAAGGTGGAAATGACCTGATAGACTGTGGCCCAGCCAGGTCATCCAACACCATACATTTATTTAATATCCTGCTTTTGAAGACTAAGGTCATGTTAAGTGAAAACTGTGAATACAAACATACGTATTCAGTGCATATTATGTGTCTAGATTTTAGGGGAAAATTAGATTGGGAGGAAAGATGTGAAGACATCAGGCATGGTTCCCTTTAGGGTACCACAAGAATATCCATGCTTCCCTTTAGGGTATCACAGGAACAGTTATGCCTCCCTTTAGGGTACCACAGGAACAGCCGTGCTTCCCTTTAGGGTACCACAGGAACAGCCGTGCCTCCCTTTAGGGTACCACAGGAACAGCCGTGCCTCCCTTTAGGGTGTCACAGGAACAGCCTGCTTCCCTTTAGGGTGTCACAGGAACAGCCGTGTTTCTCTTTAGGGTACCACAGGAATGACTTCAAGCTCCCTGTTTTACTTTTCGTATCTTCCGTATTTTCAATAATGGGCATGAATTTTATTTATCGTCTGAAAAAGAAGTTTGTTTAAAATAATACACTGTACTGGAAATCAACATAGAGGCAAGTTGGCAGCACAGCTGGTCCTTAATTTTAAAAAAGACTCATGTTAATTATGATCAACATTTTGTTCTGTTTTTGTTATTTTGAGACAGGGTTTCTCCGTGTGCCCTTGGCTTGGCTGTCCTGGACTCACTTTGTAGACCAGGCTGGCCTCGAACTCACAGTGATTCACCTGCCTTTGCCTCCAGAGTGCTGGGATTAAAGCCTTGTACCAGCACGCCCAGCCCTAGGATCAACACCTTATTTATGTTCACCCATGTGTGTTTGTGTGTGTGAGTGCCCCATCTGTGTAGGTGCCTGCAGAGACTAGAAAAGAATATCATCCCATCAGATCCCTTGGAGCTGGAGTTACAGGTGGTTACAGCTGTTCAACATGGTGCTGGGAACCAAACAGGGGTCCTCTGTCAGAGCAGAACGTGCCCTTAACATGGAACTATCTGTCTAGCCTCTTTTACAGTCCCAAGTCTCTTTTCAAAAAGGGAAAGTAAGCCTGTTCTGGGTACCAGAGCCATGTGCTATCACACTTGTCTTTGGTTTGTGCATGATAATGTACACTCTGGTTTTTATTCTGAATTGAAAAAATATTAGGTCAGGGGTTAGGATAGGTAAATGGAGTGATCCAAAATATATTTTAATATGATTACTCCAGCTGCCATACTGAAGTAACCATGTGGGGAAGCAAGGGCAAAGGCGGGGACCCAGCTCCAAAACAGTGGCAAGCCACCCTGAGAAAAATGGCTGTGATTAAGGTGGGAAGGAGAATGAGATTCTAGCCAATTATCCATCACAACATTAGACTTTGAGAACTATTTTCCTACAACCTGATATTTATTAAGTGGACCTTTTGATGAGTAGAAGCTGTGTTGAATCTAAAAAGCATTGGATATAGGAGGGCTTCTCTCTAAAAATTCATGCCGAATCTGATGCTACCTGACCCTCTCAAGCACCTGTTCCTCTCTCTACACTGAGTCTTCTCTGTGGGAACCAGATAAGATGGGATTTGTATCTGGAACCAGAAGCACCAGGAGAGCTGAGTGTCACTTTAAGAAAGTCTCAGGCACCAGGCTGAGTATATTGAATATGCTTTTCACCAGCAGTCAGGATAATAAGAGAAAAAATAGAGTTTTGAATTGTCATAACTAGTTCTCCCAAAGGATAGTGCCACAAACTCTGTGTGTGTGTGTGTGTGTGTGTGTGTGTGTGTGTGTGTGTGTGTGTAATATCCGTGTGTGCATACACGCGTATGTCATGGTGTAAATGTGCCCCAGTGCACATGGAGGTAAAAGGAAAACTTTCTGGCTGTGGGTTATGCGAACTGAACTTAGGCCACCAGCTTTGCATGGCCAGTGCATTTTACCAGCTCAGCCATGCTGCTGGTCCAACCCTCCATGTTTTATGAAAAGATAATGATATATTTGGTAGTATCTGAGATGCTTCCTTTAATATTCTTACTTAGTTCCAGAATCTTGCGCTGAACTTTCTAGTTCATTAAATCCCAGGTCTGGAAACAAAGATCATTTTCATAGTTGGGTGTAGGGAGCTCCAGAGGCAGAGGCAGGCTGATACCTGTAAGCTTCTACACAGCCAGTGAGTTCTGGGCTAGCCAGGGTTATGATAAATAAGGCAAACCAAAACAGGGCATTGTGAGCTCATTTTTTTCTTTTTCTTTTTCTCTTCGGTGTATGAATAAAAGTGGCAAGTAGGAACAGAACTTTGTATCTATACTACAGTCTTATTTTCTCCCAGGAAAGGTTTGTTAGAGCCCAGCATGCAAAAAACAAACAAACAAACAAAAACAAAACAAAACAAAACAAAACAAAAAACCAAAAAAAACGCTGTTCCTCAATGATTCTCTTATCTGTGGGACCCTCTGTGTTCACTAAGAGGAATGGGCTTTTCATCTCATGTATGGATAGTATATGTTAACCACAGGAAATTTGGAAAAATCAAGAAAAATGAAAAGCAGGTGCCATCAGCTGCCTGTAGTCTTACAATGGTAATCCTTGACTCTGTGAGACTCTTGTGCGTTTCTTCTGTTTGTGAAATTTAACTGTAGATATAAAGGTGTATTTTTTTTCCACAAAATTGTGTTATGTGGTTGACTGTATTTTACATAGAATGGCTACTTAAAAGGCTCTGATACATAGAATGATCCACTACTTACTGTTCAGACTCTTAAACTGCAGCTGCTCACCAGAGATGGGCAAATGGCTGCACACACACCATGAGACAGGCGCCCAGGAGAAGAACGCCGCGTGTATATCTATGTCTGAACAGTCTCCTTCAAGGTAAACAGAATAATAGATATTAAAGACATATTAGTCCTCAGTGTGAGTTTTCTCAAAGCTAAGAGCTAAGATGAAAAGATGAGATAAGTAAAAGGAAACAGACTGTTGGGCTATTTTTATTTCATTTCTTTAGTTTTAGTTTTAAAATTATTCTTAAAAAATTAAGTGCCTTTAATTGAAATTCCGTTACATCACTTTCTACCTCCCAGCTTCTCCCAGCTACACTCCCTCACACCCCTCCCATGCCCCCGCAAGCTGATAGCCTCTTTGAATATTATTGTTGCACCCATACGAACAGATATAAATACAAGTTGCTAGGTCGGTGTTTGCTGTGTGCATGTATATGGTTTTGGGTCTTAACCACTGTGTACTGGGAAAGCAAAAAGGGGCACATGCAAGGGAGGAGCTAATTCTACCTCTTCTGGCAGTTAGTAGTTCTTTGTCTGGCTGGGGCCCAGTGAGATTTTCTCCCATTATCTCTCGCCAGTGTTGTCGTCTGTGCAGCCATTTCTGGGAAAGACTGTTGCGCACAGCCTTCCTGGAACTCTGGCTCTGACCGTCTTTCTGCTTTCCTCCCACAACGTTCCTGAACCATAGATGCAGGCGCTGTGATGTACGTGTCCGCAGGGCCCGTGTGCCCCGTGATCTGTTGGCCTCTCCTGTATTGTGTTCAGCTGTGCTTTTTCTGGGACGGTCTCCATGTCCTATAAAGAGAAGTTACTTTGCTGATGAGGACTTCACGTTTATAATTAGCATGAAAAATCATTCAGAGATTTCTGATAAAATACATGAAAGGAAAAAAATACAACATTAAGATGTGAGGTGGCTGGGGTTTAACCCTTAAAATGTAAATGAAATATGTGCAAGGGTCAGGCAGATAAAACCAAATCACAAAAACCAACCCTGCCCCCCCCCATAATAAAAGACTGCTTAGTGGTAACTGCCCGGTGCACAGCAGGAGACTTCAGGCCTATCTTGAAGTATCAGAGGATGGGCTGCTGAAAAATGCTCTCCTCACACTGCTGTATGAAGAACTTTCTAAGAAACCAGAAAGTAAGGCAGAAATCTAAGAAGAGCCAACAGTTTGGAATGAAAAAGTTAAAAGAGAGAACAGTAAGAGAGACAAAGAGAACAGTGGTGACTGACAAAGGCTCCCATGGTGGGAGAAATGAAACACCTAGATTGAAGTTGTCATGGATACAGCTGATGCCGTGGAGAGTTACAAAGTCGACCACGGAGTCACAGCGTGGGAACACAAGGAGCGTGGTGCAGGGAGATCAGATGAAAAGAGCCAACAAAACGGATCGGAAAGAGAACGGCAATGGAGAGTAAATTCTAGAATACTTCCCTGCCTTAACTAAGAAATCACGTAAGCATCAATTTGAAAGATTTGACCCAGCGAGATGGTTCAATGTGACCAGGAGATCTGTGGTGGTTTGAACAAGAACGGCCCCCACAGACGTGTGTATCTGAGCGCTTGGTCCCCAGCTGGATGGTTCAGAAGGATGAAGGGCTGTTGGAGGGGTTGTGTCACTGAGGTGATCTTTGGCGTTTTAAGAGGCCACGCCATTCAGTTATCGGCCCCTCTCCCTCTCCCCTCTCCTCTGTCCTGGTGGTGGCTGTCTCCAGATAGGAGCTCTCAGCCACTGCTCCAGAGTGGAGCATGCCCTTACCACGATGGCCATGGACTCACCCCGTACAACTGTGGGCCAAAGCAGACTCTTTTGCAACTTGTCTTGGTCATGGGGTCTTATCAGAGTGATTGAAAAGTAGTCAAGACAAAGCCTGACAATTCTGGAAGCCATGTGGTAGCAACGACCACAAGTTGTCCTCTGACGTTCACTCAAGCACTGTGGCCTGTGCCCCACTCCCCGTTTCCAACAAGTGGGTAGATGTGATATCGACCATAGAAAATTTAAAACTTGAGCTTTTATTCCATATAATAAAAGTTAGACTTCGATGGCACTGTCCTCCTCCGTGGAGCACTGTGATTGGAGCTGATGAAGTGGTGATGGTGCTGATGGTAGAAATGGGGATTGTGCATGACCATGGCCCCCTTCGTCAGCACAGCAGCCCTCAGAGTCAGTGGTGAATATGAAGTTATCTACAAGCAAGGCCGTGTGCAAACCCACATCTCTTAACTTGATAATAGTCATTGCTCTTAGCACAACAGACTACATATACCTTCCAAACACTTGGAGAAGAACAAAAACAACAGAGAGTGTGTAGCAACAGACAAGCACAAGAAAACGGGAAACTGATGGGCAGAAAGAGACATTAAAAATGACAATTAATGTAAGTTGATAAAGTTCTGTTAATAGTATGGTGTTCACTGGGTGCAGGGGCACGTGCCTGTAATCCCAGCACTTGGGGAAGCAGAGGCAGGTAGAGTTCTGTGAGTTTGAGGCCAGCCTGGTCTACAAAGTGAGTCCAGGACAGCCAAGACTACACAGAGAAACCCTGTCTTAAAATAAAAAACAAAACAAAACAAAACAAAAAACCCAAAGAAAAGTATGGTTTTCATTTGGAATCAACATGGAAGATAACTATGATCTTTCTGAGGAACCACCGAGTGTCTGAGAGATTGTCAGAGTTCACCTGAAAGGCTGGGTGAGGATTTATTAGGCTAATGCAGATAGAACAAAATATTGTCACCATGCCTATGTAACATAGCAGGAAAATGAGGTAGCGGATGGAACATTAGTGTGGTACTAAGGACATGTAATAAGCAGTTAATTTACTGCTTATGAGACGTAGGAAGCTATTTTAAAGTGCCAAAGTTAAGCCCAGAAGTAATAATCTGGGCTTATTTACCCAGATGTGGTAATACTAGAAGAGAGACTATCAAATGAACATTTATGGAATTTATGGCATATTTAAATTTAAATATTAAGTCACATATGGAGTGGAAATTATACATAAAAATGTAGATGGGTGTGGGATGTTTTAGTGCATCATGGTCAGTTTCCTGACAATGTAAATGAGCAAGATCTCAGTGTTAGAATTTATTAAGTTTGGGTTAATAATGTGATATGTTGATGGTGAAAAGCAATATCTAAATAGAAAAAGTATTAAATCAGACTAAGACTAAAATAAGCATTCAATCACTATTACAATTATGTTATTGAAGGGTGTTTATTTTGTTGTTTTGTTTTGTGGTTTCTCAAGACAGGATTTCCTTGTGTAGCCCTGGCTATCTCGGAACTCCCTCTGTAGACCAGACTGGCCTTGAACTCAGAGACCCTCCGTCTCTGCCTTCAGAGTGGGATTAAAGGCGTGGGCCACCACTGCCTGGCTTACTGAAGAATTTTAATGTATTGAAATATCAATTAAGTGAAACAGCAGATTCATAATGATATGCAGTATGCTTTGAAGTGTATTTTTAATGTATGTCTATACACTATCCCCATGGAGAAAATACACTGGATGATTTTTATTTTCTCATATAATTTCCTGAATCTCAGCGATTTTATGTTTTTAAAATTTCCTACAAAGGATATCTTTACTCTTGTAATCACAAATACATATATAGTTGACCTTTATTTAATAATAGATTGTGATCCCTTTAGTTGTCACTGCTTAGGAGAGAGGAGTCAGGGCTGGATTTCACAGGTGAGGAGATGAAGGCAGAGGAGGGAGAGTGCCTTTCTTCAAATGTCATTGTGAATAACACCGTGAAAGGGTCTAAAGCTGTGATTTTTTACCTCAAACCCTGAGGCTTCACAGTTCATTCTTTCAGGTAAACCTCACCTCAAGGCGGTGTCAAACGCTGCGGGGTCAGCCTGTCAGGTGCATCATTAGTTCCCAGATGACACAGAATATGCAAACGCACGCTAGCTGTGAGTTTTCACTCAAGATGATGCTAGAAAGGTGAATACAGTTCATTAATGAGCTTTAAACCTGCAAGGGACTGAGGGGAGGAGGCAAGCACCTTTGGATTGAAATGGAAAACGGAAGGCCGGTCATGGCGGCAGAGCCAGCCTTAGAGGCTGACATTTGAGAAACATGGAGCATCTGTTGGCATCTTCTCTACCCCGCCCTGATGGAAAAAGGGTGCTCCTCACGCAGATTGGTAGAGCAACACAAGGACCCCTGCGAAGCGTCACTCTGGGTACCAGCACACCCACCACCTTCAGAACTCTGAAGAGATTCATGTCCGTAGATGACTAGCAGGTCACTGAGCACTAACCCTCCGTTATTTACAGCACACAGCAACACTTTCAGTTTAATCTCCCACAGCGTTTCACACAGTCTTCACTTGAGATGAATTTCAGACATCTGTTCAATGGAAAATGTATGGCCACTATGAAAGTTTCCTCTCAAATGTCAACCCACAAAAGGGTTTTTTTTTTCTTCTGATTAGAAGATTCTCCACTTCTTGTTTTAGGTGCTAATGCCCTATATTTGATCATTATATGAACCAATTAAAAATGCCAGTAGAATTCACTAGAATAAAAACCAGCTTTGTATTTTTCTAACTGCTTAAATTATGCAGGCCTTCATGAAAATTCAAATGAAAGTCTAAACAGAAAAAAAAAACCCTAAAATTCCGCCAAAATAACACAACCACCATTTACATCTTGGTTGCCATCTTTTTCTACTTTTGCTGCCTAAACACCAAAATATCACTTTCCCTAAAGTAGATCATAGAACTTTAAAAATTATTGTTAAATGCCTTTTTCTCATTTATTTCTCACCTTTACGGACAGCATGGCCATCCTTTCAGATATCAGTGTTAGGAGTTAAGTGTGCTTTCAGATCCATGACTCCATGACTGAACCAAAGTGGAAAATATGTGAACTCTGCCCATGTGAATGTGTGCATGTGGTTACAGAACTGTGTAAGTGGTGATGTCAGAAGTTTACCACTTACAAAAGCGAAACTTTATTATTCATTTCTCTGCATTCCAAAGTTCACTTCACAGAAATCCTCTCTTACCAATAGTAACAAGTGCTCCACAGTGTGGGTGCACCATGATTTACTGCGTGATTCGTGACCAGGGTGCAATCTCCGCATTTCCAGTTGTTCACCACAAACAGCCCTGTAGGGCACCTTGTACGTAGGTTGTTATGGGCTCCTGCTTTATGTTTATTGGATGGGGGTCTAGAAATGTACTTACTGGTTAAAAACATTTAAAAGCATTTAAAAAACTTGTGAGATATGGTGTTGTTTTACTAAGATGTCACAAATTCATGTATTATTTGTGTATGTAACATATAATGTAATAAAATTATTACATATACATGTGTGTGCATATGAGAGAGAGAGAGAGAGAGAGGGGAGAGGAGAGAGACAGGTGAGAGAGAGAGAGAGAGAGAGAGAGACAGAGAGACAGAGAGACAGAGAGGGGAGAGGAGAGAGAGAGATGCATATGGGTTTGCATCTCAGAGCACATCTGTGGCGACCAGAGAACAAGTAGCAGCAGTTGGTCCTCTCTTCCCCTGGGGGTTTTAAGGACTGAACTCAGGCTTGGCAGGCTTGGCAGCAAGCGCTTTTACTCACTGAGCCATCTTGCTGGCTTCAACTACAGTTGTTATCACTATCTTTCTTTTTTTTTTTTTTTTGCCAATGTGATCTTGGAGCATTGTATTTTCCCAATAACTGTAAGGTGTGGCATGCATTCCCACATTTGGTTTTACTCTTTTATGAATTTCCTACTCTTTTCTACTGATTTTCCATCAGCTTCAAAGGGTTTTTATATATATTCAAGCTTTTTCTTTAAGTTTAAAAACATCTTTTCATGCATTAACAGTTCATATGAATTAATATATCCTTAGCCTGTCATGTCTTTTGATTCCATTGTTTTCCATGTCAATCCCCATTTTAATCTAACGAAAAGTCTTTTTTACACTATTTTTGAATATCTTGCATTTAAAAAGCCTCTCTAATCTTTAGATTACACACACAACTTTGTGAATTCTAATACTTAAAAAAAAAACTTCTCATTGCTATAGATCTGTGCACGTGGGGCTGGAGAGACGGCTCAGCTGCTAAAGGCTAGACTCACAACCAAAGATATAAGAACTCTGCACATGGAAGCCTAGCTTTTTCCCCCCTGAACTGATACACATGTAAACAAGCAAGTTGCAAATTTTGTTTTGTCTGATAGTTTTGAGAGACGATCTCACTGCACCAGTCTGGTTGGCCATGGACCTGCTGTCCTGCTGCCTCAGCCTCCTGGTTCTGGGATTACAGGGGTGTGTGCCATCACACCTGACCCACTTTTTTCACTTGACTGGAAATGCTGCTGCCTTTCCTTTAGCCAGTTTGTGCGTGGTTCCCACAATTCTGTTCTGCTACCCAATACAGCTGATTATTGTCGATATAGTGTAGTGTATTTATGGTGTGTTTTAGGATCTCAGGCAGACAGTTCTCTTCAGCATGTGCACAGTGAACTTGGGAGCATGTTGTCAAGAGCAGTGCTACACCCGAACTGGACCTGAATCCTGTTCTGATGCTGCATCGTGTCTCTACAGTACCGCAGTTGTCTGTGAAACTGGACGGCAGCAGACAGTTGTGAGAATTAAACAAAACAAAGCAAAGCAAAGCAAAGCACTTAGAAAATTCTGCAATACCTTTTGACCTCTGGAAAATCCATTAGTTTTAATAATTGTCTTAGCTATTATTAGGAATTTCTTCTTCTGGGTAAATCTTAGGATCACTTCATTAATACTTCCTTCAACCTCAAATACTCCAAAGCATCCCTTGAGACCCTAGCCTTAATTCTCTCTCTCTCTCTCTCTCCCACCTCTCCCCCCCTCTCTCTCCCTCTCTCCCCCTTCTCTCATTTCAATGACAGTCTTACAATCGAAAATTTGCTTTTAGTTTATTCCTTCTCAGACATTAATATTTTCAGTAAGACCCTAGCTTAGTTCATAGAAGACCTATATTTTTTCTTGTATTTGTTCTTAATTTCTTTTTTGTTCTTAATTTATTAAAATTGTTTTAAAATGATTTATAGATATATAAAATGTATGCATATTTGTGGAGTACCATGTGATAGTACAGTAATTGGATATATTGTGGAATATTTACATCAGCTTTGCTTTCCTAATATTGTCCTTTCATTATGATGTGTTAATTCTTAAAATCATTTTTCTTACTAAATGCCACTTTTCCCAATTTCCACTTATAGATGATTATTGCCAATGAAGAGAGCGCCAAGTCATTTTGTTTATTACATAACTATGAGTCCTTCCGTCTCCTAGATATATTGTTATATCATCAAGGAAGACAGTGCATACTTTCTTTTCCAGTATTTACACTTAATTGTCTCATTCCGTGCATAATCTTATCTAAATACTTTGTCAGCGGGGCGTGGGTGGAGTCTTGAGACAGGATGTCTCTGTGTAGCCTTGGCTGTCCTGGGCTTTGTACACCAGCAGGCTGGCCTCAAACTCACAGAGATCCGCCTGCTTCTGCCTCCTGGAGTGCTGTAATTAAAGGCCTGCGCCAAGCCTTTAAAAAAAATGTGTAGCCCAGGCTGGCCTCATTCTTTTGATCCTCCTGCCTCTTTTGATCCACCTTCAGCAAATCCTTCCGACTTGCACCACCATAACTGGCTGAACACTTTTTAATAATGACAATAGTGTAGTCCTGGCAATCAAGGAGAGAGGGTGACTGGATGGTTCTATAAGAGATGGATACCTTTACCATTGGCCAAGGAATCTGTGCTTGTGTATAAGGCTCATGGTTGAATTCTCCCCACAGCAGCTCAGAACATCATTGGCGGAGGCCACCTAACCTTTCCGAAGCTAAAACACCATCTCCAGAGGAACCTTGTCTCTGCTGTCCTTTCTCAGTGATCTCACGGCCAGTTTGATGCATTTATGTTACGTTGGGAGGATGTAAAGACAGAGGCATGTGACAACACAGAGATGATATACTATGGTTTTAAATTTTGCTTTCAACCAGGAGTCCTATAGAGGTCACATGTGGCCTCCCCCTGGGTGTCTGCAAATTCAGTGGGTTGCATTATACCAGGGGACGCTGAACTTAAGGAACTCATTGCTTTTATGGCTGGAAACACAAGATAAGTCTTTAGCTAGAAGACCTGTATTGCCTCATTAAGGCAGCCTAGTATGAATTCCCTGACAGGGAGCAGGGCCAGTAGGGCTTTGGTTTCTTGGCATTCCTCATTAGATCATGCAGGGGCACACAGGGGCACACAGCAGCCATGGTGGGCCGCCTTTACCAACAAGTACAACTTCCAGAAGTTGTAAGACCGCTACGTGACCTCAGCCCGAACCACTTCAAAATCAACACGTGGCATCCTTCAGCTGTTTGTTTGAACACCTCACCTATCTTCAGATTCCATGAATAATGACTGCTTTGAGCATATTTCTTACAGAAAATAATGGACTGTCTGACAAAGTAAAATTAAAAGCAGTTTACGGTTCACAGAGCCTATTAGCTAAAAGGGAATCAGGGTATTGTTTTAAGGTAGGGTAGTGATGTGGAAAGTCCAAAGTAGTCCTTCATTCTCTGGCTCTATGACTCTGCACAAATGACGTAACACCCACACGCGACATAATGCCTGCACTTCCCAAGCATTTCTTGCCTGATTTATCTGGGGATTAAAGCTGCCTGTAAAGTACAGTAGGTGCTCAGGAAACGCAGGGGTGGACTTTCTTGTGTTCAAGTGTGAATGATAAGGTAGTGTCTACTTTGCTCTCTTCTTGCCATTTAAAGTTAAGCAGTTTATCTGCTGCAAGCTGTGAGTTCTCTGTAGGTGCGGAATGTTAGTCATCAGAGTGGTCCCCTCTTTTGATTCGACTGACAATTTTCAAAATCAAAATTCATTTCTTTTTTTAACAAAAAACTTAGTTTTAATCATAAAAACAACATATGCTTAAGTATTTAAAAGAAATTCTAGCATGCATGCCTTTAATCCTAGCACTTAGGAGGAGGCACAGGCAGGTGTGTCTCTGTGAGTCCAAGGCCAGCCTCATCTACAAAGAGTTCCAGGAAGGCTACACTGAGAAACCTTGTTGTCAAAAAAGGGGGGTGGGAGGAAGAAATGAAAGAAAGAGAAAGGAAAGAAAGAAGGAAGGAAGGAAGGAAGGAAAGAAGGAAGGAAGGAATTTAATAGCAAAGAACCAAAGTAAAAGTGAAAATATACATCTTGATTCTGTTGTCAAAGTTCATCACTGCTGAGAGTTTTGGCACTTTGGGTCTTCTCTGTGCCAGGAAAACGTAGCCTTTAATGACAGCTTTGCTAACAGCTATGAAGCTGAGAGCTAATTATTTTATTCACTTTTGGTGCCTTTCTTGTGAGTCCCCAAGATGCCAGGAAAGTCCCCACTGTCATTTATTTTAAAAACACAGTCTCAATGTTTTCCGAAACTCTGTGTTTGTAATTTTATGTCTTATAGTTGAGTTCCTTATATACTTCCTGGAACACAAATCATTCATATTCCATTGGCTACATAGTCAGTTTTGGTCATTTCTGTTAAACTAGGAAGAATTTTTCTTTTTTCTTTTGATTTTCTTTTGTTGATTTACGTGCATGAGATTTAAAACTCCTAACATAACCTAAAAGCGACACAGAAACCCTCTACTACTTAGGGTGCTTTACAAGTTACACAGGTCACTCACTCTCATGAGTCTGGCGTGCTCCTCGCAGTGACTAGAAACATATTATTCTCCCAACTAATAAGGCAACTGAAGCGATGAGGACTAACATGCAATTTACCTAAAGCCATGGAGTTAACGTCTGAGGCACAAAGTCAGGTAGGTCCTGTGGCTGTGCAGAACTGGACAGAGTAATTGCCGCAAGTGAATTAAGTCGTCATGGGCACATTAGTTCCTTGTCTCCTTGCTGTGACAAAGTTCCAGTAAAAAGCCACTTGAGGAAGAAGAGTTGTTTTAGCTCCCAGCTTGGGGTGGCTGGAGTGGGAGGCACCGGTCAGGAAGCAGCAGAGATAAATGGTGGCATGCGGCTCCCCTCCCGTTCATCACACAGCCCAGGACACCAGCTCGTGGAGCAGTGGCACTCACACACACGGTGCTTCTTCCTCCCCAGTTACCCCAACCTAGAAACCGCCTCACAGATGCTTCCAGAGTTATGTCTCCCTGGTGACTGTAAGTCTGTCAGGTTGGCAATCAACATTAACCGATCAAAACAGATACGTAGAACATTGTGCCAAGAATGTACTCAGCACTTACACAAGACATACTTAGTGCCTTTAAGAAGCATTTTCTTAAGCAGCATATAGTAAACACACACACACACACACACACACACACACACACTTGCAGCTTATTTTTAGCTACTTAAAGTATGCTGGTATTGGCATGAATAAAAGGCATTCAAAATGTATTCGTTTTGAAGCTAGGCGTAGTAGCAAACGCCCTTAGTTCTAAGACATGGAAGGCAGAGGTAGGTGGATATCTATGGTTTGAGGCTAACCTGGTCTAATAATGAGCCTCAGGCCAGCCAAGGCTACATAGAAAGCCAAAACAAAAGCCCCTGTGCTGGGTATGGTAGGACACACCTGAAACCCTAGCACCCTAGAGACAGAGCAGCCAGAGGATCTAGAGTTCAAGGTCACCCACAGCTGTATCCTGAGTTCAAGGCCATCCTGTGCTCTGTAAGACTCTGTCTTGAAAATCCCCAAACAGAAAAAAAAAAAACCAAGCTAGAGAGCCTAAAGTTGCCCGGGGAAAGTTCTTCATTTTTCTTCACTGGTTTCTAGTGAGAGGATAGCTGAAAGGGGGGCGGGGGGCGGGGGGCGCGGGTAAGAGATGGCACTTCAGTCAAACAAGTTTCAAGGAAGTCTTGCATTTCCTGAAAATCTGAGTGGAAAGTACAAAGTTCCCACACATACCCCTAGGCTCCCCCCCCCCCAGACAATCTCTTAAGTATTGTGTTAGTATGATACATTTGTCACAGATTGTTAACTAAGATCTTTAACTTACATTATAGTTCTGCAGGACTATGGAACAATGCCATGTATGTTCCACATTACTATTACACAAGACAGTTTTGCTGCTCCCCCATAACCTGCGTTTCTCCCCTCCAAATCTCTGACAACCACTGACTATTTTACTATCTTCCTACTATGCGTGTGTATGTGTGTGTGTGTGTGTGTGTTACATGTGTATGTGTGTGTATATGTGTTCATGGTGGTGCACAGGAGGTCAATACTGGCTGTCTTCCTCCATCCATTGCTACCCAGGTTGTTTGTTGAGACACAGCTTCTCTCTGAAGCTGGAGCTCACCAATCACGTAGGCTGGCAGTCAGGGAGCGTCAGGCAACCACCTGCTTCTGCCGTCCAGCACTACCCTACCATGCACAGCCTTTCCATCAGCACAGGGCTCAAGTTCTCACGCTCATGTGATGATCACGTCACTGAGCAACCTGCCTAGGCCCTCCCTCCCTAGTTTTAAGTTTTCTTGAAATTACAAAACTGAAGCATATTATATACCTTTCAGAGTGGCATATTTTTATTGGTGTATAAGTTTATTTTGTCTTTATAGTTTGTTAAGTCATTTCTTTTTAGTATTAAATAATATTATCTTGTCTGTATATACAACAGCTTACTTGACCAATTCTCTCATTGAAGGATGTCTGTGGCTGCTAAATATTAGCAATTATTAATATAGCTACTATAAACTTCCCTGTATAGATGTATACATATATAGACGTATAGATGGTGCTTATGCATCAGCAAGATTCTTTAGGTAAATACTGAGGAGTGCGATTGCAGGACCTCACGACAGAAGTGAAAAATTACCAAACTGTCTTCCACAATCTCTGTGCTATTTACACCCTATCAGCAGTGACTGAGAACCCTCCCTCTGAATAAAAATGCATTTATATTTGTCATCTCTTAATTTCTGTGGCCATGTGGCCGTCCCTATGTCACTGTTACTGTGTATGGTGTGAAATTAGGTCATAGCTATTCATGTGGTTGTCACTTCACTTGAATTATACACTCTGTTGTGATAACACATGCTGTTTAATTGCTGGTTAAAATGCCATCAAAATACAACGGTACAATTTATAGTTCAAATAGTTAAGTATACAGAATGATTCAAGGAAACGTCAACATTTGACATTTGCCTAATACGTATTTGTTATTGGTTAAATGATCCAGTTTTGTATTTTCTTGGAAAGCAACAATAAATCCTCTACAGGTTGTAAGGAAGGAATTCACCTACAAGGAGATAGGTTGTAGTCTATGGCTGAATTCATGATGTAAAGGTTGCTTATCACACAGTGGCACAGCAGCAAGAGAAGTGGCCAAGTTCCCTAGAAGAGATGAAAGAACTCGCAGCACAGTCACAAGCTGTACTAAACAAATCCTGCCTTGCACAGCATCACCCTTAAAATATGCATCTCTGCATCGTAAATGTCCTGGGCGCTTCACTTCTGGCGCAATGCTACTGCAGAAATGTGTTTAACCAAGGAGGCAATGCTAGGGGGTGGGAGGCCGATTTGCCTTGGTGAGACGTAACAGTGTTTGCAGTTCGGGGGATCTAAAAAATAGAGAGAAAGGAAGAAAGGAGGAAAAGAAAGAAGAAAGGAGAGGGGGCAGAGAGGAAAGAAAGAAGACAAGAGATGGCTCAGAGGTTAAGAGCACTGACTGCTCTTCCGAAGGTCCTGAGTTCAATTCCCAGCAACCACCTGGTGGCTCACAACCATCTATAATGAGATCTGGTGTCCTTTTCTGGCCTGCAGGCACACATGCAGGCAGACACTGTATACATAAGAAATAAATAAATCTTTAAAAAAGTGCTGTTGCTCTAAATTTAATTAAAATTGTACAACAGTATCTAAGAGCAAGAACGGGGGATGGAGAGATGGCTAAGAGGTTAAGACCATTTGTTGCTCTTGCAGAGGACCCAGGTTCAATTCCCAGCACCACCCACGTAGTGGTTCACAACCATATACAATGCCAGTTTCAGGGGATCTGACGTCTGCTGGCACCTGGCACACACAAGGTAAACATATATACATGCAGGAGAAACACTCACACACAAATACACAAGAACATGCTGTGGTGTCACTGAGGTGAGCCGTAGTAGTGGGTGGATACAGACAGCTCTCTGTGCAGCTGAGTGGTAATCTGCCTAGCTGTGTAGTGATGTGGCTGCTCACGTGGAGGTGTGAACTTAGCGTCAGTCAACAAACCAGCTGGCCATCCCGGAAGGGGTGTGAAAAACCTGCTACTGAGAACTTCTGGTAAAAGTTCCAGCTTGAAGCGTACAGAAGGGAGAGTGTAGCCTGTCTGTGCTCTAGAGAGATGCACCTCCATCATCCGCACAGCCCACAGGACAGCGGTTTATGGGGAAACACAGCAGGCAGTGAATCTGAGCTTAACGAGATTCAGAAAGCTAACTCTAAATAAACAAAGGAGTTTTAGGAATGTGTTAACCATGTTTATTCCATGTGTATTTACCCTTCTACATATGTATAATATGGTGCTCAATTAACTGTATCCTCTTTGAAATAGAGTTCTTGAAATAAGTTAAAATTTATAGGTGACTAAAAAGCATTGTGCCATAATGGTTAATCATCTTGACTTATAGTAAAAATGTTACTGGAGACAAGGTCAGCTCATAGTCATGAAGAGCTTTAATCTTGAGCAATATATAATATGAGTAAATATTTCTATCAGAAGCCAAAGAACTTACAAGGTAGCTTCTTACATAATTCTTTCAATGACTTTGAAAATTAATAGTTAAAACAAGCCACACGAATACAGAAATCTATTAAAAAATAACACCTGGCTTAATAAAGCAGAATAAGTTATTTGTACTCAGCAATTACAGAATACTCATTCTTTGCAAGCTAGCATGAAATTTTTACAAGTTGTCCATATGCTTGGCCACAAAGCAGGTATCAGCAAACTTAATGACTGGCATCATTGGCAGTTTCTATCTGATCAAAATTGAACTATGTTGGAAGCCACTTTTTAGGAAAATTAGGGAAAAAATTCCTGTGTTTGGAAGTTAACCATTACACTTCCAAACACTTGAAGGTAAAGCCTACATGGAGACGGAATGGCTGAGAGGGAAGGAGATTCTGTGGATGTTGTGCAAGAGCTGTGGAAAATCTAGAAGAATCCACGGGTGAAAATTTATAATTAATAACAAATATTACAAACATTAGAATCTATAGGAGTCAGCAACCTTGGTAGACTCAATATCAAAGCACAAATTTAACTGTATTTCCATATGTTAGTCATAAGAGGAAGATATCAGTTATTCTCATGTCAAAATAATGTAAACTAAGTGGAAGTAACCATAACAAAAGATGTTTTATGGAAAATTAAGAATGTCTAATAGGCATTTTATAGTCTGAAAAGACTGGATCAGAACAAAGCTATGCACAAACCAAATCTTCCTTAATTTCTCTAAGGGTCCAGTGACACTGAGAGTGCCAATGAAGTGTGTGTGTGTGTGTGTGTGTGTGTGTGTGTGTGTGTGTGTGTGTGTTTTACAAGCTGATTCTGACATTTTCGTGCAAATGCAAAACCCTAATCTGCTTGCTGTCAGAATGTAGGATAGAGCTCTAGTGATGTCCTACTCAGAACACAGAGACAGGTCTCTAAGATGAAACGGTATATAGAAAGATGGCCTCTCATATGGGCAAGAGCTGGGCCAGCAGAGCAAAACCAAAGGGTTTTCAATGAATGATGTTGCAACTGTGCATCCAAAGGAGAGAGGGAGGGAAGGAAGGAACGAAGGAAGGAAAGAAGGAAAGAAGGGAAGAAAGGAAGAAAGAAGGAAGGGGGAAGAGGGAAGGAAGGAAAAGAGAAAGAGAAAGGAGAGAAAAAGAAGAGAAAAGAAGGAAGGAAAGAGAATTATGTTTCTCAGTAACAAGTTCTAAATGAACTGAAATTAACTGCTGTTTCTCTCTCTCTCTCTCTCTCTCTCTCTCTCTCTCTCTCTCTCTCTCTCTCTCTCTCTCTCCCCTTTAGTTTTTATTACACTTTAAATTTTATTTGTTATTTATTTATTTACTCATTTACATCCTAGTCACAGCTCCTTCCCTCCCTCCTCTCCTCCTGGTGCCGTCCTCCCTCCCATCGCCCTCACCTGATCCTCAGGACTGCCTGCATCCTCTTCCCCAACAGAGTCCATGTCAGAGACGCGTTGTTACTCTTTATGTTACAAAGTTACCCTCCTGTTACAAATAGAAGTGCTGGCTACCGTGCACCGTGATAAAATTGTAGCAGCAGTCACAGCCATAAGAATGTTTGCAACCCAAAACCAAGTCTAGACTCAAAAAGACAGAGAAAAATCCCCATGACAGAAACTTAGTGAAAGGTTTATTAAATACATCATTAAAATCCTAATCACTGGGGGAAAGACCAATAAATCTGAGCTTGCTGCAATTAAGAGCGTCTGTTGATTGAAATTAGGAGACCAGGAAAGGACACCACAGAGGATGCGACCTTTGTAATACTTTGGCATAAAAAAAAAAAGACTACCATGGAGTGTCTCCCTCAGGGTTGCTTTTTTTCCGTGCTACCAACACACATGTTAGGATTCATTTTATAGCTGTTCTGAGATCTATAGCCATAGTTGCTACTCAAACGTGAGCCTGAACACATTTTCAATACTTAAGAATGTGAAACAATTAAAGACTCAATATATAGTGATTTTTCATAATTTTATCTCATATTTAAGTAAGGCATCAAATTAGGGGGTGTTGAAGGAGAAAGTGAAAATGAGTTCTTTGATGAAAAGAATGTTGATGCTTGGCTCTTAACAGAGGAAAGAAATGAGTGACAGGAACCTCACAAGGTATGGAGGAAACCAGAGGGACAGGCGGGTGAAGGAAGTTGCTTTTTGACAGGAGAGTGAAGAGCACCACAGGGCAGAGTGTAGTGTTGCAGATAGCAGCTCAGTGCGAGACCCTCCCCAGGCTCGGAAGAACAAAGACATTGGTGTTAGAGGAATCCTCCGCCCAGAAGGACACATTCTCAGTTTCTGTTAATAACAGAGTTTTCAAATTAGCCAGGAAGGAAGCCCTTCTTAGCAATGGAACATTTTTTAATGCCCATAAGGAAAACATAAGAAAATAAATATGTTGGGATGGAGAGGAGGGCTTAAAGGCAAACTGTATAAAAAACCAATATTTGCCAAAAATTAACAGAAATAAATTCAAATAGACTGAAGTTGTAGATATGTTAGAAATGGGAGCATTCCCACATACTGAGTGTGGTCACTTTTATATCTGTGCCTTCTGAGTTTCAGTCAATTTGCTTGTTTTCTTTTGGAGATTTCTGATTTAAAGAAGGAAAAGATTTTTAAAGAGGGAATACGGAAGAACGAGAATCCAAAAAGTTAGTTTTTATCCAGTTTTACAAATGGGAGTGTTAACGGACGGACTCTGATACGCTACCGCAGAAGTCACAGCCATCATGATGTCCATAACCAACAGCCTTCTTGTTTTGCCCCAGAAAGATCCTTTGGTTTAGCTGTCTGTATCATCTATGTTTGATTGCTGTTAATTTTCTACTTTGTGAACTGTTAGTTTTGTCTGCTATTGGCCTTTTGGCCATCTCATGGGTACCGGTACCACCTATGGCCACAAGAGAGGAGGCCAGAGATCCAGTGAGTGTGCTGTCCCCAGGGCCACCTCCTAATCTTGCTTTGGAAGATCTAGTAAAGAAGTGTTAGCACTACTGACTAAATTGATGGTGTTCCAGATAGTACTGTAAACCATGGCTAGGAAACACAGCTCTTGTAGGTAAGATAAATGAGTGTACACTCATCGCTGGGCACTATGGCAACCATGGGCGATTCCCTAAAGAGATGCAGGACTTTCATTTGCGATTTATCAGATGACTCAAATGGTGCACCAGGCTGCTAATTAACATATGTGCATCATTAACCTTGGCAATAAAGCATATGTTTGCTTCCAGGTCAGAAATAGCATTGCTGAAATGTGGGTATATGTTTGCTTGAGTACAATGTAGTTATAAGGTAGTTGATGTGAATACCGTCAAATAGGGAGTAAGACAGAGACTATAAGCCTGAAGCAGAGCCTTGCCATGTGTCCAGCTGGGATTCTTGAGACCTCACAGGGAAATAACAACCATGTCTACACCTGGCCAGAACCTATAGTAAACTGACCCTCCAGTGTGCTCAGGGTCTTTCATAAAGAAGTCTTCAAAGAATAACTATGAAGAGTTTTGAAGGCAAAGAGAGCAACATTCTCTCACTGAGAGTCTATGTTTCCATGGCACTGCAAAGGAGCAGACAATAAGAACAGATCCCGGCTGATTTTGTAGGTTTACAGGGGTAATACTGTTGGTTCTTAAGGATGATGTTTCCTTATGAATTCTGTGTGTTTTTCAAAGCCCTTCAGGCTGCTTTTGCTTACTATTCCTCCAGGCAAAGTTTCACGGAAATCCGATGCATGTAGCGGTGGTGATCTCCAACTGCTTAAGGGAAGAGAGGAGAATACTGGCTGCGGCCAACATGCCTATCCAGGTAACCTTCC
Source organism: Acomys minous (assembly GCF_964271855.1). NCBI lineage: Eukaryota > Metazoa > Chordata > Mammalia > Rodentia > Muridae > Acomys > Acomys minous. Next base: position 76,713,801 of record NC_140486.1, on the reverse strand, counting down.
TGATTCCTTGTCATACGCTCCCATCGCATCGCTTGCCTTGCCGAGTACTGTCTTCTGAGTCTGTGGTCTTGCTTTCTGCTTGAGTCCAGTTTTCTGAAAAACCTTCTTCTGTGTTAGTGGTTCCACCAGCCTCAGTCACTGTAGTCAAGTCTTGGGCTCATCTTGAGAAGGTTCCTGTCTTTATTCCATATTGAGGTGGTTACCAAGTCTTTCCAAATGCCTTTTCTTTTTGAAGATGAGGGTCCCCTGGAGAGCAGGTTGGCCTTGCGCTCACTATATAGCTGAGGTTGGCTGTGTACTTGGGGGTCTTTCAATCCTTCCAAGTTCTGGGATTCCAGATGTGTGGCAGCAGACTGCCTACTCTAGATTCCTGTTTCCATGGCTAAATTCTGGTCTAAGATCTTACGCTATTAGTCTAGGAGTGCAGTGACCACCTTTTAGTTAAGAGTCCCAACTGTGGTCTGGACTCTGTTTCCCCGTGTGTTTGTCTCCACAAACTAATCTTGATCAACCCTTTAGGACCCCTTGACCCTTGAGTCTAAGCTACTATTCCACCAACAGGAAACTTGACTTGCAGGAGCTCCCTAAGTACTTTTTGGCTGTTCTTTGTGCTGATGTAGTTTGCATTATATTTTATCTCATCCTTCTGAATGCAATAAGAACCTTGCAAAGTGGAGCAATAAGCAGGGTCTAAGGCATACATTTTCAGTTAATTCTACATCAAGAGAAAAGCTTATAAAACAGTACATTTTCTGAATAACTTCTCCACACTTTAGTGAATCATAGAACTTATGAAGATCTAATAAAAGTAAATATATGTGTATATATGTGTGTTTATATATATATATATATATATATATATATATATATATAAACTTCTGAGGCTATCAGATTATGAACATTTTTGAAAGACTGAAGTTTCAACAACTTAATTGTTCTTGGATGATAAAGAATGGTATTGTTTTCATTTAAATGCTGTAGTTTCTAAACTGCAGGGCAGTTCATTTTTTGTTCCTGTCACACATATAGTCACTACTCTCCCCCCACCCCTCAGTTTTTCTCACTGCCCCTCATGTGTGTGCTTACCCTCTGCTCTCTCCAAATGTCAAATATTAGTCAAATCAAAACATGTAAGTACATACTAGTGAGAGTAACTCTGAAAATAGTACTGCATCTACCATAAACAACGCCTGGGTGTTTTTTTTTTTCCAAGTAGGTAGAGAAACAATGAAACACTGGAGATGGAGGTGATGAAAGGAAGTGTTATAAAGGCTTTAGTGATCTGAAGGAATGGCATAGCTAAACGCACTCCACTGAGAGTTGAGAGCACAGGTTTTCCCGAGATCCAGCACTGCTCTGATGTGTCCTGTCCAGTTATCAACCATCCTGATGCTTGGTCCCTGCTCAGCTGTAGGTCCCTGCTTATCCATCTTGCTCTCATCTCCAGAAAGCTGTAGAGTGTTGTGTCTAAGTCAACACTCAGTGTCAGATTCTTAGAGTGGCCAGGATACGGAGCTTGCAGGAACTACTTGGCCTTTTTGCTTAATCAAATTATTTTCCAATTTCCTTCAGTAAGTTCCCTTTGCTTTAAACTAAAAATAAATCCCATCTCAGCAGGTTCAGCACCCTCAATTGCTAATTTAAGCCTAACTTAATGTGATCCTATAATACTAATTTTAAATTATTTGTGGTTCAAGAATAAGCAAATAGACTGTAGGAAATTGTGAACATTGTTTTAAGTCATGAAGTCAGGAGCTGGAGAAATGGCCCCGTGGTAAAGATAGCTTACTGTTCTTGCAGGGGTCCCCAGCTCAGTTCTTAGTACCCATATTGGGTAGATCATAGCTTATTTTAATTCCAGCTTCTGGGCATCCGACTTATAGCCTCCCGAGTGCTGGGATTAAAGGCATGCACCCCACTGCCCGGAGATACAATGATGTACTTCTTAATGAAGTACATTTCTCAATCATCAGTTTGTACAAGATCTCTTGGTGCCAGATATTGCTTTTTCTTCTTTATTTCTTATTTTTTTCTGGTTGGGGACAAGTGGCACCCAATGTGATACACGATTACAGGACAAGTGGCACCCAACATGGGCTACCACTCATTCTGAGGTGTTAAGTGGGAGAATTGATGATAAAAAATAAAAAAGATGAGAAATAAAAAAGACAAAAGCAATAGCTGAGGCCAGGAGTTCTTACATAAACTGATGATTTATGCCAAGCAAGTTTATTAAGAAGTACAGTACCATATAGATTATTTAAAGGAAATAATATTGCCCGAGGCAGCAGAAAGCTAAGCCAGACAGCGTTGGCAGGAGGATGTGGGACACCTCCAACTCAGATGCCACAGTCCAGGAGAAGGAATCAAGCCCCTAGAAACTGCGACCTCGCCTCCTCTGAGGCACTTGCCAAGTTGATTCCTGGACAAGGACACAGAACTGAGGTTCCTTTTGTCTTTTCTTTCTTTTTTTTTTTCCTTTCTTAAAAAATGTATTATTCACACTCACATGAAACAAAAATCCATTTCCCTGAGTGGAATTTAGAGAACTCTACATACGTTTGAGTTGCCATTTCCCACTTTGATGGCCTTCTTTTGTCATTTCTGTGTCGCAAAGCGAACATTTGCAGGTGTTTACAGATGCACACACCAGCTTATGACACAAGCAGTAAGTTTCCCCTAAACAAGACTAGCGGACATTTATTAGGCATCTTTGACCTTCAGATTTGTACAATATGGGGTATGAGATACTAGCAGCAGCCTGACAGAGAAGTGGGGAAGTCAGTGTTCTCTGGCTCTGTAAGCCTTCTCTTCTGCAGGGCTTCATCGCTTTCATGTAATGGCTAAGAAATGGAAGCTCTCATCAAAAGCCAGTTGGAGTGGGAGTGGGAGTGAAAAACCTCACTCCATGCCCCTCCCAAACTTACCTTCTGGATCTTTGCCTGACATAACTAAAAGAGTAGCTCTAGCAAGACTTGAGAGTTATCCCAGCCAGAATCCTACCCTAACAGACTTCTGTTCTTCTTGAGTCATGAACATAAAGGGAAAAAAAAAAAAGGAGAGAAGCTTAGTTCCTCATCTCCCTGGAAACAGAACAGCATGCAGACTCTCCTGCTAGTGCACCTGGTCCCTTCACTAACACACATGAGAAAAGCAGCACAGGCGCCAAGCCTGGGCTGGAGATCTGTTTTATCTGCCTTTCTGGTGCTTTGAGTGAGACTGTGGAGGTCCGACTCGCATTATATAAGATGATGCATAGAAAATCCTCAATCATATTTCAAGCACATCATATGTGGCTATATTTAGCATAGTTTTAAATTTTTTTTTTACCACTGCCGTTACTGTTATATACTGTACTCCTTCTAAACAGCACCAAAACGTTGAGTGAACTTGAAGGGCACCTAGTTTGCCTCTGGACAGAAGAACTCTCCAGTGACATCAGCTACATTCAAGAAAACCTGTTGTGGATTAACAAATTCTTTTTCAGGGTTTGGAAAGGTAGTACCTCCCTTTGTCTTTTCATCAGGGCCTCTGAGAAAGTCTTGAGTCAGTTTGGCTATGGACACTACAAGCACATTTTTTTTTCAGTTGTGGAGGTGGGAACCTGGAGCCTTGGGCACTCTCTGCCAGTGAGTTATATGCTCATCTCTCACAGCAGGGGTGTTAATGGTCAGAGAGCGTTATGTGTCACTAACCTAGAGCTCAGGGCAGTGTAGGTAGTGTGTCCTTCACAATAACCATAAATGCACTTATCAACAACAGTGAGATTTCAAGACATTCTTTTTCCAGGGACCTCTGGAGAAATCCTTACAAAGTTCTTCAGTTTCAGAGAGACAGAGAAACGTGGAACACAAAGTAGCTGCCATTAAAAACAGTGTGCAGGTGAGTGGTCACACTTAGATGCCTTGGCTGAGGGGCCTCACATAGATGCTTCGAAAGGCTAGTGCAGCCTGTGCGCTGCAGGCCTGTGCAGACAGATCTCTGAGGACATGTGTGTCACACAGTGTGTTTGTGCGGGAAAGACGTCCTCGAACAGCCTTTTAAACTCACCTTGCATCTGGGTGTTGAGCTGTCACATTGTCTTTTAGAGTAAGTTCCTAAGAAGTGTGTATGTTTCATCTCCTCGGCTCTGTACTCTTATTATCCTCCATCTGTAGAACCCATCCTGGGATTCGTATCCTTTGATATTAGTACATTTTGGCTTCTCCTTCCCCTGGACTTTTATAGATGTGTTACTTCATTGGTTTAGGAAAGGTTGCTTTAAGTGGGACAGACTTTCCACTGTGTTGTATGTAAAGAGAGTACAAATTTCCCTTTCCAGAACCAATGTAGCATCCACTTACTTGGTTTTCATGGGAATAATAATTCTGAAACTGTATCAACTGCACACAAAGGTGAACCTCTCCATGCACGGTCTGAGCTGCAGGCAGAGAGTGAGTAGACGTCCAGGCTTTGGTTTCCAGATCTGAGGTTTAATGTCTTCCGTAACAAGTAAAATAAGCAGACTTGTCTCTGCTTCCACCTTCGCCAGAAAGAATCGGACTCTCAAAGTGGCCCTGCGGCACATGCCGGAGCACGCACGCGTTCATGTTCAACCAGGGAATCTACTGACACCACAGCATGTGAGAGCAGACAGTGGCTGTCACTGTATTATAATAAGGGCACTTATGCGCTTTAATCACATACACAGGTCTGCCCAGTATTTTTTTGTTGACAGTTATAGAGTGCTAGGCCTTTTTCAGGACTTGGTGCATGCTAAGGCAATTCTCTACAACTGACTGCCACGGTCCCCCGCATTCCTTGTCAACTCCTGAGAAGTTTGGTACAATCGAAGCTCGCCATTTATATAGCTCTGCCCTGGTCCTTCCCTCAGGCCCGTAGACCATCCCAGCTCCCATGACTTCCGGTTGCTAAGGGCTTCTTTGAAATCGCCTGTCCAGAGAACACAGGCTGCTTCAGACATGGAGTGAATGGCACAGCCTGAGAGGAAACACCAGGCCCAGCGTTCAAGTTGGTGCTGACTGTGTGGTGCCGGTCACGCGCCTGGGTGCCCTATAGGGTCAGAGCTGAACCCGGTAGAGACTGCTTGCTTGCCCAGCTCCTGTCCACCCTATCCCTACTCAGAAAGTCCTTTCTGAGGACGCATCCTTACTAGATTTCTGTACCCAATCTAAGCCACAGGCTCTGATTCCAGGATACCAGAAGGGACCCATTGGGAGAACAGTGGTGATTCATTCATCAACGTGCTTTTCCATGTAGGCCGCAATATTCATTTCTCCAGAGTGTTTTGGAATGCAGCATTCACGAAAGGTTTCCGATCACCATGAGACATTTTGCAAATATTACTGCAAATATTTTGCAAAAAAATTACTATAACTAATGACAATATCAAAAGTCTTTTAATTCATTGATTTTTGTTTTAAAGTTATGGCTTAATATACTTATTTACTTAGCTTATTGGTTAGAAGACTTGAAAGCTTCTTTTAATTCTGAGATCAAAAGAATATATTTGTTTTAAAACTACAATGAATTTTGTCACATTTCTCCCAGGTATATGAGTTTCCTGTCTTTTAGTAGCCCCATAGCCTTTTGTTAAAATTTTTCCCCTTGAGAAATTTAACGTTCAAGTGAAATGCTGCAAGTGTGCTGAGGTGGAACAAAACGAGGCAGGACTTTGAGGCTAGGATGGCTTACAGCTCCCACCTGAGTGCTTGTTGTCACGTGACACCTAAGTACTTACTGCCACATGCCTACGGACCTTAATTTTGTTAAATGAAAAATGGAGCTAATTTTTGTGCCAGGTTGCCAAGAGGGAAATGCACTTAAGGTTCAGGTCTGACGAAGTTGCTGGAGTGTATGCTAGGTGCTATTATCAGGTACCCGGCACACGGCATGGTCAACAGCCAATGCCTTTTCTAAGATTTAAAAATGTCAAGAGCATAAGATGACAGTGAGGAGAACTCAGAGCCAGCTAGTGCTGTCGAGGCGCCTACCTGCTAACAGACAGTGTTTCAAGCACTGTATCTCATGTGACCTGGCCAGAACATCCATTCCTCCCCGCTACTTCTCTTTCCTTTCTTTTCTTCCCCTTCCTGTCCCTTTCCTTCCCTTCTCCCCCTCCCCCTCTCTATTTTATAAACAGAGGCGCGCATAGCTTATGAATGGTAGTGCAAACCTTTAATCCCATCACTCAGGAGGCAGAGGCAGGAGGGTCTCTGTGAGTTTGGGGCCAGCCTGGTCTACATAGCAAGTTGCAGGCCAGCCAGGGCTATACATAGAGAGACCCTGCCTCAAAACAAACAAAACAGAAGACAAAAACCAGAGGCTGAAGCAGAGACACATGCTCAAGTCCGTACAACTTAATAAGCCGCAGAGTGGAAGCATAAATTCACGCTGAGCCCAAATTTGATATTTGTCAGAACCAGTAGTTTTGATGGCAAAATGAGAGTTTGTGGGGGAAGGGGCAGGATGTGTGTTTTCTTATCAAAGCCCTGTTGGCATGAAGGAGGCGTCTGCAGTGCAGGATGCTGCCTCTGGTTTGGGGGTGTTGCTAGGTCCTCCCCACAAACACATCGTTCACTTCACGTTGTTAAGCCTCTGCTGTTTTATCTTCAAAAAGCAACGATAAATATTCTTCATGAGCAGTGAGAGACTATATGAAATCAAAATTCCAACCATAAACTATTGACTGAACAGTAGACATGAATGGGTTTGGAGAAAAAAGTCGAAAACAAATAAAAATTACAGACACATTTTAAGAAGTAGGAAAAAAACCTATTTAGGCAAAATTGTCATAAGCTCTACATCTCTGATTATTGTACACTAGTCCAGAGGTGGGCAGAACATCGTGAGAGGGCAAAGGCGCCAGTCTTCTCCAGTAAATAAAGATGTCTGATTAGCAGCTCTTACAATTAATTGAGAAATGAGAAAGAACATGCTGAAAGGTTTCTTTTGTTTGTTTGTTTGGGTTTTGTTTTGTTTTGTTTTTTGGGTTTCCTTTTCTGGTTTTTTTGAGACAGGGTTTCTTTGTGTAGCCTTGGCTGTCCTAGATTTGCTTTGTAGACCAGGCTGGCCTTGAACTCACAGCGATCTGCCTGCCTCTGCTTCCCGAGTGCTGGAATTAAAGGCGTGCACCACCACGCCCAGCGAAAGATTTCTTAAGTAGAAAGAAGAAAGGTTTGGAGAGGTGGAGAGAGACCTGGATGGCTAAGAGACTTGCTGCTTTTCTGACCTCCTCAGAGACTGCACACACACGTGTGGTACTCATAAGAATATATATATATTTTAAGATGAAAGAGGGAGTTTAACGTGGTCTTCCAGCAGAATATAGCTTTCCTATGGACAGGCTCTTTGGAGGTGTAGGCTCCTGAGAAACACTGGAAACTGTTGCAGACTGGAATCCACAGTGTACTGTTTACAAGTACACACGATGTTTCTGTGGCGTGCTTAAACACTGCACCATATTTTGATATTTTCTTTTGAGCATGTTTTCTTTTGTATAAAGATGACAGAACAAGACACCAAATACTTAGAAGATCTTCAAGATGAATTTGACTACAGGTACAAAACAATTCAGACAATGGGTAAGTTATTGCTTTATCTGTGACTCTACATTGTTATGTAAAAGCAGCATAATTATTAGGCTGGTAAGAGTTGAGGTGCAAACAAATTTGATCTTCTTCATGTGCGTATCCCCATCAATTTTGTTTTTGAGGAATGTAGGAAAAGAATATTTCCGGTTTTGTCTTTTCCTTCACTCCATTTAAGTTATACATATGTATTTACTTACTAGCCAATTCAAGGCAGGTGACAAGTTATGTGAGAAGTGACAGCCACCGCAATATGTGTCTCCCCTCAGTAAGAATACTGTAAGGAGCTGAGATCTTGGGCCTGGCTGCGGTGGCACATGCCTGTAATCCCAATGCTTGTGAGGCTGACACTGCAGAATGGAGAGTTGGAAGCCAGCCTGAGAGACATAGCAAGCAACTTCCCCAAGAGAAACACAAAGTACAGCTAATGAAAAGAAAACCGATCACCTAATACAACCAGGAGGTTATTGAGATTACACGAGTGCTTATAATTCTCAAAAGATTATAAAGTAGAAATAGGTTTCATGGAAGAAAATTTAGAAAATAGGCAAGAGTTGTAAAATTAAAAATAACGTGAAGTCCACAGCCTATATGTAACATTGGTTGAAATGTCCTCCGTTTTCTCTACATAGTCACAAGCGTGTGTAACTACAGACTCACCTTCCAAAACATTAAAATTATGTGTATGTTCTTACATATAGAATTTTAAATTAAAGTTTTATTTTTAATATTTATAAAATATAAATGTAATAATTGAATACATGTCAAAATTCAAAGATACTGAATTTATTTGACTCTGTGTACTAAAACATTATTTAGTTAGATGATTTTTAATAAATGAATGTAGAAAATGAAAATATTTATAAGACCTGAAATATATAAGCAATAATGGATCGATACTCTAACTATGCTGCAATTATTTAATAACTAATGAGATTCTAATTAGCCCTACTTTGATTGTTGATAGGACTAGACCAGTACAGACTTATTGGTTTTGATCATAGTGATATGCTTGTGTCAGACAATAGAAAGCATCAGATAAGTGTTTTATTTACTTTTTCATTGCTGTAAAGAACATGACCAAGGCAACTTTTAGGAGAAAACATTTAATTAAGGGCTTGCGCTCAGTGTCTGAGCTTTAGTCCATGCCACAGGAAACATGGTACTGTGCGGGCAGGTGCTGGAGCAGCAGCTGAGGGCTACTTCCTGATCCATAGGCAAAAAGAGAAAGACACTGCGGCTGGCATCCCCAGTGACACGCCTCTTCTAACAAGGCCACCCCCACTCTCTAATCCTTGCCAAACAGTTCCACTAACTGGGGGTCAAGCACTCAAACGTATGAGCTATGGGGCCATTGTTATTAAATCATCACAAGAAAAGATGGGATCCCTGTAATATTTTTACAATTTTACTTATTTTGAAATTTTTATTCCAAAAAAAAAATTTTTTTTTAACAAAAGTAAATACAGCCAGGCACAATGGTGCACACCTGTGATCCCAGCACTCAGGGAGGCAGAGAGAGGCAGGTGGATCTCTGTGAGTTTGAGACCAGTCTGATCTACAAAATGAGTCCAGGACAGTAAAGGCTACACAAAGAAACCCTGCCTCAAACAAACAAACAAAACCAACCAAACAAGCAAAACAAAGAAACAAAAAAACCCAGACCAACCAAAACAAATGAAAAAACCCAAAGCAAATATAAGTATCTATTTCACAGCATTCCCTTCATTAAAATGTCAACACGCGCCTTAAAGGCAGTATGGGTGATTATTATCAAATGGTTAACTTTTCTGAAGAAGATGTTTTACATTCTCCTGTCCTGTTCAGGATATCATGGCTGCTATGAAATATTCAAAATGTTCATGATTACTTAAATCTACAATTTCTTTCTTTAGAAGAAACAAGACAACTTAGGTTTAATCACTTATCAAAGGGACCAGTGACCTTAGGAAAGTTTAGAAACTGTATATTCATCAAGTGTCATCGAAGACAGATTTATTCCAATTTCCATGTAAATTATAAAGTTTTAAAATAACAATATAACAAGCCATACTAAACAATAAAACTGTCTTGAATGTAGCACTTTGTTATCTGAGTTACCTCAGTATTTTTCAGCTTTCATGTGCATTATAAAGAATTTAAAACCAGGCGTGGTGGCTGACACCTGTAACCCAGGGCTTAGGAAGCAGAGGCAGGAAGGAGACCTCGGGTTCCAGACCACCCTCAGCTACACAGCCAGTAGAAGGCCAGCCTGGCTTGTGTGACAGTCTGTCACAACCGTCAGACACCAGAAGGAGTCAGAGGACTTAATCATGAGCACAAAGGAGGCCCTCTTTCCTTATATTAAACAAGCAAGGCTATCCTTAGAGCAGGCAGGACCCATAAGAAAAATCTATTACAAAACCTTCCTTTATCCAAAAAAAAAAAAATGAGCACCACGTGATGAGCATCCTCCTGCATCTGCCTGTACACAGACAGGTGGTCTCTTCTGGCTGTTTGGCTGGAACTCTTCCTGGCAGAACGAGAACATTCTTGGGTTGGACTTCCACCATCAACACCAAAATCCGATTCGTCTCCGATAGCGTAGGCCCCTGGTCCTGTCTGGAGGTAGACTGAGTAGAACTTGATTTTTGGGAATAATAAAATCTTTGCCCCAGAGATGATTTGGAATCTCATTTTCTTCGCTTTGCAGACCATGGTGACAAGAATAGCACCCTAATGAACCAGGAAGTGTTGACACTGCAAGAAATGCTTAATAGCCTAGACTTCAAGAGAAAGGTTGGTGAAGGATTTTAAGTTGCCATTTGCCCGACTTTCTTTTCCTAGACCTCATCCTGCTGAGAATAACCAAGGCTCAGGTTTTATCAGTTCACTTATGCTCAATAAAAGATGGCGGTGTCTCCAGGAACTGAGTAAACTTGTGCAGCCACCCCCAGCCTCAGGCCCTCCTGACCTCATGTGTGTGACATGTTGGCTGTAGGGATGATTAACTTCTGGTGGACCCTGTGTCTGAGCTTCATTCTTTACCATTTCAGACATAGGTGTTTAACATTCTGAAGTGGGTTACATGACACATTTACAACTAAAAATTACTTGATGACTTAAAACTTTATTGAAAAAATTCAGTGTTCTATATTCTGTCTTGAGAATGACATAGTTAAATATTGTCCTATTCATGAGACCTTCAGACTTAACAGTTCATTGGAGCCAGGGTGTGGTAGCACACGCCTTTAATCCCAGCACTCAGGAGGCAAAGGCAGGCAGATCTCTGAGTTCGAAGCCAGACTGGTCTACAAAGTGAGTTCCAGGACAGCAAAGGCTGCACAGAGAAACCCCTTCTCAAAAAATAATAGTGTGTTGGCAACAGAAGATACATTTTTGTTTCAGTGAAATATTTTCAGGACAGTAAATATTACTATTTCAATTTTCTACCCGTCTTTAAAAGTAAATGCAAGTGGCATTTAACTAATGGCTGTTGAATCAGTAGTTCACTTTTTAAAGATCACTTTTTGGTGAATAAACTTATATGAGTCCAAATAAGTTAATTTTCACCTTAAATTAATTATAAATATAATTAGGTATATAGAAGATTGCAAGCATGTAAACAGTCCAAGCTAAAATGTAAGGCTTTTATGGACAAACTGTTTTACTCTTTACACATACCAAAAGAGAGAAGTTTCTCTGAAAATAATTTAGCCTGTCCACTCAATTGTGTGTGTGTGTGTGTGTGTGTGTGTGTGTGTGTGTGTGTGTAAACTAAGTTCTAACAAGGTTAGATGCTTTGCCAACCTCACAAACCCTGCAGAGAAACCTCTGTGTCCTAATCCCTATGCTTAGGAAGTTATACTTCACTATGCCTCCCTAAGCACAAATAAAGTCTGAAGACAAAGCACAGAAGGACCTGGGTAATCACAGTCACTAAAAAGGTAGAAACAGGCACTGGAGCAAGTGGTCCAGGGTTAAGAGCATCAGCTGATCTTCCAGAGGACCTAGCTTCTATTCCCAGGACCCACATGGTGCCTCAAGCTATTGAATTTCCACTCCTAGGGGATCCAACACCTCCTATGGCTTCTGTAGGCACTGAAGGCACATCATCCAGACATACGTGCGGGCATAACACCTGTACACATATAAACAAGTAAAATAAAAAGCTGTTTTATAGATGGCCTTCAAATGCACGTTTAGGACAGCAAGATTCAGTATTGACACAGAAGTTCCCATTGGACACCTTTAGACAGAAACATGAAAATGTCAGGCTGTGGCAACCGTTGTAACGACTGTATTGTTTGAAAAGGCACTATCAACTTTTCAGTTAATTTTAATCAAACCTCCATCTCTCGGATCAGTGTGTTTTGTAAGCAGAATTGTAACCTGGCATTCTGTGGATCTCTTCGCCTGCTGTCTGCTTTTAGGAAGTGCTCAGGAAGATGTCCCAAATAGTGACTGAGACGGACATACTAATGAACAGCATACTGATTGAAGAGCTGCAGGACTGGAAGAGGCGGCAGCAGATCGCCTGCATCGGTGGCCCGCTCCACAGTGGGCTGGACCAGCTTCAGAACTGGTAAAGCGATTGACTTTAGTTTCCAGTGAAAACCACAGGAAGTGCAGCCGTGTGCTGCTGGTGGTGGCGAGAGCGCAGTTCACACCGAGTGCAAAGGCGCCACTGCTCAGGGGTCTTGGCTTCCCTCCTTTGGGAAGAAAAAGGAAGCATTTCCCACATGTAAGAACTGTTCAATAAGCAAATATGATGTCTTAAAAGACTCAAATGGTTTTTTTTTAAAACCTACAATGCCTTGTCTTTAAGGATATAATAAATATTAGCTTCCAAAATCTTAAAAATAACTCTTTAAAATGTGTCTATGGGAGGAGTTATGTTTTCAAGCATATTCATTTTGTTAAAGAAGTTGGTTAATGATGTCAAATTTCAGTTGGAAAGCCTGAGCTTAGGAAACCTATCACACATCGTGATGAGTGGAGTTTGCAATTCCTTGTATACTGGAAAATTACTGTGTAAATGTTGTGTTCTTACAAAAAGAAGGTTGTGGGGGACAGTGCATGCTCCTCGTTTTGATTTGGCCATACTTCAATATATGAATATAGCAAAACACCATGTATAAAACAATGAATATACACAACATTTGTTGGCCAGTTAAAAAGTAAGTTATGCTAGGCCTGCTGACATACACCCTCAGTCTCAGGGGAGTCAGTCACACAAGTTTCAAGCCACGCTGGTCTACACAGCAAGATTATACAAAGCTATAACACAACAAGAGACATAAAATTTCCAACAGTCAACACAAGGCCTCCCTACTTAATATGCCCTTATTTGTAAATACTGTCTTTTTACACGAAAGGATAAACGTGTTGATAGGTCTCTAACTTCACAACTACAAAATAAAATTCAAAGTTGTTTTCTAAGAGTTAATTCAAAAAAATGGAGGTTTTTGTATGTCTGTTTGGTCAGGCTTCTCCAGCCAAGTGAAGATGTGGGCTCATTATATAAACATACGAATTCCTCAGGCCTCTAAACCCAGTGTGTTCTGCTATGAGAGCAAGGCAAGCAACAAAAGCAGTAACGTGGAGCACATGGTGATGGTGCTACCTCGAAACCCAGCCGGCCAGTGCCCCCCCCCCCCCCCCCCCCCCGTCCTTTCCGAGTGTCTGGAGGGACAGCTGTGAGTGCCCTACTCCTCTAGCTGGGGACCCTTCCTCGTCCTTATCAGTTTCAGTCATTCTTCCTCTTTGCTGTTCTGGCATAATCCTCACCTCCCTGTCTCTGGGAAGATCAGCACATAGTGAGCAGAATTCCACAAGCGTTTGTAGCACTGTAACTTCCTCCAGAATGACTCAGTTGTCCTTTTCCGCTAACACTCAGGAACTGGAAATGTGAGCAGTGGAGGGGAGGGGCGAATTTTATGCATAACATTCTTCACGTCTTGGGCTCTGTATTTTACGCTGGTATGTCTCTGACCTTTAGTGGGAGCTATATTCTTAATATGCATACTTAACAGGATGTAAAGGCCAATTAAAAGAGATTTGTTTCCAGATGTTGACAGTATTTCATAAAGGATGTCTGGAAGTTGAAAGGACAAATTAGGAAATATTTAACATGGTACATATTCAGGAAGGAAAGGGTTAGGAAAAAGATAAAGAATCACCAGAAATCATAACTGGAGTTAAGTGACTTGTTTAGCTAATTTAACAATCATTTAATCATTTTTATTTATGACACATGATCAGCTATTAAACTAGTTTGATCACTGAATGGGGAGAAAAAACACCCAATCATTTGCTGTTCAACAGCTTCACCCTGCTGGCCGACAGCCTCTTCCAGCTCAGACGGCAGCTGGAGAAGTTAGAGGAACAATCTAGCAAGATGACCTATGAAGGGGACCCCATCCCCACTCAAAGAGCACACCTGTTGGAGAGAGTCACCTTCCTCATCTACAACCTTTTCAAGAAGTAAGTGACCCACTTCCCCTCAGCGTGGAGCTGTGGGGACGACTCCCGCCTCAGCAGTGATAAGAGCCCCCAGAGGGTTCCAGATCCACTTTGGGGATGTCTTCTGAGGTGCTGCCCCCCTCAGCAGTGATAAGAGCTCCCAGAGGGTTCCAGATCCACTTTGGGGATGTCTTCTGAGGTGCTGCCCCCTCAGCAGTGATAAAAGCTCCCAGAGGGTTCCAGATCCACTGTGGGGATGTCTCCTGAGGTGCTGCCCCCCTTAGCAGTGATAAGAGCCCCAGAGGGTTCCAGATCCACATTTCTACTCTCTGCTTCTTAGTCACCATCCTTTCTCCCAGCAGCTGACTCAGTTTTCCACGAGGTATTGACCCACGTCACTCACCTCCCACTCACCTTTCGCATTTTAAAGAACACCACGGACTTCTTCCTGAGTGCTCATCCAAAATGCATGAGGGTGGGGTGCACTTTGTGTGAGTTCACTGAAGGAAAAAAAAATCCTAATATGCACCAGAAGTCAACCGTCAATCCAAAGTGGCATAAAATTAAGTCTCTTATTAATAGGCTGTGCATGGGCCTTTACTGAGTCCGCTATGACAATTAAGAGTTACTGTTGTTTGCCAGGCTCCGTGGCACACGCCTTTAATCCCAGTAGTTGGGAGGCAGAAGCAGGTGGGTCTCTGTAAGTTCAAGGCCAGCCTGGTCTACAGAACGAGTTTCAAAACAGCCAAGCTACACAGAGAAACCCTGAATAAAAATAAAATAAAATAAGTAAAAAAGTAATTAAAAAAAAAAAAGAAAGGAAGAAGAAGAAAGAGAAAGAAAAAGAATAAAAGCATTAGGGCTGATCCTCAGGCATGCTTTTCTATTCTTTTATGCTAATGTTTTGAGAAGCTGCTGGGAACATTGGAGTGGGAAGGAGGTTTCAGCATCTTCTAGGTGTTAAAGGTTTGGACTTCAGGCATCCTGTTTCCCTGTCAACATTTTTTATGTTTTCCTATGCTATTTCCTTTCCATCTAGCTCTTTTGTGGTTGAGCGACAGCCATGCATGCCGACACACCCTCAGAGGCCGATGGTACTCAAAACCCTCATTCAGTTCACTGTAAAACTGAGGTAGGCAGACCGCGCGCTGTTGCTTTGTGTCTGTGGCACTGCCGCCACTGCTAATTAAGGTGCCACCTGCAGCTGTTCCCCTAGAGCACCTGCGGGGAGCCCAGTGCTTAACTGTGGCAAATCCCTGCAGAAACAGCTTGATGAGAGCTTGCTTGTCAAGTGCATGACAATGTGGGATATTAATGAAGACATGAGGGATGTTAGCATGAGAGCATGCACTCGTAATAGCGGGCACTCTGGGATTAATTGCTGAAAAGGTTAACGTGAGAGAGAAGACTGCAAAGGCAGAAGAGGAGAATGGTAGGAGAGTAAGCACACAGAAATAATGGCGGTGAGTAAGTTCTGGAACAAAGTGGAGCAGTGAGAAATAGACTAGAAGAGACAGATGGGCAGGGCCAGGCTGACTGTGGAAGGCTTTGACTAGCCAGGACATGTGCGCTACATTCTTCCCCTGCGATTATCCAATAAATGGCTTATTGGGGTTTCCACAGAAACTCTGAACACTGCAGTTCTCAGTATATCCTTGCCGAGTACCTGATTTAAAGGCAAGTAGGTTTTGTATGGTTTTCACTGTTCTTTCCTTGTATATTTGATACTCTTGTACCAGCATGAGCAATCAAAATTTAGGTCTTCCCTAGTAAACTTAAGACAAAGTGTTTCCATCTTCCAATGATTTTTATTGTACCTTAAAATCCAGGCCCAAAGCCACACATTCCTAATCTCAAGGTCACCCCTGGAAGGCTGGACAAGTGAAGAAGTCTTTGCTGGTTCCCTTGGGGAGAGCAGCTGAGGCTTCTATGGCAGGGTTCTTGAAGATTCTATGGCAGGGGTCTTGAAGGTTCTATGGCAGGGGTCTTGACTGCGTAGCAGCACTGGATCCCAGTTGTCAAGAGCAAGGCACGCTTCCATCTGCATTTCAAAACCCTTAATTAAATCTCTCAGTCAATTTATTTGCATGAATTTTGCACGAAGATGCAAGAACAGAAACAGAGAAGAATTTTCATTATTCTCAAAAGTTGTTCATCCCTCGTGTCAGTATCTGCACAGAGGATCCCAGGAGGCAATAGCAAAGAAAATAGTGTGGAGAGGGGGTGGGTACCCCCACTTTTACTTGAGGCATCCATGTAGATGACAGGAAAGTTGAAAACAAAAGAGGTGATAGTAAGGTTTGTCTAGCAGCACGTTCTGAGTGGAAGAGGTCCTGAGCAGGTAGCACGTTGCCCTTGTTTGAAATGACGCAGGAGCATAGATCACTGGCCTGGGGTGGGCATCCTGGCTTCCTCGTCAACTTGACTGCGGAGTCCTCATCTTTCTTCCGTGAACGTTGCACCCACTCTCTTGCCAGATCATGCAAGGTTTCCCTCGGAAGTTTCTCTCTGACGTAGCATTGTGCTCTCCTGTCTCAAAGGGAGGGTGTCACAGGAGACTCCACGTTCTCAACCTTCCAAAGCTGCGACCCTTTAATACGCTTCCTCATGCTGTGGTGACCCCCAAAGAATAAAATTATTCTTTATTTGCTACTTTGTAACTGTAACTTTGCTACTGTTATGAATCATAATGTCATATCTGATCTGTCATACACACACACACACACACACACACACACACACACGGGGTCGAGACCCACAGGTTGAGAATCGCTGCTCTAGGTTCACTCATCAGTGCCCTACAATGGGCTGAATCCTTTCTGGAGCAGAGTAAGGAGGAAGATGGAAAGAAAACTATATGTCCATATTCCTGAGACCGCACCCCATCCCCACCATCTACTACTGACCTTATACTTCATGTGCTCTGCTAGTGCCAACTTTATGCTTCATGCAAGATGTTTGAGGACCCTTTGCTTCAGTGTGTGGGTGGCTGTGCTTGGGCCATTGATGAGCTACGGTTTTGTTTCTTTATTTCTAGTGCATTGCCTCCATAGTGTATAAATCTCATCTATTTAGCTGGATTCTTTTTTTTCTTTTTTCTTTTCTTTCTTCCTTTCTTTCTTCCTTTCTTTCTTTCTTTTTTTACACATAGCCATCTCTACCTTTTTCTCTTAGCCAATCTTTGCTACATGAGTTTCAGATTCCGGAGTCAGTACACATGAGGAGCTCAGTATGTGTCGAATGAATGTATAAGGCTTGGCATGACTGTATACATG
Organism: Acomys minous; assembly: GCF_964271855.1. Classification (NCBI taxonomy): domain Eukaryota; kingdom Metazoa; phylum Chordata; class Mammalia; order Rodentia; family Muridae; genus Acomys; species Acomys minous. Next base: position 76,696,493 of record NC_140486.1, on the reverse strand, counting down.
AATGAATGAGTGGATGAGTGAATGAATGAATGAGTGAATGATTGAATGAATGAGTGAATGAATTAATGAGTGAATGAATGAATGAGCGAGTGAGTGAATGAATGAATGAGTGAATGAATGAATGAGTGAATAAATGAATGCGTGAATGAGTGAATGAATGAATGAGTGAGTGAGTGAATGAATGAATCAGTGAATGAATGAATGAATGTGTCTGCAACTTTGAGGAACTCACAGACATAAGCACATCATGAGATGCCTTGGAGAATTTGGGGGCATGGGGAAGGGGAAAAGCAAAAGAATAGAAGGGCTGACATCAAAAAAAGGTATTCAAGGAATTGTTCCTTTGTAGTAAGGTTTTTTTTTTTTAGTTGTGAGCATGTTTGCTGCTATGGAAATATATTACTATATAATTTAATTGGGATTTTCTATATTCATTTTAGAAGTTTGGTCTTTCTCAATATTTTCACCATAAAAATTCTCAAAAATATTTAGTTTTGCTAAATTTACAAAGTATTTGTTTCTGTAGTATGAGGAGAAGATAAAGTCATGGTAATAGAGGTGCAAAGACACTTTCTTAAATATGTCACCCAGATTTCAGCCAGGCATACAGCTGTTTTTCTGAATAGGCCAGGGTATTAGCATCTACCATTTACCCTCAAGTGTGTCTGTCAATAGTGACACTGACTGGTGACAGTAAAGTCACAGCAAACTAAAGAGATTTTTACATTTTAAAGCTCATTAACATATAATATAAGATAATGTAGTTTTGTTTATATGTATATGCTAGAAATATATTTCTTTAAATGTAGAAAAAGCTTTTAGCACTTTTAAATCTTTACCTTTGACTCTTTGTTCCTGTCTCTTTGCAGACTACTAATAAAATTGCCAGAATTGAACTATCAGGTGAAGGTAAAGGTGTCAATTGACAAGTAAGTCTTCTAATTTCACTCCAAATATGGAAATGAGAGATTTTAAATAATTTTATACAATAATTTTGAACCTTCATACTTTATTTCTCTAACTTTACACATCACTTACTTTAAATACTTGGTTTCAAGTTCAAACATTTAACTGAGCTCTCTATGGTTTTACATTTTAGAAGGTGCTAGGAAGATTTAGACTGTTCTATGTGGTACCATTTAATTACTCTAGAAACATCTCCCAGGACCCAATAAACAGCTCATTTTAAACTCTTCTTGGCTTTACAGGAATGTTTCAACTCTAAGGTAAGATGCCTACTTTGTAGTTTTGTTTGTTTGTTTTACTTTGTTTTGCTATTATCTTAAGTATATGCTGACCCAAATCCTTTTCAAAAGCAAAGATTTTTCTCTCTAGCAATAGAAGATTTGTTCTTTGTGGAACTCATGTCAAAGCCATGTCCATGGAGGAAACTTCCAATGGAAGCCTCTCTGTGGAATTTAGACATTTGGTAAGTCGCAGATGAGACAGCACAGGTGTTCTTCCCCTGAAAGCTTTGCTAGCAGCTGTATAACTCAGTATTTTATTGTGTTTCTTACTTGAGATTAAGCGCCATAGTGAGGCACAAAGACACCATTACTGAGACCTGAAAAAGCAGAAAGAGCAGGGAGCAAGAGCCCTGGCAGTGAGTCCTGACAGCAGCAAGGCAGAGCTGCCAGTGTTGCTCTCAACAGCTGCAGGGATCTGCATTAAAAGCAAGAGCAGTTCTGGTTTCATTTTTAGAGGCCCTAAAGAAGTGGCATCCAATAACCTGTGTAGCAGAAAGCACTTTCATTACAGAACAGTTTGGATTGTTCTTGGGATGTCCCAGCACTCTGCTGTGCATTGTACAGTCTGCCTTGGCGTTGTCTAGAAAGCCCTGACCCTGCTCCATCCTGTTGCTTCTTCTGTTTACCACTTCCTCTTGACCTAGAGTTCTCTTTCTGTTCTCTCCCCCTCCCTCTCTTCCTCCCTCCTTCTCGCTCTCTCTCTCTCTCTCTCTCTCTCTCTCTCTCTCTCTCTCTCTCTCTTTCTCTCTCTTTCCCTCTCTCCCCCTCCCTCCTCTCTCCCTCCCCCTCCCTCCTCTCCCTCCCTCCCTCCCCCCTCATAGTTCTTAGATTTCCAGAGGCCCTATTGCCTTTCTCTGGTTTATTAACATTTACCCAGTACCCACTGCATAGTCGACACCGCTGAATCAGCCCGAGGGGTACACTTTCTGAAACATGATCTGGTTTACAGAAAGGCATCTATCTGCAGAAACAAATATATGACAATTTGGGGGGTGGTGAGTTTGGTTTCCAGTTTTAACTTCTGTTGGATCTAGGCAGTGAAGTGTCAGTGAGTGAGGTGACATGAGCTATGACTGTGAAGGTGACGGCAGTAGATGTGACCAACTTGGTGTGTTCCTGATAATGATCCTCCTTCTAAACACTGTTATTTTCTTTCACAAAGCAACCAAAGGAGATGAAAGCGAGTGCTGGAAATAAAGGAAATGAGGTAGGAAATATTAACTCTTGGGAAATTTTTCAAGGAAACAGTAATATAACATTATTTCCCCAACGCTCTTAAACTGCTTAATTTTACATAAAATCACATCGGTATTTCCCTGGTTATAAACATAAACCTGATTATTTCAGATAATATGGACATTTTTAAAGGTGAAAATAAAAATAATGCACCATACTATTCTGCAAAGGAAACACTAACCTTCTGGACATATCAGTGTAATATTCTGTCTAAATACCAAGCCTCAAGAATATGTCTTACATTGTTTCATAACCTTTGGAGTGACATAGCTACAAATGGCTAAAGCTTTCCATCATGGCCAGTCCTTCTGGAGAACGTCATTTAAAGTGTTTCATTATAGCAGGGTAGTGGTGGTGCATGCCTTTAATTCCAGCAGTTGGGAGGCAATGGCAGACAGATCTCTGTGACTATTTGGCCAGTTGGTCTACAGAGCAAGTTCCAGGACAGCCAGGGCTACACAGAGAAATCCTGTCTCAGGAAAAAAAAGTGTCATTATATTTATGTTTTAGCAAAGTTCCACGATTTCTTTAATTAGCTCTCTGTTATGGTACACTATCTTAAAATCACTTACTTTACTGCAGATATGAGGTAACTTTCAAAAATCATACCTGGAAAATAATTCTTTTATTGTGTTGTATCGATTACTTTGGTATCTAAGGCTCATATTTCATCAAGTAAACTGGACAAACCAGTGCCAGCCTGAGCACTCACATCCCAGCTGCCAGCCTGAGCACTCACATCCCAGGTGTCAGCCTGAGCACTCACATCCCAGCTGCCAGCTTGAGCACTCACATCCCAGCTGCCAGCCTGAGCACTCACATCGCAGGTGCCAGCCCGAGCACTCACATCCCAGCTGCCAGCCTGAGCGAGCACTCACATCACAGGTGCCAGCCTGAACACTCACATCCCAGCTCAGCCTGAGCACTCAGAGGCCTGGGCTGGATATGGCCATGAGTGACATCTTCTGAGCTGGCCTAGATTAGACATTACATTCTTGATCTATAAGTTTGAATACAGGACACCTAAGCTTGAGTCCACCTTGGAAAATTATATTGCACTTTTATGTTCTGAGAGGGGTGGGGCGACGCCTCACACACCTTGCTCAAGAGACTGTTGAGGAGAACTTGAGTGCTCGAAGCAGTTGCCCAGAAGTAAGGCACGCTATAGTCCAGTTTGGACAGATCCAGTCGCCTGGCTTTATGAAGATAGCTCTTAGGACAGAGATGTGTGAATCGCTTGGGAAAACTTTGTAAACGCAGCATCGAGTGGCAGCCTATCCCACCCACCCTAGACCACACCCTGCAAAGGCTTCAAGTGCAGTCATGTTCCCTCTGTGAAGTCTTCATCAGCCAAGTTATGCCTTAGAACCTCTATGCCCCATGGCCCCACCGAAAACCAGCTGTGCTGCCTGCTGAGAGGCGTCAGTGCCCAAGGCAGAGCCTCAAGCGAGTGTTTCCTCCCAGCCACTCCACATGAATGGAGGGAGCTTTTGAGTTTAAGGGTTCTAGTGAAATAAGTAAGTAAGAGGAATTCTTTCCCACGAGGGTTTCTCTAAGTTTGCTGAACTACTCTTATAAACAGGTTATAAACAGAAGCGCGGTTACGCGCATCTCAGTGGAATTTTGAACACAGTTGTGATATTTCATTCAGCTCGACATCCCTGAATGTTGTTATTTACGAGTCTGAACAAACCAAGCACAATTATTCTGAACTTTTCTTAGGCAAAACAGATCCAATGGGAATACATCTAAATAGCTCAACTATTGCAGTACATTGTCATCTTTATCGACGTGAAATCAGAGTCTGTACAGGGGTTTCCTTAGAGACAGAGCGCTAAGTAAATCATCTTCCTCTATAGAACACGCAGGCACTGTCTCATTAGTGATGTCTGCTTATATTGCTTTGAATTTATATCCTCCTATTTTTCAGTTGATAACAAAATCACACAGCCATACAATGACTATGTCTCCTTTTTATTTTTTCTAAGTTTGTTAAAGTAGGGCCGGTGTGTTTAAGATATTCTTTGAGCTCCCCCTATTGGTAGAATTTTAGTATGGCACCTGGGCACATTTAGAACAAGCCACAGGCTCAAATGCTGTTTTTTGTGTGCTCAAGAAACAGTTGAGAGGTAGCAAACATGTGGAGAAAAATGAGCCAGCCACCCGGGCTGTGGTCAATTAGTAGAAATGACCAATAGAAAGTGAGAGAAGAGAATAGTTGCATGAGGTGGCGGCGTTCACAAAGCCACAGGGCCGACGGCTGTAGCAAACACATTTTAGGATACCATGACCTTATTTTCCAAGCTTCAAAGGTTGCTTGCTGTTGCTTATCTGGGAGCACCTGCAGCAAGTGAGCCTACCCTGCTGCGAATTCATTTAACAGTTGCTCCTGGTGGATACCATGTACTGCGTGTCCTGGCGATAACACTGTGAAGCCGGTAGCATACATATTCAAGTTAGGGGAGCCGAGCTCGCTCAGGTTTGCACAGAAGACAAGGACCAAACTAAACCTTGGGAGCCTGCACTGCTCATTCTTCTGGGATACATCCTTTTGGGATCTTACAATCTCTGGGAGGGTGGAGCACCCCTCCTTCTACCCGACCTCACACATGGCCTGCCAGCTAAGAAAAGGGCTATCTCAGCAAAGACTCTTGCTAAGCCTAGAAGGAAATTAACTTACTACGTCCTTAGGAAATGTTAATGCACTTAATCTGCTGGGTCCCTCCCCCTCTCCCCAACACCACCTCACCTTGCTTCCCTGCTATGCCTCTGGGGAGTATGAAAACTACACTTGAATAGGCTTTTCAATGCCCTCTCCTCCTCTCAATGTCCTTATCTGCAGAACTGTGCTTCTGAGGGTCACTGACAGGACCAAGGATGATGTGTGGTACGTGTGAGGTGGTGTGTGGGCACATCCAACATGAGTGCAGATCAGGACTCCATGAGGTCCACTCTGTGGAGATCAGATATTATATTGATGGGAAACTCACACTCAGTGACTTGAAACAACTGTAGGTCTTCATCTTTCTGTGTCAATGTGCCATATACTTAACTGGAGAGATGGCCTCTTCCAATGTACCCGGGGCACATCCCTGATCTGGCTACAGGTCTGTCTCTGAAACCTCAGACTACACTCCGAGTATGCCTCCCTTTGGAAACTTCATCTTTTAAGTTTTCTGATACCACCCTAAAGTCACTTATACCAACCCTACTTACATACACACACACACACACACACACACACACACACACACACACACACGTGTACACACACACACCCCAAAACAAAACAAAAAAAACACTCAAAACCTTGGGTGTTTTTGTTTGGTTGGTTTGGTTGTTTGTTTTTCTTTTTCTTTTTTCTTTTTTTCTTTTGGTTGTTTGTTTTTCAAGACAGGGTTTCTCTGTGTAGCCTTGGCTGTCTTGGACTCGCTTTGTAGACCAGGCCGGCTTCGAACTCATAGCAATATGCATCCCAAATGCTGGGAATACAGCATGTGCCACTGCACCTCAACCTTGGGTTCTCAAGTTGTGCTTTTGTGACTGTGGAACTCATATTGCATGGCTGTTAACCACCTAGGGGACGGACGGCACAGTGTTGGGGAGGTCCTCATTCACCCCTAGATTGAAAGTGCCCTGCACTTGGCTTCAGGCTTAGTCAAAGGAAGGAAGCTGCCTGACACTCGTTCCCTTCACAAACATCCAGGGAATCGGACAGGGGCTTCAGAAGTTTCCCGTCCCCCACCTCTACCCAGGTCACTCTGGGTCCTTCACCCCTGCCTATGCGCAGGGGGTGGGGGTGGAGGGCCAGCTTTACCTAATCATCTTTACAGGTGGGAACATGGATGGGAAACTTTAAAAGCATGTTTGACATTTCACAAAACAGGAAAGCTCTGGTCAGCGAGGTGGTTCCATGAGTAGAGAAGCTCCTCCGAATCCTGATGAGCCATATTCAGTTCCTGTGACCCATATGGTGACAAGAAGAGGACCATCTCTGACTTCCCTACTTTAATTGTGGCATGCATCCCCACCATCCTTGCACTATTTTATTTTCTTTTTAAATTTATTTTTTAAAATTTATTATTTATGTATCATCATGCTTACAGTGCTCTGCCTGCATGTACACCTGCAGACCAGTAGAGGGCACCAGACCACATTATAGATGGTAGTGAGCCACCATATCGTTGCTGGGAATTGAACTCAGGACCACTGGAGGAGCAGTCAGTGCCCTTAACCTCTGAGCCATTTCTCCAGCCCCTTTATTTTCTTTTTAAAACTCATTAGAACAGATAGTCTCTGAAGTTTCTTTGACTAAATTTTTACAATCTCTCAGAAGTAGGATAAGGTAGGAGCTTTGGATTGTTGTAAATGAATTTCTCTCTCTCTCTCTCTCTCTCTCTCTCTCTCTCTCTCTCCTTTTTTTTTTTTTTTTTTTTTTTTTGGTTTTTTGAGACAGGGTTTCTCTGTGTATCCTTGACTGTCCTGGATTCTCTTTGTAGACCAGGCTGGCCTTGAACTCATAGCAATCTGCCTGCCTTTGCCTCCGAAGTGCTGGGATTAGTGTGTGTCACCACCACCCAGCTTGTAAATAAATTTTTAAAGATGGACTATTTCAGCTTACCTTGAGGCTAGCAATCACTGCCTCCTCGTCCCACCTTTGTCCCTTCCCAGGAAGAGTCCCAGTAAAAATGCGTAAGTACAATGACCCTGGCATCTCCCAAGTGAGCAGATTCTGAAGGTACCACTTAACTGTGTGAAGCAAGCATTCCCAGGACACTGAGGACACTGCCTTTCTTCCAAGTCCTTACGGAACGGAGAGCTGGCCAGAGAGAGAGGAGGGCAGGGGAGACTACTGAACTGTGTACACTGCTGCAGAAGGATGCTGGGATTGCGGTCTCTGCAGCTCGCTCTTGGTCAGTAGGCTTACCTGACAAGTGAGTTTAGACACAGACCGAGGTGTCGGTGATTCTAGGTGGTCGAATGTCATGAAGTACACAGAAGCTATTAGCAAAGCCTGGGAGACAGTTTGCAGTTCACAAAACAGCCAAACAGATGCTCTTTCGTGGGTCAGTGTTCCGGAACACAGGCACTCGCCACCATTCACAGCGAGTTGTTTTCTTTAAACTGAGCGGAGGAGCTGCAGTACTTTCTTAACGAGAGAAAGCCAGCGGCAAAGCCTCTTCCCACGAACCCGTGCCCCTCGGAGTGTAGCATCCATCCGGTGCCCTCCTCACCCAGGCTGAGTTCACGTTCACTTCTTAAGGGTTCGGAATGACTGTGTCACATCCCTCTCTTCTCTTTATTTCCCAGCATCCGAGCCAGTTCTTAATTTTGTTTTTAATTTTGCTTTTAAGGTGCTAAACACTAGCTGAAAGGGTTGTCTAAGTGCTACATTTCCCCCTACGCTATGTTATATAGGTTATGGCTCGTTAAAAAAAAAAAAGCAGAAGGCTGGTGCCATGGTGCAGGCCTGTGCTCTCAGGTCTCAGAAGGGGAAGACGGGAGCGCTTAAGGTATTCTTCAGCTCAGAGAAAGTTTGAAGCCAGCCTAGGCCTAAGGGACACCCGTCTCAAGCAATCAAACAAGTAAACACAAAGGAACAAGCAAGAACCTCTCCTTACCGGAGAATTTAAGTATTTATTCATGTTGTCTGTTTCTGGGATATGGTACTTGACAGTCACCAGGAAAAAAAATTAATACGGGGACATCTAGATATACCTTTTGTTAGTTTGTGTATTTCTGTTGTGCAGAGCGCTAGTCATGTTGTTTAGCCAGTTTTCCAATTTCTTTTTAATTATCCAATGAAATTTTTATAAAAGTACTAATCAGCCCAGCTGTCATATTCAGCACCATATAATATACATATTACAAATGTGTATTTTAGATCTGTAAGTGTCTCGGGTGTTATCTTGGGACTACTACTGCTGTGATAGGACACTATAAGTAAAAGCGACTAGGGGGAAAAGGGGCTGTTTCACTCACAGTTCCTTCCGTACAACAGTTCCCCATCAAAAGCTTTAAGGGCAGGAACTCGAGGAGGACAGGAAACTGGAGGCAGGGGCTGCAGAGGGCATGGAGGAGTCCTGCTTACTTACTGGCTTGCTCCTCATGACTCAGTCAGCTTGCTTTCTCATAGGACGCAGGACCACCTGCCTAGAGATGGCACCGCCCACAATGGGCTGGACCCTCCTCCACTGACCACTAATTAAGAAAATGTCTATTTCAGTCATGTTTTCATTTTGGAACCTGCACTCCAAGTTCACTCAGGTATTTAAGTTTTATTCCTTCTCAAGTCTCTGAGAAGGAATACAATTAAGCGTAGTGGGTTAGGGATTAAGATGTTTTTAGATCATGAGAGATGTTTTAAGTTAATAGAGATGAGATATGATAGATATTGATCTTCATTCAGAAATTTAGAGCCAACAGGATAGGAAAGATGTTTACTTCAAGTTTTCCAGATACAAATAGCCAAATCACTATGAATGTAAAATTTATATAACTCCTGATTTTCTCGTGGTTCTTCCTGCTGTATGTAGTTTATTTTACTCACGTGTAATAAACTAGATGTATATGTTAAAAAGAAACAATAAAAATTTTTTCAAAAATATTTAACCTCAAAAAAAAATTGAAAAAGAGAAGAAAATATGTAACAGCACTTTCTCAATTGAGGTTCCCTCCTGTCAGATGACTCTAACCTGGGTCAAGATATCATAAGTAGCCAGCACAAGTGGTGAGGACAGCTTCTAGAACAGACATTAATGTTCTAGATCTGTGAGGGAAAGACTCCACAACTATAAGACTGAATGGTGTCTGGTTTGGACTGCACTGACACAGTTATGAAGACTTTAATGGATGGCCTTGGAAGCATTGGAAATTAATGATACAACCCTTTGTCAAACTTATTTTAGCCAGTCCTGTGTATTGGATATGGATATCCTTGCCATATTTTGTTCTAAATATGTATTCTAATGGATAAGGGGATTTCATGTAAACAAGAGAAATTGGTTAGAATTACCAAGAAGACTCATCATTTAAAAAAACCCTTAAACCATGAAATTTTTCTTCAAAGTTAATGGACAACCCTGACTGTCATTATGGCTCTGTTTGTGGAAGCTTCATTTTTCATATTCTTTTTTAAATTAAAATATAACAACATAATTTCCCCTTGCCCTCCAACCTCTCCATGTCCCTAACTCTGTTCTTTCCCAAGTGTGTGTGTGTGTGTGTGTGTGTGTGTGTGTGTGTGTGTCTACATTCTAAGACCCTACATTTGGGTGCTAAACACACATATCACAACATTTAAAAAAAAACCTGAGGAAAACATCTGTAGTGAATTATTCTTCTCCTCCTCCTTCTCCTTCTTTGTTTTTGTTTTTGTTTTTCAAGACAGGGTTTCTCTAGCCTTAACTATCTTACACTCACTTTGTAGACCAGGCTGGCCTTGAACTCACAGTGATCCACCTGCCTCTGCTTCCCAAGTGCTGGGATTAAAGACGTGTGCCACCATGCCCGGCTTGTAGTGAATTCTTACATGCACATCTAGTCATATAAATTAAGCTACAGATTAGAATGGGGGGAAGATGGTGATTGAAACTTGGCTTCTCTACTCCCTCAAGTACACATCACATCTTTGTGGTCTGTGTACCCAGCCAACCATCAGTAGCTCAGGCTTCCCACAATCCCCTTCTCGGTTCAGTTATTTTACCAGCGAAGCCCATAGAATGCGTGGACCTGTGTATTTCTATTTCCCAGTGTATCACAGAGGCTGTGAAAGGAAACAGTGATACATTAGACATGCAGGACTGTGGCGTGCCACTTTCAGGAACCTCCGTACCACTCAGATAAAACCTTCCCAAACCTTATCCTTCGACGTCTATACGGAAGGGATAAGTAGGCACGGTTGATTACGTCATTGCCACTGGGGATAAATCAACCTCCAGCTCCTGACCCCTCCACAGAGTTTGGGGGCAGTCTGACATGTCCAACTTCTAATCATATGGTTAGTGGCCTTGGCATCTAGCCCCCATCCTGGAAGTCTAATCAGAAGCCACCAGAGTCACTTCATTGGGACAAAAGATGCTCCTGACAAGAAATCACAGAGGAAAAAAAAATCAGAGGATTTAAGAATTCTGAATCAGACCTCCTGATCACTCAAGAAATTACAGCCTGTGTCAGGAAGCAAAGTCAAAGACCAGATATTTTAACAAAGGAACCTTGAGGCTGGTGAGGTGTCCACACCTTTTTAACCCCAGCACTTAGGGAGAAGAGACATGCAGATCTCTCTGAGTGAGAAGCCAACTTGGTCTTCATAGAGCGTTCCAGATCAGCCTGGTCTGTATAGTGATGAGACCCTACCTCAAAACCAAAATAACGAAGGATTCTTCTAGCGCCCTATCTATAAAAAAGCCATAGGAATCCTGTGCAAAGAGCTAAAAGGAGAGTCTAATGTTTTTTTCTTATTACGTCACAGTATTATAGGACCGAATATTCAGGAAGCTGTCTTCCAGCTATAGCCTTCTCTACAAAGATCTGTAGAGCTAAGGCCATTTCTTGGTGCAAGGAGGGCCGTAAGAGCTGTGATTGTCATTTGAGGCCCTTCCCAGAAGTGGAAGCGAAGGCCGTGGGCAATGACCCAGAAGGGCCATGCATCAGCCACACCACCATGTAGAACTTGGAGGTGCTGACCTGGTCAGCTAAGTTTTAGGTCAAGGCTGTATGTCAAAGCAGGGGCCTAGAGCACATGTAACAGTTTGTTAACTTGGCTTATGGTTATTAAATATCTGAACATAACGGCATTGGGTTTTCATTTGCATGCTTGCTGGAGGCCCCTCAAGTGTTTTTGCACGTGCTTGTCCGCCGACCAACTGGATAAAAAGATGACGAACTCCCCTTTGTAAACATAAAATGAAAATTTAAGCTCCCCATCCCCGTTCTGTGGGTGATGTGCACAGGGTAAGCACTTTTTCTCAGAGCTAGTGAGGTTTTCTCTTAGTTAAAAGTTGCTTTGATTCAGTCGGCTGTCCTCCTGGAAGCTGGTCACTCCGTCTTACGCTCAACCTAAGGACAATAGACTTCAAGGCTGTGTGTGGGGAGGGGACATTGGCCTGGTGTGGTTATGTAGCAGGAGTGTTTTGATGGTGGCTTAAGGGGTCCACAAGCAGCATTTTATTATACATAGCGTTCTGTTGGTGTGGTGCAAAGGGATTCTCGTCTGCTCCTTTCACTGCTTCTGGGCAATGAAGCACAGGGCGGTCCTCCAGCCCAAAAGAAGTCTGTTTCACTCTGTGCTCCTGCATCCCAAGCTTAATCCCCGCATTGTTCATGCTCTCTCATGCAGTTCCTACTTGTATCAGCATACTGACTAGTTTTTATTATTTCAAAATTAACACAATGGGCTCAGAATTGTCACTGCCACTCAGTGCTAGTCCCCCCCCCCCCCCACCGTTTCTCCCAGAGTGACTCTGTTCTCTCAGAAGTCACCCGACTTTTCTAATTTGAACAAGTCCACTTCTGCACACTTGTTCCTCGGCTTGTTTTATAGATGGTTTAAGCTTTCTATCACAGAACGTCCCATGTCTCTTTTGAGACTAAATGGAATGTTAATGGACCACATCAAGAGTAATTGCTTCCCAAACCTACCTGGAGTTCTTGTTAAAACACAAAATCTGATTCTGTAAGCCTGGGCTAGACAGGCCCATTCTTCTAGTAAGCTTCTAGATGGTGACACGTCTGCTGGTTGTAGGCATAGCAAAGTACTGTAGGGTGTCATCGGAGAAAAATGGCAGTTCCTTGTCCAGTCACCCCTACCCAGACCCCTCCCCTTGAATTCATTTTTTGAGATGTAAATGTAAAATTTGCATATTAAATTCCTGAACTCTTTCCTGAATACAAGAGTAAGTTATGAACTTTTTATGGGAAGTATTGATGCATATAAATTCCCCTCCACTTTCATAATATTATACAAAGTAATTACAATTATATAAAATTTAACATCCGAGTCCAGTAGCATATTATGATTACGTTCCTGTTCTTGCGTTGCTTTCAGATCTCTTTGGATATAGCGGTTCCCCACGCTCTTATTTAATTAAGAACCTGCCATCCATGTAGCCCTCAACTTTCCATATATGAGAAGATCCCTCATGCATGGTCAAGCATACCAACTTGGGCGTTTCTCTTTTCCTCTTCTTTCATGGTATATCTCCCATGCCCATAGCTAGTGAGGTTTTCCATTATTTAAAAATACAGCTTTGGTCTGATTTGGGCTATACTTTCTCCCTGCAATCCTGTCTTCAATCCGTCTGCCTTCTAATTCTGTTGTGTAATTGTTACTGGGTTCGCTTTGTTGTGGTTTGGTTTTCTTTTCTATGCTGACGGGTCTTCTCATTTTTCTGCTGAGAAGCTTCTCTGGTTCTTCTGGTTCCATCCACGTCTTCCTCTTTCTTTGCTGACTACTTCTTTTGATTTAATTATTGATTTAATTAGAGAAACTCTGACAACAGCCTTCAGGGAGAAGAACTACGGAAACTAGCTTCCTGAGACTTCGGGTATCTAAAACACTTTTTATGGTCACACTTGACTGGTAGTTTGGGTGGGTATAGAATCCTGAGTTAGAATTAAAAAAAAAACACTTCTTGTCCCGTAGTTATTTCACATGCTGATTCTCAATCATTTATTTGCAAATGGTCCTTTATTTCTCTACCCCTGAAACCTCAGACTTCTCAGTTAACCTCTGGTTTTGTGGAAACCGACAGCAATCAGAGGATCAGAGTTGTGGCTTTTTATTTGTTCATTGTGATTGGCATTTCTTGGACTCATATATGGTTGCTTGGCACAAATTAGTGCAATATCCACTCATTGCAATGGTTTGATTTGTCATTTATGTGTTGAACAAACTGAGCTTGGTATACATTTTTCATTTTTAAAGAAATGTTTGTTTCTGTATTTTCTTCAGAGTTTTTTTTTATTTCACACCTGTGTTTCATGTGAGAGAATTTGTCAGATGTCTAATGGTTAGTAGCTTGCTGTTTCACAACTGAGGCCATGGAACCCATTTAGAAGTCGGCTGTGCATGTTAAGACTGCGGAATCAAGGATGAATTATTAGGAGCTGCCTGATGCTTGGAGAGCAAGTTTCTGAGTTTGCCTTTGGTTTGGTCACATCCAAGACATATTTCCTGGAGGTTTTAAACCTATGAGTAGGCCAGATGTCAAACGCAGACAGGGCCTGGACCTCTCCATAGATGTTCACAGAATCATCTCCTTCCAGCTTGACTCTGAACCCCTGGCCAGGAGTTGTCCTCTACCCACAGTGCAAAGCTTTCTTAATTCCACTGAGTCACCTGCTCTAAAGAGAACATCTCTCTGTCTCCTGACAAGGCCAGGAGTGGTCTGAAGTCGTTACATGGGCTGAGGCTCTAAGCTGGCTGGTTTGGGCCTCCTTTTTAGTCTCAGGGCAATGAGGAGCTTCTAATCACTTGCAACTTTTCTGCACTCTTCTGCATCTCACTGAAAATCTAGATGACAAGTTTGTTTTACTGAAATCTTATTAAAGTTTTCGCAGAAGGAAATGTATGTACCTCGCCTGCCATATTTAACCAGAGGGGTCTTGAGTTCTTTTCCAATCAGTTCATTATGAGATTATAAGTTCTTTCCATAGACTCATAAATATACATGACTTATTTTACTAGTTATTTGGCAAATCCAAAGAACTAATTTTCAAAAATTAGAATAAAGAATGACTTTGCATTTCAACTACTGAAAATATGCCAGAATTTTAAAAGCACGAACTCATGTTTCAGAAACTGAAAGTCATTGTTTGTCGAGAAGAAGCTTCCTCTAACTTAATTTTATTTTTTAACAATAATATGGAATAATATGGGGAGACATTCACTTTGCTAACTCCAGTTCTTGAATAGAAAAGCTATATTTTTACGAAAACACTTTCTTTGTTCCCCATAGGGCTGCCACATGGTGACAGAGGAGCTACATTCCATAACCTTTGAGGCCCAGATCTGCCTCTACGGCCTCACCATTGACTTAGAGGTGGGTGTTTCAAGACACATCTACTTGCTGGGTACAGTAGTGCATGCTTGTAATCCTAGCACTTGGGGAAGCAGAGGCAGGGGGAGCTCTATGAGTTCAAGGCCAGCCTGGTCTACAAAGTGAGTCCAGGACAGCCAAGGCTACACAGAGAAACCCTGTCTCGAAAAAACCAACCAAACCCAAAAGATAAACAACAAGAAAAGCAAAACAACAAAAATCTACTCTCTGGTAATCACAACAACAAGTCAGCATTTATAATGAGAACCCAGTCTTTTGATGTTTTTGTACATGCTTCACATATTATCTAGAAAAACAGTGCATCACATGTGCACTCAGTGATTAAGATGCCATTAGCATGATAAAAAGAAAAACTTCATGATTATTGTGAATTCAGTATATGTTGAATATTTTGTTATCTACATATTTATTATTTTCTGAATCATGAATACTCAATAGAAAGTATAAAGAGAAATAGCTACCCGTGAACTATGTCATATAGTAATATAAAATTTTAAGTTATATGTAAAAGTCTT
Organism: Acomys minous; assembly: GCF_964271855.1. Classification (NCBI taxonomy): domain Eukaryota; kingdom Metazoa; phylum Chordata; class Mammalia; order Rodentia; family Muridae; genus Acomys; species Acomys minous. The sequence goes on along the minus strand of NC_140486.1, from coordinate 76,681,436 downwards.
AAAAGATTTCTCTGATGTAATGAACAGGGGAAAGTGGTAGGAATGTTGGCAGTTCATTGTTTTGATCATCTTTGTTTGTTTGTTTTTTGTTTTTCGAGACAGGGTTTCTCTGTGTAACAGCCCTGGTTGTCCTAGACTCACTTTATAGAGCAGGCTGGCCTCGAACTCACATCGACCCGCCTGCCTCCCGAGGGCTGAGATTAAAGGTGTGTCACCACGCCTGGCCATTTTGATCATCTTCTAACCATCACCACTGAACTCCAAGAATAAAGAAACCTGGGAGATTAAAAAACATTAATTATGAGCCCTTTGAAGTCAGGGCAGCATGCTTTGCTTGTGTGACATTGCTGTACACAATTCCCAGCACATGCTAAAGGCCCAGCATGTGTAGAATGAACAAGTTAGTACATCTGCTAGCAAGCTCTACTTTCAGGCAACTTGAGTATACTTCTACTTAACAGCACATTGTTTTAGGCTCTGCCTTTCCCTTTTTATCCAGTGCATTCTAGCGTGTATAAAATCCACCACTCTGTTCCCTAAGCCTCTGTTTCTATAAGCTGCTCAGTCCCTCAGTTCCTGGATATTTTGCTATCAGCAGGAATCCAATGCCTGTTAGGAAGAGACTGCTCTGCAGTGCTTAGCCTCCCAGGCTAGCCTGTGAAAGTCTGTTTACACCGATAGTCCTAAGCTGGTGTGCAGAAACAGACCAGGCGGCTCCTACTCCCCTCGCTTACCTCCTCAGCTTTTACAATAAAACTCTACTTCCAGTGTGGATTTTAATCAGGCACTAGGTCATAATTTGATTGTGGTGGTTCATTCCCAAAGCAAATTTAGATCAAATTCTTTAACATACTTATAAGGACGATAACTACCAAACCATCACCAGAGCCACCGTGGTTGTACTTGAGGCAATATGTGACCCAGGAGGTATAGACATTTCTCGGTGTCAAGGAAGATACTGGGGAAAACTGCCTGATTGCTAGCCTCAGATGTGCTGAAAGGATTCCTGTTTCCCTTCCTACTGTACCCTGGCTTGTATGTGCTCAGAGAGTTCTTCACACTGCACCTGGGTACCAGGATTGAGAAACGGGGTTGGCTTGAGACAGCCTTCTAGAAGGGAAGACCAAGGGTAGCACCAATGCATGTTTGGACGACCTGTAGTAACTTTTTATTATTTTTATTTTTTAACCAGACCAGCTCATTACCTGTGGTGATGATTTCTAATGTCAGCCAGCTACCCAATGCGTGGGCATCCGTCATCTGGTACAACGTGTCAACCAACGACTCCCAGGTAAAGCTCCTATGCTCTCTCTCTCTCTCTCTCCATTTCTTATTCTACTTAACTTTGTCCTTCAACAAGCAGTGTGCGAGTGGTGGCAGTAGGGGTTTCTACTTGTGTTGAGTCCTGGTAGGTCATGTTTAACATGTTCCGTGTGAGCTGAGCATGGTGACATGCATCTAGTACTCAAAGCAGTTGGGAGTCTAAGGTAGGAAGGTTGCAATTTGAAGCAAGTCTGAGTCAAGCCTGGGCCACATAGCAAGGGGCTGCCTCAAAATTCACTGTAATGATGACAATGACAAGGTAATGTGAGAGTTCTGGCCAGTGACAGTGACAGGTGCTGGCTATTTCTGAGTTCCGACCAGCCCCAAGACTGCCATCACCGTGAGTCTAAGCCTGTCTTCTGACTATGCTGACTAGACTCTGGGAAACACCTTGTTCCAGAATGCTCTAAGTGTTCTCAGAACTCCTGACTACCTCTGCTTCTTCTGGGCACGCCTTTCCTCGGTCTCTTCTAGAGTGGCATAGAATTAGTTTCCAAATAAGTAACCAGGACATCCATCAATCTTACTAACTGAGTTGTGACAGCACAAATTTTGCTGTTGATTAGGTACAGATTGGAGCCTCTCTAGATTTAGGCTGGGTGTTAGTGCCATCTGGTGGCTATTTTAGACACTTGACCGAAGAATGGACCGCAAGCCACTGTACTAACATTAATAGTTTTTATACAAAAACCAGAGAACTCGGGGGGGGGGGGGGGGATTCCATGCTCCCCTTTGCTCTGTTCTTAAGACAGAGGAAATGAAACTCAAAAACTGTGAGTTGCGTTGCAAAGTATTTAGTTCCAGAAGAAACAGCTCAAATGGAAATAACCTTTCTTCCTTATCCAGATCAGTCTCCACTAGAAGATTCTTTCTAGTAGATAATTACATAAGAATCGTTCAGTAAATAGGCCAGCTTTCGGTGCCTTTCCCCTTCATGCCACATTCCTGAACTGGAACCACACTGAAAATGATGCAACTCTATTCACCCTTACCCCAGATGCCCTGACAGCCGAGACAGATCAACAGATTCCTCTCAGGCCAGAGAATCCATGGGATAATTTCTGTCCTTTAATGCCAAAAGCAGTCCCTGGCACTAAAGGCCAGTTCCCTTTAAGAGTTACATGTCTGTGCATCCATCTTTAAGGCATGGGAGAAGAGTGAGGGCTTCTGTCCCAGCTCAGCACCACACTTGGGTTTCCTTAGCAACATTCTGCTGGGAAGCTGCCGAGGCTACCATGTGCCACCATGTGCCACCACGCACCACCATGTGCCACCATGTGCCACCATGTGCCACCACGCACCACCACACACCCACCATGTGCCACCGTGTGCCACCATGCGCCACCATGTGCCACCACGCACCACCACACGCCACCATGTGCCACCACGCGCCACCATGTGCCACCATGTGCCACCACGCACCACCACGCGCCACCATGTGCCACCATGTGCCGCCACGCGCCACCATGCGCCACCATGTGCCACCGTGTGCCACCATGCGCCACCATGTGCCACCATGCACTCCCTCCCACAGCAACTCATGGCGATCTGGAGACTGGGGTCACTGCCTTCTCACAAAACCAAACTAAACAACTTTGACCTATTAACTCCATCTCCCTTGAAACTCTGAGCTCTTATACCTTAATTAGACTCTACACCCACTGATCCTGTTTCAGGCACACTTCTCAAAGAGAGATTTGGGTGCCTAGAAATCCTTCTACTGCTCCTCCTCCTGTCTTGTGACCTTTGTTGGCTGCAGGGTCCTCTTTCATGGTGAGCCAGTTAAACATCTTTAAGATTAATGCCATTTTCATGGAGGTTAACTGTGCAGTCATTGTTAAGCGGTGTTAACTGCTTGGATGAGATGGTCGCCGCTTGGTAGGCCAGAGAAAGCTAGCAGGTGTCAAGTGATTCGATCAGGAAAGATGGATTCCCTGAGTTGTATCATATCCAAGGAACAAAAGCGCTCTAGGGGGAAAGATCAGTCTTAAAAACGATCTGTATCGTCGACTTGCTTGACCCAGGATTTAAATCAGGAATGTGATATATCAAATGTAGCGGTCCCTGTGCGATTAACGGGTATCGTCACCGTAACTCTATTTCAGAACTTGGTTTTCTTTAATAATCCTCCATCTGTCACTTTGAGTCAACTCCTGGAAGTGTTGAGCTGGCAGTTTTCATCCTATGTTGGACGTGGCCTTAATCCAGACCAGCTCAACATGCTGGCAGAGAAGGTCACAGGTGAGAGCTGGTCGGCGGGGAGGGCTCCCTCTGGGTTTGGCACTTGGGTGTCTTAAGGTAGAGTTACATTAGTAATATTAATAATTATGATGAATGTCACACTTTACTGAAAGCTTATTGTATGTTGCCAGGCACAGGGCTAAGTCTTATTTTACTTTTAACTCTCACAGCATTTCTTGGGGCCAACAGTGTTCTGTTGATTTGAGGGCAAGAGAGGGCAAGGGCCCTGCTGCACAGCTAGGAGGCAGCAGCGCCACGCTGTGGGCCAGCCCAGAGCTCCTCTGCAGCCCTTCTGTTCACACTCCAGCCTCTAGGTGTTCTTAAGCCACTCCCTCTGAATACCTTTGAAACCTTCATAGCGACGTTAGCCAAGTAGAACATGCTGGTCTTTGCACAGAAAATGTAACAGAAACCTAAAAATACCAGCAATGACTTAGTTCCTCCCATTAAGGAGGTTCTGGCTTCTGGCTTCTGCAGGCATCGCCCACACTTCATGTGCTAACTACGGTCTAAGCTTTGCCTAAATTGCTTAGAGATATCTGAATTATGACAAGCGAGTGCACTTAACTCCAGGGAGAGCCCACTGTGAGTCTGTATGCAGTTGCAGGTCTAGTACCGAAGTTTGTTCTACACAGATTCTGTGGCTGCAGTACAGCTCATGTGATGCTGACTTGCTTGCCTCGTGCAGCTATTGGCTCATCAGTGAGCATTCAAATACTCCTGATCTTTTGGACAATTTAAAACTTGCTTACTATGATTTTTTTTGTCTTGAATTCATAAACAGCAGTAGTAAATATTAGTTTGTAAATGTTTGTAAATGAGCAGATAATACTTTTAAGTATCTGAGCAATGTTTCACTCGCAATAGTATAGATTAGTACAGGTTGCATCGGTATCCTTAGGATCTTTTTTAACAAACTCCCCACGGGAAGATGGTTTCCTTACAATTTAGACGATATTAATCTTTTTAGTGTTCTAGATCAAAATAGTTGACGGCTGCCAGGTGCCTGCAGAATCTCAGCACTCAGGGAGGCAGAGGCAGGTGGATCTCTGTGAGTTCGAGGCCAGCCTAGTCTACAAAGCAAGGGTCCTAAAAATCTAGCTACACTAATGACATGATTTTGCGGCACAGTAGGTACCATGTTCTCCCACAATGCCTTGCCCTCCATGGGTCTTCCTTCCTGGATGCCTTCTGTGCCCCTTCTGCCAACTTACTCCCCCCCCCCCATTCATGGAGCTTCCTAAAGCCATTGCTGGCTCCTCCCTCATGAACGCTTCTTATTCTGAACCTCTTAAGTACAAGGAGGGCACGGTAGGCATTCCATAGCCTCGCACACAGTACCGCCATTACAAGCCCGTAAGCAATGTTTGCAAGGGGCGAGGAAAGAAGTTAAGTCAAGCACAGAGTGACAAGCCCCACTGTTGAGTTAAAATTCCTTTTTTTTCCTCCCTCTCTTTCATTTTAGTTCAGTCTAACTACGGTGATGGTCACCTCACCTGGGCCAAGTTCTGCAAGGTACAAACGGGGGTAAGGGTATCATTTAGAAAATTCTTGCCGCATACTGCTGCTTTCTAAGGCTCCGAGTCACTTCCTGGGTGTTGGAAGATCTCCTGGCTGAGGATAACTTTACAGGAAAGCCCTGCCCTGCTCAAAGGGACATTTGTAAATGTTAGAATGAGTTCTACCAGCGACGTCGCTTACGTCGCTGTCCTTCCATGTGTGCTCCTTCCTCCTGACAGGAACATTTGCCTGGCAAACCATTTACCTTCTGGACCTGGCTTGAAGCAATATTGGACCTAATTAAAAAGCATATTCTTCCTCTGTGGATCGATGGGTGAGTTCATGGACTCTGTTCTTCATACAAGCACTTTTTCTGCTTTAATGACCTTTTTTCCTTTTATGGGAAAAACACAATTGCCATTTCTTTAAAGAATGTTCTATAATAACACATTTTATATATATACACACCTTATGTGTATTGTATGATACATGTATTACGTAATAGTATGAGATTTCAAGCACAGGCATTGGGTTACATCTACTCTTTGTGAATTAAGTAAATGCCGATGCAACAATGACTATGTTTTTCCCTTGCTCTAATTCTAGGCACATCATGGGCTTTGTCAGCAAAGAGAAGGAACGGTTTCTGCTCAAGGATAAAACGCCTGGCACCTTTTTGCTACGATTCAGTGAGAGCAATCTTGGAGGGATAACCTTCACCTGGGTGGACCATTCAGAAACTGGTATGTCGTCAGCTCCCTCAGCGGCTTGAATGTGAATTGGTACAGTTGGCCCATAACCAACTGTGCATGAATTCTGAAAGCCCACGTTGCCACCCTCCGTCTCACTCACAGTCTGCACTGAACAGACTCCAGAGGGTCAGACTTTTTTGCCATGGAAGATTTGAGGGAGTCTAAATATTCTAATTTCTGTGTTTTCAGGAGAAGTGAAATTCCACTCTGTAGAACCCTACAACAAAGGGCGGCTATCAGCTCTGCCATTTGCCGACATCCTGAGAGACTACAAGGTTATCATGGCTGAGAACATCCCCGAAAATCCTCTGAAGTACCTCTATCCTGACATTCCCAAAGACAAAGCCTTCAGTAAACACTATAGCTCCCAGCCTTGCGAAGGTGATACCCTTTGCATTTCTCTTTCTCTTGAGATTTGGGGGGAAGAGGGGAAATGACGTCATGTCAGAACAAAATGAAATTTCTCTTTCTGATTACTTTGACCTTTGTAATATCTCAGGGTCATATGAAGGTCAGATCTTTAGGCAGCAAATGCTGTGTCATTGGTTAAGTAGGGTAACATTCATAGTGCAGCCAGACTTCACCATGGCCAGATCAAGCCTTTGTAGAGCCTAAAGTTCATCCTCCTTAAAACAGGATTGCTAATCATTGCATGCCTGGCTAAGGGAAAGGAAGGAAGACCTGATGACTGTATGCTTTCACAGCGTGTCTGTAGACATATATTTTTAAAGAAACTTGAGAGTTGAGAGTTCTCCTCTCTCTCTCTCTCTCTCTCTCTCTCTCTCTCTCTCTCTCTCTCTCTCTCTCTCACACACACACACACACACACACACACTCCTTGGCATATTTTTCCTACATTTACCCTAGGGGCCCAGAAGAGTAACTGTACACAAAAGCAATCAGTGAATATGGAATACATAAAAGAAAATTCATACAATTAGCTGTCTGTGGTACAGGGCCTTACTATTTATTCTCTCACGAGATCAGAGTCGGCCTCTACATCCACAGTTTACACATCTTAGTTAGCCAACCTAAGAGCAAAAATAGTTCTTAAAAAGTACAGCTGCATTGAACATGTAAACCTTATCTTTTCTTCCTTCCATAAACAATGCAGCATATGAGCTACTCAAACGACATTTACATTGGAGCAAGGATTGTGGGTAACCTGGGAATGACTTAAGCACACAGAAAGGTGCTTAGAGTCAAAACAAACGCTACGCTATGGTGCACAAAGAACTTAAGCACTGTGGATTCAGTATCTGCCCGGACTCCTAGAACCCAGTCTCCCATAGGTACCAGGGGAGAACAGAGCGAGAGCACAGTCTCTCCAGGCCTTCATCTGTAGTGAATAATCACTCGATACTATCTGGTGGGATAGTCTTCAGCTACCACAGACACTATAACCTGTTGCCACCCAACCCATCAGAAACAAAATACAAAAGAAAATAAATACAAAGGACTGGCTCTTCAGGGGGACACACTGCTTAATACAACAAAATGCAAATGTCAATATAACAAATTAAAGTTGGGAAACGGTGCCTGCCCTAGGTGAGCATGGTGTACCTGGTGAGGTCAAGGCTTGCCCATTACTATTACTATGGTGCCCATGGTTATTATGGGGGGAAGGCTTCAAAACCTCCATGAACTAATAAGGTTATAACTGGTGTTTTAATGAAAAGAGCTGTGTTCCTATGTGCTTTAGTCAAAAAGCAAGTGCGTGTTGGACTCACAGCTTGGAAGGTTTCAGCCTATGAAGGTTCACCCCATCACTCTCAGGCCTGCCATGAGACGTCACAACGGGAGTGTGTGACCTGGTGTCTCAGTATTGCTTACAAAGCACACACCTGATGACTGCTTCCTCCAGGCCTCACATTTTAAAGGTTCTACTACTCCCCAGCAGCCCACAGATAGGCAACCAAACCTTTAAGACAAAGACCTTTGAGAGACACTACAGCACTGTAAATTCCCACAATACACAGATGAACCAGACACTACTGCAGACCTTAAACACAACATAAAGGGCAGATGGTGAAGCTGAGTCTCGGTTACAAGACATTTTAGAGTCACTAATATATGATGTCAGACCAGCCTGCCAGGAGGTTTGTCGCTTGCTTGTGGCTATTTCTTCCATGCAATGGAAAGGTTTTGTGAATCACGAGACAACCACATTATTTATTTTCTTCTGAGCATTGTAGATATTTTCCTAGATGTTTCATTTCCAATGGTATTAACAATGTTGACATCCCCGCCCTCCCTCCAACACTGTGCCTTTCTTTTTCAGTTTCAAGACCAACAGAACAGGGAGACAAAGGTTACGTTCCTTCTGTTTTTATCCCCATTTCAACCATGTGAGTATCTGTAGTCACATGTAAAATATTTATAGGAGAATTGATTTTTTTTCTCAAAAAGCTATTCTAAAAGAGATATAAGGGCAGATCAGAGTACATATAACTGAGGATAAAGCGTTTTTTAAAAATGCCCTGTAAAGCATTTTATGTCTCATTTCTTTGAACATATAAAGCTAGTCTTCAGGGCACACTCTGCAGTCTATTACGGCTGGAATTACAAAGCTGCCTCTTTATATGCCATATAGTCCAGAGCAGATTGAATGCTGTGATATGAAGTGGTGAATTAGGCAGCTCAGTGTCACAAAGAGACGAAGCACGGGACGAGTCTGGACACAGCAAGTTACCACGAGCTATTATGTTATCATTCCTGTAACGTTGTCCTGTTATCTCTTTAAGCCGAAGTGATTCCATGGAGCCACAGTTTCCTTCAGACCTTCTCCCCATGTCTCCAAGTGTATATGCTGTGCTGAGAGAAAACCTGAGCCCCACCACCATTGAAACTGCAGTATGTCCTCCCCCATCAGTGTTGGTCTAGGGGGTTTGCAATGAGACAAAGGTGACTTGTGAGTCCACAGGGGTTGCAGCATTGCCCAGGCAGGCAGAAGCATGGTTAGGAGCGCACATTCAAGAGGATATAACTGACAGTGTTGTCTGTGTGGCAAGCGGCAAACACCTCAGAGGGCCAAGTATCCCTCTCCTTCTCTCCAGGTGGCGCCACAGCACTGCCCAGCTCTCTCCATCTTAGCAAAGGACACACATAGCCAAGGTTCACAAGTCCACTTTGGTAGTTATCTTAAGAGGTTCAGGTTCCATAAGTTGCAGTTTTTCTTCATTGTCACACAGCCAATTGCTGTGGCCTTTTCATCTAGAATGGAAGAACAATAGCAGCATAATCATGTCACAATCATATATATATATATCTTGTGATGCATTCTGCTTGTTTCCATGCCCCAGTTCTGTCAAGGATTCAGCATCTCCACTTTACATAAGGTGAACATACCTTTGAACAAGACCTTGCAGGCATCTGGATGCCCAGGGACAGGCACTTGACTAGATGGACATCCAGGGGTGTCCATGCTTGCCTTGGATGGCTTACCCTGATGTTGGCCGTCCTTAACTCACCAAGCTATTTATATCGGACTGAACTTTTGCTACATTCTGCACTCATTTTCATATTGCTATTTTTAGTTCGGTGAATGGATTTTCTAATTGGTGTGTGTGTTTATGTGCTGAACGCAAGCTGTCAGGCAGTGCTTTGCCTGCTGAGCCACTTTACCTGCCCCATGAGCTGACTTCTTAACATAGTTTTTAATCTATTTGAATTATGCCTTTTATTTCAGGCCGATCAGCCCTAATTACTTTAATGAATTCTTTGTTAATAGGTAGAAAGATTACGGATTGTTTAGTAGACAAAGAGTGCTTACTCCCTGGAAACAGTGATCAATGTGCAAAACAGTTTCCTTAACAATCTTTTTCATTTTCACTTTTAGATGAAGTCCCCCTGTTCTCCTGAATGACAGTATAAACTGACTCTTCAAAGAAGGAAACATGAAAATCGAGACTGTTCTTTGTCAAAGACCACAATTTAATTCTTCAGCTTTGTAAATGCTGGTTTTAAAAAATGGTAGGAAGTCCGAAGGTCTCTTCCACTAGGCAAGACCCCCAACTAGGAGTGCTGTGGCCAAAATGCTAAAACCCAAAGCTTCAGATAAGCTTACAAGAAAAGACAGCTTTAAGAAACCAATGTTGGTAACAATATAACAGGACTCCTTTGACTCCTTTGTGTTTTGTTTCTGATTTCATTTCTCAGCTATTATGACTTTGGGTCTGGAAAGTATATTAACATTTCAGAGTGGGCCAAGAAGACAAAATCATGTCTGCATTACTCAAAGCCACAGGATGGTTTAGCAGAAAACTCGGATAAGAATCTTCCAAGTAGATCCAAGTTGGGGAAATGATGGGGGCATGATCCACTGGGATTCACAGGGCCACAGGGATGAATCACAAAGCCTCCAGATTGCCAGAGCAACCTCATCACATCTGTGGTGCTTTCGGCTACTGTTGCCCCTACCAGGGATGGTCTTTCAGGAGGAAGGCAGGTCCAGAGTCGCCCCTGGATGTTAGGCCAATCACTAACATTAGAAGCACTGCAAGTGGACAGATGGGTCATAGTCCCAGGAAATAAAGCTTGGGAAGCAAGTGGCACTCTGGACCCTTGGGCTCCTGACATCACCTGTAGGTTGCATGGTTGACATCTCTGGACAAGGATGGGTTTAGCAATCCCTTCAGATCCCAATAGTCTTTGGTCCTGTAATCTTAATCTGAGACTACAGAAGGGGCAAGACGTTTTCTTTACTGTAGAGAAGGGAAGGTCTCTCTTTCTCTCTCTCTCTCTCTCTCTCTCTCTCTCTCTCTCTCTCTCTCTCTCTTTCTCTCTCTCTCACACACACACACACACACACACATACACACACACACACACACACGCACACTTATAACCAGTTATCTGTATTCTGGCTACAAGCAGAGTCCTCACTCTTCTGCCCTTGGTGGTGGTCTTTGATTGATGATGCCAACTTCAGGCCACTCTCAGTTCCTATTTCCTTCTGGAAATCAGCTTCCTGAAATTGCCTGAAACTGACAGTAGAATGGAAGGAAATGCTATAAATGTGGGCATGATGTCTACTGCTTGGTTATTTCCCACCAGGCAACGCTCCACTGGACTAACCCTTCAGAAAGGGCTTTAGAAGCTTCTCATCCCCTGGCATTTATCCAGAGCACCACAGACTCTTAGCAGACATTTTAAACGGTTTCAAAATAGGGCAAGATGCCAACATTCCTGAGTGTTCACAGCTATCATGGACTGTTTGTGCTAGACTAGAGAGTACGTGGGAGCTGGTAGCCTGCTTTCTTTAGTAGTGGCAGGAGGTACCATATGGATTCAACAAGTGCTTATTTTTATCTACATCTAGAAAAATCAAAATGAGTTTTTTATAAGCTTAATTTTGATTATTTTTAATCATGTGGAGGATGGGTATGTGCACATTAGGGCAAGTACCCTCAGACACTGGGGGCATTACATCGCCCTGGAGTTACATGCAGTTGTAAGACACCTAATGTGGACTCTGGGAATCAAATTTGAGTCCTCTGTGAGTGCAGTGGTATGCTCTACCACTAGCCCCCAAATCACGATGCTAGGGTTGCGAGGTATTTGTCAACTGGGCCTTGTACTCCAGAGCTTGTGTTTTTTAGTGACAGAATTTGACCAGAGGCATCCTATAAATACCTGTTAAGTCCAATTTAAAATTGGCCACATGAGCTGCAATTGCAATGAAAATGGAATTAGGGCATATTTCCACCCAGTCCTATCACACTTTAACTGTGATCTGGCTTAGATGTCTGTGAGAGTACTGTGCACTGAACGGCTCCCACAGTTCCAAACGTTGGAAGAGCAGTGGCAAGTTCTCCGTCTTCCAGGTTACAGGAAGGCACCATTTAATCTTGTGTCATCAGACAACAGAGAGGCTACTGGGAGCTCATGCAAGGGTGACAATCCCATTTCCGAAAGTCCATCTTCGTGACAGCCATAGTTAGAGCCTGGGACCAAATCCCCAACAGCAGTGAGGCAGGAACATTCCATCATGGGGGGCGGTGCACGGAGAGGTAAAGGGATGCAAGGGCAAGGCTGTTTGCATCGTGGCAGCGCAGACAGAAGAAAAAGCAAGGCCCCCAGCACTCGGGAGGCAGAGGCAGGTGGATCGCTGTGAGTTCGAGGCCAGCCTGGTCTACAAAGTGGGTCCAGGACAGCCAAGGCTACACAGAGAGACCCTGTCTCGAAAAACCAAAAAGAAAAAAAAAAAAAAAGCAAGGCCGAACTACAGGGAGACTTACCCTTCAGAGGCCAGTGGCCTACTTCCTCCAGCTAGGTCCCACCCCCTTAAAAGATCCATAGCTTTCAAAGCAGTGTGAGGACCAAGCACTGAAAATAAGCCAGGGTGGATGGTTCAGATTGAAACCTTAATATGGCCTCGTCACCTCCTACAGCCACTATCTCGCTCATGATTTCAGCATGAGAACCTCGGAGACACAAACTTTCACTCCATAACAAGCTCATGGCAAGTAAGATGCATTTAATGAAATAAGACACAGATTTGATTTCAAAATATTTCCCTTTTCCCCTCACTGATTTTTCCAGTCATGTTCAATATAACCGCTTGGACTGGGGAAATTATTCTGTCGGTAAACTGCTTTTCTTGAAAGTACTGGGACCTACCTGAGTTCAAAGCTGAAAACATACATTAAAAAACAAAAGCAATGCCCCCCACCCAAAACCTCACACTGGCACCTACTTGTAATCCCAGAGTCGGGGAGGCAGAGGCAGGTGTATCCCTGACGCCCTGGCCAGCCTCACCTCGCAAGCTAAGTGCAGGCCAATGACTTTCCAGGGATAGGTGGGCAGCACCTGAGAAATGACACTCAAGGCCGTCCCCTGCCTTCCACATGTGTGGGCAATCAATGGATCTTTCTTCGCCTCACATGGGTCAGAGGCCCATGCACTCCTTGAGGTAGAGGTGACAGAATGTTGGGTCAAGCATAGCACTTTTCTGACCCAGTGAGTAAATGATGACACAGTCTAGACTTCACAAATTGGTTGCTGCTCATACCTGCTCCAGTTTCTGACACAGGACAAAAATTTTTTTAAAGGTGATCCTGAACATTCTGTGATTCAACCGATGGCATTAAAAAAAAATCTGGCTTCTCAGTATAACTAGTATATGGTCAAATTAACTTTTTATCCTATCAGTATGAACGCTAACAGATCCAAGGAGTTATTGACTCAGCCCAGGAAAGTGTAGACCCTGCCTGCCCGGATCCTTATGAAGAGGATGATACCACAGCGTGGTACGGGGCATTCTCTCTGAACAACTTCTTCCGTAGACAAAGAGCTCCATTTAAGAATCAACAGAGGGCTAGTGCAGCGGTTCAGTGTATAAGCCACTTACCTGGAGCTGAACATAGTTCAGTCCTGAGAACCCACCTAAGAAATGTCATGCAGCACCTTGCATGTGTAACCTACGGCAGGCGAGAGGGAAGGCAGAGGCGGAATTGTGTAGGTCGACCAGCTGGAGGATGCAGCCCTGCAGAGACAAGAGAGCCCTCCTCAGAAACAAGATGGGAAGAGAAAACTTGCTCCTGAAAGTTCATCACTGACCACCAGTTGTGCTCTGTGCACATATGTGATTGCACACACACGTGCATGTGTCATACAATAATAAAAGATAAAAATGGAATCTTTTCACTCCTGCTTGAAGTCTCTGAATGATTCTACTCTGAACTAAGGGCAGCAAATCATAACCCATATCACCTTTATGTCATTAGAGTAAGTTACCTCAAAATATTGAATATGCTAAGCATTGCTTAGAAATTGCACTAACCAGACCCACTGCCAGACCTTATTTAAGGCCACTAGTAAAGAAACGCTTACGCCATGTCACAAAGGTGATTCCAATCTGGTTTTATGTATCACCAAGTTCATTAGACTTATATTTCAATGCAGCTGGTTTTCCTTTTTAATTGTAGGAATTTCACTTAACTAGAGGCATTATTCCTTGAAGATGTTCATAGGTTTTGTCAGACTGCCAAAAAGGTCCAAGATATAAAAGTGTATTTAACATTGTGGCTTTGAACAAGGCCAATGCTTCTCAACTGAGCTCTCAAGACTGTGAGGTGTCCCCTCACCTCCTTCAGCGACATCCTCTCAATTCTCTAATCTTGCTCTGTCTACTCTCTACCCTGGATAATGCGCACACATGCCTCAGGCTCTGACTAGCCTTCCTGCCAAAGGTGCCCAAGTGTCAGCATAGGAGAGAAAACCATAGACATGTCAACAGGCAGCGAGCGTGGGAGTGGTATAAAGGACTGGCTTGCTCATTCACACTCTGTAGAGAAGTCTTGCAGAGTATATATACACAGATCAATATGCATGATGGCCCATGATCAGGTCTGAATAGTTGAATTCACATGCTATCCCTACACCCAGTGTTAACAATAGTAATTCATTAAAAATAGTTCTGAGAACTGCTCTGTATCAAGTATTGCCCTTCTTATGCAGGATTTCCCGTCTGAGGCACAAAGACACAGAAAGTGATTTCTGTGTCTGTTTGCTCAGTTCTCCCATGGTGAGCATGCAGTGTCATTCTGTATATTTACAGGAGAGGTGGTGGTCATTACACAGAGATGCACTGCCATTCTTTCACAAAATGTGAGTCTAGCAAAGCTGTGGCCCAGCAAAAGTGCTCTGGTGTTACGAGGGTTCTAAAACCCCCATTGGAAGAAGTGAGCAGTGAGGGCCTCTCCTGGGAAGTGACTCAGCTAAGAGTCACTAAAACATGGCTGGGGGCCGGTCCATAAACTCAACCAGTTAGCCAGCACCCCAAACACCAGTAGGCAAAAACTTGGGGTACTTCAGGGATCAAGGGAAGCTAACAGTGAAACCTTAAGCATGGACAGTGTGAGACAAAATTGGGGGGCAGGGAAGGCAGATGAGACCAAACCATGGAGGGCCCTCTGTGGGGAAAGCTAAAGGCTCTGGATTCTATTGGAAATGTAGAAAGCCAAAAGAATTTTAAGATATAGGAATGGTGGTATAAAATTTGTTTCCAAGTTATATCTTAAGTTTTTGTTCAAATGTACATTTACCGAGGATTCTTTTGAAGTGAACACGTAGCCCACACGTAATCCTCTGTGTGGAATGGGTTCTACAGGATGGGGCATTTAGGACTCTTCTTGAGTTCCTGCATTGCTGTTGCCTCCAAGGCCTTAGTAGATTTTGCATTTAGTGTCCCATATTTTCATTTTGCTCTGGGCTCTGCACACTATACAACTGGTCCAGTGTTTCAACTTGGGAAAGAAACGTGCTTTTGCCTTGTTGGGGTTATATATAAAATGCATTTGGTGTGTGGAAGTCGGATGTGCGGGTCCTCAGCAAAGAGGCGCTAGGGAGCAGCTAGGCAGGTCCTTTTAAGTACTATCTACACTGGGATGTAAATTCACATTAAGCAGGTCCAGAGTAGTTGAGGAAAGCTACCGAATCTCAATCCCCCTGCCTCCCAGATTCAGTTAAGTCATAAAGGGCCCAACCTGCCAAACAGTATGATTTGCCAGCCAAAGTCAGAATGATTTTCCAGGGATTAAGCTATTCTCCCATTCCCCTTTTATGATCACCCTGAGAGACAGGGGGCATAAAAACACCAGGAAAGGGTGTGCTCCTTGCACTTCTAGCAAAATGAGGAGCTCACGTCACCACCAGGGTCCTGGCTGAGGCTCTGGGGTAGGCAGTGTGCAAGCGTGGGAGGGAGGGTCACGAGAAGGAAGGAAACGGAGAACGAGGGCCCCCTCTTCTCTTTCAGTCTCAGGACACCTCCCCAACCTCAGCTTTCCTCCTGCAAGGATGAGCCGTGACGCGCCTGCGCAGTCCGCGGGCGGACAGGCTGTGGGAAACCCCCGGGCCCGCGCCTGCGCACTGCCTGCCAGCAGGTGCTTTCGCTTTTCGATTTCCTCTCAGAGAAGCTGCTTCTCGGTCCCGGCTGGTTTCCCCGAAAGCACGTGGCTCATTCCGCATTCGGCTCTTCCCAGCAGCCGGCTCCCTCCCGCCGCAGCTCGCAGGCCCAGCGCCTCAGCGCCCCTAGCGGCGAGCATAATCCATGCACCACACCGGGGTCTAAGGCATGGCCCGCCATGGTGCTGTTGTCAAGGACTCATGGATATTTAAAAATGTATGTGCACGCGATCCACCACCTTGCTATTAACACTTTAGAATATTTTCTCTGGTGTCTCTCTTTTTATTTTTCACTTTTGGATTTTCGAGACAAAGTTTCTCTGTGCAGCCTTGGCTGTCCTAGACTCGCTTTGTAGACCAGGCTGGCCTCCCTGAGGGCTGGGATTTACAAGTGCGCAACGAAGCTTCTGGTTCACTGGGTTTTATTTAACATTTACAGGATTCTTACTGTAAAGACTGCCTTTTGTCCTTTTCTAATTTAGCTGTTAATTGGATGTTTCCCAATGTTATTAAATAGTCTTTGTCAGCAAAACGTTGATATTCTGTCATTTGAATTGCACTTTAGTTTGTCAGCTAGAAGACTTTTCGCTAATCAAGTGACGCTTTGGTAACAGTACCCTCCAGCACAAACCTTTCACACGTAATCTTTTCATTTCCTTATGACAGATTTCCTGTAAGACAAGACTATTGTAAAAGTTTTAACAATCAGATTAAATTCTCTACACTACAATCTTTAAGAATGTATTGTTGTTTTTTTGGTGTGAATATATGTGTTCTGTACCAGTTTATGTGCAGCATGTACCTACAGGTGCCCTCGGAGAGCAGAGGCTATGGGGTCCTCTGGCAGGGCAGCTAGGGTTACAAAAGTGGGTGAGTTGCCCAATATGGGGACTGGGTACTCAACCCAGCCCTCCCTAAAAGCAGAATGTGCTCTTAACCTCTTAATCTCTCCATCCTCAACATTATAAATCTTTAATAGCATTTTGCGTGTGTACTAGTTGTCGTTAATGGAAAGGATGTAGTTTGTCACTCCATGGCCAAACACCAAGAAGTTGCATTACTCTCTGTGGGTCTCTCTTTCTAGTGTGGCGTCACATCTCCAAGAAAACTGTCCTGTGCACACAGCAAGCTGGACACATGACATGTACCTTGTATCTTAATGAGTTGCAAGAACAGGGGCCTTAGAGAGCTGCTGTTAGCTGAGATGGAAACACACCAAGATAAGGGATTATTTAAAAAAATCCAAAACCAGAGGATTAAAATAATTAAAAAAATATAAACAACAACAGTGTATTTCTGTTGTGTTGTGCCATGTCCCAGATCAACAGAAAGGGCGTATGCACCCCCTGAGGTGGCATGTTGGGACTGCACACCAGCACGGCTTACAGCTGTTAAGGCAGGGTGAAGAAGTTATTGGCAGGTATTTTCATTGATTGCAGTGGATGGACATCTTGATTATAGCCGTTCTATTGACAAGAAGGCACAGCCACGTTAGAACATGTCAGCTGAGAAGCAAGGGGAGTCTGAGCAGAGCAAGGCTGTGAGGTTTTTTTTTGTTTTTGTTTTTTTGTTTTTTTGGGTTTTTTTTGTTTTTGTTTTGATGAGGTTGTCTTAAGCACACACAGGATGAGGTATTGCGTGAGGAGATGCTGTAGGGGAAGGCTGTGGGGATGGGAAGCAGGCCTGTTCCACTTGAGAGTTTTCATTTTAGAATTCAGTTCTTGGATGCTCTGCCCCCCCCCATAAGATCTGTATCATTGATCTGGTATATAGCACATGTCCAAGAAATGCAACTCACCCCTGCTCCCCGCAAACTCGGTGTGACAAAGCAGCCATTTAACACTTCTGGAGAGACTAGCAATGGTGGGAACAGGGTTCTGCTCACCGGGGTCAGGCCCGTCAGCTCTTGCCCAAGTTTTCTCCCAAGTCTAAGGCCTAAGCCTGGAGAATAGCACTGACCCAACAGCAGCAGCCCATGTCGCCATCCTGCGTTCCTCAAAAGGCTAGCATTGACTTGTCCAAACACGACAGGACTCTGAGACAATGTACTGCTAGTCTCTAATGGACACGGTGTCTTATCTGTTGTCAATATTCTTCAAAGCAAGTCACAGGTCAGCCCAGATTCAGGGGTGGAGGGAAGCGTTCCCTCCACCTGCTAAGAAAGTGCACAGCCACATTCCAGAGAGGCACAGAAAGCAGAGCCCATGGCACTGCTGAAAGCAATGGACCAGATGACTCTTCCCGCTTAGGCCACATTGGGTAAGTGCTAGTATCCAATGGAATCTAGCCATTTGCCTTGCCTGGTTGCATTACCCTCTGTATGTTTCTGTTTCTGTTTCCTGTAAATATTTGTTTTGTTGCTATAAATACTTTGTGGAATAAGATAGGCATAACCAACATAAGTGGGTGACTGTTGAATACAAGACGGGGTGAATAAGGAGTAGGAATGATCTTGGTCCGTCCCCCCCAAGGAAAAAAATGTTCTCTAAGTGAGAGATTTAGGGTGCTTTCTAGGCGGTTTTCCCCTGTAACATCATGCGTTTGAGTCATCCGAGCGCCTCCATCATTCCCTGCACAATGTGGTTCCCAGGTTTCATACCGTCATGGCTGACTTTTGTCCCTAGTGCATCTGGTTGATTTCCAGGGATTAAAGGGGCTCCTGTCATGTCTTGACCTTTCCTTTCAAATCCAATGCAAGTCCTTGTGTTTATAGTGTTAAATTTACCCCACTGGCTAAATGCCCAGCAGCATTCTGACCTGTAAAGACTATGTAGGATGACCGTGTTGTCATCTATAAAGCAGCTGTCCCAGAGGGTGGGGGAATCTCAGAGATACACAGGGAAAGCTAACATGGGGCAGTTCTCCAGGTGGCAGGCTCCACAGGGTTCCACCGGCCTCTCTTTTCCTGGATCGGGCTATAGGCACAGCTGCACCTGAGGTGCAGGGGAGAAGCAAACAGGAGCAAACTGATGCCGAAGAACAAGGCAAGTTCCAGACATCAGGCGTGCCAAGCCTGAGTCAGAACATACAGAAAAATGCTCTAGTCTCAGGGGACCCATGGCAAGTTAGAAAGAAAAAACGGATTTGAGATTAATAACTAACCAGGTAAGGCACTAGTGTTTTAGTTTTATATCTTCTGCATATTTTGAATTCTTGTTACAGGGTTTCAGCTCCCCAGGCTGAATGCTGTATGTAGTAAGAAATTTCTTTTTTTTTTTCTAGGTTTCTGTTTTGTTGTTGGAGTGGTTACTTTTTGTTTGATTGTTTTGCTTTCCTGTTTTATTTTTTAAATTTGAGAATAGAATTACAACATCTCTCCTCTCTCTCTTTTTCTCTCCCTCCCTCCTTCATTTTCTCCCTCCTTTTCTCTTTCTCTCTCCCTCCCTCCCTCCTCCATTCCTCTCTCTCTCTCTCTCTCTCTCTCTCTCTCTCTCTCTCTCTCTCTCTCTCCCCTCTTCTCTCCAAGCCCTCTCTGCTCTCCTTGAGATTCTGGCCATGTTTGTTCACTAATTAGAGTATAATCCTAGTTTGCATAATGCTACTTGTAGCTATGTTTTCAGGGCTGACTTTTAGGGCACTGGACAACCCACTGGTGTGCTCTTCCCTGGGAGAAGACCTCTCCTGCTCCCAGCTCTCCTCAGCTGCCTATAGTTTTTTGAGTAGGGCTGAGACCTGGTGGCTTCCTACTGACCAGTTTAGCAGCCATTGTCTTACATGGCAGTGCCTACAACATAAAAAACCAATTTCCCTCCAGCAACTGTAACTCTTAGACATGATAAGACTTCTACACTTAAAAACAAAAACAAAAACAAAAACAAAAAACCATGAAAACCTTGAAGGGTGAGGGCAAAATATAGACAAATCTAATTGGGTAATTAGACAACAAGAGACCAGACAGGAAGAAAAGCAGGGACGTTTGTGGAGAGTCTCAACCAGAAATAAGCTCTGTGCCTGCTTTGTGGGGGTGCACATGTGACAAGAAAATCGACTATATACACGGAGAAAGAATAAAGGCTATAATATATGTGCAAATATGCATATCCCTCGGGAATTATTTAGATCCCTCTGTTACCCAAAGTTGCTGTGATATTCAAGGCTTGATTCAGATGCCATCTCCTTGAAGGAACAGATTGTTTTGCTAGGTGTACATTCCAAGAAGACCCAGTTGAACCTCTGTGAGGCCTACACAGAGAAGTGACATTTGATCTGATATTTTTGTGGTTGTCGCTGTTTTCTGTTTTGTTTTGGTTTGGTTTAGTTGTTTGGTTTTCCAGACAGAGTTTCTCTGGGTGCTGTCCTGGAACTCACTCTGTAGATGAGGCTGGTCTCAAACTCAGAGAGATTAGCCTGCTTCTGCCTCCCAAATGATGGGATTACAAGTGCACATCATTACCACCTCGCTGATCTGAGCTTTTTAGATGAGTTAGTTACCCGTCAATGAATTTGAGATCACAAATGTTGGGTCGGGGGACTTTGCAATGAGAACATTACCGGTGAGAAACGTTGGGTTTGGAGGATGAATTTGCCTTATTCAAAGAATAAAAGTGCTACAGCAAGCAGTGAAAAAAAGGCAGCATAAATTGAGATTAGAGAAAAGTGACATGGGAACAAGGCTTTATAGACTATATTGAGAAATCTGATTGTCTAAGCAAGAAAGGAAAGGAATCATGACACGTTTAGATTGACATGACGTGATCAGCTTTGCAATTAGATTTTAAAAAAAAATCACCCAAACAAACGTGTGTGGAGACTGAATTAAGTGGGAGTGAAGAGCCGAAGCCAGGCAGTCATTAGGGAAGTCGGCGCAGGATTGTGGGTAAGAGGAGGAGGCGGTGGAAGAGCTAGAGAGAGTAAAGCAAGGCCCATGGAGGCCTGAGGACCAAGAGCAGGGACAAGGGGGAGGGCACTTTAAGGACAACATCTATGACTTGACACGTATGGTTTCTAGACTAAGAACAGGAAAGGGGAGAAAGCTCATGTCTTGCCTTTTGAGTATGATTGGTTTACAGAAGGAATCCAAGGACTGGGGAAGTGTGGAACGTGGAGGAAAGCTGCGCGTCGGTATATATCTAGGAGTGATCCAGAACGCGGAAGCTACGGGGGAGGTAGGTAGACGGGAGGGGGGGGGGCACAACGGCAGAAGGGTAGATATGGCTCTCACAGTCGCATTACGTGGTGGTTTGGGTAGTGTCCAGAGAGGAAGGAGCAAAGAGGTCCTGTCATCATGGTGACAAAGCAGGACAAAAGCGTCAGTAACGGAGTTATCAGTTGTGTTAACGTTTTCTTTCTCTTAATCTTAACTGGTTTTCGTTTTATTTCATGTGACTGGCATGCACGTGCGTGTGTACACGGCAGGCATGCTTGGTGCCTGTGGAGGCCAGCAGGGGGCGCCAGATCCTTCATGTGGACACTGCAAATCCAACCCCTGTCCTCTGCAAAAAGCCAAGTTCTCTTAACTGCTGAGTTAAGGTTAGGTACCCTGTTTTTTAATGTTTTTAAACATAAATTAAGATGGTGTCCTCTGGCCTAAGTAACACGAAGGCTAATCCCTAAGTCCTCAATTCTGAGTTCTCAGTGATGGGGCTAGTTAATGCAGGCTCTCCAAGACTGAGCCTGTGCAAGCACCTAGCTTCCCTTTCATTTTCCTCCAAACATGTAAATAGACCCTCCACCCTGCGGTTTGCACCGCGCAGCGGAAAGAGGCGAGCGGGACAGGAAGGCCAGGCAGAGGCCACGGCGGCTCCGGGGGGAGGAGGCCGTGGAACAGCCGGCAAACGCCGCTGCTGATTGGCGGAGGCGGCGGGAGGCGGGGCGGCCGCCGGCCTTTTCTCCAGCCCGGTACTTTCGTTTTCAGCGCTGAGTCTGGACGCGTCTGGGAGACTTCGGGGACCGCGCCCCTCAGACCCCCTTCGGACGCAGCTGAGCCGCGCAGGGAGAGCTGCAGGGAGATCTCACTGCGCTTGCGTGCAGTGAGAGAGCGCCAGGTGCGGGTGCCGGTGCGGGTGGAAGTGGGGCGCTCCCACTCGAGCCTGGGGTCTGCTGCCCGCGGGTGACCTGTTATCCAGGAGAGAGAATTCAAGCGGGACCACCTTGCCGAGATCACGGCGGTGCTTGGCGCCCTTATCCCCCGCTGTTCGCACTGCTAGGGTAAAATGACTTGTGCAATAGAAATTTCTCCCCGGAAGACATTGCATCTTCACACTTAACCCTTGCTTGCCTCACCTCCTGGCCCCTTCCCCTCACTGTAACGGTTTCTTCTTTTCGCAGTAGTATCAGCATTGATCCTTCCCCTGAGCCTCCGCCTAGAAGCGCGTGCAACTGGCTCCAAACTTGTTGGGTGTAGTGGTTGCTTGTGTTGACTCCCCAGCCTGTGCCTGGAGACAGCCCAGTAAGTGTTCTTCTTGGAAATGAATGCATTTGGAATCTCAGTGTGTATCAGCCCATACCGTCTTCCTGGAACTTTAAAAATGATATTTAGTTCCTGCAGAACCACTAATGGAAAAATTATCATTTAAAAATAATTCCTGAACACTACCTAAGCGATCTGGGGTAGGTGCATAGATGGGCGAAAGTTGTTTTTCTCTGGCAGAGATGAGTCCTTGGTTGCTCAGTGAGGATGTGGGACTCTGAACTTGTAGGATCACCATAGGGTTTTCCGATTGCTTTCCCAGTCCCAGTAATACATACAGGTTTCAGTTGAACAGACTGTGGCATGCTCAGCGTGCTTACCATTTAGACCATTTACCAGGCACTATTTAGGATTCAGAGCACGTTAATAGCAAACCTTATCCCCTCCAAGGTTAGGATGCTTACAAGCGCCCTGGGGGACGGGGAAGGTTGATGAAGATGCTCTAATAGACCTGCAAAAATGCAACAAGGCACACACCAAAGGGAGCTAGATGTGGGTGTGACAGGCAGCATTAGGAAGAACCGATTGTTGGGAGCGGCGTGGTTCAGCTTGTGCGTCAGGGGCTGGAGTGGGAGGAGAGGATGGTGCAGGCACGGAGACGTGGAAGGAGTCAACCCGTGACGCGGTTTGAGCCAGGTGATTGAGGGTGGTCTTGCCAGTCTTAGGTTTAAGGAGACTATGAACTTGGGTTTGTTAAATGAATCTGTTGGTGCCCCTGATTTGTATCCAGTGCTATGTATGTATACACAAGCACCTGCACTGAGAGACGGGTGTAAGCTGCCTGCGTGCTTGGCTAAAGGGTTACAGGGTGGCCTGGCCTGATAGTCCATCACATTTGCTTTTAGGCATGCCTCTAACAGGGAGGAGGTGGCCACTGGTGTGCACTTCAACACAGTAAATAAATCAGATGCTAAAAAAAAAAAATCAAATTACTACACAGACATGCCAGAGTGGTGGACCCGAGTCTTTTTTAAGGGTATATGAATTGGTGGCTAGCTTTGTAGTCTACCCATTTCCTTGCTGTCCTTTGGGAGGGACATTTGTGCAGAAGACATAGCTTCATTCCTGCACGTGAGTGTTGGAACACACACACACACACACACACACACACACACACACACACACACATTTCTACACACTTCCATATGCTACCCTTCCTTAGAGGTCTGGCAGGACTAGAGTCACTTTACCACTTTGAATGTGGCGGTGCCGCTGTGAATGGGCGTATATACTCCTGTATGATTGTCACAGGATTGCTGTAACCCTCAACCTTTCAATTACGTTATAAAAACCGACTTTATAGTTATCTGAACAGATAAGTGTTGGCTTTATTCTTTCAAGCGGCATTTGCTGTTTGAACATTTCTCTTTCTGAGCCAGTGACTCATAGTATAACCTTGTAGGCTCGGCTCGTGCTCAGTACAGCTCAGGCCGACCTTGAACTCAAGGGCGCCTTGACTTAGCTTTCCCACGTGCTGTGACCTCAGGTGTGGCCACCCAGGCCTGGCTGTTTGTTTTCATTTTTGAACACCACTATTGGGGGTTTGCGGGGACGGCTCCCTGCACGCAGTTTTTGCTGCACAGGCACGAGGACCCAAGTGTACATCACCAACACTCGCGTTTAAAACAAAGCAAAGCCAGGTGCAGGGACACATCTGTGATGTCAGCGCTGCGGAGCACAGGCTGGAGGAGCCACGGCTTGCTGGTGAGCTCATCTGGCCAGAACGGGTAACGTTCCTGTCTCAGAAAAATAACCCGGAGAAAGGACTGAGACTGATAACGGATAGTAATTTTGACCTCTACACATGCCTGCCAGCACATACCCAAAACAAAACAAAAAACCAAAACCAAGCCAACCCCAAAACACAACAACAACAACAACAACAACAACAAAAATCCCTGAGATTTAAGAGTTCTTTGTGCCAGATTTATCATTTGCTGTAGGCACAAAAGAAAATTTATTTCTTTTAAAACGTGTTTAATAAAAACACTTTCCCTAATGAATCGTAAATATAAAATATCAACTTAAACAGGAGAGATGGCTCAGTGGGGAAAAGATCTTGCTGCCAAGCCAGAGGACTTGAGTGCTATTCTCAAGACTTGCATGGAGAAGAGTTTCCTCTAGGTTACCCTTTGACCTCCACTCATGTGGTGTAGTACATGTGCACACATGTACACACACACACACACACACACACACACACACACACACACACATACACACCAAAACACCAGCTTTTAAATGTGCATTAATGTGTAGAAAGAGTTTTTGGAAGTGCTTGTGAGTTATCTTAATTCTAATTATGTTTTCTACTTGTTTGATAAAAAGTATAAATTCATTTTAAGGTAATATTTACTGGATACATAAGGTGTTACCTGCCATGGGTTGTAAATGCTCTGAAGCAAAGCATCCCTAGGAAAGGCTAGTGTTCCCATGGCAGAGGTGCTCACCACAGAAAGCAGATAGCCAGAGTGCGCTGCCCTGACATTTGAGTCCTGAGGATGGTTTCTGCAGAAGAAAAACATGATTCCAAAACTCAGTAAACAGATATTGGGTACAGAGGTCATTCAGGCAATTTTTCTCAGAGACCAACAGGGTAGAGCGGCAGTTCTGAGGGTGGTGACCTCTTTGCCAAATTTCTGTCTTCAAAAGTATTTACATCAGGATTTGTAACAGTAGCAAAATTACAGTTATCAGGTAGTAACAAAAATAATTTTATGGTTGAGGGTCACCCCAGCTGGAGGAACTGTATTAAACAGCCACAGCACTAGGAAGGCTGACAGCCACGGGGCTGGAGGCTTTGCCTGGGGCTGGAGGTGGCCGTTCACAGGTGTGTCCTTTCTGCAGAGGATGTCGCAATGGTACGAGCTCCAACAGCTGGACTCCAAGTTCCTGGAGCAGGTTCACCAGCTGTACGACGACAGTTTTCCCATGGAGATCAGACAGTACCTGGCCCAGTGGCTAGAAAAACAGGACTGGTAAGCAAAGCACCCTGGCGAGCAAACGGAGTCCATGTTTTCAGAGAGTTTGTTGATGAAGTGACAGGGAGCTGTGCTTACAGAAAACAAGTCTCACCAGTGGCCGTAAAACCAAGTTCGCTAGTCATAAAGTACTTTCTATTCCATCTTTAAACATATTGTTGGCTAGTGGCAGCAATTTTAAACATCCTGAAAGCACTTGCTGTAAGAAGCCCACGCCATGTTAACTTCTTTTTCTTTCTGGAAATAAATACCATGAATAGGTTTCTTGTACAGTCTCTGATGCTTTCTGTAATTTTTCACATCAGTTGTGTGTGATAAAAACGCTATGCAAGTTGCCAGTGCTGTCTTGAGATAATCTCAGTAGAGAAAGCAGCGTTTCTTTTGTGTGTTTGAAGTCTTCTCCAGAATGACATGTGAACCCCGGGTCTCCTAGGGAGCATGCGGCCAATGACGTTTCATTTGCCACCATCCGTTTCCACGACCTCCTCTCTCAGCTGGATGATCAGTACAGCCGCTTTTCTTTGGAGAATAATTTTTTGTTGCAGCACAACATAAGGAAAAGCAAGCGGAATCTGCAGGTACGGACTGCCTTTGGTTTTACTTGAGGGGTCTCTGTGCTTCCTTAGAGCCTCCATTTGTTTTTACTTGGCAGATGCTACTGAGTGCACACTCATGGGCAATACAAATAAACCCTTTATCGCTGTGAGTTCGAGGCCAATCTGGTATACAGAGTGAGTCCAGGGCAGCCAAGGCTACACAGAGAGACCCTTCTCAAAAAAACCAAAAACCAAAACCTAAAAACAAACAAACAAAAACAAAACAAAACAACAACAACAAAAACAAAACCCAAATAAACTCTTTATGTGGCTAAGGTTTCTAAAGCAATATCAATACAATATCAATTCATTTTATAAACACAAAAGAGTTTTCAGGTTTAAATATGATTTTGTAAAAACTTTGTTTTTTGCTAAAAATTGTTCATATTTAGACCAAAAAGGTGGGTGGGGGGGCAACTTTATTTTCAGAGCAATGAGCTATGGTAACACATTAATCTCAAAGCAATTCTATGGTCAGTTAGGTCGTAGGCCCTTGGGGGTCCAGGTGAAGAATTTCCAGGAAGATTTGCATCATTCGGGGCTTAGTCATAAGTGGATGAGTGATTTGGACTATACTCACCCTGCCTTGCTTCTGTCGGACTTGTCTTCCACTGGAAGGGAAAGTCAAAGAATGTTCTAGAATTCATGACCTTCAGATGCCCTCCCAGCGCAGCCTTAGCCTGCCTGCCATGGTTATTCCATCTCACTGAACTCTCTTGTTTTAATAGATATGAAAGGCTTCGTACAACACAAGCAAACCTTTTACTCTAGGTAACTGGAAGCCTTTTGTTTTCTTTCTGAACATATCTATGAGTTTATAGCAATGAGAAGGAAAATCAGATGCAGTTTATAAAACTTTGCTCTTATGTCATGCTGCTCGGCAGTAACTTGTTACAAAGAACACGATTGCCAGGACTTTACAATACGGCATTGTAACAGAAGCGCTGAGAATGTTCTGGTTTAAAGTATAGCTGCACTTCAGTTCCGTGTCGAGGGATTCGTTGAGGAGCTCTTAGACTGTTTGCCGTGTGTCACTGCATCCCAACAGAAGATAACTCATCTTCAAGATGCACAGGAGGGTGGGTACCAGGGTATTTAGCACAGGAGGTTGGGTGCCAGGGCATTTATGAAGAGGTAATGGGTATGACTGAGTGGTCAGAGTGCACTTGATAGCATCCCTCAACCCTCATGATCCAAGTGTGAAGATATTTTCTTTTTAAATTAATTTGCTGGGGCTGGAGAGATGGCTCAGAGGTTAAGAGCATTGGCCACTCTTTCAGAGGTCCTGAGTTCAATTCCCAGCAACCACATGGTGACTCACAACCATCTATAATGAGATCTGATGTGTGGTTGTACAGGCAGGCAAACACTGTATACATAAATTCAATTGCTCAAAATTTTACACGTTAAAGTGATTTAGGTCCTAATTTATGAAAGGAGTAATTTTTTGCTTATAAAAATGCTTGATGTCAGCCGGGCGTGGTGGTGCACACCATTAATCCCAGCACTTGGGAGGCAGAGCCAGGTGGATCGTGTGAGTTCGAGGCCAACCTGGTCTACAAAGTGAGTCCAGGATAGTCAAGGCTACACAGAGAAATCCTGTCTCAAAAAAACCAAAACCAAAACCAAAACTTGATGTTTCAGAGCATGACAGCACACACCTTTAATCCCAGGATTTAGGAGGCAGAGGCAGGTAGAGCTCTGTTAGTTCCAGGACAGCCAGAACTACATAGAGAGTCCCTATCTCAAAGAAAACAAACAAACAAAATTTAACCAAACAACAACAAATACTTTATGTCAAATTTAGTAGACAAAAGGTAAGCTTTCTCAAGGAAAAGAAAAAAAAATTTTTTTATTAAATCAGGATTCTGCAGACTTTCTACTCATGGTCTCTTTTTACCCAAGTTTTTTTTCCCACAACTTCAGGCATATAGGTATATAAAATAGTTATACAAACGAGGCACTTATTGATACAAATAAAAAGAAATTTATTTTAAAATAATTTTTGATCTTCTTGTAATTCTACCATTTATTAAAGTGATCAAACTTACATCCTAGTTAGTGGAGTCCTCGGCTAATATGATCAAATTCAAAGATCTATTAGTTTGATACTGAAGGGACACTAGCAATGAACTTGAGCATGTGGCTCTGGCAGGCCTTGCCCATCTCCCCTATTCCCTCTGCCTCGCTAGAAACAGTTAGATTACATTCCTAAAGCTAACCCCCAAGGTCTACCCCGTATTGGTCCACTTCTCCACCTGAGGCAAACTACCAAGGTCCAGATATCAAAGTATTGGAAGTCCAGCCATCAAAAAACCCCCATTGGCTCACCTAATTAACATGCCAAATTAAAATTAAACATCTTACCCTAATACAGGGTTTCCCTTTTTACCTTTATAAACCGCCACTTTCCTGTGTGCCATGTCTGCCTCCTCTCTATGCAGAGGCAGTCCTCTGTCGCCATCTCTGAAGCAAATACCCCTGGCTCTCCTCCTCTCCTCTCTGGTCCTCTCTCTCCTGTCTTTGTCTTGTATTTCATGCCTTTTGTCCCTGTGGGGCAAATACATCTCTTTTGTGCTGAGAACTTGGTCTTAGGGCTTCTGAGCCAATGACCACCTCTGCAGAATAGAATTTGGAATGACAGTAGGAAAATACCAAACACCCTGTTTCTCATAAGCAAGCCACTATGTTACCATACGAGTGGAGGCTTTGCATGTAGACTCCAACCCTGCAGTTAATCACATGTGTACTCTGTGATCTGAGCCCAGCTATTTCAGATCCCGTGGCATTGCATGGTCCAGAGGCAGGTGCTAGACACAGCACCCTTGGGTGTGCACTCAGAACCGGGGCTGCAGTGGAGTGGAATGGCGCGGCACTGCCCAAGAATCCACCCCAGATTCCTCATGTACCTGACTTTTAATTCGCTTGTTGTCCTGAGCATTTGGGAGTCTTTCACGGCTGTCAAAATTTTTATAATCCTTATATTCCATTCCATTCTGAATTCCAATATCATCATTCAGTGGTTTTTACCCTAACCCTGCATCCAGGATAACTTCCAGGAAGATCCTGTGCAGATGTCCATGATCATCTACAACTGCCTGAAGGAAGAGAGGAAGATTTTGGAAAATGCCCAGAGATTTAATCAGGTACTTTATTCTCAGTGAAAACTAAGGATGAGAGTAGAAATGCATTGCTTATTTCAAGGCATTACCAAGACCTCTCTTAAGACACGGGTGAACACAATTCTGACTTTATAGCTTTAGGAAGGAGAGACGGTCAGATCCAGAACTGAGCTTTAAGGAAGGTCGTTGTCTAGTGGAGCTAATTCCTAGTGAGGCTCTTGTAGGCAGTGTTAAGAGTGATGAAGATGCTGTGGCATAAGATGACTGGGCGGGGCCTTCTCTCACAGTAGTGGAGGCACCCAAAGCGTTGGCTTCCTACCAGAACCCACCTGGCAAAGGGGTGGCCATGGGAGGTATCCTCAGGGTTTGTGGAGGTGGGAAAGCACACAGATTCAGGCTTTGTTCTGGGCCAGTGACCAACCAAGGGTGGCACTACTGTTGTGACTGGAGTCACTTGGAGAGTGGTAATGTCGTCTACTGAGGGAGGAGTCAGAGAACGGCGGCAGGGATAGAGTATTTGCAGGGCACAAGAGATGAGGAAGGAGGAGAAAAAAATCAATAGAAAATAAGAGCTTTATTTGCATAGGATTGAGGCTCTCGCTAAATGAGTCAGAACTGTGGCATACTGTGTTTGGGGTCGTGGTTTTTGCCAGTCATCCTGTAGGCCTTCCTGGCGACTGGGTTTGGCTAGGGTTTTGCAGTTACAGTGGTATTCTTTTTAACTTTTTTTCTTGAGAAGCATAGTGGTGATAAGAGCATTTTATAACTAAGAATTGGTGGACTTCTTATTAATGTACTAAAATATAGTCTCTTACTCATGCCATCTTGTTCCTGTGTGTCAGAAAGACGTGATAAGGGTGACTGCTATTTACTTGTGATTAGTCCCACAGTGGTGGTATTGGCCAATCAATTGTGCCAAAAAAAAAAAATTATAAGGGCACAACTATTTAAATTTTTAATTTAATTTAAAAATGAACTAATTTAACTTAAGAATTATTTAAAGAATTAAATAAGAGGCAGGAAGGCCAGGAGTACCAAGCCATGTACATATTGAAGGCCAGCCTTATCTGTACGAAACTCTTCCAAAAAAAAAAAAAAAATTCAAACAAAACAAAGAGTGCCCCGTTAATCCCTGTACTAGAGAGAGGCAGGTGAATCTCTGTGAGCTTGACGCCAGCTTGGTCCACAGAGTGTGTTCCAGGACAGTCAAATGTTGCTCAGAGAAAACCTGTCTTGAAAAACAAAACAAGACAAGATTCCCTGATCTAATTAATAACTTGTATGTGCTCCTAGTAAAATAAAAATCATACTCTGTTTTCTAAATCTGTGCAAATTGATTCTGAAATCCACGCCTTGTGAAAAATAAATGTATAATAACAGTAAGGCATGCCTGAGAAACTAAGGCAGTGACTGGGACTAGCCCCAGTAGAATATATAGGCCATCCACAGCCAACCGTGGCTCGGAGGTCTAACGTATGAATGGGCAAATGAGAAGGAACAGGGAAACTGACACATAAGCTCAGATGTGTGTGGAGACCTGTGATAAAGATGGCACCACAAAGATGGCACCCGGAAATTGTAGGCCTCCCACTAACTGTAATGAGGACAACTATATGGTCACACTCAGTATAAGCGTCACCTTCCAGCTTGCATGGTGGCGCATACCTCTAACCTCAGGACTTGAGGGGCTCGGGGGGAATATGGATGGCTCAGGATTTCAAGGTCACCCTCGGTTACACAGTGCAAGGTTTCTCGGGGACACATGAGACTGTCTCAGAACAAAAGAGTACATTTCAACTGCTTATAGAGCTTAGGTTGAAAAGGGGAGCTCTGTGGTGGTGTTTCAGTAGCAGCCACTGTAACCGTTACGATGTAGCCCAGACGGCAGTGGGTGCTAAGCTGTACATGATGCTGAGTAGCATCATGAAGAAATGATACAGAGCGAGGGCATATGTTTGCTCTGATTGAAATATTACTCAGTGGTTGATGGCTGAAGTGTCATGTGATCATTACTATGTGCATTACTATGGTTTTTTGGGGGGGATGTTTATTTTTATTATTTATTTATTTATTTATTTATTTATTTATTTATTTATTTATTTTGAGACAGGGTCTCTCTGTGTAGCCTTGGCTGTCCTGGACTCACTTTGTAGACCAGGCTGACCTCGAACTCACATCGATCCACCTGCCTCTGTCTCCTGAGTGCTGGGATTAAAGGCGTGCGCATTAGTTTCAAAAGACAACGTGTAGGATATTTTAAAGGGTAATAATTGAACCAAAAGCAGTAAAGCTAACATATCTTTAAGTAGGACAAACTTTCCTCATAGTAGGTTCTGCACTGTGAAGGGCACAGCAAGCGTGGTTGCTGGGCCTGGTTTTCATAAGGATGTCTGTGAATACAGGCCTACTCACAGCTAGGCCCAGAATATTGCCTGGCATTTGCCTAGTACATATATATATACTAAGTGAACAACAGGGCTTAACTTATGTAAGGTGAACAAAGGGGCTGGTTTCTGCATCTTCTTGGACTGATTATTCCCGGGAGAGTTGAGATTCATATTTACTGTAGACTTTGTGGTTGAGCAGGAGTTCCATAGTCCTGAATGGCAGTGCCTTTTAATTTTGCTGTAGCTCTGAATCAGTAGGGTAGAGCTGAAATGGGATCTGATTTAGCCAGGGGGTTGGGGCATGAGTTTGCATTTGCAACAGGTTGTCAGGTGAAAGCCCTGCAGGCAGAGTTGACACTTTGAACCACAAGGTCTTACGCTAACAGTTACTGGGCTGTGTGCATGCATAATCTGTGTGCAGAATTTGGCAAACCTGAAATAATGATTACATGGCTTCATTAAACTACATATCTTAGCAAAAGCTTGCACAAACCTTTGACATGAATGTGCCTACATTTCTGTAGCTTTATTAGTAGTTTGCCAGTGTTTTCCAGGGCCTTGGGAAATGAGGTTTTGTTGTTGTTGTTGTTGTTGTTGTTTGATACACATATGGAGAGTCTGAAGTAAGATTTTCAATGTCTTCATGGTGGGCAGTCCACAAGGTATGGAACTGACTTTGGGATGTAACCAAGTGAATAAATGCATCAGAGAAAACGGTGCTGTTAACACTGCGTTTCCCATTGAAGGCGCAGGAGGGGAGCATTCAGAACACCGTAATGCTGGACAAACAGAAGGAGCTGGACAGCAAAGTCAGAAACGTGAAGGACCAGGTCATGGTGAGTGCTGACCGAATGCAAGCATCCCCCCCCCCCCCCCCCGTAACCCTGAGTACTGCACCTAACAACTCACAGGTGAAGAGAACAGTCGTTCTAAAGTTCTAAGCCAGAAGTAAGAAACTGAGCCAGCCACGTGTGTTATGGCCTCTCCTCTGCCTTTGAAACCGCAGCTTCCTTTTCTTCTTTGTGAGACCTTCAGTCAAGCTTGCCTTTGCCCTCCCTCATCGTCCAGCAAACCAGATGTTGCACTTATCGGCCCTTTGTCTCCACATGCCTCACAGGATGTCCCTGGAGTTACACGGGGCTCCAGGACAAAATTGACCCATCTTCCAGAGCAGTTTTACCCTAAGACTCAGAAGATGAACAAAAGCCACTTCGTGCAAATGCATCCCAATCACTTCTGATTAGAATTAGATGTCTACAGTAACTTTAAGATAAATCCTCAATGACTGAAGGGGTCCCCTCATTTCTACCCCACTCCATATGAAGGATATCTGTAGAAATGGCCTCCCAGCCATGAGGTTCAGTAGTGCCATCAGTCAGGGTAACAGGAGCATGGCCTGCACTCAGGGGCTGCAGACAGCACCCTTCCTAAGCCCACATTCCTGTAGCAGCTCTGTTCTGCAGCATTAAGGAAGTGTTCCACTAAAGTAGAAAGAGTGGAACCTTAACGTGGAACTAGCTGCTCATATAGCTTGCGGCAAACGCGACAGTGGGATATAATACACCGCTCTGACCCTGAGCTGGAGGGATTGGAGTGGCTGCCAGACCATGCGGAGGTCTAGTTTGTACAACTTTTCTTTTTTAAGATATATTTATTTACCATGTATATGGTGTTCTGACTACATGTGCTACATGCGTGCCGGCACACCAGAAGAGGGCACCAAATCTCATTATAGGTGCTGGGAATTGAACTCAGGACCACAAAAGAGCAGGCAATACACCTAACCGCTAAGCCATCTCTCCAGCTCCCTGTACAATGTTTTTGTTTTGTTTGTTTGTTTGTTTGTTTGTTATTTGATTGTTTTAGGGTTGATTTTTTGGGGGGAGGGATTGGTTTTGTTTCTTTTTGTTTTTTCTCCTAATAGTGTTTGTTGTCCAGGGCTGTCACCCAGACTTGTTGGTGCTACAATGTATTTGAAGTTTCTTAAAAAATTGACTAAGGCATTAAGACTGAAGAAATATGCAAGGACAAGTTCAGTGTATCAGAGGGGCCAGGAGGTCATGTTATAATATGTGCATCTCAGAGTACAAGAGGGAACAGAAAGCCATGTTATAATATGTGCATCTCAGTGCATCGGGGGGGGGGGGACGGGACAGGAGGCCATGTTATAATATGTGCAGCTCAGTGTACCAGGGGGACAGGAGGCCATGTTATAATATGTGCAGCTAGTGTACCAGGGGCCAGGAGGCCATGTTATAATATGTGCAGCTCAGTGTACCAGGGGCCAGGAGGCCATGTTATAATATGTGCAGCTCAGTGTACCAGGGGCCAGGAGGCCATGTTATAATATGTGCAGCTCAGTGTACCAGGGGACAGGAGGCCATGTTATAATATGTGCAGCTCAGTGTACCAGGGGCCAGGACCATGTTATAATATGTGCAGCTAAGTGTACCAGGGGGCAGGAAGCCATGTTATAATATGTGCAGCTCAGTGTACCGGGGGGACAGGAGGCCATGTTATAATATGTGCAGCTCAGTGTACCAGGGGGCAGGACCATGTTATAATATGTGCAGCTCAGTGTACCAGGGGGCAGGAGGCCATGTTATAATATGTGCAGCTCAGTGTACCAGGGGGCAGGAGGCCATGTTATAATATGTGCAGCTCAGTGTACCAGGGGCCAGGACCATGTTATAATATGTGCAGCTCAGTGTACCAGGGGGCAGGAGGCCATGTTATAATATGTGCAGCTCAGTGTACCAGGGGACAGGAGGCCATGTTATAGTATGTGCAGCTCAGTGTACCAGGGGCCAGGAGGCCATGTTATAATATGTGCAGCTCAGTGTACCGGGGGGGCAGGAGGCCATGTTATAATATGTGCAGCTCAGTGTACCAGGGGGCAGGAGGCCATGTTATAATATGTGCAGCTCAGTGTACCAGGGGGCAGGAGGCCATGTTATAATATGTGCAGCTCAGTGTACCGGGGGGGGCAGGAGGCCATGTTATAATATGTGCAGCTCAGTGTACCAGGGGGCAGGAGGCCATGTTATAATATGTGCAGCTCAGTGTACCGGGGGGGCAGGAGGCCATGTTATAATATGTGCAGCTCAGTGTACCAGGGGGCAGGAGGCCATGTTATAATATGTGCAGCTCAGTGTACCAGGGGCCAGGACCATGTTATAATATGTGCAGCTCAGTGTACCAGGGGCCAGGACCATGTTATAATATGTGCAGCTCAGTGTACCAGGGGGCAGGAGGCCATGTTATAATATGTGCAGCTCAGTGTACCGGGGGGGCAGGAGGCCATGTTATAATATGTGCTGCTCAGTGTACCGGGGGGGCAGGAGGCCATGTTATAATATGTGCAGCTCAGTGTACCAGGGGGCAGGAGGCCATGTTATAATATGTGCAGCTCAGTGTACCGGGGGGGGGCAGGAGGCCATGTTATAATATGTGCTGCTCAGTGTATCGGGGGGGCAAGAGGCCATGTTATAATATGTGCAGCTCAGTGTACCGGGGGGGGGGGGCAGGAGGCCATGTTATAATACGTGCAGCTCAGTGTACCGGGGGGGGCAGGAGGCCATGTTA
The DNA here is from genome assembly GCF_964271855.1 of Acomys minous. Lineage (NCBI taxonomy): Eukaryota > Metazoa > Chordata > Mammalia > Rodentia > Muridae > Acomys > Acomys minous. Next base: position 76,646,634 of record NC_140486.1, on the reverse strand, counting down.
TAATATGTGCAGCTCAGTGTACCGGGGGGGCAGGAGGCCATGTTATAATATGTGCTGCTCAGTGTACCAGGGGGACAGGAGGCCATGTTATAATATGTGCTGCTCAGTGTACCGGGGGGGCAGGAGGCCATGTTATAATATGTGCAGCTCAGTGTACCGGGGGGGCAGGAGGCCATGTTATAATATGTGCAGCTCAGTGTACCAGGGGGCAGGAGGCCATGTTATAATATGTGCAGCTCAGTGTACCAGGGGCCAGGACCATGTTATAATATGTGCAGCTCAGTGTACCAGGGGCCAGGACCATGTTATAATATGTGCAGCTCAGTGTACCAGGGGCCAGGAGGCCATGTTATAATATGTGCAGCTCAGTGTACCGGGGGGGCAGGAGGCCATGTTATAATATGTGCAGCTCAGTGTACCAGGGGCCAGGACCATGTTATAGTATGTGCAGCTCAGTGTACCGGGGGGGCAGGAGGCCATGTTATAATATGTGCAGCTAGTGTACCGGGGGGCAGGAGGCCACATCACTTTCCCGGCATTCCACTATATCTCCCTCAGCCCTAGATAAGGTCCCCATGCTAAAGCCACTTCCCTGGTTTCTGTTTCTTTTCTCATCCTGTTGCGTCTATCAACAAGGGCTGCCCCAGGGCCTACCTCTCCTCGCATCACGTTCTTCAGCTGGAAGCCGCAGGCTTGTTCCACCCTCTGAAAAGTGTTCTTCCTATTAAAATGTCATGGGTAAAAGTTTAGAGTTCTATAAGGCTGTCCCGTCTTTCAGGGTGTTAGAAAAACTTACTTATATCCTTACTTGCAGTGCATAGAGCATGAAATCAAGACCCTAGAAGATTTACAAGATGAATATGACTTTAAATGCAAAACCTCACAGAACAGAGGTAAGAAGTAAAACATTATCCATCAGCTATATTTTCTCTGTCTACAGTAGCTAACATTTGCTTCTCATATTTTCTGATTAACTACTTTGAGTTTCCTGATGGGGCCCAGAGCAGATTGTTTCAAGCACTCCGTTCTGCTGATAGTTTGGACTAGGCGTTTTTCCTTTCCAGCCCTGTCTCATGCTTTGTAGTGTGTTTAGCAGCATCTGTGACTACTTACCAACCCCCAGTAGTGACACGCAAAATCGTTTCCGGCCATTGTCAGATGTCTTCAAGGGTGGAGAACAGAGTGTTAGTTAGCAAAGACAGAATGGCTACCAAATGGGGTTTCTATGTCCTAACACACATAAACGCTGCCGTAAGTGCAGTGGTTCATGGTTGCCGCTTGTTTGTGATGATAACGGAAACTGAAAGGAAGGCCATCATTTGGTCAGTAGGGATATTATTAGTGTTGCTGGGAGATGTGTAGGGAGAAAGAACCTCAGTCATTACTTCCTAGTTTGTCTACTTCCTTGAGGCCGAGGCCGTAGACACACACCTTATAGACACTTACATGAAGTTTTACGCTTTGTTAGGGTCACTTAATCAGAATTCGGACAGTGACCACGCAGTAGGTAGTGCTATTAACAACTCAGGTGGGTTGCTGAGAGCTGGTTCTTAGTTTCTTTCCCTGTTGCTGTGAGAAAATATTCTGGTAAAAGCAGCCTACGGGAGAAAGGGTTCGTTTTAGCTTACAGTTGTAGGCACAGTTGTTATAGTGGGGTAGTCGGTCAGCTGGAAGCCGCTGGCCACATTGCACCCACAAGCAGGCAGCAGAGAGACAAATGCACGCTGTGGGTAAGTTCCCTCTCTGCATCTAGAAGGCAGGACCCCTGCCTAGGGGCTAGTTCTGCTCACAGTCAAGGTCAGTTTCCCACATTGGTCACTGTGGAAGGCAGTCCTTCGCAGGCGTGCCAGCTCGCCAGGAGCCTGCCTCTCAGTGGTTCTAGGCCCTGTCAAGTTTACAGTTACCTCAAACACCGGTCAGACTTTGCTTTTTGTTTTTTGTTTTTTGATTTTGTTTTTTTAATATTATGTTTTACCTAAATGTTTGATTCTTGGCATTAGTTGATGGTTTTTCTTCCTGTATATTTAGAACTTTCTTCTGTTCCTTCATTCACAGACAGTGAAGCCAACGGTGTGGCCAAGAATGACCAAAAACAAGAGCAGCTGCTGCTCCATAAAATGTTTTTAATGCTCGACAACAAGAGAAAGGTAGCTACTGCTTCCCGGTCATGGGGCATTATATACCACGCTTTGCTTTAAAGGAGAAAAGAACATCCACTCTTTAATTGCATTTTACGTGGGGGCGGGGCCAGAGAACAGCAGGAATCAGTCCCCCTGCTCTAAGAGTCCTGGGGTCAGCTAAGACCTTTGCCTGCTGAGCCAGCTCAGGGGCCTGGAAAAATTAGACCCATAACCCCTTGCTTAGCATTCCAGGCGAGAACGAAGAGATGCCGCCTTGCTGAAAGAAATCTCTCAAAGTCCAGTCGTTCCAAATGAACTTATTTCACCTTGGCGTTTCCTCTCCCTGTAGGAGATAATTCACAAAATCAGAGAGTTGCTGAATGCCATCGAACTCACGCAAAATACACTGATCAATGACGAGCTGGTGGAGTGGAAGCGGAGACAGCAGAGCGCCTGCATCGGGGGTCCGCCCAACGCTTGCCTGGACCAGCTGCAGAGCTGGTGAGATCCTGCAGCGGGGTATTGGCAGCTCATGTGCAGACAGCACGGACCAAGAGCACCTTTAGGCTGGGGGTGACCTGGGCCCTGTCCACACTGCACTGGAGACTTTGATCCTCCCCTAGAACATTTGAGAGGTGCAGTGGTCCATGTGGCTGTTGCCACCTTCAGCCACATCTGCTTGGTTTGGACATGTATCATTTGACTGTACAAAACCCAAATGACAGAGTCGTTCCCTACCCATTTGCCAATTTGAAACCTGATACATACTAAAAAGCAAAATATCTTAAGTAATTTCTAGGCGTAAAAGAATTAATAGTTTTTTATGGGCTATCCACTCAGTTGTCTGCCCACTAAATAACCAGTGTTATGCTGGCTGGATGGCAAACATTGTTCTGGGACTTGGACACAATAAGATTTATTCTTGGGGCTTTCCTCTCAAGAGGAAAGTGGGGAGGTACTTTAGGGAAATAGGGAAGAATTTTTTTCCCAGCAAGCTATACATGTGGTGGAAGCACAGAAGTAAGGGCAGGCAAAGTGGCCTGCTGGATGACCAGAGAGTGCTGCGGATACAGAGCAGCAGGAGCTGAGTGTGGGAGATGCTCTCAACCCCTTCCTTGAACGGCTTCAGTCATCCAGCACTGGAAAGCAAAGGCGGGTTTATATTGTACATAGGAGCTGCAGTTCCTTTGCTTCTGGGTATGTTCAGAACGGTCACTCTGGCAGCAGCCTGTGTCTGTGGCTGGGGAGAGACTTGAGAGCTAGCCTGTGTCTATAGCTGAGGAGAGACTTGAGAGCTAGCCTGTGTCTGTAGCTGAGGAAGGCTTGAGAGCTAGCCTGTGTCTATAGCTGAGGAGAGGCTTGTGAGCTAGCCTGTGTCTATAGCTGAGGAGAGGCTTGAGAGCTAGCCTGTGTCTGTAGCTGAGGAGAGGCTTGAGAGCTAGCCTGTGTCTGTAGCTGAGGAGAGACTTGAGAGCTAGCCTGTGTCTGTAGCTGAGGAGAGGCTTGAGAGCTAGCCTGTGCCTATAGCTGAGGAGAGACTTGAGAGCTAGCCTGTGTCTATAGCTGAGGAGAGATTTGAGAGCTAGCCTGTGTCTGTAGCTGGGGAGAGGCTTGAGAGCTAGCCTGGGTCTATAGCTGAGGAGAGGCTTGAGAGCTAGCCTGTGTCTATAGCTGAGGAGAGACTTGAGAGCTAGCCTGTGTCTGTAGCTGAGGAGAGACTTGAGAGCTAGCCTGTGTCTATAGCTGAGGAGAGGCTTGAGAGCTAGCCTGTGTCTGTAGCTGAGGAGAGACTTGAGAGCTAGCCTGTGTCTATAGCTGGGTACAGGCTTGAAAGCTAGCCTGTGTCTATAGCTGAGGAGAGACTTGAGAGCTAGCCTGTGTCTATAGCTGAGGAGAGACTTGAGAGCTAGCCTGTGTCTATAGCTGGGGAGAGACTTGAGAGCTAGCCTGTGTCTGTGGCTGAGGAGAGACTTGAGAGCTAGCCTGTGTCTATAGCTGAGGAGAGACTTGAGAGCTAGCCTGTGTCTGTGGCTGAGGAGAGGCTTGAGAGCTAGCCTGTGTCTGTAGCTGAGGAGAGGTTTGAGAGCTAGCCTGTGTCTGTAGCTGAGGAGAGACTTGAGAGCTAGCCTGTGTCTGTGGCTGAGGAGAGGCTTGAGAGCTAGCCTGTGTCTGTAGCTGAGGAGAGACTTGAGAGCTAGCCTGTGTCTATAGCTGAGGAGAGGCTTGAGAGCTAGCCTGTGTCTGTAGCTGAGGAGAGACTTGAGAGCTAGCCTGTGTCTGTGGCTGAGGAGAGGCTTGAGAGCTAGCCTGTGTCTGTAGCTGAGGAGAGACTTGAGAGCTAGCCTGTGTCTATAGCTGAGGAGAGACTTGAGAGCTAGCCTGTGTCTATAGCTGAGGAAGGCTTGAGAGCTAGCCTGTGTCTGTAGCTGAGGAGAGACTTGAGAGCTAGCCTGTTTCTGTAGCTGAGGAGAGACTTGAGAGCTAGCCTGTGTCTGTGGGTGAGGAGAGACTTGAGAGCTAGCCTGTGTCTATAGCTGAGGAAGGCTTGAGAGCTAGCCTGTGTCTGTAGCTGAGGAGAGACTTGAGAGCTAGCCTGTGTCTATAGCTGAGGAGAGACTTGAGAGCTAGCCTGTGTCTATAGCTGAGGAGAGACTTGAGAGCTAGCCTGTGTCTGTGGCTGAGGAGAGGCTTGAGAGCTAGCCTGTGTCTGTAGCTGAGGAGAGACTTGAGAGCTAGCCTGTGTCTGTAGCTGAGGAGCGGCTTGTGAGCTAGCCTGTGTCTGTGGCTGTTGAGAGACTTGAGAGCTAGCCTGTGTCTATAGCTGAGGAGAGACTTGAGAGCTAGCCTGTGTCTATAGCTGAGGAGAGACTTGAGAGCTAGCCTGTGTCTATAGTTGAGGAGAGACTTGAGAGCTAACCTGTGTCTGTAGCTGAGGAAGGCTTGAGAGCTAGCCTGTGTCTATAGCTGAGGAGAGGCTTGAGAGCTAGCCTGTGTCTGTAGCTGGGGAGAGGCTTGAGAGCTAGCCTGTGTCTATAGCTGAGGAGAGACTTGAGAGCTAGCCTGTGTCTGTGGCTGAGGAGAGGCTTGAGAGCTAGCCTGTGTCTGTAGCTGAGGAGAGGTTTGAGAGCTAGCCTGTGTCTGTAGCTGAGGAGAGACTTGAGAGCTAGCCTGTGTCTGTGGCTGAGGAGAGGCTTGAGAGCTAGCCTGTGTCTGTAGCTGAGAAGAGGCTTGAGAGCTAGCCTGTGTCTGTAGCTGAGGAGAGGCTTGAGAGCTAGCCTGTGTCTGTAGCTGAGGAGAGACTTGAGAGCTAGCCTGTGTCTGTGGCTGAGGAGAGGCTTGAGAGCTAGCCTGTGTCTGTAGCTGAGGAGAGACTTGAGAGCTAGCCTGTGTCTATAGCTGAGGAGAGACTTGAGAGCTAGCCTGTGTCTATAGCTGAGGAAGGCTTGAGAGCTAGCCTGTGTCTGTAGCTGAGGAGAGACTTGAGAGCTAGCCTGTGTCTGTAGCTGAGGAGAGACTTGAGAGCTAGCCTGTGTCTGTGGCTGAGGAGAGACTTGAGAGCTAGCCTGTGTCTATAGCTGAGGAAGGCTTGAGAGCTAGCCTGTGTCTGTAGCTGAGGAGAGACTTGAGAGCTAGCCTGTGTCTATAGCTGAGGAGAGACTTGAGAGCTAGCCTGTGTCTATAGCTGAGGAGAGACTTGAGAGCTAGCCTGTGTCTGTGGCTGAGGAGAGGCTTGAGAGCTAGCCTGTGTCTGTAGCTGAGGAGAGACTTGAGAGCTAGCCTGTGTCTGTAGCTGAGGAGCGGCTTGTGAGCTAGCCTGTGTCTGTGGCTGTTGAGAGACTTGAGAGCTAGCCTGTGTCTATAGCTGAGGAGAGACTTGAGAGCTAGCCTGTGTCTATAGCTGAGGAGAGACTTGAGAGCTAGCCGGTGTCTGTAGCTGAGGAAGGCTTGAGAGCTAGCCTGTGTCTATAGCTGAGGAGAGGCTTGAGAGCTAGCCTGTGTCTGTAGCTGAGGAGAGACTTGAGAGCTAGCCTGTGTCTATAGCTGAGGAGAGACTTGAGAGCTAGCCTGTGTCTGTAGCTGAGGAAGGCTTGAGAGCTAGCCTGTGTCTATAGCTGAGGAGAGACTTGAGAGCTAGCCTGTGTCTATAGCTGAGGAGAGACTTGAGAGCTAGCCTGTGTCTATAGCTGAGGAGAGGCTTGAGAGCTAGCCTGTGTCTGTAGCTGAGGAGAGGCTTGAGAGCTAGCCTGTGTCTATAGCTGAGGAGAGGCTTGAGAGCTAGCCTGTGTCTGTAGCTGAGGAGAGACTTGAGAGCTAGCCTGTGTCTATAGCTGGGGAGAGACTTGAGAGCTAGCCTGTGTCTATAGCTGAGGAGAGACTTGAGAGCTAGCCTGTGTCTATAGCTGGGGAGAGACTTGAGAGCTAGCCTGTGTCTGTGGCTGAGGAGAGACTTGAGAGCTAGCCTGTGTCTATAGCTGAGGAGAGACTTGAGAGCTAGCCTGTGTCTGTGGCTGAGGAGAGGCTTGAGAGCTAGCCTGTGTCTGTAGCTGAGGAGAGGTTTGAGAGCTAGCCTGTGTCTGTAGCTGAGGAGAGACTTGAGAGCTAGCCTGTGTCTGTGGCTGAGGAGAGGCTTGAGAGCTAGCCTGTGTCTGTAGCTGAGGAGAGACTTGAGAGCTAGCCTGTGTCTGTAGCTGAGGAGAGGCTTGAGAGCTAGCCTGTGTCTGTAGCTGAGGAGAGACTTGAGAGCTAGCCTGTGTCTGTGGCTGAGGAGAGGCTTGAGAGCTAGCCTGTGTCTGTAGCTGAGGAGAGACTTGAGAGCTAGCCTGTGTCTATAGCTGAGGAGAGACTTGAGAGCTAGCCTGTGTCTATAGCTGAGGAAGGCTTGAGAGCTAGCCTGTGTCTGTAGCTGAGGAGAGACTTGAGAGCTAGCCTGTTTCTGTAGCTGAGGAGAGACTTGAGAGCTAGCCTGTGTCTGTGGGTGAGGAGAGACTTGAGAGCTAGCCTGTGTCTATAGCTGAGGAAGGCTTGAGAGCTAGCCTGTGTCTGTAGCTGAGGAGAGACTTGAGAGCTAGCCTGTGTCTATAGCTGAGGAGAGACTTGAGAGCTAGCCTGTGTCTATAGCTGAGGAGAGACTTGAGAGCTAGCCTGTGTCTGTGGCTGAGGAGAGGCTTGAGAGCTAGCCTGTGTCTGTAGCTGAGGAGAGACTTGAGAGCTAGCCTGTGTCTGTAGCTGAGGAGTGGCTTGTGAGCTAGCCTGTGTCTGTGGCTGTTGAGAGACTTGAGAGCTAGCCTGTGTCTATAGCTGAGGAGAGACTTGAGAGCTAGCCTGTGTCTATAGCTGAGGAGAGACTTGAGAGCTAGCCTGTGTCTATAGTTGAGGAGAGACTTGAGAGCTAGCCTGTGTCTGTAGCTGAGGAAGGCTTGAGAGCTAGCCTGTGTCTATAGCTGAGGAGAGGCTTGAGAGCTAGCCTGTGTCTGTAGCTGGGGAGAGGCTTGAGAGCTAGCCTGTGTCTATAGCTGAGGAGAGGCTTGAGAGCTAGCCTGTGTCTGTGGCTGAGGAGAGGCTTGAGAGCTAGCCTGTGTCTGTAGCTGAGGAGAGGTTTGAGAGCTAGCCTGTGTCTGTAGCTGAGGAGAGACTTGAGAGCTAGCCTGTGTCTGTGGCTGAGGAGAGGCTTGAGAGCTAGCCTGTGTCTGTAGCTGAGAAGAGGCTTGAGAGCTAGCCTGTGTCTGTAGCTGAGGAGAGGCTTGAGAGCTAGCCTGTGTCTGTAGCTGAGGAGAGACTTGAGAGCTAGCCTGTGTCTGTGGCTGAGGAGAGGCTTGAGAGCTAGCCTGTGTCTGTAGCTGAGGAGAGACTTGAGAGCTAGCCTGTGTCTATAGCTGAGGAGAGACTTGAGAGCTAGCCTGTGTCTATAGCTGAGGAAGGCTTGAGAGCTAGCCTGTGTCTGTAGCTGAGGAGAGACTTGAGAGCTAGCCTGTGTCTGTAGCTGAGGAGAGACTTGAGAGCTAGCCTGTGTCTGTGGCTGAGGAGAGACTTGAGAGCTAGCCTGTGTCTATAGCTGAGGAAGGCTTGAGAGCTAGCCTGTGTCTGTAGCTGAGGAGAGACTTGAGAGCTAGCCTGTGTCTATAGCTGAGGAGAGACTTGAGAGCTAGCCTGTGTCTATAGCTGAGGAGAGACTTGAGAGCTAGCCTGTGTCTGTGGCTGAGGAGAGGCTTGAGAGCTAGCCTGTGTCTGTAGCTGAGGAGAGACTTGAGAGCTAGCCTGTGTCTGTAGCTGAGGAGCGGCTTGTGAGCTAGCCTGTGTCTGTGGCTGTTGAGAGACTTGAGAGCTAGCCTGTGTCTATAGCTGAGGAGAGACTTGAGAGCTAGCCTGTGTCTATAGCTGAGGAGAGACTTGAGAGCTAGCTTGTGTCTATAGCTGAGGAGAGGCTTGAGAGCTAGCCTGTGTCTGTAGCTGAGGAAGGCTTGAGAGCTAGCCTGTGTCTATAGCTGAGGAGAGGCTTGAGAGCTAGCCTGTGTCTGTAGCTGAGGAGAGACTTGAGAGCTAGCCTGTGTCTATAGCTGAGGAGAGACTTGAGAGCTAGCCTGTGTCTGTAGCTGAGGAAGGCTTGAGAGCTAGCCTGTGTCTATAGCTGAGGAGAGACTTGAGAGCTAGCCTGTGTCTATAGCTGAGGAGAGACTTGAGAGCTAGCCTGTGTCTATAGCTGAGGAGAGGCTTGAGAGCTAGCCTGTGTCTGTAGCTGAGGAGAGGCTTGAGAGCTAGCCTGTGTCTATAGCTGAGGAGAGGCTTGAGAGCTAGCCTGTGTCTGTAGCTGAGGAGAGACTTGAGAGCTAGCCTGTGTCTATAGCTGGGGAGAGACTTGAGAGCTAGCCTGTGTCTATAGCTGAGGAGAGACTTGAGAGCTAGCCTGTGTCTATAGCTGGGGAGAGACTTGAGAGCTAGCCTGTGTCTGTGGCTGAGGAGAGACTTGAGAGCTAGCCTGTGTCTATAGCTGAGGAGAGACTTGAGAGCTAGCCTGTGTCTGTGGCTGAGGAGAGGCTTGAGAGCTAGCCTGTGTCTGTAGCTGAGGAGAGGTTTGAGAGCTAGCCTGTGTCTGTAGCTGAGGAGAGACTTGAGAGCTAGCCTGTGTCTGTGGCTGAGGAGAGGCTTGAGAGCTAGCCTGTGTCTGTAGCTGAGGAGAGACTTGAGAGCTAGCCTCTGTCTGTAGCTGAGGAGAGGCTTGAGAGCTAGCCTGTGTCTGTAGCTGAGGAGAGACTTGAGAGCTAGCCTGTGTCTGTGGCTGAGGAGAGGCTTGAGAGCTAGCCTGTGTCTGTAGCTGAGGAGAGACTTGAGAGCTAGCCTGTGTCTATAGCTGAGGAGAGACTTGAGAGCTAGCCTGTGTCTATAGCTGAGGAAGGCTTGAGAGCTAGCCTGTGTCTGTAGCTGAGGAGAGACTTGAGAGCTAGCCTGTTTCTGTAGCTGAGGAGAGACTTGAGAGCTAGCCTGTGTCTGTGGCTGAGGAGAGACTTGAGAGCTAGCCTGTGTCTATAGCTGAGGAAGGCTTGAGAGCTAGCCTGTGTCTGTAGCTGAGGAGAGACTTGAGAGCTAGCCTGTGTCTATAGCTGAGGAGAGACTTGAGAGCTAGCCTGTGTCTATAGCTGAGGAGAGACTTGAGAGCTAGCCTGTGTCTGTGGCTGAGGAGAGGCTTGAGAGCTAGCCTGTGTCTGTAGCTGAGGAGAGACTTGAGAGCTAGCCTGTGTCTGTAGCTGAGGAGAGACTTGAGAGCTAGCCTGTGTCTATAGCTGAGGAGAGACTTGAGAGCTAGCCTGTGTCTATAGCTGAGGAGAGACTTGAGAGCTAGCCTGTGTCTATAGTTGAGGAGAGACTTGAGAGCTAGCCTGTGTCTGTAGCTGAGGAAGGCTTGAGAGCTAGCCTGTGTCTATAGCTGAGGAGAGGCTTGAGAGCTAGCCTGTGTCTGTAGCTGAGGAGAGACTTGAGAGCTAGCCTGTGTCTATAGCTGAGGAGAGACTTGAGAGCTAGCCTGTGTCTGTAGCTGAGGAAGGCTTGAGAGCTAGCCTGTGTCTATAGCTGAGGAGAGACTTGAGAGCTAGCCTGTGTCTATAGCTGAGGAGAGACTTGAGAGCTAGCCTGTGTCTATAGCTGAGGAGAGGCTTGAGAGCTAGCCTGTGTCTGTAGCTGAGGAGAGGCTTGAGAGCTAGCCTGTGTCTATAGCTGAGGAGAGGCTTGAGAGCTAGCCTGTGTCTGTAGCTGAGGAGAGACTTGAGAGCTAGCCTGTGTCTGTAGCTGAGGAGAGACTTGAGAGCTAGCCTGTGTCTGTAGCTGAGGAGAGACTTGAGAGCTAGCCTGTGTCTGTAGCTGAGGAGAGACTTGAGAGCTAGCCTGTGTCTGTAGCTGAGGAGAGGCTTGAGAGCTAGCCTGTGTCTATAGCTGAGGAGAGGCTTGAGAGCTAGCCTGTGTCTGTAGCTGAGGAGAGACTTGAGAGCTAGCCTGTGTCTATAGCTGAGGAGAGGCTTGAGAGCTAGCCTGTGTCTATAGCTGAGGAGAGACTTGAGAGCTAGCCTGTGTCTATAGCTGAGGAGAGACTTGAGAGGTAGCCTGTGTCTATAGCTGAGGAGAGACTTGAGAGCTAGCCTGTGTCTGTAGCTGAGGAGAGACTTGAGAGCTAGCCTGTGTCTATAGCTGAGGAGAGACTTGAGAGCTAGCCTGTGTCTGTAGCTGAGGAGAGGCTTGAGAGCTAGCCTGTGTTTATAGCTGAGGAGAGACTTGAGAGCTAGCCTGTGTCTGTGGCTGGGGAGAAGCTTGAGAGCTAGCCTGTGTCTGTAGCTGAGGAGAGACTTGAGAGCTAGCCCGTGTCTGTAGCTGAGGAGAGACTTGAGAGCTAGCCTGTGTCTGTAGCTGAGGAGAGACCTGAGAGCTAGCCTGTGTCTGTAGCTGAGGAGAGACTTGAGAGCTAGCCTGTGTCTATAGCTGAGGAGAGGCTTGTGAGCTAGCCTGTGTCTATAGCTGAGGAGAGACTTGAGAGCTAGCCTGTGTCTATAGCTGAGGAGAGACTTGAGAGCTAGCCTGTGTCTATAGCTGAGGAGAGACTTGAGAGCTAGCCTGTGTCTATAGCTGAGGAGAGGCTTGAGAGCTAGCCTGTGTCTGTAGCTGAGGAGAGACTTGAGAGCTAGCCTGTGTCTATAGCTGAGGAGAGGCTTGAGAGCTGCTGAGAAGGAAGCCCCGGGATCCTGGAGTGGAAGCAAGGTCTTGCTTGGCTAAGATATTTAGCAGGCACCCAAGGACCAAAGGTCTAGTGGGGTTATTTTCTTGTGATTGAAGTCTGTTCTGTAAGTTAAAATTAATACAGCCATTTACCGGTATTCTATGAATAATCTGTATATGTCCCAAATTTTTCGTAGGAAGAGAAAAGTTCCCCAACCCTGTTCGACCTGTGAGGGATATGGACTCCCTAGGCCCTCAGTTGTCAGCCCTGGGATATCTGGAGACCATGGTGGTTACCATAGGCCACAAAGCCTCTTTCAGGGGCTTTAACTTCCAGTGTGTAGTTGCCATTTTCTCTGTGAGTCATTTGACGGGAGCTGGGAGACACTGGGCAGAGTCTTCTCAGCAAAGCACCTAGCCACCATCTTCCTTTGTCATGTCATGGTGCGGAGGAGCCTCCTGGTGCTGCAGGTCTGAGTCTGTAAAGCTGCCAGGAGAAGCAGTGCTCTCAGTGGGGAGGAATATTTTAAATGAGATTTCCTACTGTGGTTCTCTGAATAATGTGACACTCCCACAAGCCTGGCCTGGAAGCTGTGACACACTTAGCAAGTGACTCTTGGCAAGAAAGAGCCTAAGAGCCCTGTAGTCCTGGGTTTGCGGGAGTGTGACCTGGGATCCTTTCTCCTTTCTTTCCTCTCCAACTTCTAGGCCGCCCCCATGGTGTCTCTCTAGCAGGCCTTGCAGTGCCATCACTGTCTCCGCACAAAACCTTCCGTGGCTCCTTAGGGCTTCTTGTGCCACCGAAAGGCATCTGCTTTGCTGGTTCACTGCCTCTGTCCTTTTTTAAAATCCTAGATCCTTTGAAGTCCCAGATACCTGGATTTCCTGCTTTGTCTTAGGTAGGGTGTCTGTCTATTGCTGTGGTAAAGCACCATAACCGAAAGCAGCCCAGGGAAGAAAGGGTTTATTGCAGCTCACAATCTCAAGTCACACTCCATCACTGAAGGAAGTCAGGGGGGACCTGGAAGCCGAGGCCAAAGGGCGTGGGGCGTGCTGCTTTCTGGCTTGCTCCCCATGCATTCCAGCCTGCTTTCTTATACACCCCAGGATATTCGGCTTGGGGGTGGCGGGCTGGGCCCTCTCACCTCAGGCTTGCCTCGGCCAGTCTGATGGAGGAAATTAAGGGTCTTCCCCCCCCCCCCCCCCAGAAAACTATAGCTTGTGCCATGTTCACCATAGCATCCAGGACAGCAGCTCTCAGAACTGTGCAGGGAGGCCTTTGCTGTAATTCTTTAGTGTGTGTGATCTACCGGTCACTAAGCTTAGTGCTACCACGGGCCTCCATCTCCCCGTTTCTCCCGCCTGTGAAGCATAAGTCCATGTGTTGCCCGTACCATGCTTCGGTTCTGTGACTCTCTGAGATCTAGCCCGCGTCGGGACTGCTGCCCTCTGCGGTCCAGCCTGCGTCGGGCCTGTTGCCTTCTGAGACCCCGTGTCTTGTACCTTTGCAGGTTCACCATCGTCGCAGAGAGTGTGCAGCAGGTTCGTCAGCAGCTTAAAAAGCTGGAGGAGCTGGAACAGAAATTTACCTACGAACAGGACCCGATTACAAAAAACAAGCAGGTGTTGTCAGAACGCTCCGTCGTCCTCTTCCAGCAGCTCATTCAGAGGTGAGGCCAGGCCCACGGTGGGCTGCATCGGTTCTTCCCGCCAGGACTCTGCCTGCGTGCCCACGCCTCCTCCTCCTGGCTTCCTGGAGACAGACAGTGGTTCGCACTCTTTCTGCCCCTCAGCCAGTCCTCCTAGCCCAGGAAATGTGACCTCCGCTGCCCGCCCTCCTCTCCCTGTACTGTGGTTGCAGCATATGCCACATCTCCCGCCCTGTCTTTTGATGCCCTGCAGCAGTTTCCCATCAGCCTCTCTGCCTAGGCTCTAACAGCCACGGCAGGCTTTTGGTCTGGTCCTTCGTTACCTGCTAGCCCATTATGGCCCCCTTCCCACAGTGACCCACAGGTCACTTCACACTTGGAGCCGACATTACTTTTCTTACCCAACTTGTCAGACCCTGAAAAATATCAATATTTTCAGTCCTTCCTTTTTTCGCACCTGTTGTCTCCTTAGGGCAAGTTATTCATTTATTTTTCTACTACTTTGATTTTGATGGAAACACTAACTTGTCTGTAATTCTCTGGACATTGGCAGCTCATTTGTGGTGGAACGACAGCCGTGCATGCCAACCCATCCTCAGAGGCCGCTGGTCCTGAAGACTGGGGTACAGTTCACTGTGAAGTTGAGGTAAGTTCCGTATGCTGCCAGCCTGCCCCAGAGTCTGTGCCTTAACTACTCCCCGCTTCTTTCACCCCAACTTGCTTCAAACTTAGAATACTCAGCTTTCCGAGTGCTGGGATAACAGGTGTGCACCGCAAAACCGGACCCTTTAATTTCGTTTTAGAAAGTGGTTGTGTAGAGTACTCTAGAGAGGCAATTTTCCAGCAGTTGGGTTTTGGCTTTGGTTTTGGTTTTGGTTTGTTTGTTTGTTTTGGGTTTTTTGTTTGCTTGTTTTTGCTTTTGGTTTTGGTTTTGGTTTTTTGAAACAGGGTCTCTCTATGTTAGCCTTGGCTGTCCTGGACTAGCTTTGTAGACCAGGCTGGCCTCAAACTCACAGCGATCTGCCTGCCTCTGCCTCCTGAGTGCTAGGATTAAAGGCGTGCGCCACTATGCCTGGCAAATATATATATATATTTTTCGTTTTTTTCGAGACAAGGCCTCTCTGTGTAGCCTTAGCTGTCCTGGACTCGCTTTGTAGACCAGGCTGGCCTCAAACTCACAGCAATTCCACTGCCTCTGCCTCCCGAGTGCTGGGATTAAAGGCGTGCGCCACCACGCCTGTCTCCAGCAGTCAGATTAATACGAGTTCTTATTTCGAGTAGCCAAGCTTTATGCTCAAAATAGAAGTATCACTAATATAGTTACATACATACACGTGTGCCTGGTTTTCCTAATTGTACACACAGCACATTTTCATAATAAAAGGAACTTAGGGTAGGGAACCCCGAAGTCAGCTCACGGCACCTCGAGACCCAGTTGCTCAAGAGGGACAGAGGGCACAGAGAAGGGACAAAGATGGGAGATAGAGGAAGAGAGAGAAGGGAGAGGGAAGGAAGGGGCAGAGGAGACGGGAAGGGGTGTTGGACAACGACTGCCTCTGGATAGAGAGGAGACAGACATGGCCCATAGGGAAATGGCAGTGTATAAAGGTAAAAGGGGAAACCCTGTGTTAGGATGAGGTGTTTGATTGTAATTGGGCATGTAAATTAGGTGAGCCGAAGGGGGTTTGGATTACTAGACTTCAGTACTTTGATAGCTGGACCTGGGAGTCAGCCTCCGGCGGGGAAGTGGCCGAATAAGGGCATAGACCCTGGTGGCTAGCTTTAGGACTACAGCTGGAGAGATGGCTCAGCTGTTAAAGGCTAGGCTCGCAACCAAAAATACAAGGAATGCAGTCTAATGGGATTTTTTGTTCGTTTGTTTTGTTTTTAGTAAGGCGGAGGGAGTGGGGGAGAAGGCAAGGCTAGCCATAGCCATGTTTAGCATGCTGGGCTGGCTGGAGTCCCTTCACTTAGAATTTCAGATACGTCTCTAACAGACAGAGCTCCCAGCAGCCTTCCCCTGGTGAGCATAGGCTCGCCTGATGGAGCTTTCTGAACCCCAGGCAGACACTGGAGTAGTGTGTGTGCTTATAGATTACGACATATGCATTTTTCTGGTGAGTGAAGTCATATCTTTCACCAGGATGTACTAGTGTTCTCTGATGGAAATATCTGTGGACAACTTCAGTAAACAACCACCGATGTCTATCTCCCGTAATTTTGTCTGCAAATATAAAAACACATGCGTGCGCGTTTCACACATAGACACGTGTACATAAATATACGGCACACCGCGTCTCCATCCTTAAAACTAGGATTGCGTTCGTTCGTAAGCAGCCCTTGCTTTTCTCCTTGCTGTAGTGGCAGAGATGCTTTTGTGTAAGCTTTGCTGTGTTCTAGGGAGTGGGCGCGTTCAGTCATTACAGCTCAGGAGATCGACTGGCAGGGCCGGGCTTGCCTTCTGTAGGGTGTTGCTGCGTGTGTACTTGACAGGCAGCCCTACGGCAGCATGCATAGGCACCAGTGAAATCTAGAACCCACAACTGACAGGAAAGAGCAAACCCACTCCAGTCACCTGCTCCTCGAGGAGCTATCAGATCAGAGGCTTGGGTCACACTCTTTCTACGTGGGCCACTCTCTCTGTGTGGCCACTCTCACTTTCTATGCCCCTTCAGTGTTCTGGTACCACTCTGCTCCTTTCTGATTGTGGTTGGTAGTTGTAATTGAATTTCTTGGTGGTACTTTATAGTTTCTCCCTATAGCACAGGAAACTAAATATGTGTTTTGTGAAGAATGATATTCACTTTTTTTGCCCATATAGTATTGATCACAAGTGGAAATTGTGATTAAAACTGTGTTATTGGGTTATATAAGAGCACAGCTGCCTCTGCTGACTTCTGGTTAGAATGTGAAGTCAGGTAGGAATTGATTCTACGGATATCTGTAAGAAGAAAAGCCAAATAGCTATATAAACTTGTCAGTTCACTGTAATAACTTTTAGATTTAAAAGTGGGGAGAGTGTGTTATATAAATGTTCACAGTTGGGGAATTGGCATAATAAATAAATTTTAGATGATTTTTTTTAAAGTAATGACTATTACGTTTCTTTCCAGACTGTTGGTGAAATTGCAAGAGCTGAATTATAATTTGAAAGTGAAGGTCTCATTTGATAAGTAAGTTTTAAAAATCCTATTTAAGATACTATTTAAAACACTGGTTTGTTAACCTCTCCATCAAATAAGCAGATTAGGAGTTCTTCCCAAGACCCACGCTGCACTGCCTGCAATGCAGGTCCCCACAGCACAGCCTGTGAGGAGAGGTGCCTAGTGAGGTACCCTAGAGCCCGTGCAAGCCATCCTAGCTCCTTTCTGAGGACTGGGAGTTTTGCTTAGAGCAGGTACTTGAGGAAAGGACACTGCCTTCGAGTCTTAAAACAGTTGGACTTCACATATTATATCTCTTACTTAGGCCAGCCCCAGAGAAGAGGCTTTGAGTCTAACACACACACACAAAGACCTCAGGTTTTCTGGGACTGCCTCAAGTGAGGCCCTGGTCTGAGGAACCAGCACTGAAAGAAAAAACCTTAACCTCAGACTTAAAACTGAAACCGCCCTGTTGCCCCAGTTGCTTGGCTATCTCGTCATTTTTCTCAAGATCGGTCCGGTCCAAACAATAGAGAATAAGATGAGGACCGTGGGTTTCTGTCTGTGGCTCACTGTGTTAGCTGGTGCCTGCACAGAGCAAGGACACGATGCGCAGAGGACCTGTGAGCTCTTCACCCCTTGCAGTACCCTGGGGTTAGAGCTGGTAGCACGCTGTATGAGAGAGAGATGCAAGGCCGACCGTTTATGTGCCTGCGGCATGCAGTGTTACCTAGTCTCACGAGTGTGAATGGTAAGGAAATGAGTGAAAGAAAGGACGAGGGACCACAGGCGTGGATTTTCTATTGTTTCATTAGTTTGCATGTATTTTGTGTTCTTTTATGAGACAAGTCATGGCCCTCCTGCCTCTGTCTTCTGTGCCCTGAGATTCAGGCACATGCTGTCACCTCCACTCACGGATAGGCTTTTTTATTCCTCACTTCCTTTTCTCTCATTTCCTCCTTTTCCCTTCTTTTTCTCTTTTAAAGGAAGAAAATATATTTAGTGAGTAAACTGCGAGGGCCAGGGGGCTAGGAAGTAACTACAGTACCACCTGCAGCCTATGCATTTATTTTATACCTTTTATTTATATATCTATGTGATCGTATGCATCTACGCTGTATCGATTAATACTTATTTCATGTGTACATGTTTTTATTTTTATTTTTTACAGAGACGTGAATGAGAAAAACACAGTAAAAGGGTAGGTGTAACATCGGCACTGCGCTTTGCTATCTTGTTTGTCTAGTAGCTTGAAGCATTTTAAGGGTTTGCGTCTTGCATTGCACAGATTCCGGAAGTTCAACATTCTGGGCACGCACACAAAAGTGATGAACATGGAAGAGTCCACCAATGGAAGCTTGGCGGCCGAGTTCCGGCACCTGGTAAGCAGAGCTGGTCGCTGCCTTGTTGCCTCTGGTCCTTTAGAAGTCATATAGCATATTGGCCCCTAAACGTTCCCTACTGTGGGGTCCCGTGTCTCCTCACTGTGTTTTCCGACGGGGGGAGGGGGATGTACTGCTCTGCATAAAGTGCGCTCCATGAACTTTCATGTGCATACATTATATAAGCCCCTCCCCTCCCCTCCTCTGTGACCAGTCGCTGTGGTTCCGGTGTTCCCAGGGAAACCATTCCCATCTTCGCCTCTCTCACCTTCCAAGTTGTGTAGCAGCCTGGCTACCGCTGTTGCACTGGAGCAGAAGGGTGGCGGTACTTTCCATCCGGCTCCATGGACCCAGCGTTGCGGCTGAGCCTGCAGGGAGGTTAATGGTACCTTTTTGACCAGGTAGCAGCTTGTGAACCACATGCCTCATAGTTAGAGAGCTACATGTGAGGCAGGAGGCTCCGCCTAGCTCAGGAGTCTGAGAGTGTCCAGGACAGCCCTTTAAAGCTCCAGGATGGAAGTCTGAACTGAGGGACTAAGTCAGCCTGGAGTGCTGAGCTTAGCCTGGAAGATTCTGCAGAGACAGATGCGAAGCTGCTTTCTGAGCCTGGGGCCATGAAAGCACTGCCGAGGCGCTTGGCGTACTACAGCATATAGAAAGAACAGGCCTTGGTTCCTGAGGGGGCAGGGGGTCCTCTCCTTCAGAGTGCCCACACCCCACCAAGCTGCTGCAAGAGGCACTTTCCCTCTTGTTCTGAGGAGACTGTCACATCTTTGTTTCTAGTCCTGACTCAGGACTGATCAGTGAATCTATATCAACTTTGATGATTAACTTGTCATTTGGTTTCTTCTGTTTATAGCAATTGAAGGAACAGAAAAATGCCGGCAACAGAACTAACGAGGTAAGCGTGTGTGGCCGTGAGTAGATCCTAAGCAGACAGATCTGTTCGCAGAGGACATCACTGAGGTCCTGGGACTTGACAGGGGCGAGCACTTACAGTATCTGTGGGGATGGTAAAAAAAATTCTGCGTTTGTACTTTCTGGTTGAAAGGCAGTTTATACCACAATCTTATTGGGCCCATAAAGGCAGCCAACTGGATGGGGCAAGGTAGGCTTTTGTGTTGCTTGCATTTGGGTGAAGAAACAAACAAACAAACAAAACACAGAAAAGCTGGAGTGAGAGACTAAAAGGGACCGTTTTACTTAGGGTTACTATGCCTGCGATGCCGCAGTGTAGTCCCTCACTGAAGGAAGTCAGAACAGGAACTCAAGGAGGGCTGGAACCTGGAGGCTCTTGACACTTTCTGGGTTCTTCTACCGTCCCTGCCCTGGACTCACTTTGTAGACCAGGCTGGCCTTGAACTCACAGAGATTGGCCTGTCTCTGCCCCTGCCTCCCTGAATGCTGGGATTACAGGCATGCACCACCGAGCCCAGCTTGTTTCTGTGTTTTTTAAAGAAACCAAAATCCAGAATTCTCACTACACAGAACTAATGTAGAGGCCATGAAAGGTGCTGCTTACTGGCTTGCTCCCAATAGTTTACTTAGCCTACTTTTGTTGTTGTTGTTGTTGTTGTTGTTTTCAAGACAAGGTTTCTCTGTGTAGCCTTGGCTGTCCTGGACTCCCTTTGTAGACCAGGCTGGCCTCGAACTCATAGTGATCTGCGTGCCTCCACCTCTCTAGTGCTGGGACTACAGGCATGTGCCACCACACCCGGCTTTCAGCCTGCTTTCTTTTTCTTTTTAAAAATACTTATTTATTATGTATACAGTGTTCTGTCCTGCATGTACACCTGCATGCCAGAAGAGGGCACCAGATCACATTATAGATGGTTATGAGCCACCATGTGGTTGCTGGGAATTGAGCTCAGGACTTCTGGAAGAGCAGTCAGTGCTCTTAACCTCTGAGCCATCTCTCCAGCCCAGCCTACTTTCTTATAGAGCCCAGAACCACCAACCCAGGCATGGCACTACCCACGATGGGCTGGGCAACTCCCCCATCAATCACTGATTAAGAAAATACCCTACAGCTGGACCTTATGGCGTCGCTGTCTCAACTGAGTTCCCTCCTCTCTGATAACTCTGGCTTGTGTCAGGTTGACAGGAGATTAGCCAGCACCGTGGCTGATGCTGGAGACCTAGTGTCGCAGAGGGTCCCTTGCCATTCCGTTTCCAACCCTGTAGCACTGTCTGGTCATAGATCCCTTTTTACAGCCCGAGCCTTAGAATTTATGTTTGTGGTGATTGAAAAATGAGAGAAAAAAATTGAAAAAAATCAGGCATGGTGGCGCTCATCTTTAATCCCAGTTGTCGGGAGGCAGAAGGAGACAGATCTCTGAGACTTAGAGGCCAGCCTGGTCTATGAACTGAGGTTCCAGGACAGCCAGGGCTGTTACACAGAGAAAGCCTGTCTCAAAAACAACAACAACAACAACAACACAAAACAAAACAAAGCAAAAAAACCCTAAAAAACAAAAGAGACACGGACAATGAGAGATGGATAGAGGGTGGCCTGGGTCTGGTTTGGTTTGTAGTTGTCCCTGGCACACATACCATTTGCTGTCATTTCATATCGCAACCACTAGAGGTCACTGCAGTAATGAGACAGATGCTGGTTGGTGCAGCGTAGACACCTTCCAATAGGTTTTGCACCTTAGCTGTCTTTGTCACTTCCTAGGTGTAGCAGCTGTCCCTGTAGTTCCAAGCTAGTGTGACACCTACAGAAGAGGTGTGCACGAAGAAGGCACTTGGAAGCCTGTCCCTTTCTCCCAAGCTCTGCAAGCTTACGTGGTTGGTTACTTTGTCCTTTTAGTAGAGGCTCTCACTTGAGAGACACGCCCTGTCTGCCTTCCCCTCTGCCGCCCTGTGACGTGCGCAGTCCATGGGAGCAGGCAGACAGCTGGAGGTCGGTCGAGAGCTCAGAGCTTGTGGATAAACCCATTTGCAGTTGCCAGTTTTCCCACCGATGTTTTTTTCCTCTGAAGAGGTAATCCTTGCCATAATTGCAAACATCTCTGAGAGGACACCAAAAAGGCTTGGAACAATAAAACTGGCCTAGATTATGGCGTTCCAAAGTCTTCTGGAGCACAGTTGATTTCAGGATCCTTACAACCTGTCTGAGTTTTGTGAGTTGCAGGATTGTGAACGAGTTGTCCTTTTTTCCTTTTCAAAGGGGCCTCTGATTGTCACTGAGGAACTTCACTCTCTTAGCTTCGAAACCCAGTTGTGCCAGCCGGGCTTGGTAATTGACCTTGAGGTAAGATTTACAGCCTCCCGAGGGACAGTGCACCCTATCTTTACTTCCACAAAGCTTTGTTTTTCAGGGTTTTTAAAAAAAAAGATTTATTTATTTATTGTATATGAGTGCTTTATCTGTAGAAGAGGGCATCAGATCACATTATAGATGGTTGTGAGCCACCATGTGGTTGCTGGGAATTGAACTCTGGAAGATCAGGTGGAGCTCTTAACCACTGAACCATTTCTCTAGCCCCATTTTTCAGTTTTTATTTCAGTTATTTACCTAATTGTTAAAAAAAAAAAGATGATCCCTTTAAAATGTTCTATTTAAAAAATTCTATGGGTATGGGTGTTTTATCTGCATGTATGTCTGTACACCACATGTATGTCTGGTGCCTACAGAGGCCAGAAGAGGGCAGCAGATCTGCTGGGACTCAAGTCACAGACAGGCGTGAGCCTCCATGTGGGTGATGGGAGTCAAACTTGGGCCCTCTGGAAGAGCAACCAGTGCCCTTAACTGTGAATCCACCTCTCTCGTCCCCAAGGCAATCTTTTCCAGCTAGTACTACGTTGACATTCTCTAGGAAGCTAGAGACTTGAATTAACCTTCAATTTTTGCAAAGCGAATGTTGTGATTGTGATAGCCACTGTTGAGTGCCTAGCTGTTACAGTGATGATTGAAACAATCTCAAGGTGTTTGTTTACTTTCAGACCACCTCTCTGCCCGTCGTGGTGATCTCCAACGTCAGCCAGCTCCCCAGTGGCTGGGCATCGATCCTGTGGTACAACATGCTGGTGACAGAGCCCAGGGTAAGGAATACACACTTGCTTTAGTACGGTTAGCCAAGACGGAGCTGCTGCCTGCTCCTGGTAACCAGATGTTGAGAGAAGCAGTGCCAAACCCTCTGGCATCGCTAAGGATCTTGGTGACTGGGAAAACAGTCAGACGCAGGCGCTGTGTGTGACGAGGGTGACTTTCCTTCCCTGTGAACAAGCTCAGGCAGCCGAAGGTTTTACTCTCTGGTTGTAGAGGGAGTCCCTTGGTGTTGCTTGTTTTAAAATGTATGCATTTGATAAATGAGCATGTGTTTTCTCAGAGCAGGGATGCACTGCAGACTGGTCAGTTGATTCTCAGGGAAATACTCGTGTTCTGCGAAGTAGGCAGGAACTTTGGTTAATCAAAATACAGAATGCTAGCTTTCAGGGGAAATTCAGAGCTCAGCTCCTGTAAGCGTCTAGTTGTAGCATTTTTGCTGGCCCATGATACATAAGTGTACTTCTTTTTCAAAATACCTTCCTTATCTAGTGTATCTGACGACTTGTTACCACTGACTGTATGTCGCCAAGTAGCGCTGTAACTCAGGCCTGATGAAACTCTCCCCATAATGTGTCGTGTGTGTGTGTCATGTGTGCACACCCGTGTGTGTATCGTGTGTGTGTGTGTGTGTGTCGTCCACTGCCGCCCCATTTTGTAGGTTTAGGCACATCGTGCTACATCAGCCCAGCACTTGGCACCATTTTAAACAATGAAGTCCCCAACAAAAATCACAAAATGTGAAAAACAGACAGGCCAAGACAATTGTGAGCTGCAATAAAAAATCAGACGGCCAGGTGGTAGTGGTGGCGCACGCCTTTAATCCTAGCACTCGGGAGGCAGAGGCAGGTGGATCGCTGTGAGTTCGAGGCCAGCCTGGTCTACAAAGCCAGGCCAGGACAGCCAAGGCTACACAGAGAAACCCTGTCTCAAAAAACAAAGAACAAAAAACAAAAAAAAGTCAGGATATGTTTTTTCCATCTCACTTGGGAACATCAAATCTGTGACCACAAAATTGCCTTACGTGTTGATTTTGGAGTTAGAAGTAAATTTTAGTGAGTAAATAGGTCCACAAGTGTGAATCTGCTAAGTCTGAGGATTCTCGTCCCCAGCTGTGACAGGCTGTGTGTCACATAAGCCAGCACTGAGCACAGGGACGGGCTGGGCTTCGCTGGTGGCTCTGGTGTGACGCCAACATCTGGATGTTTTCTTTCCAGAATCTCTCTTTCTTCCTGAATCCACCGTGTGCGTGGTGGTCGCAGCTCTCAGAGGTGCTGAGCTGGCAGTTTTCATCGGTCACCAAGAGAGGTCTCAATGCAGACCAGCTGAGCATGCTGGGAGAGAAGCTTCTGGGTACGATGGACATGCGCACTGAGTCAGCTTTCTCTTTCTTGCTCTTCTATTTCTTAGAGGTAGATCAGTTGGCTTTCTAACTACAGCCGACTGTAGCTAAGTAAGTCATGCTTTGGAAATAAGATTATGTCCAAGTAAATTAGCAATGAATCCTTCCTTCACTCTCTTACAGTAACATTTGTGAGATAAGATCTTACGGGAAATTTTTTTAGATTATGAAAATATGTTACATGAGCCTGAAATAAGTTATTGATGAGCAAGATGAGCTGTTATCTGTCCTAGGGAATAAATGATGTAAGTCCCTGGCACAATAAAGTTCTAGGATTAAAACCCCTATGCTCAGGCCGGGCGTGGTGGCTCATGACTTTAATCCCAGAACGCAGGCAGCAAAGGCACGCGGATCGCTGTGAGTTTGAGGCCAGCCTGGTCTACGAAGTGAGTCTGGGACAGCCAAGGCTAACACAAGAGACCTTGTCTTGAAAACAAACAAACAAACAAACAAACAAAACCAAAAAACAAAATAAAACAAAAAAACTCAACAACAAACCCCTACACTCTTGTGTCAGTTGGGCCCGTGTTGGGGATACAGGGCCACAGTTTCATCTGATCAGTCACTCTGGACCTGGGTCTTCCTCAGTGGTTTACGTCAGAAGACGTATTCATCTTTTACAATAAAATAAAAGACCTAGTCGCTGACAGGAGCGTCTGAACCATGTCTTTAAAATCCCATGGACCCTGTTGTCCATGTTTGCTGTCTGTAGCAGGGTGACACAGACCACAGCAGATATGGACCCTTCTTAACCAGATGTCCCTCAGCAATGTCTTTGCCCAAATGTGCATGGTAACAAAGATCTTGTTCTGTGTCCAGATGTGACGAGATGTGAGGGTTTCCCCCCTGCTTGTAGCTTATCTGTGGTTTCCTTTAAACAAAGGCAGTGGACTTGTCACAGCTCAAACCATGGGCTGTTTCAATTTGTATGGCTAATGGTTCGCATCCGTCTGAGCCACTGTCCACTCCGTGAGAAGGAAGTACCTAATGACTACAGTATCGGTCGACTGATCACCTGGGGGTGCTCTTGGCCTTACTTTGAACTGTACATTTCATCTGGGGCACTTTGGGTGCGGAGACTTCACTCAGGCAGTTAGAGGGAGCAGTGGGACAGAGAGACCTTCCCCAGAGAGCCTTGCAGGGCGACAGAGATCACCACACTGTCGGATCAGCTTGGGAGGGATCGGCATGGAGTGCGATTTACAGAGATCCCACCTCTCCTCAAGAAGTGGAGCTGAGCGGCAGCAGATGGCAAGCTTCATGATGCTCCAGCTTCCCCCGCAGACTTTCATAATCGGATGCCCAGTAATCTCCCATGTGTTTTGAAATCAAACCAGCAGACAAGCTGCGCATCTGTAATCTCAGGCTGGTGGAGGCAGAGGCACTGGAGGGGATGATGAGTTTGAGCCCAGGCTGGGCTACCCAGGATGACCTACCTGTCTTACAAAATGAAGGAGTGAGTGGAACAAAACCACCACTCATAGGTTTTAGATTGCTTGATCATATCCTCTGATTCATTTCAAATTAACGTGCCAGAGAATACCAACCCTGCTGAGGTCACCCTTTGCGGTAGACACAAGAGCTGTCAGTCCGATTGGAGCAGCAGATCAGTTTCTGTTTGGTAAAAAGTCTAATTTGTGTTTGTTTGTTTGTTCAGGTCCTAATGCTGGCCCTGACGGTCTCATTCCGTGGACCAGGTTTTGTAAGGTGGGTACCGCCTAGGTCCTGCATGGGCCACTAAGTTCTTTCCTGCTCCAGGGAGCTCTCCTGTTTCTCGCTGTGGTCATTTTACTGTTTGCTTATTCTGGCATGTTTATCTGTCCCCCTCACACCCCCTAGAGCAAGCTGTTTACTTTCCCTCAGTGCAGGAGGTTGGTCTCCAAGCGCGCAGGAAACACCTGCCTGAGTGATAACATTCTTCCACATCCGACAGTCCTCAGTCCCCTCACAGGGGCCTCCTAATCAGCAGGGTTTTGGCTAAGGCCGTGTGAAATGTGCAGAAGTGCTCGGCTGAGGGCACTTGCACAGGATGTTGACACCCTGCTGGAGCCTGGCCGCTCTCGCTGGGCTCTGTGGTGTGAGGGCAGCTCCTGTTTGCCAGGCATCTTGGAAATTGTCATCCCCACTGGGTGCTGCTCTTGGGAAAAGGGAAGAAGAGAAAAAAAGAGCTCTAGTAAATCAGAAAGAGGCAGGGACGCAGGCCTCCCCACTGTGGGGTGACTGCCACACTTGCAGGGACCCAGGCCTCCTCACTGGGGGGTGACCGCCACTTGTGCAGGGACCCAGGCCTCCCCACTGGGGGGTGACCGCCACTCTTGCCTGAGTTGGGGCCTCTTCGGAAGGGACAGGGCAAGACAGTGCTTCCGTTAATCAATTGTGCATTTGTATACTTTCAGGAAAATATTAACGATAAAAACTTTTCCTTCTGGCCTTGGATTGACACCATCCTAGAACTCATTAAGAAACACCTGCTCTGCCTCTGGAATGATGGGTAAGGGCCCCTGCGAGCTGCATTTCACATGCCCTCCTAAGGTTGAGACAAAGCCGGAGCTGGACATCATGGTTTGACAGGAGGAATGCACACATATGTGGGGTCAGGATTCAGTGAGGAGGCCCTCAGAAGAGTAAGCGTATCTTAGGATATGTGTACATGTATTTTTTAAAAGCCAAATTTAAAGCCTCTGAGTGCCATTGATGTATCCGTTCATTCCCACAGAAGTTGACAGGATTTACTGTGCTGCCCTAGTAGGGAAGCAAACGCCACCAGGAGGGGTGGTGCACACCTTTAACCTCAGCACGCTGAAGGCAGAAGCAGGCGGATCTCTCTGACCACAGCAATTTCCAGGCCAGCTAAGACCGGGCAGTGAGAGACTCTGCCTTTTTTTTTTTTTTTTGGAAAATTTAAAATTTTAAAAAAATTTTTATTTTATTAATTTATTCATATTACATCTCAATGGTTATCCCCTCCCTTGTATCCTCCCATTCCTCCCTCCCTCCCATTTTCCCCTTACTCCCCTCCCCTATGACTGTGACTGAGGGGGACCTCCTCCCCCTGTACATGCTCATAGGGTATCAAGTCTCTTCTTGGTAACCTGCTATCCTTCCTCTGAGTGCCACCAGGTCTCCCAATTCAGGGGATGTGGTCAAATATGAGGCACCAGAGTACATGTGAAAGTCAGACCCCACTCTCCACTCAACTGTGGAATCTGCCTTTTTTTTTTTTTTAATGTTTAGCTTATTCGTTCCTAGGATCAATTGGTATCTCAATAATACACTTCAGGTGACCTGAAGGGCTGGTGTGTGAAAACATGTTTTCTTAGGCCGCATCTCCAGTATGAGATGCATGTGCAGACACTTTCATGGTGTTTCAAATCAACAAGTAATAGTAGAAAAGCCTTTTTACCGAGCATCAGACCAACTCCTTCCTTGAACACGCCCATGTATAACGCTCGTTTCAGTGTCAGTTAAACATTTGAAAGCATATGTTTTTTTGTAGTATGCAGCGGTGAAAATTAAATTCATAAATGAATCACAGAGTATCTCCACAAATCTCTTTAATGCCCAGGTGCATCATGGGCTTTATCAGCAAGGAGCGAGAACGTGCTCTGCTCAAGGACCAGCAGCCTGGGACCTTCCTGCTTCGGTTCAGTGAGAGCTCCCGGGAAGGAGCCATCACATTCACATGGGTGGAGCGGTCCCAAAATGGAGGCGGTGAGTGAAGCCAGCTGCACACGTGTGAACTCTGGCACACGCACCAGGCTGTTAGAGTAGCTTGGGGACGGAAATCGCATACCCTATAATTGCACACTAAGCTCTCCAAGAGAGACTAAGCCACGGTGGACACTGGTGATGATACGTTGCCTGCAGACGGGGTGTGGAAACGATGCATTTCTGAGCACAAGGCCAGGTTTTTCCTTTCTCTCAGGGTTGTGTGCCTGCAGATCAACGATGTGAATCAGTGCTCTCTGCACCAAGTTGTTGGAAGGATCACATTTCCCACAGTGTACGATTTCAGACTCAGCTCATTCTGGGATATAGTGCCTGGGTGAGACAGGCTTTGTGAGATGGGCTTTGCAGATTCCTCCACACACCTGCTAGCAGGACTGCCTGGGTGAGGTGCAGCCCCGCCCACCTCCCAGCAGAGGGGCAGCACCTTCCGCTCTGCTGCATATTAGATTTCTACTTAACCAAATGGTAAAGCACGCCAGAACCGTGCTATTGTACAGCAGGTTTCCTGTGATGAAACTGAACAGAACAAATGGGAAAAGTAAGCGCCACAAACTGATGGTTGCTTAAGGCTTGCTTGGAGAGCTGAGGGGAAAGCTGGGCTGTCTCTGGGTATTCGGTGGCTTGGTTCAGAAAAAAGGACAGTCTTCTGATTCTACTTGTTTCGGTCTGGTTCTGATAAAAAGAGCAGGAGGCCCCAAATCGGCCTGGTGCAGGCTTGGTGCTGAGCTTGGCCTGGTTTCTTTCCTCCTGGCAGCTCTTTTCCCAAGGCCACTGAGAGGTGGGCCGAGAAACAGCCAGGAAAGCTACGGCTACAGCTACAGCTACAGCTACAGCTACGGCTACAGGGATTTAGGCTCTAGGATAGTTGGGGGAGGGGGGGTGAGAGAGACAGACAGAGACAGACAGACAGACAGTCAGACACAGAGAGACAGAGACAGACACACAGAGAGAGACAGAGAGAGAGAGTGACAGTGACAGACAGACAGAGACAGACACAAAGAGAGAGAGACAGAGACAGGCACAGAGAGACAGAGAGAGAGAGACAGACACACACACACACACACACACACACACACATACGGGGGTGGGGGTGGGGGTGGGGGTGGGAAGGGAGCTATCAGAGCAGCAGTGCACACCCTGGCTCCTCACAGGAGAGCACTGAAGCACACCTTATAGCCTGGAGGGCTGTTGGGAAGAAGTAACATTACAGGATCTTAGTTTTGGTTCGAGAATTGTTTGTTTTTAATAAAACAGAATTTCTCGATCTGAAAGGAAAAGCAGAAAGAGCCGATCTTTAATAACGTGCTCTGCAGCCTGAGCCTAGCGACCTGGGCAGTGATTATGTATCTGCGGCTGGGCGCTGCTCTGTTAGGAATGCAAGCTCTTAGAGATGCTCTAGGCTAGAGTTAGACGCTGTCTGGAGATCAACAAGTATGTTGTGACCAAACAGTGAAAACGGTGTTTGCTTCCTGCCTTAGGCAGGATTATGTCCTTAGAACTACAGAGGCTCCCGAGGGTTGGCAGGCGGCACCTGGTTCTCACTGGGCTCCCTTGAATTGCTTTGGTTCTCCCTGGGGTTGGGCCTCACCAGTTCCTTCCTTTTAGAGCCCGACTTCCATGCCGTTGAACCCTACACGAAGAAAGAGCTTTCAGCTGTTACTTTCCCAGATATTATTCGCAATTACAAAGTCATGGCTGCCGAGAACATACCAGAGAACCCCCTGAAGTACCTGTACCCCAATATTGACAAAGACCATGCCTTCGGAAAGTATTACTCCAGGCCAAAGGAAGGTGAGTGTGACGCAAGCTGTGGCGGCTGTGAGGGAGAGTGTAGGGAGGTTGTTCTTGGTGTTCAGCTGATCCCAGACAAGTTCAGTAACTCACATTGGTCCTCACTGTCTTATAGGTGGAACAGTGGTGGCACAAATGCCAACTATAGTGTTACCACTCTCTTGAATTAATGTAGCAGGCTTTTTAAAACACAGCACAAGCCGAGCGTGGTGGCGAACGCCTTTAGTCCCAGCACTCGGGAGGCAGAAACAGGTGGATCTCTGTGAGTTCAAGGTCAGCCTGGTCTACAAAGTGATTCCAGGACAGTCAGGGCTACACAGAGAGACCTTGTCTCAAAAAAAAAAAAAAAAAAAGCACACAGCATAAACTCAATAAAGTTGAAATGAGCTGCAAGGAGTGAATACATGTTTCTGTTTGAAGGCTATTGGAAGGGGCTGTGTCTTCTTTTGTATATTTGTTACTAGTTTTTCCACATGAGAGGGGTAAAGGGTACGATCTAAGGCTAACCAGTTTCTCCCAGCCTGCTTGGGTTAAAATGGAGAGAACCAAGGTCCAGGATAAGTGAGTGGTCCACTGAGGTGGGCTCAGTCGTTTGTTAGTGACTAGACAAACGGGAAACTTTTATCTTAGGATACAAGCCCGCCTCCCAGGTCACCGGACTACATTTCCAACAGTTCAGGTTAGGCCCCGCCTGCTTTGCCAATAAAGCTGATAGCTTTTGGAATCTGAAGTCACACACTATCAGGACTTCTGGTGCAGTGCGGCTGCCCTTGGCCTGCCCCACGGCCACGCGTATCCCACCAGCTGGACAGAGAGTCCTTAGCATGCGTGGCCTCACACACCTTGTCAGATTACAAGCCCTGGGAAGAGGCCTAGCCCTTGCCTGCTTGTTCCTCCATTCCCACCAGGCTTTCAGGTGACTTGTGCAGGAAGGTCATGACCCATAAGGCTTCAGGACAATGAGCTGTCAAGTCAAAGAGACTTGTCAAAGTGCCTGTTGTGTTCCCCTGTGATTCCTGCTTTGCGAACTGTAATGATGTGCTTGCTTCCAGCACCGGAACCCATGGAGCTCGATGACCCTAAGCGAACTGGATACATCAAGACTGAGTTGATTTCTGTGTCTGAAGTGTAAGTGATCGCAGAAGACTTGACATGTTCAGAACCTCAGGCCAGCCTCGTTCCTGGCTGGGGCCCTTTGATTGCACTGACTTGCTTTTCGTTGTCATTCATGTTGTCACCAGTCGGACTTTTTGGAAAGATCATAAGTAGTCCTGGTGTCATTGTTTACCAGCATTTTACTGTCGTAAGATAAAAAAACACCAGCAGCAGCAGCAGCAGCAACAACAACAACAACAAAACCCAAAACAACAATGAACAAAATAAAACAAAGCTGTATGTAAGGAATATACGCTCTCCCCAAACTGATAACTTTGAAAAAAAAAAGTATGAATAAAATAAACAAAAATTGATGAGTGGGAAAGTAATTCTTTTCAATCAAGTGAAGGCCTAAGTCATAACTGAGATACATTTTCTCCGCTTGCTTTTATTCTGTTGTTTCATTTCATAAAAGGTAGAAAGTGTTGGAAAGTCATTGTCAGTTATTTGGCTTGCGGCACTCTCTGGGGGTGAATGGATGTAGCCTTCATGTAGCGCACTCTGTGGAGCAGCCCTGTCTGCATAGACTTCAAGGTAGGGACGAGGGATCCCCAGACGTTCCTTGGTGCTTTTCTGTCCAGGGTGAGCCTCGAGACTCTGCCATTGCAGGACGACACTGCACATTTCACACTGAGGCTCCAGCAGGCAGCAGTGGTGTAGGCTCCGTCTGGCACTTACTCATGTCCAAAGTCTAGCGACTCCCAAGGGGCCGGGCTGGGGACATAAACTTCCCACGATCTGTAATCTTTCAGAAATGTTTTATAAAGCGTGCATTTTTCTGAATGAAGTAAAGACGTGAAGCGATCCCTCAGTCACAGATAAGAGTGTCTCCATTTGCACCGCTGCCTACGTAGCTTAGGTGTTGACGCTGCCCTCTCCTCTCTCTCTTCTAGCCATCCCTCTAGGCTGCAGACCACAGACAACCTGCTTCCCATGTCTCCAGAGGAGTTTGATGAGATGTCTCGGATAGTGGGCTCGGAATTTGACAGCATGGTGAGTACCGAGGAGATGTATTCCCACCCCTGAGAAAGCTTGAGGCAGGCTGCCAGTGCCCTAGATCTGAAGTCTGCCTGTGAGGAGCAGCTGCGGGCAGAGCCAAGGAAAGGGCGTTTATTTTATCATCATCATCATCACCACCACCATCACCATCATCACCACCACCATCACCACCATCACCATCATCACCATCGTCACCATCATCATCATTATTTTTAGATGAGCCTGTGTTGAAGCTAGCTGCTTCATCAACAGGATTTGAATCCCTGGCGTTTCAGGTGCACACATTCCCTTCCCCTACGAGGTAGAAAGGTCTAGCCCTGTGGAACAGTCACATGCTAAGGGGACCAAGGTTGCTTTCAGAGGCAGATGTTTTCCTGTGGCTGCTGTGTCTACCTGGGGCCTCAGTGAAGGAGTTACCCTTCATAAGGAATGGATGCTTGTTGGGCCCACTGATTGCTTGCTGGCTAGCTGCAGTGGAGCAGATATCTCGGCCTGTTTTAGCTCTCCGAACTAGCTCATGCTGCTGGCTTCCGGGGCTATAAAGGACTTGGGCAGACGGAACGGCTCAGGGAGTGTGAGTTAATGGGTCTACTATCTAAATAGAAACACGGTGTTTGCGAAAGAGAATCTTCTTTTGCGAGAATGTTATTCAGCAGATTAAATAGCACTGCTTGCCTTTCAGCCTGGGAATCCTTCATCCCACGTGTTTTGTTTGGGTGACTGGAGTTTTGCTGATGCTGTTTAATTTTAAGCTCTTTTCCACACAGAGTCAGTCCAGTTTTATTTTTCAAAGCTTGCTTAATGCTTTCAAAAATAATTCTCTTAGCCAGTGCAGGCCTTTCTTCATCATCATGTACTTTGTGTTTGGCAAAAAATGTGTTCGGTACTGAGAGGGCGGTCGGAGAAGGGGATGGGAGAGGGTGAGGGCCCTGTGAGTAAGGCGTCATGCACAGATAGTCACAAGCTTGGAGAATGCCCAAATGTCGCCTCACGGGTGCTGTTTCCCATGTGTGGCCTTGACCTCACTCTTTGCCTCATGACGCATACTAAAAATCATCAAGCAGCTTTCTTACAGCTCCCTGCCTGTTGACCTTCGCTCAGCTAGTGTGCCCACGAAATAGTGCTATTTTCTTGAGGAACGGAGCCTTTGGTCTTTTCAAAGTAGCACGCTAATATTTGTGTGAGAAGTGTTCCGGAAGTCTCATATGAAAAATGAAGTAATGTAAAGTTTGATTCAGAAAATTTAAGATAGATCACGGGGTTCCCAAATGGGGTGAGCTTTTACACTCATAAAATCACTTGCCATCCCCACAGCCACCATTGGTGGGGGGCACTTAGAAGGCACTTCCTGTGTGTCAGGCAGAATCCATTGGCGCCCAGTCAAGTGAAGGCGGCGCTGGGCAGGGCGCCCACGCCTGAGATTTGGGGCCCAGAGTTCCCGCGGCCATCGCCGTTGTTTGTGACCCAGAAACGCTAAGCTGTCAGTCCCTCCGTTCGTTCACAGAGCACTGCTCTCAACATGCTGGAAGGCGATGCTGAGGGGGCGTTTCACACCCCCAAACAAATTCCAGGAAATGCTTTTGTAGTCTTTGGCTGCCCCCCTGTAGCTATTCTGTACCAGTGGTCTTATTTGTTTGCCTTGTGGAGTAGATAGGTAAGGATGCATAGGCCTAATAAACTAGTGTGGGACAGATGCCCTCCCATCACAGTAGAGGCTCCAGCAATCTCAGCGGCTCCAGCAGAGGCCCCCCTCGGGTTAGCCCGGGTAAGGATGAGCCTGGCCTGTCAGATTGGCTTAACTCCACGATGATGTGCTCCGTCCTCTACCTAATTCATGATTTCTGCCTGTAATCCTAAGCAGTTGGGAGGCTGAGGCAGGGGGATCTCATGGTGGAGGCCACGTTGGGCTACACAGAGACTCTGTCACAAAACAAACAAATGGATTAGGTGTGTGCTCTGTGGTAGAAGCGACTCTCAGGGATAGCTTATTTCCAACAAGTGTAGAGGTGGCAGCCATGGACTTAAAAGATAGCTAGGGTTGCTGGCTGGTCTAGCCTTGCCTCCCAGGCTCCTGAGGAATTGCCCATAAGGCCCAATGTACTGGTGTTTTCTCTGATATGACGTGGGTACTTATTTAGTTTAATATTTCCATACAATAGGCTTGTCCCTCTGGACCGGAAAAGGACTAGCCTACTTTCCTAGAGGCCTTTGTCCAGAGCGAATATCAACAGAGTGTCTGCTATTTTTCATGTGTACTGGACATTTTATACATGCTTTCAGATTTAAGACTTTGAGCAGAATATGTGCCAGGTGCTCCTGGCGACTTAGCATGTGACGACCTTGAGGTTTGCAGAGCTGACAGGTGCACGGGTGCAGGGTAATCTCTTTACCCTTCCCCGCCCCCGCTCCTACACTACACTGGTTCAGCTACAGACTTGTGCCATCAACCAGACTGCAACCTAAGAGGCAAACCCTTCAAATGCTTTTCAATCTATAATCGCTCCCCTAAAACTCCCAAGAGCCTTTGTGCTGTGGTGCAGTTGGCACTGGTTTTTCTGGCGTCTGGAGCTTTTTGTTAGAGGGCCTCCCTGTACGCTGAAGGACGGTTAGCCTGAACCCTCTGGAATACATAACACATGACGCAGGCAGCACGTACACACCCATACCCTGCAGCGTCAGTGTCAGAAGAGTCTTCAGAGCAACCAAGGAGCAGAACCAGCCCAGAGACACCCAGAACTGCACTAGCGTGGAAGCCAGAGCCAGCAGCAGGCCAGGGCTGCCTGATGAACAGTTTGCTGAGTCCGGTACCCAGGGCGGCTGGGCAGGCGAGGGAGCCAGTGCTGAAGTGCTTCGTTGTGAGTCGGCTTCTCTGGCCCATATCGGAAACGCAGGCTTTGTTAAGTTTGCTTACTCAGTGGCCTGTCAGGGGAAGTCCTCATTTCCCCCTCGTTGGTCCATCGGTCCCTCTCTCCCTCTGCCATAGGGCTCAGCATTTCCTCACATTTGGTTTGAATGCGCTGATTTGCCGTGCGCCTGTCCCCAGACTTGCATAGCAGCAGAAAGCTTTCTATGGTCTGTCTGGGTTGAGCCAGGAAGTTAATCCCGCAGGTCAGAGAGTAGTAATCCATCAGTTTAGGTGATGTCAAAGGCCCCGATTAGTGCAGGGAGGACAGGGTGGTAGTTTGCTGTAGGAAGCATTCTCCTGCCCTCCTGCCCGGTTGCCTCCTGCAACCGTGTGAACCCACGAATCGCACAGCATGGGATGCGCAGGACGGACGAACCTAACTGCATTTTGTCTCTTTGCAGATGAACTCAGTATAAACACGAATTTCTCTCTTCTCTGGCGACATTTTTCTTCCCATCTGTGATCCTTTCCTGCTACTGTTCCTTCACACGCGGTATTTCTAGGGAAATGCGAGAAAGAACCACACACTTGCTGCACTCTGACGATAGCCAGTGGATCTTCCTCTAATCAGAAACCAGTCGCTCTGAAGGACGGCGTGCGTCTTACTGAAGGTGAAACGGAAAGTCACTTATGCAAACTGTGTAGGTAGGGCACAGCAACTTCTAGTAACTTCTAGTGTAGTGCTTAAGTGCTGCACATGATTGGAAAGGTAGACAGTGACAGGGGACCTTCTTGAGGTAGGAATATTTGTCCCAGAAGACCAATATTAACATGTCCCCACTGTTTCACCTATGGTAGAGTTCAAGGTCAACTTGACATACAATGATATATCACACTATAGATGAAGGCCATCCTTCAGCTGAGTGTGTCTTACTGTATCTTCTACATCGGCCATGTAAAATTAAATGCACAGTTGCTCTCTTCAGGGGATTAGCTTTGTTGTTGGTTAGGGATAAATGAAAGTAAACAGCAGTAGAGGAAAGAACATTTTCCAAGTAGTTTCACAAGTAGTTTCTGTTTAGTCTATACTCCACCAAGCTAAATGAGTTTTGCTGTCATACTGGTCAAATGTTAAATAAAATTATCTTTGCACACCCATTAAGGAAGAAACTTTCCTTAAGGCAAAAGTTGAAATTACAGATACAGATAAACCTAACAGTTTAATTTATGTTCTTAAATGTCTTAAATGTCTATTTTTTTTTAAGCTGGTTGTCTTAATTAACCATAAAATTGGGGAAAAAAAACCTAACTACGTATGAGTAGCAAATAATTTCAAAATACCCCATGTAAATGCACTGGAAACTTTTTTTCCACAGATGAATATATTTTTCTGACCATATAATTCACAAGCAGCCCCATGGTTCCTAGGTTCTGTCACTCCTTTTTGAGGGACGACGTCTTGTGGCATGTGCTGCTTTTATTTCTTCGGTGGTTCAGGTATTGGGTTGGCTGGCAGGGTTCTTATGAGCAGCTGTTACTGACTACTGTCCACACTGCTGCTGTTGCTGGCTTCCATTGTCACCACTGTGCCTGTGTTGTCCTACAGTCCTTTGTCTTACCTTGGTGGAGATTAAGTCCACTTTTGTAGCACATTAAGTATATGCACAGTCCTTTTCTTAGCGTTGCAGGGAAGAGGAGGCCGCCTCTCTTTTCACTTACGTAGAGGAGCAACATGGGCTTTCACAGACCCTTAAACCGAGATGATCAAGAAACAAAACCTTTAAAAATATATATATTGTTTCTAAATGCTGAGATCAAACCACTGCTTTCATCGTTGCCTGTTGAGAATGGGTTGTTACGGTTTCACTCTGTTGTACTAGTTGAGACTTAAAAATGTCAAAATTATGTTAGGCTCCCGTTATTATTTAATATAAAGATATTTAAAATGTCTAGTTTTGTGAATTGGTTTAATATGTATCTCATTTATGGGTCAGTCATATTTTAAATGACTTTAATTTATTTAAGTATGTGTTTTATGTATATGTGTTTTGTCTCAATATATGCATACCAGAAGAGGGCACTGGATCCAATGGGACTAAAGTCAAATGGGAGTACAGTCAGAGACAGTTGTGAGCTGCCATGCTGGTGCTGGGAACTGAACTTGGGACGTCTGGAAGAGCAGCCATTGCTCTTTACTGCTAAGCCATCACTCCAGACCCATATCAGTCCTATTTTAAAGTACGAGTAATAACACTATTTTCTAAGTGTCACCCTTGATTACACAGTCATAGTAACTATGGCAGTTTAAAGTAGGTCAGTGGGCAGGCATAGTGGTGAGGCTACTTGTGAGGCAGAGGCACAGGGTCAGGACTTTAAAGTCATTCTTGGCTACATAGCAAGTTCAAGGCCAGCCGGGCTACAAGAGATCATACCTCCGGGGGTAAAAAGAAGCATCTAAGTCAGCACAAGACATTCATTTCCAGATAACTGACTGTTTTAAGAATCATCAAACATGCCCCAGCTTAAGGATGCTGTGTGTTTGAATATGTTTAGGGTGGCATTTTCAAGTACAGAGCGTGTATGCTGCACTTGGGATAAACAGATAGTTGGGTGGCTTTACAGAGATGGAATCCATTGACTGCCTGAAAACCGATGTGGAATGTGAAGGCACGTCTCAGTACCCAGATCAGACCCATGGCTTCCGACTGTCCTGGGGAGGCACCAGGAAAGCTGCAAAGCATTATGAAAACTCTTTTACCTCCTTTTGGAGCTGGGAGACTGTTCCCCATCCTGACGGTATTAGTTACCCGAAGGCATCCTTTGTGTAAGATTCATTTGTTTATTTTCATTAGTTTATTTATTCACTTTATTTTTACATGTTAATATTTTTAATATTATGTTAGTATTTTTATCTATTCATTATTCATTCATTTATTAGATACATTGAGTGTCTGCCTTGAACCAGGCCCTATTCCAGATGCTTGGAAGACAGTAGTAAACAAAACAAATGCCCCCTGTCATAAATGAAGATGTCCTAAGACACCAGGTCATACTCACTACTATCACTTTACCCAGTAACACTTAGTAGAGATTTTGTGAAGGAAAAATAGCCAGCGGGTGTCTGGGGAGATGGGTCAGTGGGTTAGAGTGCTTGTTGAGCTCATAGTGGACCCAGGGACAGTTCCCAAACACTCACAACGATTGGGGGGGCTCACAATCATTCATAACTCCAGTTCCAGGGGATCTGATGCCTTCTTGTGACCTCCAGAGTACCAGGCACTCACAAGGTATACATACATATATACACAAAAGCAAAACATCTATACTCATATCCTAATTTTTTTAACTCGTCAAAAGCTACAGATAATGTAAACATTTTAGGAAAATGTTTTTAATTTCCAAGAAATAAAACTTCAACCAAGTGCAGGAAGTTGAGGCCGCTCAGTGTTTTTCTAAAGGCTTGACTGCTCAGTGACGATCTGTGAAACTCATCTTTCATGTTCTGGGGGTCTTAATTTGGGCTGTGTATACTGGTGCTCAGAATTTAAAAGGATTATATGATTTATTGAAGAAATTAATCCCAACGTATTAAAATTATACTGAGTACACAAAGTAAAGCTACCCAAAAGGCAGAGCTGTCACGTATTTGTGAACTTTATATTTTATAATACTGTAACACTCAGCTCCTTACTGTTGATGTGCCTGTAGCCTTTCCCCATGTCCTGTGCATAAACGAAGTCATGTTATTTTGGTGTCATGACTGTGTAGTTTCATTATAGCAGACTTTCTGCTGGTCATTTGAGAAGGCAGCGAGAGGCCTGGCTAGCCCTATGAGGCCCAGAGGCAGGTCAAGCTCCATAAAATGAAGCTCTCTTCTCGCAATGCATTCCAGCCCACTGTGCTAAGCTTATTTCACCTCCTTTTAAAACCACTGCCTTAACTATTACTAACTCTAGACCCTTCTACACACACACACACACACACACACACACACACACACACACACACACACGCTAGCCTACTGACTGTCCTTTCATACACAATTTCCCTTTTATTAAAAGCATGTAAGTGCCTATTATATCCATGGCTTATCTCGTTGAGCATCCAAGATGTATGAACTTACTCATGTTACTGTAGATTAACAAATAAAACTCAACCTAAACTTCTAAAAGAAGTGCCATAAAGATAGGATGATCAATATCGTAGCAACATATAGCTTTCACTCTCGGGGTCACCTGTGGGCTCTGCACTGCCACCAAGCTTCCATCTGCGCAGCAGGAGCTGCCTGCTGTCGCAGGACTTAACCCTCTAGCAGTCATGCTTGGCCCAGAACTCACCTGAGAGGCTTTAGCTAGTAACTGTTAGCTGTATGCGCAAGTGAAGACGTGTATTACAACTGTGTGTTGGGGCTCAGGGAAAGACTGTGGGATTAAGAGTTCCGTGTCGTGGTCTGCTTTTGGGTCCCATCTTCAATAAGAGAGTGGGCTAGTTAGAGACTTTCACATGTCATTTCAAGTTCTAAAATACCAGCGACAGAGATGGCCTAACACGGCCCCTATAACCAAGCAGCTTAGTTTGTGGCACGTAACTTCCATACATTAAGTATGAGATTGGTGTGGTGTTCACACAACTTCTCTGTGGTTAGAAAAGCATACGCTGACTTTATACCCAAGAGGGGGCTCACCGACGACCAGGGCTTCCTAGCACTGGTGTTGAAAAGCACATGAGGAATCCAGGGGAACTGACAGCTAGTCCAGCTCAGATCCTGGTATGGCACTGTTGTATCGGCTCTCCAGGTAGATGTCACTGCTCTGTGTAGCTGTGCTTTTGTTCAAGGATACTTGCCAAGGCACGGAGCAGCAG
This sequence comes from Acomys minous, assembly GCF_964271855.1. Lineage (NCBI taxonomy): Eukaryota > Metazoa > Chordata > Mammalia > Rodentia > Muridae > Acomys > Acomys minous. The sequence continues at coordinate 76,608,310 of NC_140486.1, read as the reverse complement.
GGTGTCCTGAGCATTCTAGCTGTAAACGTGTGGCACGAGCTTCGAGACGCCTCAACTAGCCTGCTCACCACTAACCTTAACCGCTGAGTCCTCAGTTCTCAACTTGGTCCTGTGGTCCAAACTCCACTTGATGCTTCTGTATACTGCCTGGTTCACACTAGATGTAAACCAGCCACAGACCTCCAACCCGACAGCACAGAGAAAACCTTAGTGACTTTAACAAAATTCATTTCTCACAGTTTGTTTTCAATACACATATTTATTATGCCGTAAAAAGCAACACTACCTGATCTCATTTAAAATAAATATTTCCCAACTTCAGAATACTTACAATTTATAGTTTCAAGGTTTCATTTTGGGAAACGTTGGAATTAAATACATTCATAGCTGTGGACTCCCCAGCACGGATCTAAATCCAAAATCAGGTTATCACGTCCCTGACAGACAGCTGGACCAACAGCGCATCCAGCTGGGCAGCTAAAGCGCAGTATAGGCAGCAGTGGGGCGTAGCGTATCACCAGACACGGGTGTCAGAACCAAGACAGCAGAAACAGCAGTGCAAACAGAGCTTCAAACCAACATGATCAAGTAATGGTTCCGGGATACAGAAAAATTACATAAGGTCGTAAAGCCAAAACAAAGAGATCTTTGGAGTTTACCGATGGCAGCAGTGTACAGCTCATTCAAGCATTTAAACAGTGTCCTCATGATTATCAGCCAATAGCAAACAGCCAGAGCAAGACCTGGCACATAGTCATAACACTATGAGGAAAAAGAGCATACTAAAGTAAGCCACAAAGACTGTACAAAACAGCACTGAACTAAGATGAAAACATTTGTTCTCAGATAATATACAAAACTGTCATTGAAGGGAATCCTCAAAGTCACTGGTTGTATTTAAGTCGCACTGAATCACACGGGGCCAGCGGTTTCAGGGATAGCATCGTCTCAGTGGATTCCAGTCACGGCATGCTCACCCCTTAACTTCGGAGGTGCTGCTGCTGTCCCTGTGCACAGTGTTCTAAGTACCACCTGCCCACCTGTCTGGAGGGGCGTGTGGAAGCAGGAACACAGTGACAAGGCTGGCTGCCACTGTCCCTCCCACAGACTCTGGAACTTAGGAGGTGCTGTCTGGCCTGGTGGAGGAGCACTGGCTGGTTTCATCAAGGGAGATGCTGGCTCGGGAATGGAAGGGCTCGGCCAAAGCACTGACTTTGAGAACAGGATCAAAGCTGGAGGCTACTGGCGTGAAGACTGTAATCAGTAGCCATAGTGAGGGTCAAAGGAGAAGCTGTTTTACTGTGGTAACCACTAGGGTCTGTGTAGTTGAGAGTTTTGCTTATTTCATAAAGCGGTTTCTAAGAAGTCCATTTGTGTGTGTGCCCACATAGGCACACGTGTGCTCAGTGTCACAAGTCCTCACTAACATACCCCTCATCTCTCAGAGGGGTACAGTATGTGCGATTTCTAGAAAAGTATGTTCCTTATAAGGTTGCTTTTACCTGTTTCGTAGGTTAATTATAAATTACCTTTCCAAAACAAAGAAATGGTAGGTCTAAATTAGAAGTGAAGCAGTCTTTTCTTATGAACAATACCACCCACCAACAGATGGCAGTAGAAGGAGAGACGGTACATGGAGCAGTACCTGGGGCCCTCACAAAGGACTGCTTGCTATCTTGATGCAGACTTGACAACAGGATTAAAAGCAAATGTTACCTGTAGCTTTACTAAGTGTGTCATTATTACTTTGGTAACTGAAAGCATTTCTGAATGTTTCTTTACTGTAGAAGCTGAGAGAACCTAAGAGCCTGCAGTATCATGGTCTTTCCTCTTAAGACCGATGAGTGATTTAGACGTCGGTAACTTTGGTTCATCTTCTGTACACAAAGAGCTTCTGGCCAAGCTCTAACTCTGATGCAGAAATGTGAGACGCGATGAGCTGCTGAGGACACGTGAAAACTGCATGCTGTGCCAGCGCTCACATCCAAGCTCAGAGAAAGTGACAGATGGCTAAACACCAGAGAGGCTGGCCTGAAGGTCATACAGAGAGGAAACGTTGAAAGTTCTAGAACTATATTCACACGTATGTTTTGGTCACCAAACATATCTTAACAGATTCCCTGATCAAGTCTAAACCGAAATGGCATATTCTATGAACAGTTAATAACTATTTTAATATTTAAGGAGTCGCACTGTGAAGTGTGAGGGTGGTAGACATTTATAACACTCAACCATGTAAGTGCAAATGGTTGTTCAAACACTCAAACTAAATCTATGTTTAAAGTCTTGGATATCACACTGTTTTTGTCTAATGACAGCATCTACCCCTGTAGGCAGACTGTACAACAAGGATTAATTTATCACTGCATGAGCATACCATCACCAGGGCTTGGTAACTTACAAAACACACAATCATGACGACCACACAGTTCAGCTAGCACTGGTAACTATTCTTTTACATCAAATTGTACAACGCACGAGGTAACTCTTGCTCACATTATCAAGGGAGGTTGTTTTGTTTCTATTTTTTCCCAAAGAAATCAGATTTGTCCTGTGCGCACAATGAAGAAAACTCCAGTAACACTGCAATGACAAATGTAAAATACACATCACTACCAGATAGAAATATACAAGTTCTTCATAATCACGTTCCACAATGGCGTGGGTAAGTAATTTCAGTCCTGGGATTCGAGGCCATTATAACAACCCATCGAGGTTCTTGTGGACGGTCTGGTTCTCCTTTCCATCGTCAGAATCGCCTTGAGGTGTGTACTGGACTTGGTATTCCTGGAGGATTTTAAAAACATCATGGTGTCCAAAGTGCAGTGCTTCATCCATCGGCGTGTTATTCCACCTGTAGCAAGCACAGATGGGATCATTACTCAAGGAACTACTGCATGAAGACAGTTGCCCGGCAGCCCCAGGCTTTCCGGCCAGGTTCCGTGGCCACACGTGCTCAGCTGCTGTCACAGTATGACAAGCCGGAATGCAAAGCCACACGGAGGCACTCAGAGTTCAGACACCAGTCTGAGACACCCTGATAATGAGGGCAACAGAAGGAGCTTTGTGGAGAGATCCTGTTTCCATAGCCCAGAGAAAACGAGGAGGGGCCTTTGGAAGCGAAGTCTAGTATTGACAGAGATTTAAAAATCAGGTAGTGTAACATCATCCTAACCCGTCACAGGAAACTTACGCCCCTGTGAATTCACAAGTCACAACAAACCCTAGCATCTTGCAGGTCTCCAATAACCTCACGACACTAAGTACGTGTTAGACAAGCAAGGGCTGCGCAGAGGAAGGGACTCTCATCATATCCAGTAAGGGCAGGATGTTGCAGGCTCAACTGGCCACTGCCTCCCCAGAACTCCTCCACACTAATGTGCTGCTGGGAGGGGGAGATGGAGATGGACAAGAGCTGCCGCCACAGCAGAGTCAGCTGAGCGCTCTGCGCAAGGAGAGGGTACACAAAGCCCAAGCCCAGGTGTGCTCCTCAGCCCAGGTGTGCTCCTCTGCCCAGGTGTGCTCCTCTGCCCAGGTGTGCTCCTCAGCCCAGGTGTGCTCCTCAGCCCAGGTGTGACCCTCAGCCCAGGTGTGCTCCTCAGCCCAGGTGTGACCCTCAGCCCAGGGGTGCCCCTCAGCCCAGGTGTGGCCTTCAGCCCAGGGGTGCTCCTCAGCCCAGGGGTGCTCCTCAGCCACTTAGCTCCTGGGACCCCTCCACTCCATCTGCTAGCTTCTCACCCTGCTGCCCCTCCTCCCAGCTCCATGCTGCTTTCCACTGTTCTGTACCTGTCCCGACCCTTTCTTCCTCTTAATAGGTCACACTGTGAAACCAGAAAGTGCCCAAGTTTGCATTTTAAATGTTTCTGGTGGCCTGTTCTTAATTTTTAAAGCCAGGTAAGTAAAACTTGACATATCTCTGTTTCTGGAATACCATCCGAGTTACTGGCTTTTCCCTGTTTCATGGCTTTCATTGGGGAAGCTGTGCTCTCACAGGACCAAGTATCGGTGTCAGCTCTTGGGAAAATTGCCACACCATCTTCTTTACATCTCTCCATGACACAATGAAAAGTACAACTGTAATGAATACACTGTTGGCTCTTGCTACTTTATAATCAGGTGACACTGACTCTGGGTCTAGGCTTCATTTCTGGAATAGCTGAGTACACAGTTACCAAGTTATTCAGCTACCTTTTGCCTGTAAGAAGGAAACAGACCTCTATTTCCACATGCTTAGAGGCCAGTGAGGAATGGAAAAATTCACACAGCAAATATTTCCAATATGCATTAAGTAGTGGTTGAGCTGAGCTATAAACACAGAGCAACACTTTCAGGTTCTTACTCCAGAAAACCATGGTGGGCACTACACTGGGCAGAGGGGAGGACCTGAGCCTACCTTGAGGCCTGAGGACTGCCAACATAGCTTACTTCAGTCACTCCTTTTCATAACCATAGGAATGGAGAGAGAGCCAGCATGTCGCCACCTCACAGAACTGCTATATTACAGATACTGACACTTTAGCTTCTCAATTTCTGTAAGCTGAACCAAGAAGATGCAGGCCCTCAAAACAGAGGCGTAGCAATCCAATCAGCTGGCTGACAGTAGTCACCTTGTTCCAAACGCTGTGCGTCATCTCTCCGGCTTCATGCAAACCCTACCCATCAAACAGCAGCGAGCATGGTTCGCAGAGTCATCTGAGCCTCTCCTCGCTGTGCACTGGTGGCTCAGCCGGCCCAGTCTAGGATGGCTGCCCCAGCAGTGTGCACAGGACTGCATGCTTAGCGCTGCCTTCAGCCCCATGCTGGGGGGGGGGGGTGGCCACATGGGCCAAGAGGGAGCACAGAGGAGCAGAATGCTCGAGATTACCCTTCCCACTGCAGGCAGAATCCCCTTCACCGTTCACTCCCTTCAAAACTCTCCTTCAACAGACTAAGAATCCAACTCCTCCAAATTGACTGCAACCAACCCAGGAATGCCAAGCAACTCCAAAGCACTCAAAAATCTGTTTCCTTACAAACTTTCCCACACGTCTGCACTGTCTACCCTGTGTAGTTAAAAGCCTGTGAGAACAGAATTCCCATTTTCTCTTTTCAAATAGGAAGACGTGCCTTATCACGTGAGCTGCCTGGTGGTCACACCTGACATTTCTGAGTAAGAAACGACTCTTGGGCACGGCGCGCGATGTCACGCAGGCAGCACGGTTTTGCATGTTGCTTTGTGAGACACCGTGGTTAAGAGCCCCTTGGTGGATTCACAGAACCACTACTTAACCACTGCCATGCTGTGTATTCAAACTGGGAGTTAGCAGTTGTGCTGGAAGGTAAGATAAGTACTCACCTGTCCTTGGGGAAAGGGTTTACTTTGCAAGCTTCCAGCAGGAACTTCACAACTTCAACGTGACCTGCACTCCCAAACACAAAAACATAGTTTAGTCTCAAGTAGAATTTAGATCTGTAAAACAAAACAAAACAAAAAAGCTGCAAGTGGTCTGTGTGTTACCCTCCGCCGCGGCTACATGGAGCGCTGTTCTCGAGTCGTAGTCCCGCTGTTCCATGTCCATGGCCGACAGAGCAAACCTGAAAAGTCACAGACAGCCACTCACTACTGACGCTACGTCTAACCCAGTGCTAACATTTACCCCATCAGTTCAATCTAGGCCTCTCATTCAGGTGTCATGCTCTGCCGGACCATGGGTCAGTGCCATGTGGCCTCTCTTCCTTAGCTCAGCTTTGGAGTAAGATGAACAGCTGGCTCTCTCAGAACTAAGGTTAAACTTAGGAATAGGGGCAAAAAAAAAAAATGCCTATGGTAAAGCAACATAGTTGCAGCTTGATTCGCATTCTTTAACCTACATTGCCAACAAGTATCAGTGAGATGTTAAAAGAGCAGGGACATCAGCTGAGCCACGCCCACCTTAAAGGTCAGTTGCAACTCTCTGAAAGGGAACTTCCCCTCAGTATCCAGCAGTTCATGGCCTCTCTAATCCTGGTAACAGGCACAGCACCTAACACCCTGTCTCCTCCTTCATCAGAGATCTGTTACGACAAGCCACTAGCCAGTTAGTGCACCAGTTACCACAAGGCCTGGGCTTTTATGGGAGGACAAGTTCCCAGGCATAAGACCCAGGAAGTGGGGGGGGGGGGTCTAAGTGGAAGCGGGATAGTATATATCTTGTTTGGGTGACTTTTATTAGTTGTTAGGGAGACCTTAGCCTTAAAATAGCTGCTTGACCAGATGCACCTCCCAACACCAAAGCCACAGCATATCCGCCCTGCCTGCATACCTTCGCAGGGCAGACACATCACCAGTATATGCAGCAAACAGAAGGTTTATCACCGACTTTACCTGTGAACAAAGAGAAGCTAGATATTTATGGGAGAAAACACATGCTGCCTGCCATGTAGTTTCCACGTGCTTTCAAGACTTCTGTGGGATTAATCAGATCTCTGGTACACAGCTAAAGAACACACACAGACTGATAGAAAATTAAGTAGTAAGATGCATGTGGGAAAGACTAGAATATTGACATATACTGGGAGCTCATGACACTGACATCTGCAGTTAGAAGAACTGAAAATTCCTTTAAAACCTCATGTAGCATGCCTCACACTCAGCAAGTCTATGTGGGTAAAAGTCAGAGCACAGAGAAAAACTAACTCAGGCTATGTAAGCGTCTCATCCGTGCCAGCATCACTGTCCCCACTAGTTACCGACTTCCTTGCAAATCTAAGAGACAGAAATTAGTGTACATCACTATAAACCTAAGAACAAAGCTGCTCTTCACTGGAGTCTTGATTATTGCCCTGAAGACTGGTGTAAACTGGGGCCTTGTGGCTCAGAACAGAAAGCCCTGCTTAAAGTCCCTGTTAACAGAGCACTCCAAGGCACTCTTCCGGTGCCATCTACTTTTGAGTAACCTGCTTGTTTTGTAGTGAAATGGAAAGGGCTGGTTATTCTAAAACCACCCACTTTTGTCCCGCGTTCAGACCACCCATCCTTGTTTATTACAAGACCAGACACTACTAATCATACACCGCCAAGTTCACGCCCTGTGATGTCAGCGTTCCTTCTGATGACTCAGCTCAGTGGGACTAAGTGGTAGACCCATTAGTCTAATTGGAGCAGAGTAACCCAACTCTCCAGGAACAAAGCCACAATTCTGGGACCGCTTCCTTCCAGACCGGAAACGTGACATTTCTTTCACTCTACAGCTCCTTTTTCCACAACCTGTGCACTTTAAAGCTGACTGCAGCCAGTTGCAGAACCTCTCCGACTTGGCACTGAAAGCGTGTCCTAGAAACTAGCCCAAAAGATTCTCCATGAAAAATCAGAGCTCTACGGCTAGCTACGTCCTTAAAATGTTAAATGCCCCTGTTGGAGACTGACGGGCATATGGGAGTCTGTAGAGGACTGAAGTGTAGGGACCAATGTAGCGATGAGAGTGGTCCCACTGACCTGCTATCCCCTCACGCGTCCACGCCTGCCCACTTCTTCAGCCCACACACTCCCCTTCCTGCCCCTCACTGCTCGTGCTATGTCAGTGCTGCTCCTGAGCCATGAAGATGGTGAAAGCACCTGAGCATCATTCTCCTGCTTCGAGTCTGACTTCTAGCACAGGTGCTAAAAACAGGTTCCCCGAGTCTCTTGGTGACTTTGATACCAAGTGGCTGGGTTATGAACCACCAGTCATGAATGCAGTGTCTGGTGTATCCAGAAGAGGGCATCACACTCATTGGACCCACAGTTAGAATCAGTTGTGAGTCACCCACAAGGGTGCTGCGAACTGAACTGGTCTTCTGCGAGACCAGGAAGTGCTCTTTATGAACTGAACTGGTCTTCTGCGAGACCAGGAAGTGCTCTTTATGGGGGAAGCCATTTCACCAGCCCAGGATGCTTTAATCCCCAACTCCGCTGTGCTGCTGGGCCACAGGAAGATTGCCTGTTAGAATCTACTCGCTTCCAGTCTGCCACTGCTCAGTTTCTTATACTTTCTGCAGACAAAGCCCAGGGTTAAGGAAGAACCTCGCTGATGACGCTAAAATAGCTGACACTGATTACCACTTCACTGACATATAAAACCCATTTTCGCGACTCGCCATACGCTTACACGAACTACCACCTTCTCACACACTTCCTTCTGGCCCTGCCTCAAACCACAGTATCATCCCCGAGGCATTTCTGTTGACCACTGTGCACACTCCATGGCCTCGTCGCACTTCAAAGGCAGCCACTAGCTTTATTTTCACCAGTGTCCCTCACATGAGCTCATAGATTCCTCTGGGCGAAATGGCTTCCCAATCTAGACCTTTCATATCAAAGGCCTGTTGCTACTATCCAACTCCACTGGCTTCACCTGACTCCCCTGTCCACCTGTCAACTGGGCCACGCCCCCAGGCTATTCCCACTCCTACTCATATCCACAATGGATCTTGGTTTGTGCTGCCTTCCCTCCTCCAGACTGCTCTAGTTTGTGATGAATCAGTTCACCGCTTGTTCATTCTAAACCCCAGAAGTCACTGCATTTGCTTGTTGAGTCCTCCACAGGGATGGCTGGCTGAAGTCAAGGAGGGTAGCCAGCACCGGCCCCTCCCACCGAAGTGTGCCACACATAGTGCACCTGTGGAGCGAGGGGGCCTCTGACAACCCACATCTAGCTTATCCAACTAATCCTCCGAAACATTTACAGGCCCCCCCTCAGTTCTTACCACCCATTTCTACGGCTGTAGGCCGTAGGCTTATTTCAAGTGGAGGAGTGCAGCAACCTACTTACCTCTCTTACCCCAGCCAACCAAAATGGCAGCATGTTCCGTTACTTTACAACATAAGTACAGAGCTCAACTCTACCGTGACATGCAGAACTCAAATGCTCCACGCCTTGGTTACACTGCATGTCACTCCCTTTCAACTCTTACCCTACCAGGAAGTTTTTGGTCATCTTGCATTCAAAGCCTCTACTTCTCCCAGAATCCTTTTCTCCAGTAAGGCAACCCCATCTCTGTACCCAGGTCTATTAGACCCTGCCTTTTCTTCACTCCTTATCTCTTACTTTGCTTGTTCTTCCCAAACTATTATTATCCACCCCCAGCTTACTTACCATCTTAGTCGCATTAAATATAAGCTCCATATGAGCAGAAATCTCATTTTCTTTCCTAACTGTACCCTGTGTACACTGTGTAGCTGTACACTAATGCTGACTAAACAAGGACTCTCGCAAAGCACCACTCAACGCTGCCGCTGCCTGCAGCTGAGAAGCCTTTGCGCAGCACTCAAGGTCCCTCAGTCTTGCCAGCCTGTGTTTCTCTCTCAGTTCCCACACAGCAGAGCTGGTCTCACGAAGCCCTTGCTTCTGCACCTGGCTGCCTCGGTGCCCGTCCTTCTTACCTCAGACTCCTACCTGTCCTGTTACAGCATGCACCTTTCCCCACAACCCGAATACGAATTCTGCCCTTCAAAGTATCGCCCGCCCATCCATTTCTCAATGAGTTGTGATAGGTACCTCTCTGTGAACACTAATACAGTATGTGATTGGAATTTATCTCCTAGGTTTGCCTCCTATATTTGCACCACTACATATGACCCTATGGTATATGTACTTTGTATCTTACCTCCCCCATTACAGAAAAAACCCCTCCAGATTCTAATGTGCGTATCAATATATTACCCATAGTCCTAAAATGTTACTTTTTCTAGGTGGTGAAAATCCTTGAACTGCATGCCTTTGCTTTGGGTTGTGGTTTCTCTTCTTCAGTGCTGAGGTTTGAACTTAGGGCCCTGCACATTTGAGGAAGGTGTTCTGCCAGTCCTTGCCCTTTAAAATCCAGAATTTAGACTAAGCATCTTTGAAGATAGTTTTTGTGCCTTGTTTAGTGCCTTAGTCATTGATAAAAAGCAGTACTAAGAGAAACCTTTTAAAATAAGGTCTAGGAAGGGCTTACCTTACAATATAATTAGCCTTAATCCTCAAGCACGTTCCAGTTCAGCGATAAGTACAAATTGAAATTACACAAGAGCGCGATGACTACAACGAGTGTCTTTTTGATAAACTGGAGTGACATTAATTTGCCTTAACAAAAATCACTGGTGGGTAACTAACCATGTACGTTTATTATTCTTCTCATTGAAAACAAAGGCCTAAATGTTGTCCAAATCAGTAGAAAGTTTAATTACAAACTCTCTCTCTCTCTCCAAGATGGAAGGCACTAGAAGGTATCACGTACCTGGATACCACTTACCAGTATATCACAAATGCCCCTCTATTTCAGACTCACTCTGTTTTAGAGTGGCTGTCTGAAGCCCTGGCTGGCTTTGAACTCAGATCCTCCCTCTCAGCCTGTAGGACTCTGGGATTACAGGGATGTGGCATTACACATGTACTGAGCTTTGAGGTGGGGCATCAAGACAGAAAACGACTAACAGCTTCACATTTAGGCAGGGGTAGTCCATTTCCCTTTCTGTTCATTTGTACTGAAATGCCCTCTGGAAGGGATATGGTAACAGTGAGGGGAAGGGCACTGCGCAGCTCTCATCCAGTACCAGGCCAAAGCACATAGGCCTGCTAACAGTGAGGGAGGCTCCTCTTCACAGGAGGGCTAGAAAACAGTGAGTTAACAGTAACTGCCAGAGGTATAAAACCTGCTCTGACTCCTCAGCAACATGCAAATACAGAGCAAACACAGCAGGGACCGGGGCCTCCGCGAATCGAGGGTTTTAATGTTTAATGCATACCTTCTCACAGTGGAAAATTCCTTCGGGGCATGTAGCCATCAAAGTTTGTTAAGTTAAATGCTGAGTGTCCCCTCGTCTGGCATGTTTTCCAGTTCTACGTTTTCCTTATCAAATCTTTGTCAGAACTTGCCAGATCCAGACATTGTTATCTTAGTTTATTTGTACAGTCATGACAACAGTGGGGCAAAAATGTTGCAGTTCACTTGAGTTCACCTGGCGCTGGCATGTGTGGCATGCCAAAATCTTACTTTTTTGTAGCAGCTAGAAGTGAATGTGGGTACATTAAGTTTGCTATTCTAAAATATGACAGAAATCCTAACATTCTGATGTCACCAACCTCTTATTTTGAACTTTAGAAGTTCAATCAAGATTTTTGTTCCCTAAACACCCTACACCTGTAAGTTTGTATCATGTTGAATTGATGTAGTGGGTAAATTATGAGAAATTCAACGTTTAGTTATTTTTTAATCCCTGACAGACAGATGTAAAATACGACTATGTTTTATTTATTAAGTGCCACTGAAGGTTACATGACATGAACTAGTGACCAGGCAGAATTCGGGGTATCTGCATTCTCAGTTCTGTACTTGACCACAATGATGCGAGTCCTTGAGAGACCTCATATTCTTATCCAAAGATGAGAAGGAAACTGAACAATTTAGTTCAATTCCTAAGAGACCTTTGCTAAATCCTGGGAGGGAGGGAAATGGGCGAGCAGGAGGCGGCCTGGGTCACTACTTTCACCTTTATTCTAACTCTCACTAGCTGCAAACTGAGGCTCATCCACCTGTTAGGGTGGTTTTAACGAAGAACTTAAGCAGGTAACTGGAAAGCTGTCTTGGCTGACCAGCCCGGTCTCCGTTTCTGGCCCCTGCAGTATCTATTGCATGGAATGGATACTGTTAAATAAACCATCATGACAGTAGATCCTATTTTCTTTAAAGGTCTCACTCAACATTTCTCAGTCACGTGTAATCGCAAAAGTCTTCCTAAAGGATGACTACCAGCCAAAAAACAAAGCACTGAGATTATGTCAGTACAAAACAGAAGATTGTGCCATTACAAAACAAAGCATTCTCTCCTCTTCCTAGCTGAGAATCAAAAGAAAGTTAGTTCTCGGGCATCCTACACACACACACACACACACACACACACACACACACACACACACACACACACCTTATTGTAGGCTAAAGGAACATTTTTAAGTTGTCGATATATGAAAACCAGATGTCTTGCCATCAAAAGTACTGATAAGCCAGTGCCGCAGCATTGGGGGCAGACATCTGTCCTTCCCTTCTGAGCCGCGTGACTGAATCAGCAAGGACATGGAGAACAGCTTTACAGCACTGTACGGTTAGGCGGGCTGAGCGAGAGGCCGTCCGCCCCTAAGCTTCCTGTGATTTGCTTGGACAAAGCTATTCATGTGCTATAAATAGACAGAACTAACGCAAACTGATCAGTGAGATCAGGGGATTTGAGACAATCCTTTACATAACGGAGCAGTTTCATGGCCACATTTCCATTTTCCCTGCTATAGACAACAGAAGTTCTCCTATGGTATTTTCAATAGAGAAATCAAATAGTCAACTTCACTCTCAAAAGACAGAATTTCTGCTCTAGAAAATTTTCACTTTAAAAATGGCAGCTCCAAACTGCACTCTACCACTCATTTAGCTCAAAAATGAACTCTGTTAAACAAACTGATTAAAATTTCTCAGGGCCATCTAAGAAGTCTTGCTTTAAAAAAAAAAAAGAATACTCATTAAACAGACAAAATAAATAAATTATGTCATTAAAAAAAGCACCTCTTCTCCATGGCTGAATGAAAGGCTTTAAGTACTGCTACTGACAGCTAGGCATATCAGCGTTGTTAAATGGCCCGCAGGACCTCTGTCAGGCCAAGAGATCGCCTAGCGAAGACTGCACTGCCAACATGAAAACACGCTGTGACAGGAAGTCAGGGATCCTAATTTTTATCTGTGTCAATCAGTTCTTTAATGAAGTAAAAGTAAGGGAAGAAGTTTAGTTTGACATAGCAAAGCCAAAACCACCTGCTACAGCAAAGGTGTTAAAGAACGTTCCTTTGTTTTCTGCATGGAAATCTCTAAAAAGTGGAGTCTGAGTTTGGGTTAGTGTAATAAACAGTGGCAACCAACAGCTTATCTCAGCAGGTCACACGCCCTGCTAATTCCAGTGACCGCCTGGCACAAGCATCTCCTTTTATGACTCTGTGTGCTTTGGGGTACCACACTTCTACTAAGGAGGCGGTAAAGCAGCAAAGCAGATGTTTCCAAGAGTGAAAGCAGCCTACTGCTCTGAGGAGCAAAACTGCACTTTTTATGTGGACCGAAGAGTATCTGCACTGATCTGACAACAGTTTTCATTCACTCTCTGGGGCTTCTCCATACAAACAGCACTGTAAATCCTCATAAAGCTGGGCAATGTGGGTGTTACAGAGGACAAGGTACCGCACTTGTGGGATGCTTACATCCCACAGCAAAGTGCTGTCTGCTTACAGTTTGTACTATACCCAGAAAAATGAATCCATCAAACCACTAAAGAATAAAAAATTCAAGAGCATGGTTAAAACGGAAGAAATTGATTACCAAATATTTGTCACTTCAGAGAAAATACAATCAGGGCCATTGAAATCCAAGGATGGCTACAAAGATCTTGTCTTGGGTAAACTAATATACATACATACATCATACATGGTCCTTAAAAAGGAATGAGGCTCTATTTATTCTGAGAAACAGTAATGTTGTGCTCAGGCAAGTTATGGTTTTAGTTCAGAACTGAACAGCCCCTTCTCTCTGACGATGCCCATTACACTGGCACATGGCCATCGAGTTTTCTGCTCACCGAAGTCACAACACACAGCTGCCTCAATATTAGGGGGAGATCCTAGTCTCCACAGATCTATTCTCAACACAGTCACGCTCCCCGTGCTCTAGTGAACCACACCTGCGTCACAAGTCTGCGAAAAGTTCAATGTGTACTTCATGGATCATAGTCACAGATGAGACAGCGGTTCACTCGTGAGTTTGCAAGCCATTTTCCTAGCCACTCTCACCTGGTCAGTATTCGTATTACAATGTCAAGTTCTTCCAGCATACACAAAAAACCTCTGTAGGAAGGAATGCTCTACTATCCTCAAAAGTAAAGTTTAGGTCTGATACGTGTGCACACACACGTCCTGCAAAAGACGTTACCATCACTCAGCAACTACTTATTTTAGCATTTACAATGTGTTTCTCCTGCCTCAGCCTTCTGAGTGCTGGGATTACACAACCGCACAACCATGTCCTGCCTAGCAAAACTTGTATTCTTCTAACAATGTTTCTATTTGGAAAGTAAGGAGGTCAGGCATGGCCCAGGACTTATGTTACGTACACAGTCCACTGACGGACTATACACTGCGCCACTGCCAACCACATTCTAAAAGGGGGTTAGTGGACAATTTAAAAGCATATCAAACATGGCTTCTGCGTGGAATCTGAAGTAGGTTTCAAAGCCTGATTTAAAAACAAAAACCAAAAAAACTACTTCCCAATCTTCTGCAGTTACCATGTGCTTCCATTCAAATCCAAGGTGCAGTCCCTAATAGTGAGCATGGTCGACTGCCGCAGCTACCGCCTCAGCATGAAGGAAACTGCCAAGTCTCCTGCTCTTCCTCTTCACTGTAACAATGGCCATGCTACCCTCCCTGTATTCTGAACCCTGGCAGTTTACTTACAAGCTCAGGACCTATTCTCAACTCAATCACCCTGCCCCGTGTTCTCCAGCAGAAAGCTAACATACTATAAACCCAACCATCTGCCAATGCCGGGTGTTCTATTGGGGTGCCTTCCCCACTCACCCAGCTCTTTCCAGGAAGCCCTAATTCTTGACAGATATTTTTTTTTATTAGCAGTGAAAAGTTCTGGGACTTTTATATTTCAAAGCAATTCTTTAAAAACAGGAGGCAGGGTAAGTTACCCAGCAAAAAATTTAAAAATATTCATAGTATCTATTCTTATCACATTATTATTATTGGGCTTTTTTTTCCAGACGGGGTTTCTGTGTAGCCTGCCTGTCCTGAACTCACCCTGTAGATCAGGCTAGCCTCAAACTCAGAGATACACGTGCCTCTGCCTCAAGGGTTGGGATTAAAGGTGTGCGCCACCTCGACTGGCTTACTCTTACCACTTTTAAATCTTAACACCATGTTGGGAGGGAAGGCATGTGAGCACAAAGCCTCCATCTCAGTTCTCCATAGAGTTCAGTATTCCCAACTGCAGAAACACTGTTCTAGACTTCTGACAGTCCTTGGATCTTTTCTCACTGGCTACTTTTTCCTAGCAAAGGTCCCTTCAGCTCTCTCCTACTTAGTCTCTTAGGCCACCGTCAGAAGCTTTGCTTCTCACTTGTCACTATCGCCTTGAGCAGTAACTTGAGACCTCTCCCACTGCCCTGACCTAAATGTTCTCCAGCTCACAAAGCTGCATCTCAGCATACACATCCGTATAGTTCAAACACGGCTCATTCCAGACCAGTATTCACTCGCACCAGCTGTCGTAACAGTCTGTTAGGGATAGTAGTGTGCTCAAATAAAAGGATTTCCTTGTTTAGTTTTCTCACTGGAGTGAACAGTGCTGAGAAACTTTTTATTTATTGAAGGTGCTTTTTTTCTCTCCCCACTCAGCTGTTCAGCAGAGGCCAATGCAGCTTAGGCAGAGAGCGGCCAGCTTGTTGGGATGAGTTCACCTTGCTGAGTGCTAGTTCCGGAATGGCTTTTACTCATGTGTTTAGAATAAACAACTCCTGCTACCTACAGACTTAGCTCTTTTAAGAGTGCACGTTGAGCTAATTCCTCCCCCTCTCAAGATGTGCTTCTGCGTTGTTAGGAAGGCAGGAGCTTTAGTGCTATTGCTCATCCTAGACATGGCAATGGACTTGATGCTAACCCTATGCGCACACATATCTCAAGCACACTATCTGAATTTTTATCTTCCCTCTAGTACATTTCCCAGTATTTAAAAACTGCCAACCATTTTTTTTTTTTGAGACAGGAGTTCTCTGTGTGTAGCCTTGGCTGTCCTGCACTCACTTTGTAGACCAGGCTGGCCTCGAACTCAAAGCGATCCGCCTGCCTCTGCCTCCCAAGTGCTGGGATTAAAGGTGTGCGCCACCACCGCCCAGCAGTGACCACCATTCTTAAAAGCTGTTAAGACTCACATCACAGTTTGAGTAACAAATAAGTCCTTAAGGTAGCATGTAAGACACTGCATAAGTGTTTCCCAAACTATCCTGAGAAATACCTGTGGTCAAAGATCCAGAGTACACTGTAAAGTTTTACATCCTTTACCACAGCACTGTTTATAACAAATATGAAACCTACCTAGGTCCCTACTGATAAATGCAAATTGAAATGTGGCATATACATATCACAGAGTATTGTTGTCATAAGACCACACTTTTTTTTAAATGAGAAGATGGTCAGATATTGTAGATCATATTACGTAAAATAAACCAGACACATGAAGATATGTTTTTGTTTTCTATACCCAACCAATCGTATATAAGACAGGTAAGAAAATAAAGATTGGGACTGGAGAGATGGCTCAGAATAGTTAAGAGCATGCCTTGTTCTTGCACAGGACATGGGTTAGACTGCTAGCACAAACAGGGTGGCTCACAACTGTCTGTGACTATCGTTCAAAGAGACCAAACGCCCTCTTTTGACTTCTGCTAGCAGCAGGCATACATGTGGTGCAGACTCACATGCAACAAAACACATACATAAAAAATGTTTTTGAAATAAAAAAAGATGTGTTGGCTTGATGCATTAGCAAATGGGTAATGTACAAGAATAATGCCAAAGTTAATTTATATAGATTGAAATTACTCCATCAAATTAAAATAACCAGACTTAAATAGTGATATTTGAATAAGAACCAGTAAAATGATAATAACCTTTTCCCCTTTTAGTTGATAGAAAAAGCCTTAAAAAGGCTATACATTTTCATTATATGTAGGAGAATGTAATTCTGGACATCAGCAGGAGAAAAATACAGATGG
Organism: Acomys minous; assembly: GCF_964271855.1. Classification (NCBI taxonomy): domain Eukaryota; kingdom Metazoa; phylum Chordata; class Mammalia; order Rodentia; family Muridae; genus Acomys; species Acomys minous. The sequence continues at coordinate 76,591,524 of NC_140486.1, read as the reverse complement.
ATTATGTATGTTTATGTGTGTGTGTATGTATATGCATGTATTTTCACTGCCAGAAATTAAGAGGAGAAAGCACAAAAGAAAACAAAATTCCTGTTTCTGAGAAAGACCTAAGAACCTTCTGGAAGCTATGCAAAACAGTGGCTGAGAGCACGGGAATGTAAGCCCAGAGCCCACACTTCTTACACACACCAACAAGAAAGATCTTCCTAAGAGGACTGAACTATGTAACGACCACGTCACCACCAGAAGCTGACTTAGTAGCTACAGTGGGCACGCTGATAGGGACCTTGACAAGGCACACCCAGGGACAGCTCTCACTGCATCCCCCTAGCTGCACACTCCAGGACGGTGTATTCCGCTATCGATTTTGCTCCACACCCCATCCTGTGCACTTAATTTTATGATTCAAGTGAGAACCACGCCATTCTAGGAGGACAACTGCAATGGATCTTGGTGGCCAGGGAGAGTGCGTGCTCACCTGTCAGCCAGCCTAGCTTTGACTCAGGGCAGAAGCTGAGTCAACGTGCACAGTCAAGTTTCAGTTCATAACAACAACTAGGACAGATGTAAACACCACTTTGAGCCCTAAGAGATTGGCGCTGGTAAAAAATTTAAATAAATTACATTAGGCTGAGAAGACAAGTTGGGGTTTCTAGAATAATTTTTTCTGAATTAAACAACTTTTGGTGTCAGCCTGCGCTGTAGTGACTGCAACATTTCTAAACAATGGAAAACATGACCATCAATGGCTGAAGGAAGATTTAAGAGGTAGGCTGGACACAGGCGACCTGCTCTGGAACCGACACCTCATCATTCCAGTCACGTCTGGTCATGCTGAAAACTTTCCGCAGCCTCCTACCACACTCAGGTAAGAGGATCTGTAGAGAAGTTTCTTTTTCCTGTGACTAAGTGCATAACACAGATAAAAAATCATAGAATACTGGTGGTGTGGCTTGTAAGCACTTTTACATGATTAAGTTACAGCAAAAAATAACTTACTAAAATGGAAGTTTCTTTAAATTCTTGGTCTACAAAGGCATTCTGAAAGTGTTAACCTTTCAATTTTCATGGAATATTCTGATTCTATTGATGATACACAAACCACAACAGGACAAAGCATGGTCTGTGGTCAGGAATGAGCTGCATTCCTGATGCTACACTCCTAAAGCTGGGTGGGCCTAGGGAAAGGAGCATAGTCTGTCCAGAATCTACAGAAGATAAGACACCTCATGGTGTCATGTACCTCATTCACAGTCTCCATGAGGGTAAAAATAATTCTCAAAACATGCCTTTTTTTTTCTTTTTTCTTTTTTTTTTTTTTACATCACATGTGCTTTTCACTGGAGGGTAACCCCACAGTAAGCAAATATACGCTAGCTATTCCAGTGATTCTAGAAGCCAAAGCATTCAAATTTTAACATTACACAGCCTCTACTGGTATTTCGTGTATGTCTTCAAGTTGATTATAATTGTTGACATCAAAAACAAAGGGACAATGTACATAAAATTCAATTATTTAGGATAGCAAGACAGACTGCCTGAACAAACCTGGGCCACATGTGTTCACATCCAACCTTTTGAAATCTAATCACAGGAAAATGATCACATGTCTGTACATCTCAGGCTCCTGCAAAGGAGGTGTATGACACAGCAAGCAGACATGGGCAAGACATTTCTCCCCATTTTAAATGGTGACAACTTAAGACTGTTTGACAGCTGGAGTGAGGGCTCAGTTAGCATAGCAGCACCAGTTCCATTTTCAGCACCCACACCAGACAGCTCCCAACTGCCTAGAACTCCAGCTCCAGAAAAATGTGACATCAGTAGGCTCTTGTATTTACCTTTATATATACACCAATATTACTAAAAGCAAGCAAACAAAAACTACAAATGAAAGATAAAAGAAATGTTATCTCTTCATGAAGCCAGCTTTACTCAGACTCAGGTAAGACAACTCGTCACCAAATTAGTAAACACCATATTTCAAAAATATTAAAATAGCGGTTGTGGAGCAGATTGAAACATAAATGGATTTTAAAAAGAAAACAGGAATGCCTGTGGTAGACCACAAAGGACCTCCCACACAAACACTGAAACCACTGCCTAGCACCTGCAAAGATCTCTGGAGAAGACTACAACACTTAGCCTGTGCCTTACAATGTCCATGACAATATGCTGCAAGGCAAATATCACAGAAATACAGTGAGCAAACAGAGCAACAGCTCTCTACCCAGGGGCTCCAAACACAAGTTAGCTGCACTAAGTGGACAGTTACAGCTCAGTTCCAATAGTCACCTTAAACAATATTTAGTTCATTATTTATTTATTTATTTATTTATTTATTTATTTATTTATTTATTATGTACACAGACGTGAACCCTGGATGAATATATTGAAAATATGTAAAATAAAAAGAATAAACTATACTGTGCTGAATTAAAAAAAAAAAAGGAATGTAAGTGGAAAGAAACATATGAGCAACATGGTAACTTAGAAATAAAAGTCCCTTCAGGGGTAACCATGATAAAAATTTAGAAACATCTCATATTTTGCCAGGAGCAAATTATGATATGAAAAGATTAAAAGTAAACAATAATTAAAAATAATATATGATGGGCTTTTCAGTCAAGATGTCTAATTTGAGTGATAAGAAGAAAGAACAGTCTACCCATAGAAGTCAATTAATTATGTATGCCATGGTTTTATGTATTATTAATCTCACTTGTTTAAGATTTAAATTGTATTTTGTCCATATACATGACAGGGCATAGTAATGATTGAGTGGGCACATAAAAAACACTGAAGACTCAGTTATAAACCACAATTAAATAAGTTTAACAAGAGACTTTAATTTTACAATGGAATAGTTCAATTATGATTATTTATACTTGCATATTAATGTTAATATTCCAGCTTTCTAACTTTGCTGTGTAGGCAAGCAGGATTTGGAAGTATAGCTCGTTTTCTAGAAGCTGTGATTCAAGTATCTGCGGGGAGGGAGAAGCGTGAACTAGGCAAGTTTCAGCAGAGACTCAGAACAAAACAAGCTTTTTCCCTCTTCAGTGCTGGGACTGCTCCCAGGATGAGCGCACGCTCAGCACTGTGCTATATGTCTACCAAAACAATACCTTCTGGATAGTAACTAAGTCTTAGAAATAAATCTTTAGAAAATGAATGCATTACAAATGACCACTGTGTATATCATTATTCCTCAGAAAAAATTTAAAATGCCCAAACCACAAAATGAAGAACTGTATGTCAGATAATATTCACTAGAAACAAACAAATCAGGAATTTTGCTGTAGCCATTCACAGATGCAAATAAAAACGAGCAGCAGCTTGTTATTTTGCGTTCCAGGGGAAAGCCAAAGACCCAAAGAAAATCAACTGTTTGCTCCTGCCAACCTTTTTGCGCATTTTTGAATCTTGTTATTTATATTTAACTCCAAAGGAATTTATTTTTAAAGCTAGTGTGGTACAACATTTATTTTTAGAGTCATGCTTCTTACACTTACTTTTCTTTCAAAGGTTCCAGGGTAATATTTTTATTTTTAGAACTGGGATATAATTATAACCTTCACTTCTGACCTGACTGGCTTTTATTAACTGCATCACTATTACTTAAGAATATAATTTTAAATAGTTTTAATAAATGTTGACGCTACAATCAACCTGCTTAGTAACTTAGGTCTTATTATTGCTAATTACGCTTCTCTATAAAGTCTGTGCAAACAAAATATTCACTACTCATTAGACCGCCACCACTACACAGACAAGCAGGGAGAGAATGCGGCTTCAAAGTCAGGAGGGAGCTTATCCCAGGACGGGTTAAGTATGTTCAAAATCATCTTAGTGATTCTAAGATCAGAATACAGCAAAGGACATCGAAGACTGACAAAGACTCAATTGATTTTTTTTTTTAAGGACAAAGAAAATTCTTCAGCTGTAATTATATAACTCAAAGTCTCACATATTACTGTGGAGCAGAGAAGGGTTTTACTAAGGAAACTGCAATCACCAGAAATGGAATATAAAAATAAATACTACTTCAGGTAAGATTTTTCCCTTTCAGACTAGGTGATTTTAATCATCTGTGGTATTAGAATTGAAAGCATTTCAGCAAGGTAAGATCAATACTTCAAAAAAAAAATATTCTGTGTATGTTCAGTTTAAGTGTACCAGGTACACGCAGGAACCCCTGGAGCTCAGAAGAGGACCCTGGATCCCTGGATCTGGAGTCAAGGTGATTGTGAGCTACTAGTGGGTGCTGGGACCCAGGTCCAGATCCTAAGAAAGAGCACCAAGTGTTCTTAAGCGCCATCTCTTTAGCCCCAAAGACTGTGAGGAGAAATGACAACTTAAAGCATTATACAGTTCCCCTTTGCCACTGAGATCTGGCTGACAGGATTTTAACAGAAACACTACAGAATCAGCTCAGTAAGCTCACGGGATTAACTGCCAGAATCAGCAGACCCTAGAATTCATCCCAGGGTTTCATGCACACTCTACCACTAAGCCACACCACAATCTCTTACTATGAACTTCTGTATCAAGATCACTTTTGTTGTTGTTGCTTTAGAGACAGGGTTTCTTTGTGCAGCCTTGACTGTCCTGGACAGTCAAGTTTGGCATCTGCAGGAACGCAATTACTTAAGATACTTGTCAGTCTTTGTTTTAAAAAGTATTTTTCCAATTAACTAAGGATTTAAAGAAACATCAAATATTCTCAGCTATATTTTACATTAGGTAGTAGTTTTTGAAATTTCCTCATGTGTGACATTTTGCAGTATTACTACATTAAACTATGAAATCTGGAGAGGAAAAAAAAGAACCTCTTATAATTCAATCCAGTTTCTTCTAATTTTAGAAAGCATAAGAAATAATTTTTGATACTGTCCTGCAATTTTAAATGAAACACGAATATATTTGAATATATGTTCATACATAACTGCATTTAGCAGTTAGAAAGTGGACTGAGTAAGGTAAAGTCTGCTCTGAATAAATCTTAAATTAAACCGTTGACTGTAGGGCTGTGATGGATGGTAGTAAACTCTTACGCTGCACCCTGAGGTGGCTTTGGCTTCATTACACAATGTACATGGATGACTTAACAAAAGGCAGCAAAGAACTTAAGGGAGGGGGAGAATCACATGTAAGTAAACTAATAATAAATCCTTTAAAAAAATTTCATTCTTCAACTTAAGGCCTTTTAGAAGATAAATCAGGACTCCTAAAAATGAGTAATAAAGCAGCTTCTCACAACCAAAATTTGTAGTGAACTAAAATAAAACCATTCCATAGAGTGAACTGTTTAGGCTGACAGTAGCATTATTTCTTTTAAATTGAACAATCATTTATAATAAATGCTGGAAGTGCTTGAAGTTGGTACTCTCTTGGCTAGCAGTACTGGTAGTAAACAGGAAGAGCAACAAGACAAACCACAAATCTTTAACAGTAATACACTTTGTTAATTTGGGACTAGTAAAAATGTTAGTTCTTACTGGAAAACACTGGAGCAAGAATACAGTGGTTCAGTAAAGCATATCTAATAGATTACAGGGAAACAGGTAGTCATTTTCAGAAATGGCAAATTTAAGTAGGAACACCACCCCCCAACTCACTCACACACACACATAGCATACGTCAGCAGTTCGTTATGAACTACTACACTGTCCAAGCAGCATTTTCTCCTTTCCCTCTGCTTCCAATGGGTTAAAAAAAAATCTTTAGTTGAAGTAAACATGAAACTATTATACATAACACATGTACCATAATGAAACTTGTTAACTAGTACTGAAAGTTATTTTTTAAAATACTACCTATTAATGCTAATTAACACAAGAGGACTTTTCCTTATCAAAATATTTAAAATATATTTAGGGAACCCCTCTAAAATATGACCTGCATATCTAGCCAAAAAGAAAAGTGTACCAACAATGTATTTAGTCTATGTCATTTGGATGATAATTTGAACCAACTTGTGAAAACATATAAAAACTACTAAAGGCAGACTTCTGTATTACAGTCAGCTCATTCCATGTAAATTCTACTCTATTGAGAACAATTTTATTCTAAGCAAAGACTACTGAATTTGCAATTTTTTCCTAGTATTTAAACAACAAATAAAATCAATTACATTCAGAAGCAGAACAACCTACAAACAGAATAAGATGGTTTTTTGTTTCTTTCTTTCCTTTTAAATGACTGGGGACAAGTGGATCAAGTCTTTATTTAAATAGTTCAAGTACAACTAAACGGAAAACCCCTCTGTACTACACTTCCTTAAAAACAAAAATTCCAATGAAGACATTCTGGCATTTCTAGTTTCCTTTCTAAGCAATAAATACTCAGAGCAATAAGTATCTCCACAAAAGGTAATTTCGTTCTAAGTTAAAACCCCAAGTGTTTTGTTGGTTTTGTTTTGTTTTTTGTATTTTAAATGTCAAGTGTTTTTACATATATATTAAAAAAAAACAATAAAATCAGCTTAAAATAAATTTATTGTACAATACAAAAAGTAGGCATACTGGAAAATAAAGGTACATTATTAAATATACAAAGCAAATAAAGAAAGCTCAACAACACAAATGTTTTAATCCAAACACTAAGATAAAATGCACAACATTTATGCCAAAACAAAATATTTTAAGAAGAATATGCATTTCAAATGAAATGTTAATGATGGAAAAAAAGAAAAAGAGGAAAAAAGAAAAGAAAAATATGCTATCATGTAAATGCTTGAATATCAAGAATCAATAATGGCAGGAAAAATTAAGCCCAACAATACTGGGTACTTCTCAAAGACCTTTATTTGAAAAGAGATTGAGAATACTGAAGGGATTAAGATAAATCCACAAACTGGCAAAGCTTTTCTTTCCTTTTTTTCCCCCAAAGTCTACAGATGCACTCACAGTATCTTAGCTCTCCTTATACTAATGCCTTCCTATACAAGTTTCTGAGTGCTTGCTCTTAACAGCATTCTTTAAACAGCTGCTGACTTAATCCTACTTCACTGAAGTGTGCATTCAAGCACTACCAGAATTATATATAGGAAGTGCTGCAAATTTAAAATTTACACAAAACATGACATGATATGAAAATTCAGTCATTTTCTAAAGTAAAGCCAACTTCTGAATGAAACAGCAAAATATACATGTAGAGAATAGAGGGAGGAAAAAAACCAAGCTAAAATCCTTTTCCCAATGAAGGTGTTCAATTGCCTGAATCACGCACGGCCCCGGATGTAAGAAGCGCTCAGTGTCCACAGCAGAGGCCGCGTGGTTATGACTTTGGAAGCTTCCAGCTAGGAAGTTCATCAGAATGCCAGAGGAACAGAAGAGACTTTTCTAAAAAACTCAGCATGTAATTATTTAAATAGAAATTTCAATACTTAAATTAGCCCAAAAGCTTTTAGGTTGTATTTCTGGGAAGAAACCTCCTTTCTTAAATATCAGGTTCCAATCTCAAAATCATCAGTATTTTCCTGGACTTTCTTATCTAGTATCTATAGTGAAGTATTTTTCCTGCACTGTATTTACCTTTACAGAATCTACCCTACTGTACATATGATGTAATTCTTCAAAGCTCTAAGGGTTTCATTCTCAACCACTTGCCCAAAATATACAACTTTTAAAGTGAATTGAAAAAGTAAACTTGAAATCGTGAGAAAAACATGGAAGAAAAAAATGTAAATAAGCCCTACAGAACTTTAATATTACTTTGCCAAGATAGATTTTTAAAATAATATGTATTGTTTGTAATCAGATTAAATGGAACCTATGGTTCTTTTAAAAACAAATTTTGATTCTCAATATTGCATTTTTAAAACAAACAGAAGCATTCAGATTTAACAAGTATTTTAGTTGCACACTTAATAACTTCAGACTAAATTCATTTCATAAGTACTCTAATAAAGGTTCAAAAAGAACAAAATTTATGAGATGTCATAATTTATCACAAAAGAAATATCCATTAGCACTTATGAAACATAATAAAGTTACTACAAGCTAAAAAAAAAAGCCAAAATTTACCATTCATACTTAAATACAACAAAAAGTTACATGAATATGAAAACAATCCATTTTGAAGATATTCACTGTCTCTTTCTGAGCGACTAACCATTACACTTTCTAACAACACAACAAGCTATTCTCACACATCTGCAACTCTTTGGCTGGACTGTTTCAGTGATGTGAAACACTCCTAATACACTGAGATTCTCACAGGACAGAGGAGTTCTAAAGTATTTGATAAACTGTAACTGCATTTTAAATATTCAGAGCCAATCTATCACTATAACTGGCACATGTGTCAACTAAAGCTAATTTTATTTTTTTATTTTTTTTTACTTTTGGTTTTTCAAGACAGGGTTCCTCTGTGTAACAGCCTTGGCTGTCCTGAACTCACTTTGTAGACCAGGCTGGCCTTGAACTCACACAGATCTGCCTGCCTCTGCCTCTCGAGTGCTGGGATTAAAGGCATGCGCCACCATGGCCAGCAAGCTAATTTTATAATGTACTGTTCTTTTAAATAAAATAACTTGGGTTACTTTGCCTTTTCAGTTTTGCATTTAGCATGGGAGTACTTTCTACTGTCACCATCAATATCCTATCAGTTATAAAAGTGGAAAGGAAAAGACAAACCCAACAGTACTTCTCAATTTAATATGTAGGTTTTAGAACTAAGGACAATGTGGTTATGTGATTATCTAATGAAAATTTTAAAGTAATTAAGGAAATTCCTTTCTCGTTGTTTTAAAAAGTAAAGCAAACCTGCTTTATTTGTAAATGTTCTTTTAAAAAATTATCAAATCCTTTTTATACAAAGATTGAAAGCAAAAAAAAAAATTTTTTTTTGTTTTAAGTTTTATGGCTCCAGTACCCAAGGTTGATAACAATGAAAAACTTGAATAAATACTTCGTTTGAAAACAAAACAAAACAAAACAAAACAATCCAAAAGCCTAACGGTGTTTCCAAGGTTAAAGCTGAAGCACTTTGCAGCTAGAACCCATCTCTTTAGCTTCTCTCCCCCAGACTCTCCATTCTATACACTACAGTTGTAGAGGTGTCCTCACTTGACTCAGGTGACACTTTTTTCCACACTGTGTCTTTTAAAGCAAGTTCTTGCTGGAGACTCTCATAGTCCAATGGTCCAAAGGAATGCTAGTTGTTCAAGCAACATACACAATTTATTAGTGCACTTGAGTGATGAAAGGTCCAAGCTATAAAATGGTATTTTTCAATGAAAGTTATTAAGATCCATTAGCATCTTCGCCCACCACCATGTGACATCTTGTTACATGTTATGAATGTTGGTCCGTAGGAAATTTCCCACCAATCAGATCTTACCAAAGGTTACTCTGACTGGAACTAACACAAATTTAAGCTGGCACTTACACAAATGTACTCAGTACAGATTAAAATTACTACTTGTAAGTGCTTTTCTAGAGTACCAGGTAATTTTACTGTAAAAATTCTTCGTGTGGAATGCAAAGGAATGGAATTAAAACTCTCAACAGCAAGTCCTTTGGTCCAGTGAAAAAACTGAAGTTCTGATCTTAGTACTAGCTCTAATAAGAGACATGCATGTGCACAGTGAGGCCACACAGTGATAATAAACAAGCCCTTAAGGGTATTCAACATGGCGGACTACAGTTTTCTCATTATTACCATCAAAATCATCTCATTAAACATGTTGTGAAAAAAAAGCGTTTTGTCTTCAGTGGCCTTTTCTTTTCTAGCTCCATGTACCTTTCCACTTACATATCCACTCACAAAGAAGACAATGCGCTAAACTCAATCCCTAACATTAACTGACAAATGTTAGGAATACAAATAAGGCTTTAAAAAATTAGATTCATATTATATAACATCTTCCAATATTTTTTTAATGTAATCGATTATGAAACAATTATGCAGCAGAAAGCCAGCACTGCTGCTAAGCTAGCCATTTCTGGTTTATATATAACAAGATGATTTTAATATTTATGTACTAGTGATAATAAAAAATGTCAGCAATTTATTTATTTGAAATTGGCAAAGACAGGAGACTGTTAACAAGCTGAAATTTTATGTAAACAAGTAAGGGAGGTTACTTCCTCGCCTTAGAGGACACTGAGAAGAATCTAGGAAGGCTGGCTTACCCTTTGATCACCTCCTTCTCGACGAGGATCAAGTTTTTTTGCAAAGTGTCTCAAATTATCATAGTTATGGAAGTTACACAGAGAAACAAGATCCTGCAAAGAGTCACACAGAACACATGTTAGAAGTCAGCTACTTGCTGGCCATGTTTATTCATAGTTCAACAAATCATGCTTATAGTGAGCAGCTTCACTGCTACCTTGAGCAGCCACACTTGCAGGCCAGGGCATTAGGCCAGCAAGTTAGGAAGAGAATGGACATCAAGGTGGGACTGAAGCTTAAGGCCCAGTCACTTAAACTGTCATATCTTATAACACAGGGCTTAGAAGTCATATGCAGACAACTTGTGTAAAGTAACTATAAAAATACCTAATATTTATCCCTTAAGTACAATCATATAAATAATTTTATCCATAATATTAATGCCATTCTCCATATTTTGTGAAATAATTAAATTTGGAAGCCCACAAATTGTACACAATAAGCAGGGGCTCTGGCAAGTAATAAATGCAAATACTGAAACATTAGCAACAATTAGTTGGTAACAAACCACTAAACTAAAAATAAAAGCACATAATTTAAAAAACTTGTCTTCATTTTTATTTGTAGTATATTGCTCCTAGAAAAATTTTAAATGTAGTTAAAAGAATTATGCTCCACTATGCATATGAAAAAATTGCTATAATATAACCAATCATTAAAAAGAGATTTGAGTTTTAATTCTCTATTGCTGAGTTCTTGAAAACTGAGAATAAACTGTAATCTGGGAAATAAACTCTCAGCAGTTGAGAGCACTGGTTGCTCCTCCAGAGAACTCAGGTTTGATTCACAGCACCCACCTGACAGCTCACAACCATCTGTAACTCCAAAGACACAGTGATCATACAGTACACGCAGGCAAAACACTAATATTTATAAAATAAACATCTTTAAGTAAATTTAAGCATAAAGTAAACAGAATTTTCTGAAAGGGTAACTAAACGGGACCTGTTTGTAGAGGCAATCTGAAGCTTTACCATGGCCACCTCCACACCACCTAATGAACTAGTCCACAGGTATGGAAAGCACCAACGAGATTTAATAAAAACGAAATAGAACAAAAAGAACACCTACCCAGAATAGGTAAAAAGGGGAATCACTTGGACAGCTTATCTTATATGCCCCTGTCCCTTTTCACTAAGAACATTTGCTTACATGACAGAAGTGAATTCCCTTCACACTGTTGCCCATCTTGTCAAGAGGAGGAGACCAGCACATCATGCCCATGACATTGGGGACAACCAAGAGAATACCCCCAGCAACTCCAGATTTTGCAGGAAGACCGACCTGGAAATAATTTAATAAAAGGGCATTCATATAAATATTTTAGTAAATAAAAAGGTGATGTCTGAGAACCGTTTAACAATTATGACACATATAGGACCAACCGTGACAACCTGAGCTCAATCCCTGAGAACAGTGTAGAAGAAAAGAACTGGCCTCGAGCTGTCCTCAGACTTCCACATAACCCTTTGCCTCCCAAACAAACAAACAAACAAACAGGTTCCCAGCCCGTTGTCCTTCTCAATAAATAAATGTTAAAAACTTTAAGCAATGGTATATACCCAAGTAAGGTAATTTCTATATTAAAAGTATTGCATAGATATGTATCAATATATTTATAATACAGTAAATGAGGTCAAGTTACAAAAGATCTTGGAATACAGGATATATAGATAAAATATTACAAGACATTCAGTAAGGAAGAGTATTTAAACTTGAACTGTGGGGCTATGAATATTCTTATTTTACAGAACTGTTTTTTCGAATTATCCTTTTTTAAAAAAGCATACTGATTGTAAATATAATAGTCTTTTCTGAAAAATAATTCATAACTAAAAAAGAAATGAGAAATTATATCTTCACAAGACTTTCTGTAGTATAGTGTCAGAGAAATAGACAAGGAATAGAGATAAATGTTAATGCAAATTAATCTGCTTCCAAAAAATGTAAATTTATATTATGCAAAATGGTATCATTGTACAATGATAGTATAATTATGATAAAGTACAAAATTAGCATCACCAGGGAAACAGTCACTAGTGGATTGCTAGATTCAAATATTAAGTACTTGACAGAAATATGCCACTACAGTAATCTTGCAAAAATTAAACAAAACCATCAGATTGGATCTACCAATTTATAAGAAAGAAATACAAGGGAAAACAGAACGGGCACAGAGGGAAGTCAGAGAAAATATACAGGAATAGATGACTCATTGTTTTCAGGTAAAAATCACAAAGTAAAGAGATATCATGAAACACAAAAATAAGAAAGCTTTATTTACATTCCAAGTCAAACAAAATGTAGAATTACACAAATAATCTCAATGATTAAATATTTTTATGTTAAATTTGTTGGTAATGTTACATGTAAAACTAACAAGTTTTATTTTATATGCAATAGCTAAGTTTTTATAGTACTAAAATGCTGCACTATGTATTTAGTTACATGTTGGAGTATAACAAGATAAAATAAATGAAACATGCATGCACACATATGAAACAAGATTGGCCATTTCTCATAAATATCAAAGGTGAATAATGAAAAACATGAGATCCATTTCTCTATTGTGCTGCATTTGAGAACTGGGCGTAAGTATAATGGTCTGAGTTCAATCCTTGGAATCAATGCATAGGCACAAATGCACACACACACACACACACACAGACACACACACACACACACACACACACACACACACACACACACACGGAAAAAAGGGGGAAGGAGGAAATTTTCTTAAAAAAAAAAAAGAAAAAATTACAAAAACAATTTTTGGAAGGGTACTATGATCTAACTTAAAAAATAAGATCAAATAAGAAATGCCTACATATTTCACAAGTGCCAAATGCACAAATCTTAAAGAACACTTTCAAAACTTACTATTATATACGCTCAAGTCCTTTAAAACATCCACAGCCATAAGCAGAGTCAGGCCTCGTGTGTGCATTTTCTAAGTTTAAGAACTTCTTGAGGTAATGATGTGCACAATGCCACGCCTCAGCCATGAAATGACTTCAGAACAGAAGTGCTGACTCCCCCCCCCCGAGACAGGTTTCTCTGTGTAGCCTTGGCTGCCCTAGACTCACTTTGTGGACCAGGCTGGCCTAGAACTCACAGCGATCCACCTGCCTCTGATCCACCTTTAATCCCTGAGTGCTGGGATTAAAGGCATGCACTACCACGCCTGGCTAAGTGTTGACATCTTATACGCTAAAAGTGACTGCATTTTTAAAGGACATCTCTCATACTGTTTATCTCTACTCCTTACTCATTTGTAACCAATTAACCTTGGAAATAAGCCTCTGTCCAAAAATAATATAGCTTTAGAAGCAAAGTTCAAACTGTATTTGAAAAGTACCAGCCTAGACTAGTTCCTCGCAAGAGAACATTAATCATCAATTACTTACATGGAACGCGAACTGCCCGGAGAAATCGTACATGCCGCAGGAGTGCATCAGACTCAGTGTGTTTCGAACTGCCTCAGGACTCAGGACTCTCTCCCCAGTAATTGGGCAGAAACCACCATTAGCCAATGTTGCAGCCATCACACTTGCGGATTCACATGTCACTTCAATGGAACACAGCTAAAACAAAGGAAAAAACTTGAGTGATGAAAATTTAGGCTCATGGCCTTTTCATATCTCAGCTGCCTTCTATGACAATCTATTTTATCTGATATCTCCTATAAATCTGAAATATTTGCTCTAAAGGTATGATTTTTACTCTAAACTTGACATTTCTAAGATTTCAATTGACTAAAGTTCTAGTTACTTTAAGATTTATTCAGGTATGACCAAATTTATAACATTTTGGTGTCTGATTTAGTAAGAGCCAAGCCACCGCCTAAGCACTAAGCTTTGTTACTGCTCTATATAGTATCTAAACTTGTTTAATAATGCTTTCTTTCTACCTATCAGACATTATTGTTAATGTAACAGCAAGAAATAAACCCTAAATCCTTTTAAGACAAAGCAACACACACCAGCAATAAGACAGCATAAGCTGTGCTACACTGACGTCCGTACCACAGGGAGTATGGGATGCTGTCTGACAGGACAGTGAAGATGTTGTGTCTTAGCTTAGAGGCACATACATACTACATGTTAGCCCGAAAAATGACCATGTTGGGAAGGGATATGACGATGATGATGATGATGATGATGATGATGATGATGATGATAAAACTCTTGACATTTCACTCATTAAAAAAAACTTAGCATTCCAACTTACAGAGCAACAAGGGAAAAACAGAAAGAAATATTTAAGACAGCCCGAGCCTAGGTGCTCCATGAACTTATACAATGCTACCTTTTAAAACATCCATTAATATTCATTTGTTATTTACTGAGGACTGCAGATATACCATAACAGAAAGCATAGCTAGAAAGAAATTTTTGCATGTAGACGTCATCAAGGTAACAAAAATAAAAACCATGGGTATACTCAGTGGTAGCACACTTGCCTTTGTATTATCAAAGCCCTAAGTTTGATTCCCAGCATTGAAATATACCATCAAAAGCATTAGCAATTTACCTCAGAAAGCCAAACTTACTCATAAACCTAAAATAATATTCCTCCACATTTTATTTTTAATTAACAGCAACCAAAACTGGCAGAAAGGGGATAAGGCTGGCTTCTCTAACTACATAAGCTGTTACATTGGCTCCCAGAGCAGGGATTTTTGTATCGTTTAGCAAGGTATGGTCGTACATACCACTAACCACAGCACTGAGCAGATCTGAGTTGGAAGCCAGCCTGGGGGTACACACAGTGAGCTCCAGGCCAGCCAGACCCCATCTCAAAAAAAGAGAAAGGGGAAATTTAAATTCCTACTATCATTGCCTGAGTGAGGAGATACTTTCAGAAGTAAAATTTAAATTCCCATAATCATTTCCTAATTTATACTTAGTATTAATCGGAATTTTGCTTATTATGGAAGATTTAAATTCCTAGTATCATTGCCTAAGTAGGGACATCTTTTTAAAAACAAAATAAAATTTAAACTCTCTTAATCATTTTCTAATTCATACTTAGTATTAATCAAACTTTGCTTGGCATAAAGTTATATTCTCCTAGCTGGACAAATGCAAATTTAAAAATGATTTCCCAATAGCCTGATGCTGCTCACTTAAATTCAGTTCTCCATAAGATAGAGTAACTCTATTGCTATCTCTTGATTCCTGTACTAAAGAATCAAAATCCCACAAAAGATTAATAGCACTGTTTAAACTGTAATAGCCAAAATTAATGTGCTTTATGGCTAGAGTAAGACGGACACTAATGTCCAGTGACAGCTTAGAGGAATTGCACACATCGCACGCTAGGTTTAGTGTTGTACTTGCTGGTAAGTGAAATAAGGCTCAGTACCCAAAGAACTCATTATTGAATTAATTTCATATGGATAGACTGGACTCCCAATACAGCTTTCCCACTAACTAAATGGAAATCTGGGACCTGTACTTACATTATTAGATTAAAATCAAAGCACCTTCATAAGTAAGGAAAATTCAAAGTAAACTAGAAATTTAAAAACATAGTCTACACATTTTCACATTACAGTTGATTACATAAAAATACGTGGGAAAAAGAGAGATTTAAAAAAAAAAAAAAAGCTGTTCTACACTGATGTCCGTACCACAGGGAGTATGGGATGCTCTCTGACAGGACAGTGAAGATGTTGTGTCTTAGCTTAGAGGCACATACATACTACATGACATTGAAGGCATGTGCTGAACAATTCTCAGTGCCAATCACCAATTAAACAAAAAACATACAGTCAGAGAGACAGCAGAAAAGAATGACACCTCAAAACACTGCTAGAAGCCCTTTGCAAACAAGTAAGTTTTCTGTAGGTAAAATATAAAAACTACAAAACCAGACAGGAGAAAACAGTTTCTGAAACTGTTCATCTTTATCTAAATGTTTCTCCACTGTTTGTCTTGCTCGATTCTGATGTGTGGATTTTAAGACATATGGACTTGAAGTAGCTTTTCACAGCATCTTTAGAAAGTCAATGGAAATTTATATTCTCGTGGCCTAGAGTTAGGATTTTCAACGTATCTAGCTTGTAAAAAGTAATACATCTATGTATTTATAAGGATTCAAACAATTAAGAGTGAAAATTACCTGGAAATAAAAATCTAGTATCCCAACCATGTCTGTGCCTTCTGGAAAACACTGGAAAAAAAAAATCCAAAAATGCAGAAAAGCAATGAAACTTGGGCAAACAAACAAAATAGCACACAATAAAATTTATCAGTATTATAAGCTTAAGGTGTATAAAATGTTGCCCTAACCCTGACATCAGACTAGTATGGAGTTCATAAAAGAATCTCAAGTTACATCATGGTATATAAATTCCTAAATTCTATTTTAAGAGACAAAGACTAAGTAATTTGTAACTTATAATCATACTGAATCATGTAGAATCTTAAAAAGTTTTATCAACGCTAGTCAGATACTGCACTAAGAAAAAGGGAACTTCAACCAAAATTTGCATTAATATAGTCAAATGTTTGAATACTATCAAATATATAGTCAATTTAATATTAACACGAGTAACTTGTTAACACAGACTCAAAAGTGTTTCTTAAAAACGCTTCACTTTAAGTAATCATAAGCTATTGTTGAGTTCTTAGATGTCATTTTATTAAACAAAAATAACTTTGAATAGAAACAAAAATTTTAAAACCTTCTTTTCTTTTAAGTAATATCCTATTGCAAAATTTCGATCTCCACTTTCTCGTTCAGACTGAAACCTAAAAGAAAAAGAGAAAAACCATTTAACTTTATGATTGTTCTTGAATTGTTTACAAAGCGGAGTATAAAGACAGTAACTTAAGACTCAGGACTGTTGGAGTCTGTCCTAGTTCTCTCAACGGAACAGTTACACTCCCTTGGGTAGTAGGTTTTCACTCACTCTGAGAGGACTGAAAGGCACTCAGATCCTTTCTAAACTTCACACATTCTGAACAAAGAAGCTAACTTTAAAATGCCAAAATATGCCATCACTAAAATAATCTGAACTGGTTTGTCAACTGTCTTGTCGAATCACAGAAGTCCAGTAAGCTGAGGAAAGTGACAGGAACTCACGTACAGCAACACAGAAGCTGGAACTCACTGGTTTAACAGTGCTAAGTCCCATGAAACAAGAACAATTTAAAAATACTAAAAGTAGAACCTCCAGGACAAATTTTTTGTGGTTTTGGTTTTTTGAGACAGTGTTTCACTGTGTAGTCCTTGTCCTGGAATTTGCTTTGTAGACCAGGCTGGCCTAGAACTCAGAGAGCTGCCTGCCTCTGCCGTGCTACTATTAAAGGCATGTGCCACTATGGTGCAACTGTCTAATATATTTAATGTTTATGTGTTTTTTCCTGCATATATGTCTGTGCCACTTGTGTGCTTTGTTTCCACGGAGGTCAAAAGAGGTCATCAGGTCCCTTGTGGCTAGAGTTGCAGATGACTGTTATCCACTATGTGGGTGCTGGGAATTGAGGCTAGGTCCTCTGGAGGAGCAGCCACAGACCATAGCCACAAGCCATCTCATTCTTCCAACCCCTGGGCACCAAATTTTTAGGGGTATTAAATGTCAAAAATGCACACAAAACACAAGCTGGAAGACTTACACAAGTTTCCTTATCACATCTGTATTTTGAAAGGTTAACTCTACACCAGTTGGGGAAAGGGAAGGAAGAACGTGAGTGATATAGCAGACCACTGACATGAGAACCGAAGAAAGCCTGCATTAAGTAGAAGTTCTATGAGCAAACATATAAACAGCTGATCAAGTCTTGCACTGGAAACAGAATGACACAGTAAAGTCTTGCCTTACAGCACCTGATAACATAATCTACACAGAGATCCCAAACAGCTTACACAGTCCGTCTGAGAGATCGACCTGGCAGAGCCCAGAAGCAGAACAGTACTTCTGCTGAACAGTGGCAGAAATAAGCATGGCAGTATTACTTTCAATATTCTTATGATCAGAAAATAATATGGAAAAGCTCTTCAGCTCCATGCCTGCCTGCTTTCTCTCCCTTCACTATGGAGCGGAGGCAGGCCTCAGGAATTTCTGGCAAGCGGTCTACCAATGAGCTCTTTCCCTGGCCCTCCTTTTGAGACAGTTTTTCTAAGGTATCATGCTAGCCTTAAACTCACTCTGCAGCAAAGACAGGGATTGAACTTCCTGAGCCTGTGGCCTCAAGCTGCTGATTAGCTAGCATCTGCCTGTGCCACTAGGCTCAGTTTGTTATCCCTTAAAAACCAAACCAAACCAAACCAAAACCTTAACTTACTGAAAGAGCAGAGAACCTCCTAATGAGATCCCAGGGAGCTTTCTGAAAAAAGTGGTAAAGCTGAGGCAGCAGCGCCCCTGGTCCTCCATGGAAAAAAAACCTGTCTGTCCCTGCTCTATAAAAACCTGACTTTCAAAAATAAATGAGTAAAATAAAAACAGAACCCCCACAAAAGAAAAATTTAAACACAAGGGCCTAGAAACTAAACTGTTTTGATTTAGAGTCTAAACAGAGTAACAAATATACTAATTTGATTAGTTCATAAATTATATATGCCATCAACAACATTCATTTATTCAGAGTTAACATAATTTTATAAACCGATTAATGTTCTGTTCTTGCATGTATTAACAGTAATGTGATTATGTAAGATAACTAGGGGGTTGAAGAGGTGGCACAGTGACTAAGACCATTTGCTGCATTTACGGAGGACCAGAGCTTGGCTTCTTTAGGTGGCTCATACCACCTTATGTCCAGCTCCAGGAGAGTGGATGCCCTCTTCTGCTTCCACAGGCACCAACACGGACATACACATACCTTTAAAAGAATCATACGAATAGACACATATATACACACAAATTTGTATGTATATATACTTATTCTTGGAATACATGCTGGGTGATTTAAGGGAAGTATAAAATATGTATGTATGTATATTATTTGAATCTTACAAACATCCGCATGCAAACCAATGTGTCTCCTGTGTCTGCTCGGCCCCCCACCCGCACCCTGCCATCCCTCCCTCCTTCCCTCTGAGCAGGCTAGGGCGATGGCTCACTTGGTAAAGTGCTGGTGTATAAGCACAAAGATCTGAGATTAAATTCCCAGACACCAACTAAAAAGCTAGGCATGGTGGTGCATGCCTGCCTGTAACCCCAGGGTTGGAGGTGCGGAGACAGGGAGATCCCTGAAACTCCTGGCAGATCAGCTACCATAACCGAATCAATAACGTTCTAATTCAGTGAGAGATCCTGTCTCAAAATAAAAAATAAATGTAGAGAGCAATTCAACATCAAACTCTGACCACCACACATGTAAGTTCACACACACACACACACACACACACACACACACATACACACACACACACACAAAACAACACACACATATACAATTAATATCCTTAAAAATGAAAAGAACAGAAGAGACAGATACCCTTTGTTTCATTCTTTCAACTTTTCTACAGACTGAAAATTTCAAAATAAAAAATTGGGTTAAAAAATCATTAGCCAGGAACCAGCCACTGGGCAAAATGTCCTCGTTTCAACCACTGGCAGAATTCTGCCTAAACATGGGCAAGCTTGGATGCAGGCAGAACTGACAGCCAAACTCGGCCAAGACAGGGTCAACAAGTCCTCAATAGTTCCTGCCTTACAAATATGTAAAGCTGAAGATGATGCTCCAACGTTATAGAGTTTTGGGTGACTGTTCAGGCAGCCAACTGTCCCTGTTATTTTTGTCAATTTGGAAACTAGTAACCTGCACTTCCTGTTTACTCAGGTAATCAATTTTATTCCTTCTTAAGTTGGGATTGAAGACCAGATAGTTTAGTTTTACAATTAAGCTTAGTTGTTTAGGGACTAAGATGTTTTTAGGTCTAGATCGAAGTTTTAAGTTGATAGAGATGAAATATGATAGATATTTATTTACATTCAGAATTTTAGATTCATCAAGATAGGAAAATGTTTTCTTCAAGTTGCTAAATACAAATAGCCAAAACACTATGAATGTAACATTTATATAATTTCTGATTGTTTTGTGGGTTTTCTTGCTGTATGTAGTTAATTTTATATATGTGTAATAATATAAATGTGTAAAAAAATTATTTAAAAATCATTAGCCAGGTATAGAGAAATAAGGTAATGCAGGTATTATAGCCAAAAAGAAATTAGCAAGCCCAGGTATTTGGAGATAAACTTGAGGTACCTTCTGACTCTACGATTATGATATTTATTAAAACTTTGGAAAGGCATTTTTAAATGTTTCTTTCAGGTAATTTAGATTTATCTCTAATGAGCAAATTCTAAGTAACTACCTATTCACTGACCACAAGTAGGCTGTGCATATACATGCATGTGTACATACATACATGCGTGTGTATGTGTGTCTCAATGTGTGTATATAAGAAGTAAAACAGTATTGAAAATAAAATGTTAGTCTTAATTGTCAGGTGAATTTAAAGTCTGGCCAACTGTAAAAATTCATTAAAAATTAGACTCACGTTGCATTACTGAATCCAACATACTCATTACCAGCCATCTTATTCAAAAACTGCATCACCTACAAACCAGAATAGGAAGTATTAGTAACCAAAACTAAATACCTGAGGAATGTAAGCACAAACATGATTCGGCATTATACTTACATAGTCAAATTTCTCAGCATTATTTACTCCTTGCTGAAAAGAAATGAAAGGCAGGCATGTTAATACAGACACTACTGACGTTAAGGACGAAG
Source organism: Acomys minous (assembly GCF_964271855.1). Taxonomy (NCBI): domain Eukaryota; kingdom Metazoa; phylum Chordata; class Mammalia; order Rodentia; family Muridae; genus Acomys; species Acomys minous. The sequence continues at coordinate 76,570,588 of NC_140486.1, read as the reverse complement.
CTAACACAATACAAACTGCAAACCACTACCATTGTAATCAATGCTCTGCACAGTACTTTTACTAGGAAATCCTTCTAAAGTAACTTAGTATTTAAACTTTTATACATCTCAACATCCATATGTTGAAAGAAAATAAAAAAATTACAAAGGGAATTTTTATTTTAAGGATATATTTACTAATCCCAGAATTACAGAATACAAGTTATCCTGGAATCCCTTATCTGTCAAAACAGCACATGATTTGCTAAAATGCTAAAAGTATGCCCTTAAAACATAATTAAAATATGTAAAGCATGATTTTTTAAATTAAGAACAATGTATTTTTAAAAAGCAAACTCTTTAACCAGTATTGAGTTAGAAAACTGAGTTGTTACAAAACTGATCTTTTCTAATTCTAACACATACAAATGCTGGCTACATTATACTACTAGCATGGACAACCTTCTATCCTCACTAATTCACTTTAACAGTGTTTGAGCTAAAAACTTTTTATTTCATAGTTCAACAAAGTTATCTTTAATTATATTTAATATTATGCCAATTCAGAATGTGGAAGATGTATTGTTTCATTACTTCTAGTTCTGACATGGTATCTACCGCAAATGTCACTAGAAAAACGCCTGTGTAATGTAGATCAGTTCAAGTAGCCAAATGGTTTCATTTTACCTCGACGAAGTTTACAAAGCAGTAAGCTGTAGATCTGAAATCAAACGTATTAATTGGTGATATGCACCCAATAGAAACAATACATCTCTAATTTCTAAAACAGGATTCAAATAAAATAATTTGACAACCATTTTAAAAAAGCAATTTGCTAAGAATCTACCCTCAAAGCTCCAAAGCATTATAATTTGGAATGTTGTCACAGGGAGTTGGTTCCAGAGTGTCATCTACTGAATAAAGCAAGGTCCATTCTCCCTATGAGAAGGATAAGTTATGACTGGTAATATATAAAACCCTACAAATCAAGTTATTTAAGAAAGTACAACCACAGGTACATGACCAGCAACGAGAGGGAACACCAGAGTATGCCATCAAAATTAGACATTAACAAAACTTAATGTAGGAAAAACTTACTGACAACTAGACTGTAACCCCATGTGTATATTTTTTCTAAAGCATCCTGACATTTTAAAACTTTCTTATATTATACCAGAATTTAAAATGTAGACATGTAACTCCAAAGCTGTTCAATGAAAAATAATTAAAAGAAGAAATTACCAACTTCATTGAACTGTTGCAGTTGTCAAAATATTCCATAGATCCTAATGCTGTAAAATATGTAACAACATTTAAGCCACAAAAACCTTTTTAACCTTAAAAAAAGAAAAAAAAAAAGGCACAACTTTTGGAAAAGGATGTCAGCATTTATACTGTGACGTCACATGGATAATCACTGGTTACACAACTTATCAATATAAAATAATCAAGTTATATTGGACTTTCATTCTCTGACATAAGCTGTAACCTGTAAAATTAATACAAGTTTTCATTGCTGAATTATCAAGTTTAACATTAAAAAAAGCAAAAACAAAAAACAATACTTTGATCCCTTTTATGGCTTACAAAATTAAATTTTGCTTAAATTGTTAAAAACTCAATTTATCTTTATTATAATATTTATTGCATTCAATATCTACTATTAATGTTTTTAATAGGCACCTGAAATGCCCTCAGCAGATTTACACAAGTGAGGAAAAATAAAACTTGAATGACCATGCAAACTAAAGAGTTTCTCTTTCGTATTTAAATGTATTAGCACTTGATTAATTTTTGTTTTTATTATCGACCCTGAAAATAGTGTTTAACCTAAATCTTTACAATTTAGTTGCCCCATATCTCTTGGACAGGTTTCATGTAACAAATTGGATCAATGGGACCTAACTTTAATATTTTAATTTTGAAATGTTACAGTAAAAAGCTTTTGTGCAAAGCTCTTAAGAGAAAAACAAATATACACATATAAAACAGAGTATATGAGCTCTGCCAAGTTAAAGAAAAACTGAACTTGCATACTAATTTGTATGATTATCTTAGAGCATTTTCTTTGGTCTTCAAAATCATAACTGAGTTTTTAAGTTCATGTGCCAATTGATATTTTCTTCTGACAGAACATGGTGAAAGTTCTCACCCTATGGTTTCTACATTAAGAAATATTGCCCATAGTCAATGAGCACGCTGATACAGAACCAGGTTCTGTTACAACAGTATTCCTCAGGTCTACATACCTGGACTGTGTCATACAGTAATCAATATCACACCTAAGCTGAACCTGCTTAAGCCTCATTTCAATTTTGTTGAACTACAGAAAGGGAAACAGCCTAGAATACTGTTATTGTAATAACAATTTACAAGTAGGCGTTAGCTGATTCACAGGCTCAATACCATTAACTTCAGTACTTTTACTCTAAAGCAGTGAACTATAACAAAATTTGAACACAAGATGGTCTTTTTTCCCGGAAAATGGGAACTACCCAAACTCAAAAACAAATTATTTTAAGAAAGGCATATAGAAAATACACATGGAAAGTAATGTTCTTAAACTATCAATGCTCCTGCCCCTTAATCCTTCATGTACCAGGTATGTTTATTCCAGCATGAAGATCACAGTACAAACACTGTTATAATACTGTGTTATTTTAATTCTGAAAAAGGTCACAGAAATTTGTAGTAAATAAAATTCGAAGAATTTTTAAAAATTAAACTGGGCAAAATGTTTTAAAATTCGAATGCACTTACTAAATGATTTTCAAAAAAGAACCATGTGGTCTGTTTATATGAATTTATCTTCTATAAACATGCCTAATTAACTATAGAGTTTACATCTCTTGAAGAAAAGAATAAGTGAAAATTTAACAAAGGTGATACAGCTTTAACTCATTAAAACAATTCATTTAAGTGCCAGGGAAGTGGTTCAAAGTACAAAGCTGCCTAGCATCCACAAGGCCCTATTATTTGAAACCAGCGTAATAAAAAATAAATTGAAAGAATTATTTTAACTATGCCAGAGTATTTTTATGTCTGATTTTACAACATATTCATGAATTCACACGTGTAATAAATAATACTTGGCAACACTAAAAAAAATGTTTCATTAAACAGCCAATATGTTAATCAGTTATTATGAAACGTACTATAGTCATAAAGAGTGGGCATGCAAGTTAATTAAGTATTAGCGATCACAGAAGAGGCAAAGAGAGGTGATAGAAAATAATTTTACAAAATAGTCTTGGTTTAATCTTGCCACACACACAAAAAAATCTTCTGAAACTAAACATTACTAAACTATAAATTAGTATTATAAGCGAAAAGTAACATTGTTCTAGATCTGGGTTTTCAGGCTTTTTGGAGTCAGGCACTACTATCAGGGCTGGCTGGCCTAGCACTCATGATGTACACACAACTGACGTCAAACTCACAGACCCACCTGCCTCTGCCTCAGAACACTGGGATAAAGAGGTGAGGCCCTGTGCCCTGCTAGATCTAGTATTTTTATAGATTATTTCTAAAAGAACTGAACAATTAACTTAGTTGGAAAAAAAAATCTACCTTTCAATTAAACAAAGAAAAAAGAACCCTCAAATGTGTCTCAAATTTATAATTTTAGTAAATTTCCAAATTTACAATGCTGTATTTATAGCACTAAGCTCCTGTGCTCTCACTGTACCAAGCCCAGAGCATCATGCACTACTACTAAAAGTGACAGATCATCTTAGAAAGTGGGTTTTACTAAGAAATCTAGCAGATTTTGGCTCACATGACAAATAGAGAATAGCAGTATAGATCAATTCAACTTGCCTTGAGTTTGTATGAATCAACAATTTAAAATCTTTAAGTTTTAATTAAAAATGACTGCTTTGTAAAACAGGAGAAAAAAACCCCACACAACCAAACTTTAAATAGTTAAACTTAGAAACAAATACTAGAATAGACATAAATATAATCATGTAGCATACTATACTTCTAAAATTAAAAATACAACACTGACAATCATTTTGTAATTTGTTGCTCTCAGTTTCCCAGCCCAATACACTAGCCATCAGACTTTAACTTTTAAACCAAAACTGGGTTAAGGTTTTAACCACTGAAAAACAAAAACATGAAATATGCTTTTTAACCTAAACATGCCTCTTATTTTTACTCTTTGCTTTAAACCAAACAATCACACATTATCATCATGAAATAAAACATAAAGGATGCAACAAAAGTATTCCCTTGAAGTTAGCAGCTGCCAGAGGAAAAGAGCGAGTAAGAATAGTAACCTTATGTCTTTGTAATTATGTGCATTTTAAGTGTAAAATTACATTTGTTTTTAAAAAGGTATTTACCTATATAGCTTTGTTTAAAATTTTAAATATTGGAGTTTTCCTATAAGCTTAGTGGTTAAGAATTAATGCAACAGGTTCCTTCTGTCCAAATCCTCCTTTTTCCACAATCTGCTAATCCTTTTGAACACTTGCTCTGCCTCTTCCCCCATTTCCTGAGGATCACCACCAATCCTACAAGGAAAAAATATCAATACTACAAAATTATGAAATAAAGAGTCTTACTAAAGACTCTACTTTTTTTTTTTGGAGGGGTGTAACACGAGATTTGTTGCAATGGCACCATAACAAAGGCCCAAACTTTGAATGGAAAAAAAAGAAAAAAGAAAAAAAAAAAAACAACACAACTAAACAGTCTTAAAAAGAGATAAACACATGGCTACATCTAGCAGCCATGGTAAACAGACTGTGCTTTAGGCACTTACATTTAAGTTCCCTGGAGCCAGTTTGCTTCCAGACAGCAAGCACCAACTAGCCTCTAAGTAATGACTACATGTACCCAGATGCAGCTTTTAGGCCAATAAATCACTATCTTTTGTACAAGTTAAAATAACACAGCATTTCTGCTAAAGTCAAAGATGTCATTAAATGAAATAGCAATCACCCATGTTAAATATATCACAGTAAACTCTAGTAAATGACAGTAAAAGTAGATTCTACTGCTGATACAACCCATCCAGAGTCCATTCTCTAGAAGCGAAACAACTGGGCTCGTTGGCTATGTTTTATTACCTCACTACAAACTGCTACCAATTTATAAATGTATGATCATACAAATAGAGGCTGCATACAGATATTTAATGAATCCAAATTAATTTTTTAAAGGAACCTAAGGAATATCTTCTTTAGCAGGACAATTTTACAGCCCTATCGAGATGCTACTTTTTAAGATTTGCATTATTTTCAGTTAGAAAAATTACTTGTGAAACAGTCTGAAAGCAGAGACTCAAAAACAATGATCTTAAATATGAATGTCCAACTTTGCTGGCAAACTTAAATCTTTTACAAATTTAAAACTGATTAAATTCACAAATGCAAGATGACCTTTGTACTGTGGGACACTGAACTGCATTTCTGTTGTCTGTCAGTTTCTTTACTGTTCCTAATTATACTAATGTGGGTCAATGTGGTTTATGACATATGACTGACCATGATAAGTGAAACTAATGAAATGATGGTGTGGAATGACCAGACATGCAATTCCCACATGCAGTATGTCAGTGTACTTGACTGGGCCCATGAATCATTAAACAAAAGGATTTAAACTACATGCAGTTAAGGAGGTGTTCTGTAAATCATTTACATGTGCCCTCTAAAGAGAGCCCTACTGGTGTGCCACGCTAATCTTCTCCAATGTGATTACTCTCCATTGTGACAGGATCTTACTTCCTGTAGCAAGGTCTCTCGTCAAGTCTCCCAGTCTACCCTAAGTCACAATGTACCTGAGGAACCTTGGACTTCGGACAGCCCCTCCACTGTACTAGTTTTTAAGCTGGAATCCATGAATCATCTTCAAGAGGGTTACTGAGCCCACTAAAATAGATGTAAAATCATGGAATCTGGGCATTTTGTGAAGACCCAAAAACGGTTTAGAGCCATTCTAGTGTTTTGAAACCTAAGCATTAAAGAGACTGTAGATTACCTTTCCTTAGTCCTAATTTATTACTTGCTCAACTCTGAATTATTAATGAGATTTTCTTTCATCATGACAATTAGTGAATTCAATGATAAAGGTCCATTTATCTATATATATTTCATACTTAGGACACCTAAAGGCAGAGATCTGTCTTGTATATGACTGCATTGTTACTGTACACAATAAATGTTAATCTCAGGATAACTAGATATCATAAAAATTAACTAAAACTAGTTACATTAAAAGATGCTTGGCTATAAAACCTACTTTACTAGAGTTAAAAAAATTAAGTAGGCCAATGCTTATAAAACATTGCCCTAAAATAAACATATATTCTTAAGATGATAGTTTTCTGCTTTAAAACTTACTGACAGTTAACACAGGACTTCCAGCATAGGAATCAGCAGAGTTTTTGTAACTGGACTAAGCCTGTAATGTACCCTTCACCATTCTGAGTCCCTTATCTACAGGAATGCACATACAAATCCATGAGTTAGGTTGTACCCTAACTTGGAATACACAGGCACAAATTTACTGAGGAACATACGTGTCCCAAACACAAAATTTATTTTAATAAGTAACATAACTAGAAATTTAAAACGAAAAAATGGGGAAACAATGGAGATTGTGTGATAAATATAAGTCTATCACACAATAGAACCATTTTGAAATACTTATTTCAAAACTTTAGCTTCCAATTATTAAGGCAATACAGACATCAACACAATAAGTCAACATACAATACAAACATCAAAACTTAAGTAATATAATAATTGGAAGAAGCCTTACTTCTTTTACTTATGGCATGATATAAGTAAAACAAATGAAACAAATTTAAATGAGAATTGTGATCCCAGTTTATGAGGTTAAAAACAATCTGTTGTTTTAAATTGTAATCAATATTTTATCTTAAACTTAAATTAAAACATTTGCTCCTATACTTTAAAAAAAAAAATTAAGACACTGAAAAGAAACACCTCAACTCCTACTGATCTATAAAGTAGTTAAATCTATGCCAAAGCTTTACATCTAGAAGTTAGCTAATGACATTCATGGTGAGTCATATGTTTTTCATTTTGTCCTTGAAATGACATCATGGATGCTCGGGGTATAAATAAAAACCCTAACCCAATATAACAAGACTTTTTTCTTTTTTCTTTTTTTTTTAAGACTATTTTCTTAATTCCAAGAGAAAACTTATCATAGTCCTACATAAACAACCCAAAATGCATGTTTATTCCTTAGTTATTAAAAATGTTACTAGGTTAAAAGGAAATGTCAACATTTTACCTTTATTAATGAAGTCACAACAATTGCTCCAGCATTTACCATAGGATTATGTGGTTTATCTGTAAAATATAAGTGACAACATTGTTTCAAATACTTGGTACCTTTTCCTTGGATGTATATATACTTTTCATCAAGAAGAATTTTTCTGGAGTAAGGTACGTATCAAATCAGTTGTTGATACCTAGGATTCTACTCTGATAATCATATAGTAAAACAAGAATCCACATAACGTTCTGTAAAAAGTAATGTTAAAAGCACATCCAAATTCTATAACTCTGCCATTTCACTCTTAATCTTTCCATATTTAAACAGGGACCAAATCTCTATCTCAGAGTTATAATGACTGACTACATCTCAGAGTTACTATCATTAAAGGTCAAAAACGCATATAAGTGGCTAACACCATTGAAAAGCCCATCTGGTGTGATACATTTTTACTTATTAAAATGTTCCTGAACGTATGCAACTATGTGTATACATGTGTGTATAGACACTGAAGAAAAAAATATAAACATGATATCCCTAAAACAGTGAAATTACAGGAGGTTTAAATTGCATTCTCTATAATTTCAACACTTCTTGACAGTAAAGGATATATTTCTTATACATTTTTGAAAGATTAAAAGAAAATTTTATGTGTATGTGCCTTTATGTATATATGTGCACTAGTGCCTGGAGAGGCCAGAAAAGGAACTGGAGGTACAGACAGTTGTGAGCTCTCATCTGAGTGCTGGAAAATGAACCTGGCCCCTCTGTAAGGGCAGCATGTGCTCATGACCACTGGGTCATCATCCCTCCAGTGTGCCCCCCTCAATAAAATGGGGTGGGGTGCGCTGGAGAAGCTACCTAAACTTTTATGTTTACCCATAATCCTACCTTCTTTTAACTCTTAAATAGAATTTTAAAAGCTAAAGTTATTACATTACTATTCACTAAATGGAAAATTACTAACACAAAACTCTCGAGTGCGTAAAAACATCTGCTTCAAAACATTTCCAGCAAGGTATGGTGGTGCATTTTTCTAATCCCAGCACTGGGGATCAGGGAGCTCAAGGGCAGCCTGTCAACACGAGCTCCTGCCTCTAAACAAACTAACCAGCTTCTACTTGTGGTAATGACATCCTTCTGGGTAAGGTTATCGGACCTGACAGTCCTAGCATATACACTATAACCTGTACTACATTATTAGTCTCCATGAATTTTAGCAAGGTATATTCCACAAGACATGCCTCTAGCTTAATCTGTGAGCTCTGAAAAAGCAATCAAACACTTCCTCAAAGTATCAACAAGAGTCATGAAAGAAGCCAGCCATTCCTCTCAGCTATGTAATCGTGAGAAATAGGTCTAATGTCTCATCAGCCATAAGGTAGATACACAAACTGGTATTGTTCACGATGGAATATTATTAAAAGGAATAAAATGTCAGCATGCATGAACCTTAAACATATTAAGCTAAGTAAAATTAGTCATAAAAGAACAAATACTACGTCATTCCATTTATCTGAAGTTCCTGAAATAAGCTATAGATAGAAAGCAGATTGTTAAATTCCAAGGTTAAAAGAACAAGGGAATAATCACTGATGAATATAGAATTTGTTTTGCAGGTTGTCAAAATTTGAATAAGTGACGAAAGCTACTACATTATATACTTTTGTTACTATTTTTGTTGTGAAGCAATGTAAGTAACTCAGGCTGTTGTCAAATTCATGACTGTCTTTTGTACAACTGAGGAGACCACAGGTACACACATCTCCAGCCCAGTTTTAAACTATACACTTTCAAAAGAATAAACTGTGCTATTTATGACTTGTATCATTAAAGATAAAAGATTTCAGCTTCTTCCTTTTATCATCTGAAAAAATCAGCAAAGTAATGGATTTCACTGTGGTGTCCTCACACACGTGTTGTACTCTGCTCACGTGTGCCCCTCTCCCCACCCCACAGCAGCCCTTTTACTGATGTCTTATACGTATTTTAAAACAAGATTCTCTATAAGAGAAATCATGTAGTTTTAGATATTTTTCATTTAAAAAAGATCTAGAGGATAATTGTGTACATTATGGTCCATTTCCTTCAATGTAGGATCAACAATTCAAAAACGATCCTTTAAAATTGTACATTTTTGATCTAGCAATCCATTCTGACCAAGTTTCAAAGGAAACAATAACTTTATACTGCAGGTATAATTCTTCTGTGTTCATTTTATCATTTATACAACAGAGCTAAGACGTGAGATTGGTATGTATCTACCAGTGAATGGTATGAATTAACAGATATAATATATATAATAAAGGAATATTAGTAAGAAAGCATCCTTTATAATAACACAGATAAACCCAAAGAATAATATGATCTTCTTTATGTAGGATCTAAAAGTGTAGAATTCATATAAACAAAAAATAAAGAGTTAGGGGTGGGAGAGAAAAAAAGAAACACGATCAATGAAGAAATTTTAATTAGGTGAGAACAAGCCCAAATTATCAACCTGGTAAATAATATGACAACAGTTAATAACAATGCATTATAACAATAAGCTTCAAAGTTGCTGAAGAAGCAAGTTTGTGTTCATGCTACAAATAAAGTCTGTGAGACAATTCAAGACAGTTTGATTCATCCTTCTGTGGTGAAGACATTGTATAATCCATTAATGACTACAACTTTTAATTAAAAACAGGAAAAACTACATTTTAGTTACCATAAAGACTAGTTCTAAATGCTAAACGCCTGTTGTTAAAAATCTAAACACTGTAATGTAACTAAGATTTTACTTTCTCCAAATAATGCTGAAGAGGAATATGCTTTCTCTGAGAATATATATGATATCACTTGCTTTCTCAGAAGAATGCTATAATGTGTGTGTGTGTGTGTGTGTGTGTGTGTGTGTGTGTGTGTGTGTAAAGAGAAAAATCAAGAAAGCACAATACTTCAGGGTCTACACCAGAAACTGGTGAAGAAAAGCGGCAGCACTACTGCAGCGTAAAAGTGGTCTCAGTCAGGCTAGGAACATGAAACCTGTTTTCTATTGTAAGATGAATACGGCAGAAATAAAGGAAACAGTTTTAAATTCTTGAGCATAAATTAGCAGCACAAATAACTGTGCTAACACTTAAAAGTATTTAAACATTTGCCACTTGTTGACATGTTTTTTATTTTGGCCACTATCTCCATTTTGCAATAAATTATGCACAGAAGTCTTTCCTATCTTTTTACTTTCTCAAACTGTTCTGAACAAGTACTTCCTAAAAAGCTGGTTCATAACTGAGCGTATGTTAAAATTTGCTAATGCATATGTTAAAGAACTAAAAAGCATTTTTGAAAGGTCCCGAGTTTAATCTGGATCTTTATATTTTAAGTATTATACTAGAATTTGTAATACCATATAAATATTAAAGAACCTGATTATCCCATGTCCCATTGATGTTGTCAGGATATTCTCACATAGCTCAATTGTACAGTGCTCACCTATATTTTCTCCAATACCCCAAATCCATTCTTTCTCAATAACTCAGCTCTGTCATCTTATATAAACTAACCCAACCCTTGTTTCCCGAATCCTGTATACATACAGGGTATTTTGGCTTTGCTGATCATTAGCAATATGCAAAGCCTGAATTTTTCTTCTAAAACTGCATCAGAAGTAATATGATTTTGAAAAGCGTAACTTTGTCTTCTATGTTAAATGTACTTTATACCTCTTTCATATTAACTAAATAAGTTACTCCAAGAACCAAATCCCTTGTAGCCTCTTGAGTTGATCACTCGACAAGAAGGCTATGTAAGTATTATTAACCTAATCACTATAGGGTAGCTAAGGATGGGGCAGCATGATATGGCTTAAGGGTTAAGGGCTTGCTGTGCAAGCCTGAGGCCAAGGCTAATCACTGGCATCTGTCCTCTGACCTTCATATGTACACTGTGGCATGCACATACCCTTCATCCCACAACACTCATCCCATAATAATAAATGAAATTGTTTCCCAAAACTGCCATCTCAATAAATTTGTTTCCTCATTTACGATGGCAGAAAGTACCAGCCAATTTCAACTACAGGGCAAAAATTATTTATACTTTAAATACTTCAAAAGTACTACATGTAATTATACAGTAACTACCATTGTTTATTTGTGTTTACATTTATTATTTTTATAATCTTATATAGAAAGAGTAATATTTTTGACCATGTAGTGCTGAATACAGGTACAAACACATCTGTTTACCATAGCTTCACTATAAATCTACTAGTGGAATTTTAAATATGAAAAAGATTTTCAAAGCTGTTTTGAGTTGCACAGCATCCCTGAGAACTCTGGAATGAACAGGATACTGAAGGCTTCTGTCTACCAATCCTTTCAAACCTGCTGGTAACGAGACGTCTTATTAACTTTTATATTTCAATTCTTATGAAAAACCAGCACTAAAGTCTTGAGTTCTCATCACAAATTTCTTACACAGATCACACCACCAATAAACCATACTTTTAAAAACTTCTGCCACTTTCATTAATATGGCAAACATTTTATTAATAAATGTTAATTAATTTAGCCCACCCCCGCCACTTTATTTATTTATTTATTTATTTTTCGCTAAGAGGATTTTTACATTTTTCAGAAGAAATTTTGTATTTTACATGAATTTTACATGCTTTCCTTGGATGCATGGATGTCTCTGCGTCATGTGTGTACCTGGTAGTAGAGGAGGCCAGAAGAGGGTGTCAGGTCCCCTGGAACTCAGTTACACAGTTGTTAAACAACCACATGGTACTGACAAACAAATCTTGTTCTTCTGAAGATAAGCCAGTGCTCTTAACCACTGAGCTACTCATCAGCCCCGCTAAAGATTTATTTGTTTTAGATCCTTAAACACCTTCCTCCAAACCAGTGTATCTGCCAGAATGAGTTAGATTATCCCTCTTGCCTTCCAAAGGAAAATACTGATTTAATTATAAAAGTTCTTATCTTCTGGCAATAACAGAATGAATTCCTTCATTAAATCTGGATGTCAATGAGCCTAATAAATAAGAAATCTCAAAATATGATATCCTCAATGAAGTTGCCAATATATGCTAATTTTCAGATTATGGTAAAATACAGAAGAAAATGTAACTGCTCTAAAAATATAGAAAGGAAAGCATAAAAGATATCAGTTGTGACTCCATTTGAAGAGCTAATAAAAAACTAAAGAGACTTTTTTTTTTCCAATTTGGCAGAAAGAAAACTTTAAAGTCCATCTTTTACAATTTTTCCAAACCATACTTGCTTCCTTCACTTCTGTACCTTAAATCACCAAATAATCAGTAACCTTACACATCCCTGTGGGATAAACCAACAGGAACAAGGTCGAGCTACCTGTAGCTCAGATTTAAGCCTCTGAGACTCAAGTACTGTCTACCTTTGTCTTCCATGTTCACTGAATGCCGGTGACTTGAGTAGTAAGATTTAGTAATCCAATTATCTGATCTAAGATATTCCTTCCAAATAGCAAATGTTATGAAGGAGATAGACCAACGTCATAGAAACAAATCCCACTATCTTAACTATCTACCACTAAAACCACAGTATATAAACACAATATGGCCTCAAATTTTTAGCCACAGCCCAGTATAGAACTTTCCTCAAATATGAAATCAGTACATGAAACTTCCATACTTTATGGGAATAAAGGAAAAAGAGAAACCTGGAATTGCTCAGTCAGATAAAGGTATGCCATCTCATTTCTGTGTTCCTCTCATAGCATGTGACATTTATCCCAACAGAATGGTTCATACAGGAAATTGAATCTACCAATTTGTTTCATGTTTGCCAGACAGGATCTATTAACTGAAATAATTAGCAACACACTCATAATAGTTATAACTACCCAGGAACTGTCAACTGCTTCCCCTGGGTTGTTCCTACGTAAATTGCAGGCACTTTTAAACATTGGGAGGTGACTACCATGAACAGTTACTTATTTCTAAGTGGACAGACAGGGTCTCGTGAAGCTAAGGTTGCCCTCACACATGTTAGCACTGAGGATGGCCTGGAGCTGCTGGCCCTCCTCACTCATCTCCTAACTGGCGGGACTACAAGCGTCACACACTGCGCCCAGCTGCGCAATGTATTCCTTGCCCTTAGCTCTCTACTGCTTGCTAATGGCATAAGATAACTTAAAATAGCCAATGTGAAAAGCAGGTGACTAGCTGGATGTGACGGTGCACGCCCTTAATCGCAGCACCTGGAGGCAGAGGCAGGTGAATCGCTGTGAGTTCGAGGCCAGCCTGGTCTACAAATCGAGTCTAGGACAGCCAAGGCTACACAGAGAAACCCTGCCTCGGAAAACAACAACAACAAAAAAAAGGAGGTGACTAAGAAATCTCTAAAGATAACAACAACAACAATAACAACAACAGCAAACCTTATGGAAAAAATTTTAAATGTAGGAAAAGGCTTCTTCAAAACCAGAATTCAAATTACTGAGCTTTAAACAAAAAAATGAGGTATTCCTTTTTCTAGCTAACTTGTAGGCACTCCTTACCATCCTCATTCAAGAAGAGTTTGTTGAATCTTAACCCACTTGGCTCTTTTCCAACATAGCGATGCACATACTCAGTCCCCAGGTCGTTCACCGCAATGGCGTATTTCAGGGGTTTTACACAGGACTGAAGACAAAAGGGGACTTTGGTGTCTCCAATAGAATGCCTATTAAAGTAGATTTAAAAAACAATTAGCACCAACAAGAAACTGTTACCTGCAAGATTTGATTTGTTCTGTTTATCTTAATTCTAATTTATAAATATTTCTGCATAATTCAACCACAAGTGTTTACTTGAGCATTAAAGATGTGTAAGGGCTGGCTAGCTGATGCCCAAGCCTGACAACCTGACTTAATCCCTGCAAGCCACATGAGAGAGAGGGGATTCTACAGGTTAGCCTCTGACAGGCACATAATAAATGTAAATATTAAACAAAACAAATGCTTACAAGGGATACTGCAAAAATTGGCAACAGCTTAACATCTCAACAGAGTAAGATGTCAAATCAGTAACAAATTTTCTTACCCCTACCTACATTCAGAGTAAACCAGCCCTTTTAAAAATTACTCCTTAAAAAATTAACATGTTCAATTATAATTAAAATGCTTTTTATTATAACTTAAGGATAATTTATATTAGATAATTAAAATCACAAACACATGGAAGTTTTAAATTTTACCTTAAAAAGAAAAACCTAAAAATTCTAGGTTTACCTGGCATGTAGTCTTAACAACTTTAGGGCGCGGCCACACACAGTGGCGCACACCCGTGACCAAGGGGAAGCACAAGCATGAAGACACAAAGTCTGGGCTACGGGAACGTTTAGAAACTGGCTCAAAATTGAAAAAGAGGAAAAAGGAACAAAATTGTATCACTAATATAAGTTTATCAAGCTGTATATACTTAATAGTTGTATACATTTTTATATTGTTTTTTATTTTAAAAAGTTATTTTAGGGATTATAGCAGTAAGCTAAATTTTTTTCAGTGATAAAAACATAGACATGGCATCATTCTCTGATTCTTCTAACATCCAAATTAGAATTTGACAATAACCCTTAATGTGTGACTTCTAGAAAAATAATATATTTTGTATTGAGCTGTGGACAGGCGGTTTTGCTGAGTGCAGGCGGGCCTGTGTGCCCACGTGTGAGGAGGCTGACATCAGCTCTTCCTCCACCACTCTGCACCTCACTGAGGCAGGGTCTACTAAACGTGGAGCTTGCCTAGTTCCTAGTTTTGTTAGCCAGCTTGCAGAGGATCTCTGCCCCTTGTCGACTGCCACTACATTCGGCCAAGATTCTGTGCCAGAGACTCTAACTCTGGCCTTCACACTTGCATGCCAAGAACTTTATCCACCAAGCCATCTTCCCTCAAGCTCAAAAATTATGTTCTTGGAAAAAACATTCCCACACTCTGGTACTATTCCCCAAAGGTCTCTCTTAATTTAGATTTTAAAATCAAATCATTCTCTTTATTACAAAACGTCCTGATAATTCTGTAAGAATCCTCATTTCTTAAATATGCTTTACATGCATTTTATATACCTGTTTTGCAACTTTTACTTTGCAAATGGACAATGTGATAGGTTATGTATGCTACATAAGTTCAAGGACAGCCTCAGTTGCATCGTGAGTTCAAGGGCCAGACCGTGCTAAATGAAATCAAGCAGTCTCAAGCTCCAAAATAAAATTAGTTCCTTTCTATCTTATGTCTATTGTTATACAAAATTCAAGGCTTAATGTTGTCTTTTCATAGTCTTTAAAATAAACTTACCTTTGCCCATCTACTGTACAGACAGATACACCCCACAAATCAGGACTGAACTTGGCCAGCTGAGGAATATAATCAGCAACCTACCCAAAATATTGGAAAGACGTTAAGAGATGCAAAACAGGCAGTGTGTTTCCTCTCACGGATGACTAGCTGTCTGATAACTGTATCAACTTAGAACACTAATACATAAGCTTAAGTATTAGCAGGACATTAGGTGACTTTTCTACCATTGTCTGATTTCCAATACACTCTTTCTTCCTAAAATGCAGAGAATGTAAAACAGGGACTTAAAGACTTTAAAAATAAAATACAATTCTCTCTGCTACTACTTGGAGCACTTGGTTGGGAATACTAATGAATGTAGTGCCTGAAGCTGCCGTTGCTGGAGGCGAGGACGTTTTGGATTCTTCTGTAGGACGGCGGATAGGCTGGTCTCAAACTTGCTTCCAGTGGAGACTCCTTTGAGCTCCTGCTCTCCCCTCCTTTATCACCTTCTAAATGATGCTGGGATTACATGTAGCCACCACCACACTTGCATTTCCCTAATTTCTGAAAACTAGAAATATCAGAATGTCAACTGAAGTAATTTTTATTAATTAAAACTGTGAAGCCAGGCTGGAGAGGTTGCTCAGAGGTTAAGAGCGCTGACTGGTCTTCCAAAGGTCCTGAGTTCAATTCCCAGCAACCACATGGTGGCTCACAACCATCTATAATGTAACATGATGTCCTTTTCTGGTGTGCAGGTATACATGCAGGCAAGGCACTGTATACATAAACAAATCTTTTTTTTTTTTTAAAGTAAAGTCATTTCAGTCATTTCCAAATTAAAGAGAGGTGGGGACAGGACGGAGGGAGGGACAAAGGGAGGGAGGAAAAGAAGAATTTAGTCAGGCATGGTTGCCCACACCTTTTATCGCAGCACTCAAGAGGCAGAGGCAGGCGATCTCTGAGTTCGAGACCAACCTAGTCTACAGAGTGAGTTCCAGGACAGCCAGGGCTGTTACATAGAGAAATCCTGCCTAGAAAAACCAAACCAAAAAATAAAATAAAATAAAATAAAAATAAATAAATAATAAACTCGGCTTCACTATAGGCAGAATAAAAAGTTAAATACTTATAATGATTTAAAAGCACTAATTCTAATAGGGCTTGACTCTGAGTTTCTTGATCTGTAAACAAAATATCCAGGTTTATTCTGTTTATATTAAATGTTTATATCAGGAAAATATGTGTATCCAAACCTTACCTTTCCTCCAGACTGCTTTTTAGCACTTTCATATAATTCATCAATGTGTGAGGTGAAAGACATAAAGTCGGGAATGACAAACTTTCTTCTAAAAGCTTGTGTCAACAAAACGATGTTGCTTTGAACACACCTGTGGAATGTGATGGAAAAGAATAGGTACCTTTCAGTTATAAGAATCTGCTTAACAGCACTAATTGGGAGAATATTAACATTATCATTAAACAAGAAATCATACAAGTCAAATTTAAAACATATTCTTCCTATGTTCTTTTCTTTCCTTCCAGCTTATCCTAAACAGATTAGAAGTAAATTATATGTGCCTAAACTTTTTGTCAGATACTAAAATGGTCATGCATCCTTTGATGTTTAAGTATTGGAAAAATTGTCATAACCCCTGGAGTTGATAAATACTCAACATGAGATCTGGTTAACAAAAATCAGCCTTTAATATATCATTCTTAGCTCCTGTATAATACTGGGTAGTATTTCTCAAAAAGTTAAATAACTGCATTTTAATATATTTTTTCTGAGTAACACCTTGAAAGCTTTGTAAGATAAAACCAATTTGGTTTGGTCAAACTCATCAATTTTCTTAAGTGAAAAACATGTTGACATGTTTATAAAAATAATATATATTTTAAAATAAATTTCTTATAAAGTAGTATAATAAAATTTATATTACCAAAACCAAAAGCAAGCTCTATGTAAATATAACACACTACAGAATAAAAGACATTTCATTTTTAAATTAAAAACCATTTCAAAGACACAGCACTCTGATGATATAAACCCATATTCTGCTTTCTTCTGAAAAAGATTAAGTGAAACACTAATAATGTGTTAAATGTAATCCTGAAGAACTCTGTGTGTCATAGTACATTTTAAACTCTGAACTGAAAATAATCTTGAGATTTCTGAGTATCATCAGTAACTCAGCCAGATTATTAACTGGCAAAAGACAACTTGCTACACATGGACATCAAGATGCAATACTAACTACAATAAATATTTTAAGGAAAGTCTCATAATAAGATTTTTTTTAAAGGAAGAAAAAAGAAATGTTAATGTCAGACCATTGCTATAAAAAGTTATTTATGTAACTGGATTCCTCACAGATAAATGATGTGACACTAAATTAGCATGCGTCCAGAAAAAACAAAAACAATGGGTATTATTAATGATCTTGTTTAACCTTAAAAATATTAATGCTTTCTGAAGAACTTCCTCACTTTACAAAAAAGCAAATGAAATTAAAGGTTGAATAATGTACTAATAAGCATTATCATTATCATTAAATATTTATTTATTTGTTTGTTTGTTTGTTTTTCAAGACAGGGTTTCTAGTGTATCCCTGGCTGTCCTGGAACTCTCTTTATAGACCAGGCTGGCCTCGAACTCATAGAGATTCACCTGTCTCTGTCTCTCAAGTGCTGGGATTAAAGGCATGCGCTACCATGCTCAGCTTAAATATTTAATTTTTATATATCTCAAATAGCTTCTAAAATTCAACTCCCAAAAATCAAAGTTGAAGGGAAATATAGTAAGCATACCTTTCTCAAATGAAAAAGGTTAAATTCCTAAAATTAAATTACTACTTATTTTTAAATCAAATATATGAAAACTTAAAATTATCAACCCACTGCTATCCTCCCCACACACTGTTATTTTAAATGTTTAAAACTAATCAGGAGGCTGGAGAGGTGGCTCACTGGTCAAGAGCACTGACTGCTCTTCCGAAAGACTTTGGTTCGATCCCCAGCACCCACATGATGGCTCAGTTTGTCTACTACACCAATTCCAGGAGAGACAGGATGCCCTCCTCTGGCCTTGGCCAGGCCTTGGATGCCTGTGGTGCACAAGCATATATGCAGGCAAAAAGCCATGCACACATATGTCAAAATAAAATAAAAGCAGAATTAATCAGCATCTTTAAAAAGGGTTCATAATCAACAAAATAGTACCAAGTGTTTGTTTGTTCTAGCATAAGATATTAGTGAAAAAAACATGTGGAATAGCCTTAATGGTAAGTTAGCACGAAAAAGACAATTTCAGCCTTCAGAAGACTCCAACTACACATAATGATGGGTGTTCAAATAATAAAGATTTTCTTGGAAATTATTTTAACATAGATGTCCCCAGTGTACTACAAAATAAAAGCTATTGAAAATGAATTCTGAGGAAAAATGCTTTTGCCTTTCAGCAGGTAAAAATCTTTCTGTGCTTTGTTCAATCACTTGACAATTAGGTCTTATAAATACAATGTACATTAATGTATTACATAATTTTTCACTAGTAACTAATACATAAGTTTTTAGAAAACCAATTAATTACAAATGCAAACCATTTTCTGTCTCTAAAAACAAGTCCAAAACTATAATCACACAGAAAAACAGTTCTTATATTTCTATGGTTCAACAATGAATGAAGGAGTGAATAAAGAGTGTTATTAGCACAAATATTTTCTTCCTCTTTTAACTTTAATGAACATTAGTATAAAAATGTTGACTATATAGATAGACATAGGCACCCTCCAACTTTCAAATGATATAATTTATCCATGTTTTTAAAAAGTCACATACAATACTTGTTTCTCTACTATAAAGACTAAGTAGATTTATTTTAGGTAAAATATCAACACTTTGACTTAAACCAGAGTTATTTATCTTTATAATTACTTCTCTCAGAATAAAAGGCATTGCATGGAGATGACATTTTATTGCTGGCACCCCAACTAAGGAACTTCTTACAGTTGACATCAGAGAAGCAATGTCTCTGGAGTCATCACCTTTCAGAGCGACCTGAAAAAGCCTATAGCGAAAGATAGGTTCTGAGTTACCTCATTCAAGAAATGAAAAGAAAAACCCTTTGCCTATGACCTGCTATACTGTGTTTCCATGTCAGGTTGGGGACTGCTTACATTACAATCATAAGCTTTTAAAACTTGAGTTTGGGTTTAAAGTTATTGTAATTATTATAGATTAGTTCAATTACCAAAAATTTTAGCATTGTGGTTCCTTGGGTTCATAACTGAGAGAAAACATTTCATTGCTTTTAATTTCATAATGAAACAATGTTCATAAAACACATTTTAAAGCAGGTTTAAATGTGCAAATTAGTGATTCCCTTTAAGATTCCAAAGCCAGTTCCTGATGTCTGCTATTCACAATCAACCTACCATCAATTAACTACATTCACAGATAATCTGAAATAACTTCCCAAAAGGCATCATAATGAAGACAGAAGACAAATCCTAACTACAAAGGCACAAATAAATCTAGAGATACATTAATTTCCTGGTATACAGATCACCAGACTCAAATTCCTAATACCAACTGCAAAGTAAGCTTAAGGGCTACACTTTAAAGTTAGTATTAAAAAGAACCAAGAGCCTTAGTTCAAAATTGGCAGATATGTCTCAAACTTGCCAGAAACTTCAGAGAACCTTACTTAATACTTATTCCTCCCAGGGTCTCCAGAATTTTCCCAGGAGAGATCTAGAACAAATCATTCAATCCACCAAAGAAATAAAAGGTAATTACACACACACACACACACATACTCACACACCTTATAAATTAAATGTAGAAATCCTTTGGATCCCCCTCAACTTAAGCCTGTAGTTTAGAAACAAACTAACAAAACAAAAACTACTGTTTTCAGTTGTTTATAATTTCATACTGCTTTCCATTAACTACTAATAACTTAAAACATTATTTAACTCTTAAGATCAATTACAAAGATGTTCTCTACTAAAACTAATAAAAATACAGTAATGAAGATTAAGAAGTAGATAAGCTAATTCAGCAATGCCAAAATGTTCTCATTAACAAATCAAGGTTTTAATCTTCAAAGTTATCTTAAGTGCTCAACTATTTTGCAAAACAAACAACAACAAAAGGAACTAGAGAGATGGCTCAGAGTTTAAGAGCACTGACTGCTCTTCCAGAGGTCATGAGTTCAATTCCTAGCAACCACATGGCAGCTCACAACCATCTATAATGTGATCTGACGCCCTCTTCTGGCCTGCAGGTGTACGTGCAGGCAGAGCACTGTATACATAATAATTTTTTTTAAAAAAATGGTAACAGCCAAAACCATCCATTAATACATTTGAAAAAAAGACAATCAGGTGATAAAACTATGAAAATATTAGGACTACATAGCTTTCTGAAGTCCTCTTATGTTCATCATCCAAATTACCATATGGAAATAAACTCTAGACTAAACTGAAAAAGTCAGCAAATCATGCAGCCAGAACAGAAGACACAAACAATCTAATCTCTAGGCACAAAACATTTGTGGCTAACTTTCATTAGAGCTGATTTAAACCCAGTGTATAGTAGAACCTCAATATATACCATCATTGTTTGTCAAAGAATGGTATTTACAAACTCCTTTTCTCAGTTACACTAAAGTCTTTAAAATGTAAAATAGTGTTTTAAAAGCAAAATCACCATACAGCATAGCAAATCACCATTAAAGGTTTGGCGGAAATTTTTACTTTTTAAAAAGATCTTTGTCTAGCATGACACCATCTGACGTTGTCTGAAGAGTTAATCTTAACATATCCATACACTCTTTCAACCTGGGATCAGACGTTCGCAATCCTGTAGATTTGAGTGCCTGTTTTTAAAAAAATAAAAGTTTGTAAATACATAAGGCAGATATTGTATATGCTTATTCCAACTATAAGTTTCATTCCTGTATATTAAAGTTTCTACCCAAGACTTGATCATGTATGTAGTATTTGTACAACTATTACCCACTTTCTGGACATGTTTCTCATTGTTTCTTTTTCTTTCATTACCTTGAAGTAAGCATGATAAAAATTTGAAAACGACAAATACTTGTGGGTCAGAACCTACAGGCCAGATAAACTTTAAGACTACATTTGAGCAATATTATGTAACTAACTTAGTATTATTTCTTTGAAAATTGAGAAAGACATAAAAACTTACTGTAATAAACTTGTGAACAGGTATCTTTTCTTGTCCTTCTGCAATTGTATAGAACAGCAAGTCTTCCAAGCTAGGTAACAGACCCTGTTTTATTTTACTAAAGGAGAAGCAAAATAACACAGTTAGTCCTTGTGTGACTAGTCAGTGGACGAAAATCAAGTCCACTATTAAATAAACACTCTACCAGACTACAGGTGACATGCCAGTCATCAACACCACAGGCATAACGAACTGATTCACCAAAATCAAATCCGAACCATTAGAAACCACATTGAAAAAAAGTTTAAAAACATTCATCAGCAATTTTCAGTGCCAGGTCATTTTTATTTTCACATACATATACAATTTTAAATCTAGGTTCTACTTATGAACCTAGATTTTTCTTTTCTTGATGATAGCTATTCTGATTGGAGTGAGATAGAATCTTAAAATCGTTTCATTTGTAGTTTACAGTTCTCTAGTAGCTAAAAAATGGTATAGACTTTTTGAAGTATTCATTAGTTATCTATACTCCTGTCATT
The DNA here is from genome assembly GCF_964271855.1 of Acomys minous. Taxonomy (NCBI): domain Eukaryota; kingdom Metazoa; phylum Chordata; class Mammalia; order Rodentia; family Muridae; genus Acomys; species Acomys minous. The sequence continues at coordinate 76,548,326 of NC_140486.1, read as the reverse complement.
GGCGGACTAGACGGTTTGGGGCAGAGGGTGTAACTGCTGCACGTCTTCACCTATATCAGGTGTTAGTCTCCATCTGGTGCATCCTTGCCAGGGTTCTTATGCCCATTCTATAGGCTGGCTGTCTTTCCTTGGCTCTGCAGCACCTTCTTGATTTCACCTAATCCCATTTTCAATTCTTCAAGTCCTGTTCAGACAAAGTATTTAGCTATGCTCATGCTCACCTGCTTTCTCTAGCAGTTTCAAAGTTTCAGGTCTTAGGTCTTAGATACATTCTGAATTAAAGTTTGTTGTGTAGAGTAAGAGATGTCATGATTCTGTATGTTGAAATACAGTTTGCCAGTTTCATTTTCTAAGGTCAATGTCTGGTTTTGAAATTTTCATTACCAATAGATAGCAAATACTTTAGCCATCTGCTAAAGTTAATATCTTGTCCATAAAGCCCAGTATAACCACTCATTACTAATTCGAGTTCAGAAAATGTTCAGGTAGGAGTCAACATTTGCTCTATCTCTATAAAATATTCAAATAGTGGACCTAATGGCAAAATCTGGGAGAGATAGCAAACTATTGATATACACAAGTTCTTGAACCCTGGCTATTAATACTAGCTGTGTAATCTTTAGGCTACTTAATTAACATTCCTGCAATTCAGAGAAAGGGGGATATAGTGTCTACCTCAGAAAGCTGTCCAAAATAGAGAGCTTACTCAATACAGCCAACATTTTTAAAATGCGCTTGATGGAATGTAAGCACGCAAATGATGGTAAATGAAAACTAAATGAAAAGATAGTTGGTCTTTTCTTTTCCTCCATGTTTATGTATGTGTGCAAGTGCCTGCAGAAGCCAGAAGAGGGCATCAGATGTCAGGAACCCAGATTACAGCACTTGTGAGCTTTTTATCATGGGTGCTGGGATGCAAATGAGGGTCCTCTCTTTAGATCTCTTGTAGTTATTAATTCTAAAGCAATGTACATTTACATTAAAAAACTCCACAAATCACAGAGTATTAGAAGAAAAATTTACCAAAAATTCTTAATAACTAATGTAACCTAAAAGTACAATTTATCACTAGTATGTTTTAAAAATTAACCTTTATAAAAAGCTAATAACATAGCCTGTACAATTTCAACCTCAGACAACTATTTTAAAAAGCACCTACAATTTTTTAATTATAACTGAACATTACTTACAAACTTTGTGTTTTATACTTATTTAAACCTTTCTAATTTAATGATCTGGTAACAGAAATGCAAGTCTTACAAAATATACCATAATTTCTGGTATAAACAAATGTACTTGCTGACACTATCTCCACAGTTGGAGAAAGAAACTAAGCTCAGAGAGGTTAAGAACTTCCAAAGGTTGCACACCAGTAGAAAGGAACTCTGAATGTCTCTTTTGTTGAATCTGGGATTCAAGCTACATTAGTGGTCCTCTGACTTACTACCTAGTTATTACATTTACAAGGCACAAGCATGTTTTCTAGGTTTTATCCTGAACTAATAGCCTTAAACAAGAGTTCAATAATAGTGATGATCCAATATTTAAAGAAAAATTGAACCAGCTGTCAAAATCAGTGAATAATAGGAAACAAATTATTTACAGAAAGTGGTTTGTCAGATAATGGTAGTTTATCACTTTAAAAACTGCAGAATAAGCTTTCTACATACTTATCACACCAGGAAATGGTATTTACTTTGCCTAAAAGCTATGTAAATAACATGAAATACACACTTCTTTCACTTATGGTACATTGTTAAAAATTTTTTAAATGGTCCTTTATTACCATAGCTAGCAAAGTGAATAATATTTACTTGCTTAAGAGAAAAGAAAGTAATTTGTATTCATAGGAGGAAAAATGTAAGCCATGCCTAAAATACATGATCATAAAATTGTCATGGTTGGTATGGCAGCTCATAGCTGTAAGCCCTGCACTCTGGAGGCCAAAGAAGATTCTAAGTTCAAGGCCAGCCAGGGCTACAGAGTAAGGCCACAGAAGTCACTACAGCTTGAATCAAACACAAATACTTTCCCCAAACTTTTAAGAAATCAGAAATCACACCAAAGATCTTTTTTTGCCTTATCCTGGTTTCTACTTCCCTAATTATTGCCTTCATGCTGTCATAACCATATATTTTGCTATTAGAATTCAAAAGCTAAAAACTACTTTTAGAAATTATATCCTAGAATGACTATTTTTTCCTATTTTATCAACTTGACACAAATCTAGAATCACTGGGGAAGAGGGACCCTCAACTATTGATCAGGTTGTCTTGGCCTGTGGTCACGTCTGTGAGGCACTTTCTTCATTGCTAGCTAAAGTAGAAGGTCCCAGCCCATACATAGGCCTATCCATCCCTGGGCAAGTGCACCTGCACGTTCTCAGAAATGCAGCTGAGCAAGCCACTAGCATTCCTTTGTGGTTTCTGCCCTAAGCTCCAGCCTTAACCTATAAGATGAAATAAATCCTTTTTATTTTCTCCCCTAGGGTCATTTGGGAAACCTCAGTTGCTCCCATCAGTTGGTTGGTGGGCAGACCTATGGCACATTTTCTTGATTAGTGATTGATGTACAGGCCTGGACCACCATGGCAGTGCCTCTCCACTGGGCACCCGCTCTTGGATGCTATGAGAAGCAGGATGAGCAAGCCACGAGGAGCAGTCCAGTAAGAAGCACTCCCTCACGGTGTGCTCGGATCAGTTCCTGCCCTGACTTCCCTTGATGATGGCCCGTGATGTGGGAAGCATAAGCAAAATAAATCCTTTCCTCCCAAGCTGCTTTTGGTCATGGTATTTTATCCAATAGAAAGCTAAACTAAGAAATGTGTATATCACAGCAACAGAAACCAAACTAAGAACTGTTAAAAACAAAACAAAACAAAACAAAAAAAACAATCTTTTACAAACCAAGGAGATTATTTTAAACAAAGGCCAGTGTTTCATTGCAATCACTTTGGCACAACTACAGTTGACTTATTCAGAACTAAACTACAGGGAGAAGTTAAAAAAAATCAGACTCTAGCTTCTTACAGGGAAAATCATCCTGAAAATATAACGAACAGCCCCTTTTAGGTATAAACTCATCAAAGAGGTAACAAACAACCTTTACAGAACATAACAGAAGTGGGGAGGAAAGATAGAAGTTGGAGATATGGATTTTTAGGGTCTTTGCCACACCTAAAAAAAGATGAATTAATTCAATAAAATGTTTCACTAGACTGTCAATAACTTTGTGTATGAGCGTGGGTACTATGAACTTCATTAGGTAATTTACTTTTCTGGGTATTTTGTGAAGTACCCAAAATGAGGTAGAATTAAATGACCTGTGAAGTCATTTTGTAATCCTAATGCTAATGAGCATCTAAAAATGATGTCATAAATTCTAATAAAATCCTAATTTTATTCAGTATTTACATAGCCTTATTTTACAAGTACATTCTTACCATAAAAACTATGCGTGGTACTTAATGATGTTGAACTGTATGCCTAAACTGGCTAAGATGGTAAATTTTATGCTATTATAATTTAAAAATCAGATAGAAGAGGTGACAGTCATGAAAATGAAGAGGGTAGAAATTAATACAGCCTAAGAAAACTAGTTTTAAAAAGAAGCAAAACCAATCAGAGTACCAAAGAACCCTTTATACAGAAATATATTTTAGTGCAGGATAAGCAAACTACAGTAAATGAAGTTTACAGACCTGGTAAACAGAAACACTCATTTACCTACTACTGATGTTTGCTTTGTACCACAGCTGACCTGAGAAGTTCTAAGAAGCAGAGAGGCCAAGAAAACTGAGATTCCACAGTATCTTGCCTTTAACAGGGAAAGTTTAAAGTATCATTCTATTAGAGCATAGTATAGATGCTTCATTAAACAACAAAAGTGTAATGAAAAATATTTAAAACTTTGTTTTAATATGACAGAGAAATACTCAACTACTCTAAAAAGACATCAAAACTAAATTAGAATTTACAAGTTTGATGTCTGAAGATTTTAGTCTGTATGACTGTATAATGAGTGATAAAAAAAAGAACTGCCCAAATTAATTCTTAATCATTTTATGCAATTTTTTTGGTGCAATGATACTTATTTATTATTCTTATACAAGCAGAAATGAAACATCAAAGCAGCAGTAGCAGCAGGTTATCAAGATTTAACCAATAAGCATCCTCCATGTTTTAAGATGTTTCCACTCAGAAGGGAAATCCTGCTTAGAACCGACTATTAAGTGGTGGGAAAACATGTCTACTCTCATAAGCCAGACTAATACTGTCTTTTTTTGCTGTCCTTCTATTACTTTTTCTAGGCTTTCTTTAAACTTAAGATCAGATAGCTCTTAGAAAAAAACTGTAGTCTAAGGACCGTAGTACTTGACTTTCTTAAAACTTTTAGAAATAGTTAATTTATTTAACTACCTATCCCATTGATGCTGAACAAAGGAACCCCTTACAACTAACTACATTTTAGCACAGGAATAAGAAAACTACAGCAGTGGTCATCCCCTTCTATAAAAGAAGTAGTCTGCTCTACTATGTAAGACACTATATTAAAAATATTAAGGAATAAATCTTTCTATATTCAGTTTATTTTGTGAGCCTAGATTTCCCCCAAATATGAGTACTTTATGAGTTTCTCTCCAAGTTTATACTCCTTTAAAAATTCCCCCTCCCCCACACACAAAAAATCCAAGAAAGTACCTGTCAAACTACCAAGATAACTTTGAAACTTCACCAGAAATGAGTAAATGAAAATACATTCCCCCTGAAAATTATCAAATTGGTATTCATTTTGCCAAGACAACAAGCTCTATGCTTTACTGAATGTCACATACCAAGCAAGGAATGGATACCTCACAAGAGACCACTGTGTTCCTACTTTACCAGTCACAAAACTGTCAAGTTCAGATGTCATTTCTATGCACTATTTCATAACCAAATCAATAGTCTAGAGTAAAACTGGAGTGTGTATATGTGCAACTGTGGGGAACACTGATGGATATTTTAAAAATACTATTTTGTTCCCTCAGCTTTAAGCATTCTCCTTACTGGTAAATAACGTGGGTGAAAAAGTTTACATAACTACAAAATAATTCCCTTGATCTATATGGGATTTGATATTGCTTAACTATTTAAAGAGTATTTTTTCACCTCAGATATTGGAAGAATATAGTAAGGGTTTTTGTTGTTGCTTTGTTTGTTTTTTAACCAATTTCAAGTGCCTTAAATACTGAAGAAACACAAGTATCTTCACAAACTTGCTCTTTCAGGTGACACTTACTTTTCAGAAAACAATATGCTTCCTCTTTTTTGACTAGATATCATCACCTCATTTCAAAAAACAGAAGATGAGCCACACGTGGTGGTGCGTGCCTGTAATCCCAACACTTGGGAGGCAGAGGCAGGTGGATCTCCATGAGTTCGAGGCCAGCCCGGTCTACAAAGCAAGTCCTGGACTGTCAAGGCTACACAGGGAAACCCTGTCTTGTGGAAAAAAAAAAAAAAGATGAAATTGGGGGCTAACGAGATGACTCCGTGAAGAGCACTTGTTGCTCTGACTGAGGAACCAGGTTCGATTCCCAGCACCCATAGGCAGCTTACAAACATCCATAACTCCAGCTCCAAGGACCCGAAGCCGCCTTCTGACTAATGAGGGCACCAAGTATGTGTGTGCTGTATATATTTGTAGGCAGGCTAAACACATTAAAAACTAATACTTTTTTTAAAGGTGAAATTACATTGGGTAGCTCCCTAAATTTGTAGGTGGCAGACTTCTCAATAAAACAAAGTTGCAAGTAAGACACTAATATAAAATTTCAGGACTCAAATTTCTATGTTCAGTGAACTTTATGTAAATTTGTTTAAATTAATATTAGCAGTTAATAACAGATCATATTCATGTTTATCAATGACTACTAGATGCCTGGCTTAATGTAAATATTAGGCTTCTAAAATATGACATATAGTTAGTTACCGGCTTCATTTCCAGTTAAAACCGTAACATATGCAGTTATGTGTAAAATCTAGGCCTAATCCTCTGTATGGAAAAAAGGAAAAAGCTCATGATTTGAAAGTTTACTCCTAGGGAAATCACAAAACAATGAAAGATGACTAAGAAGCACAAAAAAAAAAAAAAAAAAAAAAAGATACTCTTTCAATCTAAACTCTAACTTAAGTGAACTGTAGATACTTTTAAAAGATCTATTATTCTAAGTATATGTATGTGAGTTTATCTGTGTAAGCCTATGAGCTCAAGCATATGCAGGTACCTGCAGAGACCTGGAGTGGGTGCTGGGTGGAGCGATACAGTCACTGGACATGATGTTGGGAACTGAACTATGATCCTCTGCACAGCAGTACATACTCTTAACCACTGAGTCATCTCTCCAGCTCGGAATTGTAAATGTTAACCTTTAGAAATTAGGTTGATACAACTCAGAAGGATCATAAAAGTATCTGCCGCCTATTTCAAATGCTTTTATTATCCAACACCAAAATATATTATCTACATCTGTCAAATGCTGTCAATTTCATTTTCAGTACTGCTTGAAATCTTAACATTGAAATTCAATTCTCATTAAGGACAATGCAATAATTTTGTGCCCCTCACATTCCATTTATTAAAAGTAGGAACTACGAAAATATGCCATTACAATTTGAAGCTACATGAAATAGCTTTTGTATGCACTTTATTTCTAAATCTAAACACTCTTGTATAACTGAATGCACACTTTAAATGCCAGATTTCGTGAAGACGTACTAAAAAACTACACACTCCTCATAGCTCAAACTCAGAGATCTACCTGCCTCTGCCTCCCTGAGTGCTGGGATTACACGTGTGTGGCAACTCGCCCAGCTAATCAAAGCTCTTAATGCCACAACATATTTGTAACTAATACTGTTCATTATAATCTATGTTGGTTTTCTGAAAGGGATACCTACATTAAGACTCTAAATTCATTTTCACAGTGAGCAAAACAGACAATTAGGGGAAAAATAATGCATCTGTCAATACATTTCAAGTCACATCATTTCAAGTCAATACATTTCAAGACAGAACTTGGCTTAAGAACTAAGAAATCATCTATACAAAGATGAGGATCAAAGCAAAAGAATGGAGGTCCTGTTGAGAAGGTAAAGTGGGGGGAAAATAAAGATCCCCAAAGTAGCCAGGAAAGCAGACAGAACTGCTTTAAATTAAAACAATCAAGCCGAAGCTGTTTGGCTTTTAATGATGGAATGAATGGTGATAAGTAAGACCACTACAGAGGAAGCTTGAGCAAAGATCATTATGCTTATCTATAAGGTCTTAAAACGTTAGTCATACTACCTTATCAGACTAAAAGTCTGTGGACAATATAGTACATGGTGATACTGGTTCAAAGAGTTTTTACTGGTTTGGGGGGAAAATATTCAACTTGATTATATTCCAATGTCTACCATTTAAGATAAGGTTAATAAAAATATAAGGTCCTAACTAAGGAAAGGAAAGCAATATTAACCGAGAGTGCTGTGATTAAGCATTAGTTTGCTCTGACCTTATTTCCCAGCAAAGTTTAAAAATGTGAACTGCATAAATCACACAGTTTCATGTAAGACAGGTTTCTTTCAGGATAAATTTTCACTGGGAATTAAAAATAAAAATTGTCACATGAGGCTGAAATTCAAATCTCAACACCTACAACAGGTGTTTAGAGTAAAAGAAATTTGTATTTAGTGAATAAAAGCTATGTAGTTTTTAACACATGTCCAACTTAGTTCTAAGCCTTGTTTGTATAAAATGACAGCTCTTAATTTTCACATGGCTATTTCCTAGTAACATTGTAAAAATCTGGCAGTCCTATGAGTGCTAGCAAAATAGATGGACTGCTGCTGGCTGCGGAAGGCCCATGCTTTGGCGGCTGAGCATTTAGAAAAGATAACAGGATCAAATAGCAGCCGGCCTCCTAGCATGAAAGGAATGCATCTCACACAGAAAATCTAAAGGTTCAAGAGGAAAACTTCACTTGTGGAAAATAGACCAATTATAATGCTTTCTTTCTACCTTAAACTTCACTTTATATAAATTCATGGCAATTTTGACTTGAATCCTTGATTGGAAGCTCTCTGGACTACCAACCTTTCTGAACTGGCTCTGAACCTGTCTGGTTATTTAAATTTTTGGAAAACACACACACACACACACACACACACACACACACACACACACACACACACGCCAGTAGTCTAGTTCCTTAACTAAGGCAAACAAGATTATCTTATTGGCACTTAACACTCTCCAGGAATCTGAGCAAATCTTGGGGAATTCCCTCCCTTAAACTGACCTCTTCTGCTGGGCAAGATGAGGGCAAACAGGATGGGGCATTAGCCAAAACAACATTCCAAATTATTGCTCTGACATGATTTATTAGTATTATTAATAAGGCAATGAAACTAGAAACGTGTGGGGGAGACAAAACACAAAATTTAATTTTCCTATTTCATTTGGGGGACACTAGAGCGGAGGTGGGGGTGGGGTGGGGTCTGAAGTGGTGGTGGTAAATCACCATCACAGAACCAGACATACTTTTAATAGGAAGCACCACTGTGAGTATTAGCTAGTAAGTGGTGGTATACTCTGCAATTCTGCTCATTATAAACATGTGCTTTTATACCATGAGCCTGGTAAACCAGATGATGGTAAGGTGAGCCCTGTATGTGACTAAATGTACAGAATACATATTCTACTTCCTAAAACATTAGAGCTGTAAGTTTAACCAAAGTCTGGGTTTAAAAAGCAAACCAAACCCTAGGCAGTGGTGCATGCCTTTATTAATCCCAGCACTCGGGAGACAGAGCAGGCAAATCTCTGAGTTAGAGGCCAGCCTGGTCTACAGAGTGAATTCCTGGACAGCCAAGGCTACACAGAGAAACCCTCACTTGAACAACCCCCTCACACACAAAAGAACAAAACCAAAGAGCATTAAAAGGGATGAGTCGTGTAATCCAATACATTCCATAATGTGCCCATGATCAGCAAGCTGGTTTGTGGTATGAAGCCATTATCACAATATCATAAATTTTGTCCATCACTAAGTGTTTTTTGTTTGTTTGTTTGTTTGCTTGCTTGCTTTGGTTTTGGTATTTCGAGTCAGGGTTTCTCTGTGTAACATAGTCCTGGCTGTCCTGGACTCGCTTTATAGACCAGGCTGGCCTCAAACTCACAGAGCTCCGCCTGCCTGGGATTACAGGAGTGTGCCATGGCACCTGGCCACTAAGTGTTATGCTTTGTTTTTTAAAGTGTGTTTTTGTTATTGTTGTTTTGTTCTTTTAAAGAGCATTTTCCACTCTGGGAAAATAACCAGGAATGTTTTAGGAAGGTTCTGACATCAATTACAGGAAACATTAAGCAGGCCTGAGATTAAAGTTATAAAATTCACACTTTCAGTTTGACTTAAACTCCTGTGCAGAGCTGGAAAGAGAAGTAAAAACGCAAAACAGGATATACTGTGTCAGAATAAAGTCAGAAATATAGGATGCAGGGAAAGCCTGAGAGTCAGTGTTTACCTAGTTGGGAAAACTAAATCTATTTATATTACACAAAAGCATTCAAGGAAGTGTTATATTTAAGAAAACTCAATTTTGTTTTGGGGCTAAATCCCAACACTATACACACAATGAGTCAACATCCTGTCACAATTAAGTTTCCAGAACTACTTAAGATTTTTGGGGGTGTTTTATATCACACATTTTTGATCTTAGAAAAATACGGCCACCTCACAGAAGCCATCATACAAGCCCTCGCTGGTCCCCATAGGAACAGGTGCTCCACGCTGCGTGCCTCATCCTCTAGGCCACATGTCCCTACTCCGCCTAATCTCATTTCTGAAGCATTATTTCCGGTGGCCCAGATGGCTCTACGCACGCCAAAACGATCCACCTCATAAGGATTAAGAAGCCCCTGTCACATCTGGCATCCAGTGGGACGGTGGCCGAGGCTTAGAGAACGCAGGCAGGGGAATTAGGGCCTGAAAAAAAAAAGTGAGTCGGGAAGGTAAGAGGCGCTACTGTACGCCCGACTCCTCAATGTCACTCGGGAGAGATGGATGTTGGCGTGGCATCACCCTCGCAGAGGCGGGAGGCGGGCCAGGGTTGCTGTCCCGAGCCGGGGCGCTGAGCACGCGGCACGGTCGGGCAGCAGCCTCCTCCGGGTGCTCGCCCGTCGTCCCGGGGCGACCCGCGCGGGCCGCGGAGGGGAAGTGGGAGCAGGCGGAGGGGCGCGGGCGGGGCCGGGCCTGATCACATGGCGCAGCCGTCGCAGGCCGCCTGGCATCGCTTTCTTTCTCTTCCGCGGACCTCAGCTGCCGCGCCGCCGCCGCCCCGGGCCGGACCCCTCCCCTCCGCCTCACCCACGCCAACTCACTTGTCGCCCGCGGCCACCATCTCTTTGCCCTCGCTGTTGCCGAACGCGTCCGTCTCCCCCTGGCTGTCCTTGGGGCCCGGGGCCGGCGGGGCTGCGGGCGGCGACGCCCCGGGCTGCTGCTGCTGCTGCTGGGGCTGCTGCTGCTGCTGCTGCTGAGGCGGCGCGCCCCCCTTGCCCAGCTCCTGCAGGATCTCCGAGGGCGAGCTGGACAGGCCGCCCGCGCCGGGGCCCTTGGCGCGGCCGCCCCCGCCCCACCACGGGTGGAGTCGCGCGGCGGCCACCAGGCCCGCGGCCGGCCGGCTCCCGCCCCGGGGGCGCCGGCACAGCGTGCCGAGGGGCTGCGCGCGCCGCAGGGCGGCTCCGACGGCGGCGGGCGGCTTCAGGAGCAGCTCCCGCAGCATCGCCGAGCCTCGCAGCCGCATCATGCCGCCGGCGCCCGCTCGTCAGAAGAGGATGCTCCGGGCGTGGGCCGCCGCTCTCCTGCCGGAACGGAGTCGCGCACGGCGGAGGGAGGGCTGAGAAGAGAAAGGGTCCGCGGCGGGGTGTGGCCCCTGCTCCGCCGCTCCCGCCGCCGCCGCCGCTGCTAACGCCGCCGAGCCTGCCGGTAGCCGATGCTCCGCCGGCCGCCGCGAGCTCCGCACTGAGACGGACGCGCAGGGGAGGGCTGGAGACATTCCGCTCTCCCCAGCCGGGGGCGGGAGGACGCCAGCGGCCTGCCCCTTGCGCGCTCTCCCATTGGCTCAGACTGCCGACCTCGCTCCTGATTGGCGAGCGGATCAGTCAAATTCGCCTCCGTGCCCGTGCGCGGTCCCGCGGGGTCCTGGAGGGCGGGGAGAAGGGCGACTGACGTGTGTGGCCTGGTAGCCAAGCCCTGCCGGAGACTCTGCCCTCGCCCCAGGCCGCCTGAGGCCACGCCGGGCGAGGACCGTGGGCTCCGGAATCTGGTCATCCCCGGTGCAGGTGCGCTCCCGGGATGCGCATCCTTGAGCTTTTGAGGAAGCCGGAGTGCGCGAGTCCTGGCTGCCCAAGACTGGAAGGAGGCAGGTCGCCTGCCTGTCCAAGCCAACTGCCCTGCAGCTAGTGATCTGGGGACGCGTCTGCCCTTCTGAGGGCTTCGGTCCTGCCTAGGCAGCTCTGAGGAGCTTCATCCCTCTCCCAAATGTGCTTAAAACTTTCCATGGTTGGCTACTGCCCAGAAGCGGAATGTTTTGGAAAAAATGAGCAAAATCCTTTCAGCTATGCAACTTAAGACATTTAGGACGCTGGCGCGTAGGAACAAGGAAAAGAGAAAAAAGCCAGAGTTAGGGTGGTTCTCCTTTCCTAAAATGGTTTTTTTTTTTCATGCACACCAGTTCACCGAAATTTTTGAACGTCGATTATTTCATTAGTGCTAGTTGTCTTGAAAGCAGAATTGCAGATACCTTTCCTATTTTAAAAGCCGATTTAGAACAGAAGCATCCGAATACCATGTCTCGAAACCGTCTCAGTCCAACATCACTTCATCCATTTATTCTTTTAGATCTTTGGATCATATATTTCCTGAGCCTGAACACACATTCCACTCCAGAATAAAAATGTGTTTGAACCATTACCTGGAACAAATAGGTTTAAATGCACAGATTCATCAAAGTTAACAGGATATTTATGAGATGGGAAAGGTGTAATTCACCAGATGTAGTAACTCAATAAATCTTTAAATGTTAAAGTAGATTAGTAACCAAAAGATCTGACGTACCCACATGTTATATTACATACAGGTTTGTCATGTTTAGGTTTTTTCTCTTCAACCTGCTCTTTAGATAGAAAAGTGTGAGGAAAATGACCTTCTAGAGAAAACAACAACAGAATTCCAAATTACTTGGATGGCTTTTATTATTGCTTAATGTTAACTTGTCAAGTATATTAATATTAGTGAATCAAAGTTATGATATATTTAGAGAAGAACATCACATTTTGGAGGAAAGTTAGCAAATATTACCCTTAATAACATCTAACTTCTCTTTCACTGACTTACAGGTGGCTTACAAACCTTAGTGTTGTTCAGTTTCTTAGAAATGTTGCCAGTTTGCTTGTTTTGTTTTGTTTTGAGACAGGGTTTCTCTGTGTAGCCTTGGCTGTCCTGGACTCCCTTTGTAGACCAGGCTGGCCTCGAACTCACAGCGATCCTCCTGCCTCTGCCTCCCGAGTGCTGGGATTAACGGCGTGCGCCACCACGCCCGGCATGTTGCCAGTTTTTACTGCTTCCTGTTTCTCAACCTCATGCCACTCCTCAGCAGTAAGTCAATATTCTCACACCAGTCTTTCCTAGTTTCTCCCATTTCTCAGTGAAACCGCTTCTGATGGTTAGAGATTTAAACACTTTCTAATATATGTAACAATTAGGAGCTGGGGCAGGAAGGACCCAGTGGAGAGAGGGCTTTGCTCAAGCTTGAGGATCTGAGGGTCAGATCCCAGGCACTTCCCTCAACTCTGTGCCTGGAGTTGTACGTCTGTGTCCCCAGCGCTGGAGGGGAGAGGCAAACTGTCCCTAGGACACAGTGCTACTCACTCTAGCTGACTTAGTGAGTTCTAGAATCGCTGACTGCCACACAGGCAAGCACACTGCACACATGGGCGCACATGCATACATACAGCCATAGAAAAAGAAAAAATAAAAGTAAAGAAGAGGCGCCTACTGGTAGGTTATTTTCTAGAGTTTCTGCTTTTCAGAATGAACTGATAAGAAAGGACAAATGCTGCTTCTAACATTTAGAAAACCTGAGTTTACTAAGGTTTATCCTCTAAGGTAATAAAACAACCAATGAAAAAGCTACAGCAAATCAAAATTATTATAAATAGAATAAATATGACAGAGCACTTTGATTTTTTTCTTCATCTTTTATTATCTATTATACAGCTTTGGAAATAGTGTTTCTATGATGATAAGGTTAACCATATCCCCCATTAATCCAAACTGTCATATCAGAACACTTTATACACATATAATAATCCAAGGAAATTCCCGCAAGAAGAATGGTTCTGTGTGGCTAGGCTGTCAGACACTCTTGGACTTGAAATTTGCTAAGAGGGATGCAGCTGCACAGGCCTGGTGAGGTAACCATGCAAGGGAGGAACCAGAATGTGTGCGCTTTGCTCCTGCTCTAAGCTGAGGAATGTTGCTGAGCTTGTCCCTGAGCTCTGCTCTTCCTGGCCTGGAAAGGCCAATGCTTCAGGCCTGAAACAGAATCTCTCTATCTATTTCCCATCTTCATCGTCGCAATCACTGAGCTTAGTGTTTGTTGTCCAAGAGGAAAACAGAAAGTAATTCTTTTTAGAGCAGTGGCTCTCAGCCTCTTTAGGGGGTTGAGCGACCCTTTCACAGGATCACCGAAGAGCATCAGAAAATAGATATTTACAGAAAACAGAATTATAATTCCTAACAGTGGCAAAATTACCGTTATGAAGTAGCAGTGGAAATATTTGTTGTGGTTGGGGTCATCACGACACGAGGAACTGTACTAAGGGTCACAGCACTAGGAAGCATGAAAACAAGTGCCTTAGGCTAAAGCTGAAAAGACCCCTCCCCCACTCTGCTTTGTTTGAAATTCTCCTGGTTGAAGCTTAGAAGGCTTTGCTGGGGGCTGGAGAGATGGCTCAGTGGTTAAGAGCACTGGCTGCTCTTCCAGGGGTCCTGAGTTCAATTCCCGGTAACCACATTGTAGCTCACAACCATCAGTAATGGAATCTGGTTCCCTTTTCTGGTATATGCAAAAACAAAGCATTCGTATACATAAAATAAATAGGTAAGTCTTAAAAAAAAAAAGAAAAGAAAAGAAAAGAAAGAAAGAAAGGCTTTGCTGGAAAGCCCTGGTGAGCACGGCTGCTTTTCCCGGGGCTGACCCTCTCATTTATGAAATGAGGGTAACACTAGCTCAGGTAGAACTGTTGCAGGGATTACAAGAGCAGCAAGTGTAACCCCTTGGAACAATACCACCCTGTTAGCTGTCCTTGCCCTCTGGTGGGTAAATTGTTATGTTACATCATCAGTTCTCATGTTTATTATTGAAAAACCCAGAAGGAAGTTATTTAAGCCATCTTGGAAAATACTACTTAAAGAATTAAAGTTAGCATCCTTGAATGAGATCTGTTATTTACTTCCTTTTAGAAATAAATTGCAAAATACCTTAAAATAGAAAGGGAAAGGAATAATTTTTTAAAAGTTGGGCTCAGTTCACAAGGTACCAACTACTTAAAAATAACCTAAAAATTTAGAAAGAATCACTAGGGAGAGAGGAGGGTGAATCCATGTATCAAATATCCTAGCATATAGCAGTAACACTTAAATGCTGCCATTTTAAGCTTTTTCATTAGCCTCCTTAAATATGTTATCTATACAAATGAAATCCCATCTGTAATAGGATTTCGCTAAATATGTCCCACATATTTGAGTGGTCTGGCTGAAAATACCCTCTTTTTTTTTTTTTTTTTTTGAGGAGCCCCTGCTGGCTAGAATGGGAGTTGAGGGGGGAATAAATAATGTCATTCAAAGTGATATGGTAGACCTCAGTTAGTTGACTTTGTAAATTGATACTGTTTGTACTTGGACCACACTAGAAGCCATGGACCTCCAATTACTCCTTGAGTTTTAAAGTGATTTTCTTATTTTTCTGTGGCTGCATAGAAAATTTTAATTAACTAAATCTCATCCCAAAGGTTTAAAAAAAAAAAAAGTTGTGTTACTTGGCACAGTAGCAATCCCCGCTCCCCTGCTGAATTTTTGTAAATAGTTCAAAAGCTAGTTGAGTGATACTTGCTCAAGAAGAAAATGTCTTCTATGAGAGATTGTAGTATTGTCCCCAAATATTTGTGTTTCTCCCCAAGAAAAGGTTTCATTGATTCACTTTTTTGTGCAGACTTGGCCCTGACGAAACATGCACGGCCTCCCGTGCCGTGCCACTGCCGTGCCATCCTTTGGCTCTGCCATCACTCTCCTCCTTTCACCTGGCCATTCCAAGCAAAGCCAACACTTAGACCTGACATAGACTGTGAAGAGAAATGAACCTTATTGAAATTCACTTAGAGAGGAAGGTCAGTACCACTGGATAACTTGGCTTAAGCAACCTGTGAAGTATCCAACCACACGGATTGTAGTGAGCACCTAAAAACTCCGAACACAGTTGAAAGCTGTAGACCAGCTGAAACTGAGACTCACTGAGCAGCTGATGACATCACCCATCACTTCTCAGGGACAGTTAAAAGTTCAAGTAGGGAACATTTCATTGACACTTCCAACGCATCCTATGTATTTAAACATTTTAAGTGGAGAAAATTGGTGACTATTTGAAAGACAAGCCACATATCAAATATGGAGTGTTTGGTTTGGGGTATGATGTCTAATACTGTTTTATCTTCTGAAAATTTTCACCTTTTTTTTTTCAGCTGCAGAAAAAAAAAACTTGTATTTATGTTCATCTAGTGGTAAGAAGCCAATGGCTCAGCTCCATGGGGATTGTTCTATGAAGCTAACCCTGCCCCCGCGCGCGCGCGCGCGTGTGTGTGTGTGTGTGTGTGTGTGTGTGTGTGTGTGTACATGTGCTATGATGTGTGAATGGAGGTCAGAGGACAACTTGGAGAAGTCAGTTCTCTCCTTCCACCACACAGATTCAGGGGAAAGCTTAGGTTGTTAGGTTTGGTGGCCTTAAAAGCCTTTGTCCACAGAGCATCTCAGGAGTCCCTGGCTTTTGATATACTAGGTGAAGAGAAATTAGCATTGCTTCTCCAAAGATACTAATTTATTCAAACGATAGGTTCACTTTCAAAGCGTCTAACTTTAAAGTAAGTACCTGGTTTCTCCTGCTCAAATAGAAGGCACGAGAATGTCACAGAGTATAAGAAGTTGGTTTGTTATTACGCTGAGTCTCATATGCCCAGCACCACCCGGTGTGTTCTGGGTAGGGCTTTCTTCACAAGTACTGTTGCATACAGTTGCAATGTACAGCAGTTTTCCATGTTCTTTAAATCCTTATAAAATAACCAAGATGCTTATTATCAGGAGATGGATGACAACACATTTCTACATAAGAATAATGCACATTATTTTAAAATAATAACTCCTAGTTTCATATATTAAAGTAGATAAGTCACAAAAGTAAAGTTAAGGAAAGACAAAATAAGTTAGACATATGTACATTATATATGATGCCATGATTCTAAAAATTTAAAACACAGGAAACAAATTTTTGTTTATGGGCTTATAAGTCTGTAATTTATACTTAGCCAAAAGACAGCAGGAAATGTACATATCTAGCTTACAAACTTGAGACATGCGCAGAAATAATAAGTAACAAATTCAATATAGTGGCTCCTATCTCTGGGTACATATAAGGGGGAGCGGAATGGGAGAGGTATACCTACAAAGCTTCAACTGTATCTGTAAGCATTGAGTTCTTAGAAGAACAATTTGAAAAATGTGAGGCAAATATTGGGTATTTGCCCAAGAGAACAATCCACATGAAACTATGTTTAAACTTCAAATTGTACACAAGATACAACAATGTAATATATTTACAGGAAAACTTGTAGCAAAAAGTATTTATGGCTAGCTGAAACATAAAAAACAATTCTTTCATCAACAAAACGTGAATTTAAAACCCTTTCTTTAAAGGTTGAAGATATAATTTTCCTTTGTAATATTCTTGTAGCACATGTCAACTGCTTACTTTTATGACTAGAAAAATTATAAGTTAATAAGGACACGTGGCTAATTAATAGAGCTGGTGAAAACATACCCTCCAGCTAGATCTGGCCTTTGACCTCATTTCTTCTGAAGCATCAAAGAAATACCTAGACAAGTTATGTTTATAGATGCAAAAGCACCCAAGGGCTCAGTGTGTCTTCTTTGCTAGTAATTTCCTCAAGTGTGGGATTAGGTAGGTAACCTGAGCCAAGTAGACCAGTTGCGGGACGTCAGGGTGTGGGGACACTGCGGCCTGGAGGAGTTGGAATTGTCCACCTAAGGGGCAGCAGCTAAAGTATCCATCAATTTTTAGCTAGCATGGGCACAGCCAGCTTTGGGTTTTCCAGTGATCCAGATACACGAACTTTAAAACTGTGGCTTTTAAATGTAAGAGTTCACTCATTTTGAGGTGGGGTGAGACAGCAGTCAAACATCGGCAATAATCCTTTGGCTCAGAGGGGACATGGTCAGCTCTTCCACCAGCCGCCCACGCGGTCACAGCCCTGTAATGGGTTTTGGTTTTGGTTTTGTTTTGACCTCTATTTCCCAGTGCTGGCTCTGCTTCCCAGCCTTGGTCCTGACCAGACCTGAACACTGAGTTTCCTTGAATCCGCTGCCACCGTCATAGCAAACCCAAACCAGCACAGCCAATTAAAGAAAGAGATAGAAGAAGAACCTGGAAGCCCCGTGGCATTCTGGGGCTGCTGACGTAGCCAGCTTCCCAGCCTGATCTCTGGTACTTCTGGGGCTACTGACTCAGCTCTGGGACTTCTTGCTATGCATGAAACATCACCTTCTCGTTTAAATGAATTCAATTCAATATGGGTTTCTGTTAAGATATCCTGATTCAAGGCCACATCACAGAAGTTTCTATTGTCTGTCTCAATCCCAGATTGCTTTGGGCCCTCCCACTATCAATTAGCAATGAAAATGCCTTCACTGTCATGCCCTTGGGCCAATCTGATAGAGGCAACTTTTTTTACTGAAGTTCTCTCTGCCCAGGTATGTGAAGCTGACAGAGAAGGTTCACCATTATCTTTCTCTCTCTTCGCCTTACGTAGAAACTTTGACTTGCTCACATTTTTAAAAAGATTTATTTAAAATGTATGTGTATGAATGTTTTGCCTGCATGTCTACATGTGCACCAGAGTATGCCTGGTGCCTACAGAGGTCACAAGAGGGCACTGGATTCCCCAGAACTGGAGTTACACACAGTTGTGAGCCACCACATGAGTGTTGAGAACTGAACCCCAGTTCCCTGTAAAATATAAGTGTTCTTAACTGCTAAGATATTGCTCTAGCCCCTTATGCTCCCCCCCACCCTCACCCCCAGACAGGGTTTCTCTCTGTGTAGCCCTGGCTGGCCTGTAGCTTGCTCTGTAGACCAGCCTGGCCTTCAGCTCACAGAGATCCGCCTGCTTCTGCTTCCTGAATGCTAGGATTAAAGGTGTGGGCCACCACCGCCCGGCTCATACTTTTTTTTTTTTAAAGATACTAAATTATATATTTATGTTTCGATCAATTTAAACTTGATGGCACTTTAACTGTTTAGGGGCCACATATGATACTTAAAACCATCATCTAACGCTGGATGGTGGTGGCACATGACTTTAATCCCAGAGGCAGGTAGATCGCTGTGAGTTCGAGGCCAGCCTGGTCTACAGAATGAGTTCCAGGACAGCCAGAGCAGAGAAACCCTGTCTCAGAAAAAAAAAAAAAAAAAAAAAAAAAAAAAAAAGGAAGAAAAGAAAAGAAAAAACAAACAGAAAGCCATCATCTAAAACCCAGAGACGTAATCGAAGACACAGTAAACGCTATAGAACTTAGCTAAGGTTTGACCCCTGAATGACTCCTGGGACTTCACAAATGCTTCCTTTCTCTCCCTGCCCTCCACCAAAATGTTGAGCTACACGGAGATAATAACTTTACCCTCCTGCCATCTAAGTTTGCTTTCTATTGCTGGGATAAGGCATTCTGACCAAAAGCATCTTAGGGAAGAAAGAGTTGATTCAGCTTGTGCTTCCATATCACAAGCGGCAGGAAGTCAGGGCAGGAACTCAAAACAGGACTGTGGAGACAGGAACTGGCATAGGGGCTGAAGCCCAGTTCTGCTCACAGCCTTGCTTCTCATGGTGTAGTCAGCCTGCTTTCTTGTACAAACCAGGCACCCACCTGCTGGAGTAGCGCACTGCACACAGTAGGCTGAGCCCTCCCACATTAACGAGGCATGCCCATCTGCTGCCTGCCTACCTGCCTACAGGCAATCTGAAAGTGGCATTTTCTCAACTGAGGTTCCTCTTTTCAGAAAATTAGCTTTTGTCAAGTGGGGGCGGGGGGCGCGGTGATGACACGAGACAGTTATGACTTGGAGAGGGGGAAACTGGCGGGGTGGAGACTGATGACCGATGACGACACAACCATACCTGTGTCAGAATTGTTGGTTGATGTTTCACTATTAATTTTTTGACCTTCACTCTTATAAGAATGATGAGCTTTCCTCCACCTTCTTCTTTCTTTTTTTTTTTTTTTCATCTGTAAATCCTAAGCCTGTGTATCCATGGTAACTTATGTGCTGTCTCTTCATGAGAGTCTCCAACTGCAAGCCAGCCTCAAAACAGTCAGTTAAAATATGGTCTCAGTCTGTGGGCGAGGAAATTGACAGAGAAATAGTAAATGCCCTCACCATTTCGGTGCTTTGCCTTAAAAGTGCCGTGTATCTCTTGACCTTGCAGCTTATGTACCAGCATCCCCCCCTTTCCGTTTCCACTTGAATGTACCCTAAGCCGCAGTTCAGTTGCTGTCTCTTTAGAGAAGCTGTTCTTGGCTTTTCTAGGCTTCATCAAAGGACTTCATCTCCTTCACATCATGATTTACTTGGAAATATACTCACTTATCTCATTACACTAATGGTTAATGTGTGTCTCTTCTAACTAGACAGAATTTCTGCTTTAGGTCAATTCTTAACACTGACTTATAGTAGGATACAGAAGCCACTTAAAATGTATTAAGCTGATAAGTAAGTGTATAGAAGCTTTAATAATAGAATTTTTATACCAAGTCCTGCAATTTATAGCTAAAATATCCACTTCCAGATTTATGAAACCCCTAAAAAGGGATTAGAGTTAAAAAAATGAAAGAAAAAGATTGTGTGAAGGGAACAAAATTGGAGAAGTAGACAAAGCATACTTTATATAAAGACTTGTAGACCACAAGAAGGAGCTTGAATTTTCTTTTAGGCACTGTGAAAAATCATTGGTGATTTGATCTGGATTTTAAGATTAGGATTAAATATATATTCTATATATTATATTTTATAAAATATATATTTTAAGATTAAACAATGCAAACACAAGGTATTTGTGAAATGTAAAACATTTAAGATATTTCAGATATTAAACTATTTAGTTTAGCTTTCAGAATATCTAAGATCACTTGAAACATGTAAAATAACATAACTGAGGCCCTGAATTGCAACTTAGGGTTTATTAACTATAAATTAGAAATGTATTAGAACAAATGAGCTTGCATAATTTCTAAAATTTTACCCTATGAAAGACTTTATGGGGACATTGCTTATGAACTTATATCAACCACCATGGTTGGGTCTAAAGTCACACAGATAAATGAGGTGTTTAGAATTAAGGAGGTAGATAAGATAAAGATATCAACAAAATTAAAATATATCTTATGGAGAATATAAACATTGCATATCACACACATTCAATAATGAAATGATATAGATCTACCTTGAAAGAGTAGGGGCTCTTAGAGAAAGTGGATAGGTACTTTTGTTAGATAAAGTCTAGGTCTACAGGGGTGGAAAAGGCACCATTTTAAGAACTAAAAGAACAGAGTTTACAGGGTCAGGGAACAACGCATAGCTTGGCCCTTTCTAGGAAGCATTTCCTGTCTTCTCGGCAGAACCACAAGTGTCTTCTATAGTGAAGTTGGATGTACCACTGCAACTTGAACTGGCCAAGGAATTGTCATCATAAAAACTAAAAGTAAATAGACAGGCTGGGCAGGGCAGGGCATTTCTATAAGCCCAACATACAGCAAGCTGAGGCAGGAGGATCAGGCTGGTCTAATTTTTATACTGAAAACATGTCATAAATGGGAACAATTTTCAACAATAAAAAACAAAGTTATGTAATTGGCAAGAAAATGGACACAATCGGCAATAATCACATTAAATGACTTGTCCATCTCTGAAAAACAAATATTGCATATTTTCCATCATTTGTGAGTCCTAAATTTTATATAGATACGAATACGTACATAAGTACAATGACATGAAAGCAGACGCAGACTCCTGGGAGGACAAAGGGGCCTGAGGGAAGTGGTGGGAAAGGGAAGGGAGAACCAGGTAGAAGGGGCTGTGCTCAAAGCATAGTATGTACGTGCATAAAAGTGAACTTACATAAGTCCAAGAAAATAAAACAACAATAAGCAAACAAAAAACCCATTGTGCAATTTTCTACTCTCTCTTTCCCTCTGTCACAATTACTGCCAGTGTCTGAAACTAGTGACTGCTCTCTCTGGCTTGGTACCTTTGGAACGTAAGCTTGTCATTTTAAGTCTCTTTAATTTTGAGGTTGTTGCCACAGCAAAAACTTATTCTGATCTAACTGAACCATCCTCTGTAAGAGAAAAGTGGGAGAGAGCATTTGAGATCGGAGACGCCAGTCTTCTGGCAGCACGCTAAAAGGTCAACCCATAAATAGCCATTTAAAAAGCATATGTCCAAAATACTTGAATCCATGAATTGAAGTAAGCACTTTTTATCCTTTTAATACTGAATTTCTTTTCTTTTTCTTTTTTCTTTTTTGGCTAGCTGTTATTTCCACAGCTGATTCCAAAGTTGGCAAGTGTAATTTGAGGCAATAGAAAGGTGTCATCACAATCCATGCTTTTATGAATCTTGACAGAGGCCGCTGTGCTTTGTGTTCTGGAGGGCGGAAATGCGCGCCCAGAGGCATCTCACTGCCAGGAGGTATTGCCCAAACCTCTAGCTGAGACTGGATGGCACACCCCACTGCAAAAGGCATGATACTCAGGAAAATGCTTATACTTCGGAGTTAGACAGGCTTCAACTTGAATCCCAGCACCCCGAAAGGACTCCTTTCATAGGGTACGCCTTGCAGCTAAACACTGATTGCTTTTCAACAGGTGTTTTTAGAAGCAGCATCTTAATCCAACAAAGTGATCGAAATACAAAGACCCCGACTTCCCATGAGGAGCAAAGGTCGAAGACGTTTGTGTGGGGGTTTTGCTAGTGCCCTCCTAAGAGGAGCTGGTTCCTATAGGCAGAGGAGGAAATGAGGGATGGAAAGGTCCAGACATGAGTGGCAGGAAGCCACAGGTTCATGATAGAAGGACGATGGGCACAAGGATGAAGATCCTAGAACTATACCTTATAACTGTAGTTTTTACTCAGAGTGTAAAGTGAGCCATGAATGTGCCTGTGTTGAATATATTTGCTAGAATCTGCCCAAACGTCAAGAAGAAAATTAAGTCCTTGTTACAATAAGAAAAGTCAATAAGTGATGTTAATTTCTGTCCCGTCCAGCAGGACCAGTAATTACGGGGTCGCGAGGGGAGCCATACCTGAAAAGATGGGACGAGAAAGAAGGAGTCGAGACCAAGTAGAACTCCTATCAAGGTCTGTTTATTGAATCAAAAGCAAAAGCTTATATGGGGTGGAAGCAGGAGCCAAGCAGTAGGGGGTCTGAGAATGCCTCCAGGTGATCTCAGCAGGGGAACATCCTGTGGTTCATCTTGAAACAATTCCTATCTTACTTTAGCTAACTATCTCTTGGAAAGTCCCGAGCCAACCCGGCTAAACAACATCTGCAGAGGTCGAAAGGAGGAGGTTATGCAGAGGTCGAAAGGAGGAGGTTATGCAGAGGCTGAAATAAGGAAGTTATGCAGAGGCTGAAATAAGGAAGTTATGCAGAGGCTGAAATAAGGAAGTTTAGCTTTGGAATGGGGCATCAGAATTTTGCTTCAGCCAGTAGATTCTTTTAGCCTTGAATGACCCTGGGCTGGCTCCGGACATCTGCCCCTTCTTTATTAAATAGAAGCAGAGAGAGAGAGAGAGGGGGGGGGGGAGTAGAGGCCTGACCCTCCTGAAGATGGGCGTTGCGTTATGAGGTCACTGCATGGCCATTTTTTCAGGTCACACATGTCCCCAACCTCCCAGACGCGTTTGCGGAGGACAGGAAAAGGATAGTAACATCCTTTATGCGCGTCAGCCTGTATGCAGTCAGGCGTGCTCCTCAGGAACCTACCGAGGTGTCTGGCATGGTTCCCTGCAGTGCTTAGCCTCGCACCCTCTCAAGTGAACAATCGACTCAAGCCCTTAGGTCTCAGCTTGTTGAAGTCGAGGCCACTTTTAGCCGCATTATCAAGGACGGCACAGTCTTCTGCCTCGGGGTCAGGTGGTTCGAGCCTGTGGTAATGAACTTCCACATGGGTGGGTCCCTGTATGGCAGAGTCTATTTGGCGTTTGGCAAAGTCAGTAATCTTTCTGAAAGCCCACGGTCCAAAAGATATTAGTAACAAGAACCCTATAAGAGGTCCCAGCAACGAAGGGAGGAGGGTAGTCAGAAGAGGGGAAGCAGAAAACCAGTTTTTATACCAGGATTCAGCTCTATCTCGCTCCCGCTTGCGATTTTCTAGACTTTCTCTGACCTTCCTCATGCTATCTTCTACGATCCCAGTTTTATCGGTATAGAAACAGCATTCTTCTTTGAGTGCTGCGCATAATCCCCCTTGTTGTAAAAACAGCAAATCTAGCCCTCTCCTATTCTGCAGTACCACTTCTGCAAGGGAGGAAAGCGAATCCTTTAAAGCTGCCATAGCAACCTGTATTTCAGCAATATCCTTATCTATGGCTGCACTAAGCTGGTGATAGTTTTGATTGGAGATCACTAAAGATGAAATGCCCATCCCGGCTCCGACAGCCCCGAGCCCCAGTAGAACCGCGATGGTTGCGGCTGTAATGGGCTCGCGTTTGACTCTGGATGGTGTACCCGGAGGAGTCCAGAAGTTGAGAAATTCATCTGTAGAATAAACTGTTAATCGAGGAAGTAGCTGAACAAGCACACAGTAATCATATTGTTGTAGGAAAGGCTGTACCACGATAAACAGGGTTAGGCCAGTGGAACATGCCAAATATGTATCATTTGGGGCTACCAGGTAGGTGGAGCCACCACTGACCTCAAGGGTCTGATTACACAGAGGAGAAATAACGGAGGGTAAACGCATCCTGGGTCCCCTGATGCAGAGCCCCAGGCCTGAGACTTGGGCCAGGGTCATGCCTTCCCTGGCCTCTGGGTTCCAGCGAACCAGGGAGGAGTCGTTAGTAGCAGTAAGATTGTTAAGGATAGCAACACCCTCATAAAAGGGTGGGGAAGCATGATAACATAACCAACAATCATCTGCAAGGTTGGGACGAACAGCGTGCAGGGCAGACCAGGATTCATTAACCATGGTCAGGATAATATTAACAGAAGGTGAGGGGCCAGGAGGTACGGTGGGTTGAAACAGGGTGGTATGGGGTGTACCAGTGGCTGTTGGGTGGTGTGAATCAGACCACAGGTTCTGTAAGACCTGATTTGGGCCAATGGCCACCGGTTTTGAATTGGGAATGGTCTTGAGTAGTTTAATTTTAAAAGTAAGGCCAGGATCGTATCCAATTGTATATAACCTAAGTCCCCACTCTAGGCCTCGATTCTCCCATATGGCTTTTTTTCCTTTGTCAGTGAAGGTAATCACAAGGGGGTTGCACCAATTACTACAGTCACACGTGCCAGAGGGGTCAACTGTCTCTGGGAGATCCTTTCTTTTAACAGTTATATAATCCCAAGAAGATGAAGGTTTCCAATAGGTATCTCCCGTAGTCTCACATCCCCAAGCGGCACAGTAAAAGTCACTAGAGAAGCCGCATTTGTGACCAAGGGAGCGATCTCTGTGTCCCCCGGGACACACATAAATGGGTATTTCTCCCAAAAAGTACCTGGGCACTTGTCCATCACATCCTGCTTGGACACCCTCAGGCCGAAGATCCAGTGGCTTATCTTGGGGCATATAATGGGAGGGGGTTCCCCAGGCCTCGCTGGCTCCCAAGGCCAGCATACATAAGTCCACTTCCTAAGTAAGCCACGGTGTTTGATGAGTGAAAGAGGAAGAGGAGTTAACGATGTCCCTTTCCTCAAATAAGAATAGGGTCAGGACCCTGCCACCGGGAGGTGAATAGATCTTTCCATAAGGCTTGAGCATAAGTCTGAGAGGTTGTAGCGTGCCATAAGCGATCCGCTGCTGATCTGTGATTTTTGTCTAGGGTAAGGAAATTTAAGACAAAAAGTGCATGGCACAGAAGGGTTTTGTTATTGCCCAATGTGGGGAAGAGTGTTCCCCCTGTACCTTGTAATTTCAGCAGCATATTTTTAAGCGTTTGGTGAGCTCGCTCGACAATTCCCTGTCCCTGCGGGTTGTAGGGAATGCCAGTAATGTTTGATGTTTAATTGGGCACAAAATTGTTTAAAAGTGGCGCTGGTATATCCAGGTCCATTGTCTGTTTTGATAGTTCTAGGCTGTCCCATGACAGAGAGGCAGGTCAGTACATGGTTGATGACATTTTTAGTGGCCTCTCCTGTTTGAAGGGAGGCGTAAAGAAAGCCACTATACGTATCAATGGTAACATGGACATATTTTTGTTTTCCAAAAGAGGCAACATGGGTAACGTCCATCTGCCACAATTCGCCTGGGACCAGTCCTCGAGGGTTGACCCCGAAGTGGGCTTCGGGGAGAAAGGTCAAACAACTCTTACAATTACGAACTATCTGTCTAGCCTGTTCTCTGGTAATTTTGAACCGCAACCTAAGGGTGTGGGCATTAAGATGGTGGAGCTCGTGGGCCTTTTGGGCTTGGGAAATTAGATCAGAGGGATAATCTTGAACCTGAATAGACCCGACCATCTGGGTGGCGGCATCGACTAACCGGTTTCCCTCGGCAAGAGGTCCAGGGAGTCCAGAATGAGCCCTAATATGTCCAACAAAAAAGGGTTTGGTGTGCCGATGGATAAGGCTTTGTAATGCCGCAAATAATGGGGCAGCATTAGTGGTAGGTTTTATGTGAGGCACTGTTTCTAGCAAGGGGACCGAACAGGCAATGTAGGCGCTGTCGGTATATAGGTTAAAGGAATGGTCTGGGAGGGCTGTAAATACCTGTATTATAGCATATAACTCAACTAGCTGTGCCGAAAGAAAAGGGGAAGACACACGAGTGGTTACTCCATCAATGGAATAAGCTGCTATACCATTAGAAGAACCATCCGTAAAAACTAAACTAGCCTGGGAGATAGGGGACAATTTCGTCCTTTTAGGGAAAATAATAGGCGTTTTGTAAAGGAATTGAAGCAACCTATCGGGGGGATAATGGTTATCGATTTTGCCTTGAAAATCTATGTAATTAATGGCCCAGATATCAGAATTGATAAATAACCAATTAATCTGAGCTGGGGTATAGGGGAGGATCAAAATGTCAGGGTCTTTTTCAAAGGTTTTTCTCAATTGTAAGCGGCCATCCTTTATGAGCTAGGCCACCAGAGATGGGTAGGTGGCAAGAACCTTAGACGATTCCGAAGGGAGGTGTACCCAGTAAAGGGGGGCGCCCTGTCAAAACACCCCCGTGGGCGTAAAAGGGGTGGGAAGGACAATGAATTGTAAGGGTTTAGTCGGGTCAAAAAAGGAGATAGTTTGGTTGTTAATGGCAGACTCAACGCGAGCTAGGGCAGCCTGTAATTTAGGGGGTGTCAGAGGCCACTGGTCTACCCAGACAGGGGCATCACTTCTCCAAGAGATCTTATCTGCCTGGGGTGTAGGGGATACAGTGAAAAAACAATCCTTAAGTCTAATATAAGTTTAAAAACTTACATCTTTGTAAGAAAATTAGCTTATCAGCAGATCACGCTCTGTGGAGATCAGGTTGAAATTTAAGAGTTCTGTCTCTGTTAATCTCCAAGTGTTAGGATTAAAGGTGTGCACCACCATGCCCTGTCACAGAGATCTGCTTGTCTCTGTCTCCCGAGTGCTGGGATTAAAGGCATGTGCCACCGTGACTTGTTTAATTGTTTTATTCTAATTTTAGTAAAAAAATTTTTTAAACATCTCAAACAAAAATTAATCAGGGAAGCAAGAAAATTCTAAGTCCTAGGTAGTTAACTACATTTCCTAGCCTAGTTTAGAAATCTATCAGCCTCCTAGTTCCGCCTCTCCAACTAGCCACGTGTCTGTAGCCATCTCTGCTCTGTAGGAGTCAAGCCCACAGATAACTAGGAGCAGTGTCTGTAAAATTATCTGGCCCAAGGAAATATTAGCCCTGGACTTGTTTAGTTAGTTGGATCTAAGCTGGAAACTCTCAGCTGTAAATGTTTGTTTCCAAGGACAAAACTAGTTTATATCTCTTATTTGAGCACCTAAAATTTTTTAGAAATATTTCAAGTAAACATTAAGCAAATAAACAAGAAAATTATAAACACCTTGTAGCTAAGGAATTTGGAATTAACTCTATTTGCTAGACCAATTTGAAAAACTGTTAGTCACTTACAAGCAAAAAAATTAAGCAAGAAAATTCTAAGTTTTAGGCAATAAACTCTATTTCTTAGACCGTGCTTTTTCAACTTGTCACATGTTTGCAGCCATGCCTGTTCTGTAAGAGGCAAGCCCCACAGGCAGCCACTGTGTCTGGGTCCAGGCCCTGGAAAGGGCAGGCCTGTTCCTGCCTCAGAGGCAATACTCTTACTGTCTCATAGGCTGTGTGTGCCATGTTGTGCTGCACTGTTTTAGAAAATTGGCCAGCGAGTAAAGCTTAGCCCTCTTTCAAGACATAGAAAAATGAAACAGTATTTTAAAAAGTAAACAAATTTACAAACATAGACATAAAATTTGACATGACGATTATAAAGCAATACCCGAGTTCCCTGTGTCCTGAGGACTGTTTGAATCTCTGTAAGAAAAGCTAATGCTTACAAGGGCTTTTTTAACTCTAACTCCTCTTTCCCTGAGAAAAATTTTAAGGTGGCGAATAAATTACGCCTCCTTTGAGAGACTTTAACCCATCTTATTGACAGAGATGAACACTTACCTAAGTGCGGAGAGGTCCTGTGAGCAGCAGGCCCGCACCCGAGACGATCGGAGGTACTTTTGACCTCGGCGAGAGACTTGACCGCGGCGTTTCTGAATTATTTCCCATGAAGGGTCTCTGTCGTGGTAGAGGGCTCGTACCTCGTGGCCACGTTGGGCGCCACGTGTCCCGTCCAGCAGGACCAGTAATTACGGGGTCGCGAGGGGAGCCATACCTGAAAAGATGGGACGAGAAAGAAGGAGTCGAGACCAAGTAGAACTCCTATCAAGGTCTGTTTATTGAATCAAAAGCAAAAGCTTATATGGGGTGGAAGCAGGAGCCAAGCAGTAGGGGGGGCTGAGAATGCCTCCAGGTGATCTCAGCAGGGGAACATCCTGTGGTTCATCTTGAAACAATTCCTATCTTACTTTAGCTAACTATCTCTTGGAAAGTCCCGAGCCAACCCGGCTAAACAACATCTGCAGAGGTCGAAAGGAGGAGGTTATGCAGAGGTCGAAAGGAGGAGGTTATGCAGAGGCTGAAATAAGGAAGTTATGCAGAGGCTGAAATAAGGAAGTTATGCAGAGGCTGAAATAAGGAAGTTTAGCTTTGGAATGGGGCATCAGAATTTTGCCTCAGCCAGTAGATTCTTTTAGCCTTGAATGACCCTGGGCTGGCTCCGGACAAATTTCAAATCTAAGGAATAAACTTTTATTAGCTGGGAGGCAGTGGTACATATCTTTAATCCCAGCACTTGGGGGACAGAGACTGTCGAATCTCTGCGTTCAAGACCAGCCTGCTCTACAGAGTGAGTTCCAGGACAGCCAGGGCTGCACAGAGAAACCCTGTCATCAAAAAACAAAACCCAGAACCAAAAAAAGCAAAAACAAAAAAGTTTTTATTTATTTATGTAACAATTTAACAACATGTCTTTCTCTCAAGGTCGTCTCTGAACTAGGACTTAAGAGACCACATCATCTCTCTGGCTGACCTGGGCAATGTCCTGACACACCAGTGCCTCTGTCCCCACATCTATAAAATGTTAACTTGCCAATGTGACCTCCAGGATGCCTCCTGGGTCCCCATTTCTTCAACCTGAGCACTGGTTACGTGGAATTGTGAGTTTCGTCTGGAAGTATTAGACAAATATTAATGAATCCTCATGTCTATTTCCCCCCATCCCCCCTCCCCACAAGTATCATGGGAATTGCAGGTGACACATTTGGAACACCAAATATGGTTAAAGAATGTTTAACTGTAGTGACTAGACAGAAGCTATAAACAGCTTGGCATATGGCAGTTTTGCAAGAGCAATAAAGGCTGTATCCTGTTAGGTTAATAATCAAAGAAATGTTAGGGCATAGTATGAGAGAGGGTGATGCTATACATAGCTACAGGGCCCACTGCCTCGAAGAGCCTCGGAGCCAGGGGGCGGTCACTTGTCAGGGCGTGGAGCGGTAGCTCTGTGGCTGGTAAAATGTCTTCTCAGTGGCTTTCCTCTCAGTGGTGCATGTTTCTAGAATATAAAGGCAACCATATCTGACCGTAACTCACACACGGGGCAGCTGGCTGGCTCCCACGCTCCCGGCAGGGGTCTGAAACCATGGGAGGTGCGAGTGCTGGCTATGGGTAGCGATAGCTGTTGGCTCTGAAGGGCGCTGGTGGTCAGACTCCTCCAGCAGTCTCCAGGACAGGCTGTGGTGATACGCTTAACATGTGCTTCCGAAGGGTCATTAGAGAGGAGAGAGAACCTCAGGTAAACAGAAAGCAGGTGCACTGGCACTCAGAGTGTCAAAAATAGATTCCAAGTCAGTTACTATATGGCTGTATTTTAACGTGTGTGTGCAAGCTTTTTAAGGCTATCTAGGTTCCCCTTCTTGCCAAATAATACAATTATTTCACTCCTAGCAACGCTTCCTGGAAAACATTCTGCCAAAATGATGAAAATAGGTCTTTTAAACATTACTTTTAAAAATATATTTTTTAAAGGTTTTTAAGAGCAAAACCCAAGAACAGTTTTAATCATACAGGGCTGTATCTGGTGTCACTCAGGTGACGAGACAGGATTGTGAGCACTCTTGCTGTGGAAACGTGCCTTAGCTTTTCCTGCCTCAGTGCAGTCTGGTATGACAGCCCGTACCTGTAGATGCAAGCCCAACCAACCAGGAAGCTCCTGTTAAGTGTAGTCTGCACCCTGTGCCTTCAGTGCACAATAGAAGGAAAAATAGACATTTCCTTGCATCTTTTTGATACAAGGAAAATTTATATCACCTCAAAGGGCACCAGTTTTCCTGTTTGTAAGTGAAGAACAGACATTTCTCGTAGGTGTCATTGGGAGAAATAATAGTGCACAGACAACACATTGTTTTGAGATAGGCACACACAGAAACTCAACAGATGTTAGCTTCTGGTCAATGATGATCCATGCCCTCCCTAACAGGAGCCAATGACCCTTCTCAGCTATAACCAGGGTCCTGTTACTCTCCAGCTAAAATCCCTCAGTGTCTTGCCATGGCCTGTAGTGTACAATACTTCAAGGCCTTCCTGATTCTGAATTTTAGGCAGAGCTTCAGCTGGCTTCCCACTGAGATCCTGTGCTTCAGCTATGGCTGCCTTCTTTCAGATCATCAGACTATGCCAGACCCAGCTCATGGCTCACTCAGGCCCCAACACACGGGGAGGGCTGCAGTATTTATCTCCTGTAACATGCATAAAGTCTATCCTGTCTGTGATGTGAGCAATTTGATATTTTATACAACTTATATAAAATGCTGTATACAAACATCCTAAAACCCACCATCCAGTCCACTCTATGCCTTGGAGGCCCCTCTAACTGGTCATTTGGGGGAGCTGTCAGCATGTGTACACATACCATTTTTTTTTCTGCTTGAAACTCTCATCTTTCCTTTCTGCTTCTGGCAAAAGCTTAATCACTCTTCAGCTTAAATGTCAAGTCTTCTTGTTGCACTCTGTTTATTCCTCTCAAGCAAATGAATAAATCTTGAGTGGCTGTCCCTCCCTGCTGAGCTGTGAGGCTTGTACGTGGTTGAGAGTCTCAGAGAAGGGTCAGAGAAGGCATGGGGAAGTGTTTGCAGTTGGAATTTATGAGTTAATGACCATGCATGGGCACAGTAGCTCAAGCCTCCAGTCCCAGTACTCCATACGCTGGAACAGGTGGATTGCCACGAGTTTGAGGCCAGCCTAGGCTATAGCGTGGATTGTACCTCCAAAGGCAAAACAGAAAACAACATAAAATGCACTGACCAATAAAGTTCTACCCTACAGGAGAGCACTGGAGAACACTGCCCCACCCCCTGACCCCAACCCCCAGATCTGACAGCAAAGCTTGGGTGTTTTTCTTAAGTCAATAACCAGAAGCAAAAAGAGAAAGGAACTGCTTCCATCAAAGATCATGCCTTGGAGTCCTGAGCCTTTCCTAGGTTCTGTGTGCCTCATTTTCTGTTTTCACCCCGTCTATTTCATTTTAGTATTCACAGATGGTTCGGGAGCATACCATACTTGACGCAGGAAAAATTTGAAAGCAGGGATGCAGAAGCCCAGGTGGCCGAGCCGAGCACCACATAAACCAGATGTGGTAGTGTGCACTTCTAATCTCAGCACTGGGAAGGCAAGAGCAGGAGGATCAGAAGTTCAAGGTCACCCTCAATGACAGAATGAATTTAAGGCCACCCTAGACAAGTGAGACCTGAGGGTGGGGGATGCCACTTGAGAAAGGGGAGGAGATGGAGGGAATTCACCATGAACTGAAGTGAGGGTATCCCAGCACATGAGCACAGCCTGGCAGAGTACTACTGCACGATATTTCCTTCTACCGCACTTCTTGTCTGCTGCAGGTGCGCTTGCTCACTTCCCAGAGGGCTGGTTTCCTGTCCTTAGATGTCCCCTGCTTTGGTCTCTGAAAGAAATACAACATCCCTTCTCTGTTTGGAGTCCAGGCTTGGTCTCCGTGTGTTAGTTACCACTGTGCTCACCCTGCAGTGCGTCTCCTAACAGTATAGGTTTTTGCTAGGAAGCTCTGTCCTTCCTGCATTAGGTGACCTCAAGATTCTTTGCCTTTGTCTAAACTGTGTGTTTCTCTTGAGTTTTCTTGGCCACCTTGAATCTTCCTTGCTGTATGGCTTTCCTCCCCCTTTTTCTTAAAGTTTCCCCTGTTAAAGTTATTTTTATAAAACTGTGTTTGTTTCTCAGTTTCTCTCTTAACCTAGTTATCATACAAATAATTGAGACTCTTTTCTATCTGTCTAATAATAAGCTTCACTGCACAAGAACTGGACAGTTATTAATCTATTCTTAACTCTCTAAGCTAATTTGGCTTCCTCCCAGTGTACAGCCCAGAGATATTTGCACTTTGAAGCTTTCCCGGTTCCAGCTCTTTCTCCTGGTCCTTCCTGGACATCTGCCCATGGCTGAATCCCCTACTTTTTCTTCTAACTTCTCCTCCCCTGGCTGGCAGGAAGTCCAGCCCTATTCTCTCTTCTGCTCAGTGATTGGCTGTAAGCTGCTTTATTGACATGTCAGGGAACAATTGGGAAAAGCACAACATTGAGACAGGAGATTCTCAGAACAAGGATTGCAACCAGCTATGTGGGGTGGGGGCAGGGAGAAGGTACAGAAATCAGCCTTTGAATTACAATAACCTTATGCCTACGTTCTTCCCCTTGGCCAACATCTCCATCTCCTGTGGAGTTTAGCAGTCCACAACTGCTATTTGCATGTAAGAGGTTTCTCAGGGAGCTTTGGAGGGAGTGTCATATGTGCTAAACAGCAGAACAGCATGGGGTACAGTGGACCTCTTGGGAGAGCTCTGGCCTAGCATGTGCAACACCCTGCCTTTTATCCCCAGAACCAGGGAAAACAAATATATTACGTTCACTTTCTGTTATGGAAACAAAACACTTGAGATAAAACAAAATTAAAAAGAGGCCAAGTTTCTTTTTGGTTCACTGGTTCAGAAGTTCCTGTCTGTGTTGACAGGGTTGCTCTTGGGGCTGTAATAGAACAGGGCAGGAGAGCTGAGGAAACCTGTAGCTCACCGGGTCCAGGAAGCAAAGGCGAAGAGGAGAGGAGAAGGCACAGAAGACAAGATACACCCTTCCAGGGCACGGCCCCAGCGACCTGCTTTCTCCAACGGGGCCCCACCCTCTGATCTATTCCTCCTCTCCATAATACCATCAGCTGATAAGTTTTTAGTGCTTGGCCTGGCAGACATTTCAGGTTAAATCAATTTAACAGCGAGACCTTGAAGCTGCTGCTGGCCTCATAGGGGCTCCCCTCTGAAGTAAGAGCAAGCATTTGCTTTGTTAGGCTTTGTGCTAATTTTTACTAAAAATCTCCATGCACTCAATGGGAGGTGCATAGGTGCCAGTTTTTTTTCTCCAGCACATATTTATTGTGTGTCTCGTCTAATGGATAAGACATGCCTAGTGAGACCATTCAGGGTGCTGGGTACCTGTGTTCTCACCCCATGGTTCATCTGCATTCTTTGCCTGCTCCCCAACTCCAGCTTTCAGCAGCAACATTTCCCCCTTTGTGTTCCGGTGAGATGTCCTGGTATACATGCAACATGCCAGCAGAGGCCGAGGCAGGAAGATTATGACACCAGCCTACGCTATATAGCAAGACACTGTCTCAAAGAAACAATAACTGCTTTCTGGGAAGTTTTTATAGGAATCTTACATATGATGCCGTGGATTTCAGAAACCATCCCTGACTACCTCCAGTTCCCTCATTAGCAAGCGTGAGGCTCTGGTCACTCATTTCTAGAACCTTTAACCCTGAAGTTGGACTCCAGACAGAGGGGTCCTTGTCTCCTGCACAATGACAGCTCACAAGAGCTGCCAGCTACGCAGGTAAGTGAGCCTGCCATGCCATGAGATTCCAAATCCTACCTCGGGCCCTGAGGCTCATCCTGCTTCTCTGGGCGCACTCCTGTCTCCTGTTTGTAGAGATTTCTCCTTTCAGTCTTGTGAAGCCAAGCAAACTGCACTCAGAATGAACGAGGGAGGGGCACGAGGAGTCTCCTTGGTTAGGAGTAAATAACTCTAGAAAGACCCTGAAAGTTCAGGGCTCACATCTATATTTGAACCCAATGCTTCATCTTGTGGGGTCTTCAGAAGGGAGAGACTTTCCTCAATCCCCTAGATGTTTTGTTCTACATAGACCCTAAACAAGTACAGAATCGTGAAATACTAATGTGGCAAGGAGAGGACATGGTGGACCTGGCCCTCCCCTCATCTGTCAGTCTCCTCTACAATACTCTTTAACTGTGGTATCTAGTCACAGCGCATCTATATATACATATACCTATGCATATATGCATACATACATACACATACTTTTAGAATGTGCGTATGCATGGGTTCATGTGTGTGGAGGCCAGAGGTTGTTAATATCAGCTGCCTAACTCTGTCACTCTTTACATTAGTTTTGAGAAAGCTGCCCACGGAACTTGGAGCTCACTGATTGGCTGGCCTGGATGGCCAATAAACCCCGGGAGTTCTTCTTTCTCCTCCTTCTAGTGCTGTGGTTATAAGCACATGAACCCCTCCCCCCTTTTTTTTACATGACTGTTGGAGGATTAAAAGTCATGTCCCCACCCCTCCCCTCTTGTTTTTAAGGACAATAAAAAAATATATTTTATTTTTATATGGATATGTATATCCATTGTATATGTGTTTTATATCCATATATACGTTTATATATGGATATGTCCCGGTCCCTATTTCTCAAACATATGTTCTACAGACAATCTGGCTCAGATCCACCTGGGAAGCTGCTGACCGGTGGGTCCCTGGGCTTTACTCTGGGCACACAGACAGACTCCTCAGATCCTGGACGTGAGGGAAGAAGAGGAGTCCCACCTTCCGGTGTGTTTCTCTAGACCTCCACTCCACCTTGACGTAGAGCAGAGGATGCTCTTGAACTTCTGACCCTCCTCCCCAGTACTGAGCTTACAGGGTGCACTACGCCCGGTTTACACAGGGCTAGGGATGAGACCCAGCATTCCTTTCATGCTTGGCCAGCACTCTGACAAATGTGATGCACCCTGAGCCCCCAGCTGGTCCTCATCCACAGTCTGGGCCTACGCACGTGTCTTCTATGAGTGCTATATAAATAGCTACTCTACTGTTTAGGAGCTAAAATTCAGGGCGTGCTACCCATGAGGGAGGTCAGTTGTAATGCAAAGTTTCTGCTTTGCATAGTTTTGCTCCTCAGTTTAATCTGCAGATGTACAGTCCAGTGAGCAGGGTGGGCCGACCATATACAGGCCATAACCTCTGCTGAGGGAGTAATGTCCCACATCCTAACAGCCATCTGGTAGTGGAGGTTAATGGTCTTCCTCCGTCTGTACAAGGGAGGGAGGAGAGCCTCGCTGTGCCTCAGGAGGAGCAGTTTGTGCTTGCAGGCATTTAACAGGAATGTGGTGAAACAGCTGCTACAAATTTACCCACTATTTTTTCTCACGTCACACTTAGGGCAGCCAAGAGCATTACTGGAGCTGACAGAGATATAGGTAGGTTTCTGTTTCCTGATAAGAATGAGGTAGAGAGAAATGAGCAAATATTCATACTGCACTTGACATTGGAGGGACGGTAGCCTGGGTCTTTTGGCACTGCATCTAGACAGCCACACCAAGGGAAAAGGCCTGAACACTGGTGAAAATATGCAGAAACTAATTTATTAGGAAGCATGTGTAAATAATTCTAGGTTATAAGGAACATATTATACTGGCCTATTCAATGATTAAAACATTGAGGTACAAAAATTACTTAGAGTGTAGGAATTTAGGAAGGAAAAAAAATGAAAGGAATTCAGGTATGATCTAAGCTACAATAAAGTGAATCTTGGTACTAATTTAAGCATTTCAAGCAAAACAGACGAACAGCTTTTAAAAGGAGTGCTGTGCAGTGTTTAGGTAGACTGTGAAGCTCTCCCTTTGAAAGAGGCTCTTGGTGAGCATTCCCCAAAACCACAGAGATGCTGAGCTCAGTGCACAAGAGTCGGCTGTGTTGAAAAGGCAAGAGCCAGAAATGACACATAGCTAGCAAATGACCAAAAGCTAACCAGGGCAGCACAGAGAGGCCCTTTCTTCACTCTCCTGCAGGGCAGGGGGTAGACTACACCTCTCTCAGCCTCCCTTCGGCCTTGGGGTCAGAAAATCTAGATTCTAACTGGGTTTCTGCTCCACCAGACTTAAAACACCAATCCTGGATTTCTTCAACTATATGTAAGAGGGTGTCTCAGGCAAGTTTGAACTTAAAACTTGTGAATTATTTTTCCTTTTTTGGGTCACTATTTCATTGGAGCCTTTCTGGAATTAAAATGATGCATTTTTAATTAGGAACAAAGAAGTCTGAAGCCGTACCATTAACCTAAACGAGGAGCTATTCTGGTTAGATGGTGGGAGCTGTTGATTGTATAATTTGGGGCCAGACTTCTGTCAACAAGCATTAAAGGTGTTTACTTTCACTGTAATGGTAGAGAAAGGGCGTCTTTCTCCTCGGATGTGTATAAACAGGGGACAGAATGCAGAGAACTGATGCCTTTCACTGTTTGGACTGCTTTTTGAGCCAAGATGACGAAGAGGAAAGAAAATGCCAGTTAGAGTCTGGGCGGGAGCATCGAGGTCTCAGAGCCAAGCTGCCAGCAGAGGAAGGCTGTCCCCACCTACCAGCTCTGCTGAGGAATGATGGCTGGGGCCTCGTGAAGTGGGCACTGGACTGTCAATAGGCTTGTCTTCATCGTGATGGCAGCAGGGTCTTCAGGCAAGCGGTAGCTAGCAAACCAAGTCTTTGGTGGGAGGGACCATAACCAAATGGAGAAAAGCCCAGTTTGTTTCTCCCTATTTGGCACTTCTCTGTGGCTCTCAGGAATAAGAGGGAGACATTTTCTGAGTTATTGGGAGTCATATGTAGAAGCACATCCATTCCAAAAGACCTGCACTGGGGGCTGGGTGTGGGGGCACACGCTTTTAACCCCAGCACTAGGGAGGCAGAGGTAGGTGGATCTCTGTGAGTTCAAGGCTAGCCTGGTCTACAAAAGAGAGTCCAGGATAGCCAGGACTGTTACACAGACAAACCTTGTCTCGAAAAACCTAAAAGAACAAAACAAAACAAACAAACAAAAAACCACACCCAAAAAACAAAAAACAAACACAAAAAAACCCCTGCATTGGGGTATTCAACAAAAGCTCTCAGCTGCTCCCATCCCCACAGCTAAGCACTCATGAACAGCACGGAGTAGCCTGATGAGATGGTGACCCTAGGTCTTGTGTGATTTGCCTGCCTTGGGTATCCAGAGCGGTCATGGTCTGATCATATCCTTGCCGGGCAGTCTCTAAGTTCAGGTCATTAGTCTTGCCTCGTCCTGCCCTTTTACTTGTTACCTTGTTATTGCTTCTGTTACAGAGCACTGAAAAAAAAAATGGATCCAGGTGTAGAGCCCACACCATGAAGACCAGCTCTTGGAAAGTGGAGGCACAAGGATCAGGAGTTCAAGGCCAACCTCAGCTATATGAGACCTTCTATGGGAGTCTTACCTTCTGGAAGAGTCTCACGCTACCCTTTAGAACACCACTTCACTCAAACAGGCTCTCAGTACACAGGGGCAGGCAGGTCTCAGCAACCTGGATTTCCATTTTGATTCCACATTGTCCTGAACAAACTAGAACTCCTTAAGATGCAGTTCCTTCGTTTAAAATGTTGATAATAACTCTTATGCTATGCAGTTGATCTTAATAATTCCACACAAAGACCATGGCACAATGGCCTTCACATGTGAATGACGCATGTGTGAACGAATGTTGATAGTTATTATTGCTAGCAACCAGAGCTTATCAGGGTGAGCATGGTCCAGAGGGGCGGTGACTAATGCTTGTAGCTATGGTACTAAAAATGAGTGGATCCTTTTCCACTTATCTGCATTTCTTTTTGGCATGGTAGACACCAACCTCAGAAATATGCCATGGAGACAGCAGGCCCCACGCAGCCCGAGCACCCAGGAACTTACGGTGGGCTGGGTTTCATCCCCTCATTGGCTGCTGCCTAACCCATGGATCTTCAGGGAAGAAATAGAGTTGGCCTCTTTTTTCCAATATAACCAGCAATCTAGCCATCCCTCTTCTCTTCCCCCCACCCACCCTCGCAAGGTCTCTCGCATTGCAGGCTGATCCCGAGCCTACCTTACAGCTGAGTATGACACTGAGTGTCTGATCCTCGACCTGTACCCCACAAGTGCAGATTGCAGGCATGGGCCGCCACACCTGGTTTCTGTGGTCGCGTACAGGGTTTCTGGCGTGCTAGACAAGTACTCTACAATTAGCTACATCCCCAGCTCCTGGCTCTCACTTCTTAAGTTAATTGTTTTAGAAGTTCCCCTCTATGTAATTTGCTTGTAAATCATGTTCCTTGAACGCCACTTAATAAAACGGCACAGCGAGTGTTCATGAGCCTCCTACACACGTATCTTATCTAAAAGAAAACAAAAGGACTTTACTCCCCCGGTGAAACTTTTTATGGTCCCTGAAACTTTGATTTAGTCACCATAAACTCACCATGTGTTTTGTTCATGACAGTATGTAGTAGTTCTTATTCTTATTTTATTTTATTTTGTGTTTTGAGACAGAGTCTCTCTGTGTTAGCCTTGGCTGGCCTGGACTTGCTTTGTAGACCAGGTTGGCCTCGAATTCACAGAGATCCACTTGTCTCTGCCTCCTGAGTTCTGAGAAGCATGCCTTTAAGCACTCAGGAAGCAGAGGCAGGTGGATCGCTGTGAGTTCAAGGCCAGCCTGGTCTACAAAGCAAGTCCAGGCCAGCCAAGGCTATATAGAGAAACCCTGTCTTGAAAAACAAAACAAAACAAAACAAAAAACAAAGAAGAAGGATAAGAAGAAGAAGGAGGAGGAGGAGGAAGAAGAGGAGGAGGAGGAGGAGAAGAAGAAACATTAATAAAAATCGATTCACCAAAAATATGTTAAGTAATCATTTCTATTAAATTTTCTTGTTTGTGAAAAGTTTTAGGTTAACATGATTTCTTTGAATTTTCTGGGTTTTAAAAATTAATTTATTAGATAAGCACACAAAGTAATGAGTTTCATCAAAGAGACCTCATACTTATACTTGTTGCTGCTGAAATGGGGTCTGATATGAAAACAATCTAACTGCTTTATTTTTGAGACAGGGTCTCCTGTATCCCAGGTTGGCCTCGAACTAGCAATGACACTGACCTTCTGATCCTCCTGTCTTTGCCTCCTAAGCACTTGCACAGACATGCAGCACCATGCTGGTGATCCAACCTTGTGCTTTGGGTCTGCTAAGCAAGCAGTGTGCCACCTGAGCGATGTCCCCAAC
Organism: Acomys minous; assembly: GCF_964271855.1. Lineage (NCBI taxonomy): Eukaryota > Metazoa > Chordata > Mammalia > Rodentia > Muridae > Acomys > Acomys minous. The sequence goes on along the minus strand of NC_140486.1, from coordinate 76,508,714 downwards.
CCTTATTTTAATGGTTGTTAAGTCATGTGAAGCATACTGCTTCCTTCCGAATCCTTCCTTATGTATGAGTCTTAGAAAACAATCTGATCATGTGACAGATTGCAACTCCAACTTCAGTTTGATGAAGGGCTGAGGATGTGCTACCTTCAAAGGAGATACTTTCTCCATAGGCTGCTGTCATAGTATTAGGAAGATGGTTGTCCAACTGCCAAGGCGCTCCTCAATAAGCTGCCATGCCAGTAGAGGCTCCACTCCAGTGAAGTTTCCCACTGCTGTAGTCTGGATTCCCAACTCGTGGGGAGCTTGTACACTGAAATTAGGTTGATGATGTTGAGAGAGAAAGAGAGAGAGAGAGAGAGAGAGAGAGAGAGAGAGAGAGAGAGAGAGTTTCTACCTTTTCTCACACATACAACATATTCCAGAGTCAAGATATGATCCATGGGGCCCCAAGGTCACTTAGCCTCTTTGAAATAGGGCATATTGTGTTTTCTGTGGAGAAGCTTATAACGCCTAAAAAAATCATCTAGGGGCTGCAGAGATGGGGTCCATAGTTAAAAGAACTTGCTTCTCTTGCAGAGGACCTGGGTTTTTCCCCAGCACTCACGTGTTAGCTCACCATCGTCCATAATTCCAGTTTCAGGGGACCTATGGCAAACAAAACAAATAAAATATGGACAAAAAAGACTTTTAAAAACCTACTAGTAGCTGAGGAAGTGGCTCAGTAGTATAGCATCTGTCTAGCGTGGCAAGGTCCTGGGTTCAATCCCTGCCGGCGAAACTCAGCCAATAGCTCTCGCTAGAGTTGTTAGACACATTTGGAAATGCGTGGGAAGCCTTGGTTGCCACAGTGACTGGCAGGCAGCCGTGGTGGAAGGACGGTGCTGTTAGAATTCAAAGAGATAAAATCAGAGATGCTAAACTTTCCTGCCGTGTGTAATACCATGATGAATAACAAATAACATTTCCCTTTAAGAAATGTGTGTGAGCAGGGCTGCTTACAGGGGCACAGCACTCCTAGCTTCCACTGCGGAGGAGTCTCAAGCACACCTGAGGCTCTCCTTTAGACCATGCAAAGGTTTAGCCCGTTTCTTTTTCCCAGCCTTCAAGGAAGAGAATGATGGATTTGAAGGACGCCAAAAGCCCCATGGTGCATAAGCAAACCCCCATTATTAGATTAATAAGGCTTGTAAAATATTGTCTGTACATGAAAGCAGAAGAAAGACTTGTTGGAGGAAGAAAGAGTTCAGAGAGAGTTCAAAGAATAAGTTTAAAAACTAAATATTGTCTCTAAAAAGGCATTTGAAAACGCAACAGGTTACATACAGATAAAAACAATACAAACCATAGCATGAGTTAATTTACCAAATTATCTTAACTCTAAGAGAATATATTATAAGCAATTAGTTGTGATCTGAGCATAGAAAAAAAACTGGAATAAGGACTGGGTGCCAAAAAAGGACAGGAGACAGGAGCTACTCAGTTTTGGCCCTCTTATGACTGCATTGTCACTACCATAAGCTTTCTGAAAAGAAATGTCAAAATAGCCTGCCCCTTCGAGGGTAACCCTGCCATTGTGACCTGTGTGTTTGCAAGGTGCTTTGGGCAAGGAGCACTCACCGAGTTTGACAGCTACTGCTGCACCTCGGGTCGGCTTTCCAAGAGCTATCGGGTTCCAGGCCCCGTATTAGACAGGCCCACACAATGCCTTGTTTTGTGTTTTAGGCTCACAGTACGGTTTTTATGACCATGGGCACACAAGTTGCTTTCTTTTCTCAGGAGGACTGCTTCCAGGTGTTTCAGAGGAAACTGGACCTGGGGGGAAAAATAAAAGTGGACTTTAAACTGCCCCAGCACAGGATTTGAGGAGATTATGTCGCTGAGCTCTTAATTTAAGATGAAGCACATATTTTAGGATGGGAAAGAAAGTCAATGAAAAAGAGCTTGTCCAGGTAGTAAGTGGCCAGAGAGTACACTGAAACATGGTGCTTTTCCTGTTTTCTGTGTGTGTGTGGGGGGGGGGGGGCGTGGGGTCAGGGGTGGGGTGGGCAGGGGGCTCTGCATGTGCTACCACAGTCCCTGGTTTTGTAGAACATGGTTTTACTATGTAGTCTACTCATATTCTTGCGTTCACCTCCTAAGGGCTAAGGTTACAGGCATGTGCCACCATATGCCCAATATTTCTTTCCTTGGTTGCTTTTTGAGACATGGTCTCATACTACGTAGCCCTAGTTGGCCTGTAGCTCACTACTTGGTGACTACCTACTGGTCACTCTGGCCTTGAGCCTGCTGCAGCAGTCCTCCTGACTCTTCTTCCTCAGGTCACCACACCTGGCAAGGCAATTCTTGTTTGTTTGATTTTGGTTTTCGAGGCAGGGGTTTTCTCTGTGTAGGCTCTGGCTGTCATGGAACTAGCTCTGGAGACCAGACTAGCCTTGAACTCACAGACATTCACCGGCTACTGCCCCTCAAATTGTGGGATTAAAGGCATGTGCCACCACCGCCCAATGGCAAGACAATCCTTAAGGATAATGTAAAAGTGACCAAGACTGTGTATTTTGTTCATTTGACCTGTTAAAATAGATGAAGCTCCGTGTTAAAACCTGTTGCTATGTCTTATTTTAAATTGCAGTACATACACCTGGAAGCCTTGAAAAAAAATGTACTTTTGTAAATTATTTGTATGGCATTTATTTGTTTGTTTGGGTGCTGGAGTGGGTATATGGCTGTGTCTGTACATGCGCAAGTGCTATGGGGTGTTGCGGGTGGGGGGGGGGGAGGCGCATGCGCGCGTGTGCGAGCGCACGTTGTTGTCTCTTTGTGTGTAAGCCAGAGGACAACTTGGAGGACTCAATTCTCTCCTACCATGTGGGTACCAGGGATCAAACTCAAATACAATAATATGCTGTATGCTTCTGCAAACTGGTAAAAGATGCCTGTTTGTAGGGGTAGGTAGAGGTTCCCCACCAGGGCATGAGGTAGAGCAGTAAAATTGGATGTGGTGTTAGCTTGTCCTGGCTGCTTGTCCTTACAGTGCCCTGTCAGCCCCATTTCAATGGTCTGTTTGTTATTCCTTAGGTTTGGGGGACTCTTTGTTCTCTCCTAGTTAGCATCCTTTTCAGCTCACTCCCTTTTCAAAAAATAATCACTTCCTACACTCTCACCCTCGCCCCATCTGCTCTCTTAGGGAGGGACTAGAATCAGAGGAAACCAATGGGGGCTGCGCGGTGGGAATGCCAGCTTCAGGCCATTGTTCCCAGCTGGAATGTCACTCATGTTGGATGGATGAATAAAAACAAGTTGGAAGTTCACGTTGCTATCCCTGTTAAGCAATCTGAGCTTATAAAGTTTGGTTAGTGGGCATCCCAGTCCTGAAATCTCGACAAGAGTCACCCTGTTGGCAGAGCAGGCTATGAGTCAGTCTCATAAGCTGAAATTGTAAGGGAAAAAAAAAACAACTTCCTGTACTGTTCTCTTATTGATTATTGTGGGGAATCTCAAGCTCATTGAGATTCCTTTGATGAACAACTTCCTCACAAAATTAGTTCAGGTTCTAACCTGTGCAAAACCCAGGCAGTTGAAACGCTCAGAGGACATACATATTCTAGTAATATTCTGTAACCAATGAAGCTACACACGGACTCCTGGTACCACCGAGTCTACATCAGTGGCCAGAGAGCATCAACGCTTCACTTGACTGATGGTGGCAACAGTGAAGGCTGAGTCTGACTTTCCTACCTGGGACCATTTCAAAGTGTATGTAAATTTGAAATAAGCTTTTTGAAGTTTCAAAAATGCTTCTCCTTTTTCAAATATGCGTCATGGATTTCTGCCTTCTAGTGTTTATATTATGAATAGGAAAGTAGCTTAAAACATCTATGGATCAGAAAAAGTTATTATAATAACAATGACGGCTATACAGGAACACCTTCATACTGAAAGGAGAAAGACAATATCTCAGAATCTAATTTTTTTTAATGACAGCAAACCCCACAATTCCTGCATGCTTCTTCTAACTGGGCACTGTGTACTCCTGGGGTAAATTCAAATGTTCATCATGATGACTAAAAGATGTGGATGTGAATAAAGTCAGGTGATGAGCAGGGATAAAATGATGGAGACAGAAATGTACTATTATAAAGTCGTCATCTGATAGCTGGCTCAGGGAACAGGGTGGTCTATCTTTGTGTAGAGACAGAGTGAGCCGGGGAAGACAGAAAATGTGCTGAAATTGCTGGGTCTCAGTGGAGGTCATGCGTGTATCTGATAGTTTTATTTCTATTCCTTCAGAGATTCCAAAATAATAAATTACGAAAAGATGGTTGATGAGAACTTTTATATGTGGAGCCTGGGTCTGAAAATTATTGCTTGATATACCATATTTTTTGGACCATAAGATGCACTTCCCCCCAATGTGGGAGGGAAATTAAGATGTACCTTGTGGTCTGATTGCTGTCTTTACTGTTTTTCTTGTTTTACTACTCTAAAAACTGGGTGTGTCTTATGGTCAGGTGCATGTTATAGTCCAAAAAATATGGTACCTGGTCCAATCTGTAAAATGCCCCTCTTCTTAACCTTCAGGCAGTAGACAAGGTGACTGGTTGAAAGCGCCACACCCTTTAGTTGTAGGTCAAACTGAAAGGTGTTCAATCTGGAAAATAGAGACAAATTTAGTTTTCATTTATTCACCGACTTATTGATTTTCCAATCCCTACTGTGTGCCAGCGTGTTGTAGGTGGTGTAGAAACAGCTGTGAGTAAAGCAAAGCAAGCCTTTTCACTCGGAGCTCAGACCATATGGAGGCAGGAGCCTCGGTGGGCACACAGACAGAGAAAAGCACAGGCAATCTGGTGAGGAAAGCGAAGTGTGAGCGATCACAGGTACCCGAGGCAAAAGAGAGTCTCTTGGGCCTAAACAGCAAGAAAAAGTTCTGAGTGGGTAGCATCTAACGTGGGTGTAGGATGTCCCCCCTCACAGGGGGACAGTGAGGGAATGGTCCCTTCAGCTGGTGTATTCCAGAGGCAGAACCCAAGCAAGTGCAGGATAACCTTGGTGAGCAAGAGAGAGAGAAGGGCCTCAGGATGGAGCACAGTGGGAGTCCTCTGGAGGACTGTCAGCACGGAAGCCTCCAACTGATGGTGTTACCAGGAAATCCCGTTAAAGATGGGAGGGAGTGAAGGCAGGAGCAGGCTGTGGCTGAAGCCCCAAGCAAGGAGTGGTGGTGGGATGGACCAGGGTCAGGATTAAAAAGGAAGGAAGGTGGATACATTTAGACGCATTTTATACATGAAAGGAAGGGAGGAAGGAAGGAAGGAAGAAAGAAAAAGAACAAAAGAAAGAGTGAGTCACTGATGGGATGGTTCTGAGGCATAAGGGAGGAGCTGGAGAAATAATATGAATGAAACCAGAGCATGCTCATCTCTGTCTCTCTGTCTCTGTCTCTGTCTCTGTCTCTGTCTCTGTCTCTCTGTCTCTCTGTCTCTGTCTCTGTCTCTGTCTCTCTGTTTCTCTGTCTGTCTCTCTCTCTCTGTCTGTCTCTGTCTGTCTCTCTCTCTCTCTCTCTCTCTCACACACACACACACACACACACAGTTTGCTTGTTTTGTTTTTTGAGACAAGGTTTCTCTGTGTAGCTCTGGCTGCCTTGGAACTCACCACTCTGTAGACCAGGCTGGCCTCCAACTCAGAGATCCTCTTGCCTCTGCCTCCCAAGTGCTGCTATCAAAAGCATGTGCCACCCCTCCCTGCTCACGTGTCTATAATCTTGCATCGTCAATACTGAGTTAGGAGGATTGCCATGCGTGCAGGGACAGCCTGGAGTACATACATAAGAAAATTGTATTTCAAAAAGAAAAGAAAGGAAGTGGGTTGGGGGCGTGGGCGGACATTTTCTAACAGCAACGTGAATTAAGAGGCCAATTTCATGACTCGATGAGCCAGAGGTCCCACACTATTCCAGTTCGACCAGGAAAATGAGTCAGATGTGAAATGCTCAACGTACATTTTTCTAACCTTTCTCATTCTTTGGGAGAGATCCCTGGGAGGCAGCTCTAAGAAGGGCAGGCTTCCTCAAGGCATGCTAACTTGATTACAAGGCAGGCTTCTCCCACCCTTGATTGTGCAAAGGAGGAGAGAGAGGACCCCAAGAGAAACAGCCAAACATGATCATCTTGGTTCGCCTGCCTTAGTTTTGTTTTTAAAGATGTATTTATTATTTACACAGTATTCTGCTCACACATGTGCCTGCCCACCACAAAAAGGCACCAGATCTCATTACAGGTGGTTGTGAGCCACCATGTGGTTGCTGGGAATTGAACTTGGGACCTTTGGAAGAGCAGATGGTGCTCTTAACCTCTAAGCCATCTCTTCAGCCCCCAGCCTCAGTTTCATCTTCCCTGACTTCATCCCCCACACGGGGCTCTCTTTGTAACCCGGCTGCTTATGAGCCTCACACCCTTCTGTCGCTGCACCCAGCACCTTGCTCTGGTAGCTTTCTGATAAGACAGGCTTTTGTGTATATTTTGAATTTCTAAAGCAATTTGAATTCCAAAAAGACTGAAATTTTCTCCATTGAATTTGCTCACATTCCCAAAAGCTGGCAGGATTCCTGGATTCTGAAAACTCAAGATTAAATACCTTACCAAAATTTGGATGCCAGCCTTTGCCAACGGGACATGTTTATGACATGCCATCATTTTTTACCCTGTTATGAGCTGGCAGGCTTTGAGCTCCTTCTGGGTTTAAAATGAGGAGGAGAAGGGATAATTGATCCTTCCCAGCAATGCAACAAAATGTGTCTTGTACGGCTTTATTTTGAAATGCTTAAACGTAGGATTACAAAGTAAATGGGCCACAAGAGTAATCCCATTTGGGGGATGTATTTTAACTAAAAAAAAAAAAAATTGTGAATCTGAAAGACTTACTATTGTACTTTTATGACGTGGAAACTTTCTCTCTCATTTCCCAACACCCAAGTTCTAAAGAGTGGCCATGGTAGAATTAATAGAAAGATGTTGTTTCCTTTGGTTTTGGAGCTAGGCACTCACACACTAAATCAGGATCATCTGAACCATGCTGTGTAGCACAGGCTGCCTTACAGTTCGTGGCAATCTTCCTGGCTCAGTCTCTGAAGCACCAGGATTAGCAGTATGAGCCACCATGCTCAGCTGAGACTTTCTTTAAAGAGTCATTCGTCTTTCGGTTCTAGGGGGATGCCCAAGCTTGAGGACCTGAGTTCGAATCCCTAGTGCCCTTTAAAAAAAAGGAAAGGTGGGCATGGTTGCTCACGTGACTGTATCTTTAGGCAGGCATAGCAGGATCACTGCGGCTTGCTGCTTGCCAGCCTAGCTCCAGGGTCAGTGGCAGACCTTGTGTTGAGGCCTGCAATAAAGTAGACAGTGATAAAGCAAGGTGTCCAGTGTGCATATGTGTGTATGTGTTTGTGTGTGCAGGTGCACAAGCACGTGTACGTGTGCCTGTATGTATATGAATTCCAGAGTTTGATCTTGGTGTCTTCCTCTATCGATCTCCATCTTATTTTTTGAGATAGGGCCTGTCATTGAACCTGGGGCTCACCCATTCAGCTAGATGGGCTGGCCAGTGCCATCTTCCTGTCTGCCTCTCCGGCACTGGGCTTGCAGGCGTACAGTGCCATGTCTGGATTTTTATGTGGAGGCTAGGGATCCAACGCTGTTTTTCATGCTTTCTTGGCAAGAATTTTGTTGATTGAGCAATCTCACTAGGCCCCGAGGAGCCACATCTGAGGTTTAAGTTGCCACGCAGTTGCTGATTGGTGGAAGAGCCCATATGTCAAGGGAATCCATGGTCTAGGGTGTTTCAAGGTGTTAATGTCCTTTATGAGATTAAAATTAGAATTCTGGCACCTGGTCTACTGTGCCCTAGAACTCTTTCACTGCCAGGACGAGGATGAGGACCACGCCCGCTCACATCTGAATTCCTGTAGTCCTAGGCATGGAGGATGGCTCAGGCAGCTCGCCTCTGAGGCCTTTTCAGGTCTGTTCTGTGCTCTGTGTTGTTTTATTTGCAGTCACACAAGTCTTTGCAGGAGGCAGCAAAGTGAAAGAACTACCCTCTATTTAGCATTCAGGAAACAGGCTCTCAGTGGATGATAGCAAATAATTCAGTAAAGAACAGATTAATATTGCAAAACAGAGCCGGGCAGTGGTGGCGCACGCCTTTAATCCCAGCACTCGGGAGGCAGAGGCAGACGGATCTCTGTGAGTTCGAGGCCAGCCTGGTCTACAAAGCGAGTCCAGGACAGCCAAGGCTACACAGAGAGACCCTGTCTTGAAAAACCAAAAAAAAAAAACCCCCCCCCCAAAAAAAACACCCCCCCCAAAAAATATATATATTGCAAATGCCAGCCCCAAGCTTGAGGTATCTTCTACCCCAAGGTACCTCTGCAGAGCAGCAGGAACTGCTTTAGGAAATCAGAGATGCCTTTGACCCTGAAGAGTGAGGACAATCTAAGAGTCTGGCAAGAGAGGCAGGCTCACCGCCAAGGCCCTGGAGAGCATCGCTGGGCCTACTTGCTTTGGATTGTGAGTAAACACACAGAAGAGGGAAGAAATACGTGAGCCTGAGCCCCTTTTCTTACCTTCCAAAAGTTTCTTTCACCCATGAGAGATAAGGAAGAAGATGAGCTGAGGAACAATACCTAAGGAAGCCCCTAGAGCTGCATAGTTCTTGCTTTTACCTGCTGTCCTGGCTAGATGCCAAATTGGGTTGAGGCTACAAACCACATAGGATAGAGGAGGAGAAGTGCCTAGCCTCCTCGAGGAGTAGGTTCAAGATGGATACACAAATTTCCATTTCAGCAGGAGGACAGGACAAAGTTAGAATAGGTTAATTGAAAGTAGTTAAAAGTTACTGAAAATATATCAACATAAAAATAGTTTGATCTGTGTGCTAATGTCTAATTATTACTGTAGTCTTCCATGGCAAAACAGTATTTTTAAATGACAAAGTTAACACTCTTTATTTGAATATATATGTCTTCTAATTTTTCAAGAAAAACTGAAAGTCTATATTTGTATGTGGACACTTCTGACTATTCAACATTGGCTCAAATTTAAAGCCAACAAGCGAGCACGCATGGTGACACATGCCTTTGATCCCAGCACTGAGGATGCAGAAGCAAGTTGATCTCTGTGAGTTCAAGACCAACCCAGTCTACATTTTGAGTTTCAGCACAGCCAGGGACATATAGAAAGATCCTCTCTCAAAACAAAACAAAACAAAACAACAAAACACAACAACAACAACAACAACAAAAAGAAACCAAAAAACAACATAACAACAACAAAAAAATCAACAAGCCAAAAAGTTATTGTAATCAAAACATGGCTGCTTGCTATCAGTTGTTATTACTTATTCTGATCATGTGATAAGGTATATATTGCCCCCTGGTGGAGACTTTCTCCATTCTGGCATTAGCTTTAAGGGATGAGGTGACAGCAAATTTCTCTGTGGTTATTTTGTTTCCTGCTGGGTGGGAGAATTGACCACTTCGAATATCTGTGTCAATGCTTTCTTGGTTTGGCAGCAAGGACCGAACTGAAATTCAATACTAACATGAGAATAGAGTACTCAAACACAGAAAAGAAATGTTCAACACATACATGTTTTAATGCTAGTTTACAGTGCAGAATTATTGCAAAGTATAAATTATTAAATTGTCAGGATGCCTGTTGGGCACCGTTAAAGCAAAGACTTCCAAAGACACTGGGTCATTGTCTTAGTCCACTGTGGCTGCAGGGCTGAGCATCTGGACCATGACTCACTCAGGCAGCTGTCCAATTTCCCCCTGGTACTAAAAAAAGACCTCAGATTCCATTTTCTCATCTGTAAAATATGGGGGTAAATGTATTACCTGTTTTGCTGGGTTGTGGGGTTCTTAGCTGTGGATTCAGGAAGATATGTGTACATCAGGTCAGGCAGGTAGGACTGGCTTATCTTCAGTGCACAACCTTGGCCCAGAATGGGCGTGGCTCTGGGACTTCCTCATTCCCTCTTTTGGGGTTCATTTCTTTTTAACTCTATGTTTCCACGTCTGGAGGCAAAAATATCAGAATTCAAGGCCTTTTGGACTGGGTTACCTGTTTTTGTAGCATATGAAAAATTGTGTCTGAATAGAAGAAGTTTGAATACTAACAGCTGGTGCAGAAAGCACTGTTATGAGGCCTAATTTGCCGAGGATGGAGAGAGTCTTAACGGACTCCTAGTGCCTTTTTGGTTGTTGTTTTAATTTTTAAACTGAAGTATCAGGAAAGTTCCCGAAGTTACAATCAGAATTCAAACACTAGTTAGAGAATTATTGGGCCCAGGAGTTTGTATATACATACATACATACATACATACATACATACATACATACATACATATGTGTGTTGTGTGTGTGTGTGTGTGAATTTTCATCTAATTAAAATACCATAAAGACATCCCCTTTTATGTTGTTCATTTTTAGGAGTGAGAAGGTAATGATGGAAAAAATGAGGCATCACTAAAAATTAAGAAAGTGAAGATCTACTCATTACGCATTAGTGTGAAGCATAGTTTTGTTTCATAGAGAGGAGGCAGGGTAGCATATTAGTTTCAGGTCTGAGGCGAGATGAAAGGCAGTGTAAATACTCTGTAAAGGAGTGTGGCAGCCCTTGTATCTACTCAAACCACTCAGCAGAAAAGCTTGTTTGCAGTTTGTTCCAGGGCTGACGCTGATCAAAAGGCCAATGGGTTCCTTGTTCCTGAACCATCTTCAAATCCCATTCACACTGAGAACTGCTCACACTGGCGTTTTTGTGTGCTTGTTTCTCGAGGCAGAGTCTAAGCTGTCCCAGACTGACTTGGAAGGGCTATGTAGCTGAGGATGACCTTGAAATGCTGATCTTCCTGCCTCCACCTCTAGAGTCTAGAGTGCCAGGATTAAAGGAATGTGCCCTGTTAATGCGATGTTAGAGATGGAACCCAGAGCATCATGCGTGGCACCCAAGCACTGTGTCGATCGATTGACATCATCTGCCCATCTTCACAATAGTTATAGGGAGGCTTCATGGGGGATGGTTAGGCTACCAATAGCATTTTTGAAGAGCCAGGGAGCAGCATTAAGTGGAAGTACACAGACAGGGAGGGAGGAGCACTTATCCTGGAGGAGGGGACGTTAGTGGGGACTGATGACACAAAGCCAGTTGATCATGATATTTAAAAGAATATGTAAATACCTAAAGCCATGGAGATGTCATGAAATCTTTGCAACAAAACATCCCCTCCACCCTAAAACACTGCCGCAAGCAGCATAGCAAGGTCTGCATCCTTCACGTGTGATATTTTAATAAAACGGGGAGATGAGAAAAATAGGTGATCTTACACAGAAACTGTGTTCTGGCTAATAAATAGGGTGTGAAGTAAACTAAGTTAAGCCATTGCCAAAAACGGATGGACACGTCCTCCTGACCTGGTCGTGAGCAGACTTTTCAGTATCTTCCTGGAAAATTTTGAATCCATCCCTCTTCTCAGGTTTTTTGAAAGGAAAAATATTTATGAAATGAGTCTGTACAAGGCTGGCTGCGGTTCAGCAGAAGCGGGCTGCTCACCTAACGGCTGCGTGAAGGGCATTTCTGCTTGTTTGAGAGATGCGCACCAGCCATCCAAACCCGCTGAGCTCTCCTTCTCAATGGGAAAACAACACGCGAGATCATCTACTGACGACTTAATTATATCTCAAATCACGGCATATCTGCTTCGTCAACTGTATGGACACATGACATGGTAGAGAGAAACACATAGGGAAAGATACGCACATGCTTTTACAGGACAAAAAAGGAGAAACTTTTTGCACACTCACAAGAAAGACTTTCTAAGGACTTCCATGTGGAGAAAAATACACGTGAAACTTAAAAGCTCATTTTAATTGCAAATATTCACGGAATATTGACTGTGGGTAAATTTCTGTTGTAAAATCCTGAAGTTGGGTTTCAAAGTTCCTTCATTGATAGGAAGAATGGCTCAGTGGAGACGCTGAACCTTAGCTCAAGAGTGCAAAAGCTTCCAGGCATATAGAACTGTCAAGAACCTCATTTCTTGTGCAAACTGGACCTTCCGAAGCCCTCCTAAGGTCGTTTCTCCCAGAGTGTCCTAAAAGCATCTGCTGTCTTGTCCTTGAACAGCCAGTCATCAGCCACTGCTCCGCCCACTCACCCAGCTGGCGCAATCTTCCTGAAATCTATCTTATTGCCTTGGCATTTCACTAACTGGGATGTTTCGTGTCCTCTGCCACCTTGGAGAGTTCAGGCATATGCTCACCTCTGAGTCATTTTACTGAAGTGTTTCATAAGACTGCTTTCCGGCGATCCTGGGGTACCCTGCTGGCTACAGCTCTTCATCCACTGGCAATGGAATGTTACTGTCCACTTTGTCCGAAAGCCTGATTTGAAGAGGTTTCAGCTACCTGAACAGACAGAATTTGTAAATTCCCAAGGCAATACAAGCAAATATTATAGTACTGTTAATGCCTTTACCAACATCAAGGGCATAAGGGTGTGCATTTATTAAAATACAATTAAAAAACACAGAAAGAGTCATTAAACATCTCCTCCCTTTTTATTAAGACAAGAGAGACTCTTAATTAGCAAAATGAACTCTTATTGTGAAGCATAACAAGAAACTCAAGTTTCCACAGAGAAATAGCAGGGTCAGAAGCATCTAATGCTTTTTAAGTTGGCAATGGAAGAGAAAACTAAGCTGCTTTTCTGATTCCATCCTGCATGTTGGTTCTTGTTCACTGCATTACTAACACACACACAGATGCCTGTTTATCTTTATCTCTGCTTTGTTTTTTAACGGAAGTTCTCTATCCATTAACTACATTCCATGGTTTTGTTTTCAGTGTGCAACGGACAGATAGCTCAATAGTTAAGAGCACTTGTTCTTGCAGAGGACCTGCATTTCATTGCCAGCACCAACATGGCGGCTTACCCTCATCTGTAACCCCAGGGGATACCGTCTTCCTGCTTCCCCCGGCCCTGCACACACAGGATGCTGTAACACACACGCAGGCAAAACATTCAAACACATAAAATAAAAATAAATAAATATTTTCCCAAAACAGTATATGTTAAATTTCATTAGACTATCTAAGATATTATTTAGATATGATTTTTCCTTAATAAAATAAAATTTCTGCCAATATGTTATCAATCAATGTTTTTTTTTACCATTATGTTATGTGGGCACATGATTTTAATAGTGCCATGCTCCATGACAGATTCCATCACTAAAGCTCAGAAAGAAGGGAATTTGTGCTGCCTCCTCCCTCCTTGTTATAAAAATAAAAGCTATGATAATAAGCTCAGAAAGAGAAGTCAGAGAGGCAGACGTCCCTGAGAATCCAGTGGAGAAAAAAGCTGAGAGAACGATGGTTGACCCAGAGCTACAAGGGCAGCAACAGAAAGACCATGATGACCTTGATGAGCGTCTTTAAATGGAATAGTAATGAGAGACGCAGCCACGCAGAGGGCTGGTCGCTGAGGACAGAAGTGAGTACACAGACGCACAACATTTTTTTTTTGTTGTTGTTGTTTATTTTTTTCCAAGGAGTTTGGCTTTAGACTCAAAAGTTTAGAGGGTAGCCTGAAATCATGTTTCTTAGTTAAGACATCTTGAATCTACTTGAAGGCTAAGGACTAAAGCTTCAACCATGCATAACTGGACCCCGAAGAGTATGAAGGAGAAGAGGAGGGATCAGGAGAATGGTATAGGTGGGCAAACAATGTCTGAGACAGTGTAGTGGTTTGAATGCTTGGCTCACAGGGAGTGGCACTATTGGGAGGTGCGGACTTATTAGAATGGGCGTGGCCTTGTTGGAGGAAGTGTGTCACTGTGGAGGTGGGCTTTGAGGTCTCCTATATGCTCAAGCCATGCCCAGTGTTGTACACAGTCTCCTTTTGCTGCCTGCAGATCAAAATGCAGAACTTTCGGCTCCTCCAGCCCTATGTCTGCCTGCACGCTGCCACGCTTCCCGCCATGATGATGATGGACTTAACCTCTGAAACTGTAAGCTGGGCCCAGTTAACTGTCTTCCTTTCTAAGAGTTGCTGTGCCCATGGTGTCTCTTCACAGCAATGAAACTTTAACTAAGACACACAGGGAACATGCATAGAAGAAAAAACAGAAGTAAATCTGATGAGTAAAAGGTGGAAGTTGGCATCCACAGATCTTGGCCTCAGTCTCTTTTTGAGCTCTTGGGGTAAGATGATCTGCTGAGTGAGAGGAAGATAAATTTCCCAGGGGAAGCCTTTCTCTAATTCTTGCAGAGGCACCTGGACACTAGCTACAATCGTTGGTAAGACCTTTGATAAATGTGATAAAATTTGGGTGAAATACCTCTAAGGCCTTATTTTATGGACTATTGCCTAAGTAATTTTAGAAGGTCTGAGCATTATAACCATCTTATCAAGCGGTGTAATGTCCAAGCTGATGATAACAATTAGTGCAGCTCAACACAGAGCCATAAGCTCAGGTCAGGCAATGGGAGGTTATTTTCTGAGGTTGAGTTTTACAACTTGATTCATGTGATTCTCCAATGTGAGCTTTACAGGTTTACCTCATTTCCTCGTGTTGAAAGGATGGACAAGCCTGGAAGCAAGAGCAGCTTATCATGTGTTAACTGGATTATAAACTATATATGCTATATAATTTACATGAATAAATAAAATATATAGTTTATGTAGGGCCTCCTATGTAAGCCAGGATGGTCTTACCTGTGCACCTGCCTACCTCACCAGACCTGGCCCTCATGATACGTGAGCTCTTGCTTTTGTTTTGTTTTGTTTGAGCATTTTGAGCTTCTCTCTTGCTTTTTTTCCTCCACAATTCTTTTAGAGCTCTTGTTGCTGACTGAATTTCAGCTAGTATGTTTGTCTCACGCCCTGTGATACCTGTAAAGGCAAACTTCTCAACTGACACTTTGGAAGATGCCTCCTCTATTTTAAACTACCCTCTTACATTCCCCATAGGTCATTCATTTTATTTTTGACTCTGTGCATGTGTGTGTATGTGTGTGTGTGTGTGTGTGTGTGTGTGTATGTGTGTGTGTGTGTATGTGTGTGCGTGCGCACGCATACACATGTGCTTGCTTGTATTTGTTTATGATTTTCTTAGTGGCATATTCTTTTATTTATTTTTTATTTCCCTTTTAACAAGTAATACTTACAGTTGATGTTATTTATTTTTCTGGAAGTGAATAACTTTCATGTGGAAAGTTTCTTGATTTTCTTGTCCTATCAGAATGCTCAATTGCTTGTCTAGTGATGGGAGACAGCCACTGGAGGAGTGATAAGACTAGAGTCTTTCCCATGGGGTTCCCTCAGATCCACTGTCACCCCCCACAGGTGTGATGAACTGTTCCAGGAAACAAGGAAGGAACTGGCTGCAGGTGCTTTATTGGGAACTCAGATTTGGTCTGTCCCATGGCCAGGCCGGGCGTTTAGAAGCAACTGTTGTTATTAGCAGCACCTGGCAGTCCATGTTGTTGGCCCCATGAATAACCTCCGTGTCTGCCGCCATGATTACTTCATTAATAGAATCCACTGTGACACTTCTGAGATGACTCACATCAACACCTGAGGTGGCTGTTTGATAGCTGACATTAGGTAGCTAAGCCATTTTGCCTATTTGACTACTAAGTCCTTTTTCCATGGACGCTATTTGCTGGGCAGTAAGCTATTGCATAATATTTACACACTTCATGCCGCTTACTCTATATTCGTAATCCATTTTTTCTCATCTTTTTTCTTTCCAGACCCCCCAGTGAGAGGGCCAGGCTCCTGGCTACCACCTAGGAGTTTGTATACATTCTCACCTTGGGCTACTTCTCACTCTGCTTAATGTAGGTTGAGAAGCACGTCGCTACTGTGCTAGGTGTCAAAGGGTCTGTGCTGTCTCACCATAGCTTTGCATTGGTGTTACAGGCTTTCCATGTTGTGGTTTTTGCGCCAGGGCTTGTCCCTGATGCTGTCCTGTATCTTTCCACACTAATGTCGCTTCCAACATGGTTAGGCTTGAATTATTTGTTTGTTTGGTTTTGGCTCTGCTCTGAGCCACTCTCCACACCAGAAGCTGACAACCTTTCAAGTGACAAAAATCAATATTCCTAGGTTTTAAACAAGTAGACTCCAAGACAAAAAAGAGGTCTATAAGATACTGTGTTTCTCTCTTTGCGGCAGAGTGTGCGAGGCTTAGGAACTTGCTTTTTAAAAAAATATCCTGATATGTCCTTTAAAAAATTTCCAGAAATGAGAGGCCCTGAATCTCCTCTTGGAGTCTGTGTGTGTGTGTGTGTGCGTGCACGAGTGTGTGTGTGTCTGTTGCTTGCCTCCAAGGTACTCAGCATCTCTCTGTGTCTTGTCCAGTCATTATGACGTCATTGGTACGCTGAGCCGATGTGACTATCTGAGGGATGTGCAGGTGATTCACTTGCTGCCAGGAGAACATAATGAATATCAGAGTGCTACCACAGCACTGGCTTAGAACCAAAAGTCGGTATTATTGTCTATCTCACATGAAAGCAAGTACGTAATAAGAACTGAACGTGTATTGTCCAAGCCAGTCACTGTGTACCTTACAACAGAAACCTTTTCATCCATTCAGCACAATGCACATCTGGAAAAGCCTATGAGCATTAGATGTCCTACTTGATCAAGTCCACGGTGGCCCAGTTATCCTCCAGGACACACCTGCTTTCTGCAGCAGGCGCATTGTGAGCTTAGGAGCTGTGACTGCACTCTGACTCAGCTAGGTCTTTAGTGGGAGCCGTACTTCCCAGCGTACTTCCGGGATAGGATACTGTTTTGATTTATCTTGGTGGGCATCTGAAGACTATCTCAAGGGTGTCTGCCTACTCTTTCCTGCTATGGAAGCTTCCTGCCAGCGTCCAGAGGTCCCTTGTAGGACCAGTCCAAGTGACACCGCAGCAACACTCCCAGGCTGTGAAAAAGGATCACTGAGTGGATCCTTGAATCCAGTAGGTCAACTACGAGCCAAAGTCTAAGTGACTCATTTGTTTCCTGGCCCTGCAGGCTCCATCTTAGCTACTTTTCCTGTTGCTGTGATAAAATTCCCCAGGGGCAGGGCAGGGGGGAGGCCGCTGAGGAGGGAAGGGTTTGTTCTGGCTTCAAGGGTAAAGACCACCATAGTCGAGGCAGTGGGAGCTTGAAGGGCCCTGGGTTGCAGCATCCACAATCCGGGGGAGGAGGCAGAGAATGCTAGTAGTCAGCTTCTGGCATACACGTTACACAGCCCAGTGTACTCACACAGAGAATCGTCACACCACTGTCTCTTTTTTTTTGTTTTTTGTTTTGGTTTGGTTTTTTGAGACAGGGTCTCTCTGTGTAGCCTTGCCTGTCTTGGATTCACTTTGTGGACCAGGCTGGCCTCGAACTCACAGAGATCTGCCTGCCTCTGCCTCCTGAGTGCTGGGGTTAAAGGCACACGATTTTCCCAATCAATCTAACCCAGACAGTCCCTCACAGATGCACCCAGAGCCCAACTCCTGGGGAATTCTAGATTCTGCCATGCTAGTCTGCACCACCTCCAGACTAATGGGGGTAAGATGTATCTGGATATCCATGTTAATTCTGCTTTCATCTACTGTCTCAAAAAGTTCGATCATCTGTAGACACCATCCACTACTGCTTCTACACTTCTCAGATGCCTGCATCAAGCCAATGTATTTCCACAGCATTTATCTCACCAAGGTATTCCCCCAGGTCACCAAGAGGGAAATTGGTGACAACTAAGTGTCCACTCCCTGTACCAGGTAGATACAGTTCATATTTACCTGCCAACCCAGAGGAAGCCTCATCTGCCAGATGAGCATATGAGCCCATCCAAAATTTATATTTTATTACCTGCTTTCTCAATCTGTTGTCAGTATCACTTGTGTTAACTGGGTTTCCCTGAAATGTGTTCTTTGTCCTCGTTAGGAGGAGAGAAGCTGGGATTAAAGAGACTGGCTAAGGCAGGAAATTGAGCCAGTACTAGTAGACAGACACCAGGGGCGGGAGAATCAATCACTTAGTGGTTGGGAAGCTTGCTGCTCACTCATAAGAGCAGACTTTGGATGCCAGTACCTGGGTCAAATGGTTCAAAGCACCTGTAACTGCGGCTCAGGGGATCTGAGGTTCTCTTTTGGCCCCCATGGGTAACTACAAACATGCTCATACCTATACCAAAACACACATATTCATAAAAAAAAAAAGAATCTTAAAAACTTAAAGATGTTAGAGTTTGAGGGAGTGACTAAACTGTAAAATCAAGTCAGATCATCTGTGCTTAGCAGTGTCCTCTGGAATTGAAATGATTGAAATATTACATCCTTTCAGAGAAGCTTTTTTTTTTTTCAAGACAGTGTAGTCTTGGCTGCCCTGGAATTTACTCTGTAGACCAGGGTGGCCTTGAACTGAGAGATCTATTTGCCTTTGCCTCCCTAGTGCTGAGATTGAAACTTCTTTTTTTTTTTAAAAAGATTTATTTATTATTATATATACACAGTGCTCTGCCTACATGTACAACTGCATCAGATCTTATTATAGATGGTTGTGAGCCACCACACGGTTGCTGGGAATTGAACTCAGGACCTCCGAAAGAGCAGTCAGTGCTCTTACCCTCTGAGCCATCCCTCCAGCCCTCAGAGAAGCTTCTTAAACAAGAAGGAAAACAACTCAAAATACCTTCAGGAAGTCCCTGAAACTGACCAGATTCATCAGGCTCCTCTTTGCCAGAGTAAGCAAGGAAAGCTGAGAATCCCCCTCAAGGGAGAGAAGCCAAGCTGCAGTGAAGAAGCAGAAACCACCAGCCGAGCTCTCTGGAAGAGGTTTAGAGCAACAAAATCACTCCAAAGGGACAATCTCCAAGGACCTGCTGCCCTGCCTACGGGCTGTGGAGCATGCTCCTGCTTCCAAGCTTTGTGAGCCGTCACCCATGCTGTGGGGGGTGCTGGTGCTGCAGCTGTCTTTGAGGCATTAGTGCTCCTGGAAGTGACCCCTCATTAATATTCCTGGAAGTAACTCCCCAATAAAACTCATCGTTTTCACCAAGCTGGACTTCGGTGGTGCCCATGCTTTGGTCTGCTGTGGGACCCCTGTCTGAAACGCGTAGACATGTGTGTTGTGTTTCCTCAGGGAAGGTTTGGTCACACAACACTGGATGAGTAAGAGGCGAAAATGGGAAGTTGGTGTCCTAGTTTCATTTCTGTAGCGGTGATGGAAACGCCTTGACCAAAAGCAGCACAGTGGAGAAGAGGGTTGATCTGGCTTACAATTCTGTGGTGAGGTAGAATAAGTTAGAAAAGACCAGTTAGTACATATCAATGTGTTGATGTATTTAGTGATTTGTGTATAGCCCCCATGCCAGTCATGACTTCACTGGAAAAGCATGCCCTGCTGATACATTGGGTCACTGCCCTTAACAACCTGCTGATTGCCACAAAGGTTTCTGTGAAATATTGCTTGCTTTCCCATCTCACCTTCTGGTTTTAGAGTATAAAACAAGTATACAAACAGGACCTGGGACCAGGGCTCTCCAGGAGCTGCCTTTGCTTTGGTCCTCTAGTGAGCATATCTCCTCTCTCCCACTCTTATTCATGTCCGAGCTCCTACTGAGGGAAAATTCCCACCAGTTACAGTTTGTGTTTGAGAGGAGTCAAGGCAGGACCTTGAAGGCAGGCCTGCTTGTATTCCGTACAATACAACTTCCAACCAGTGAACGGACTCACTTCACAGTCAAGGAAGAGCAGCAGGAACCCTGAAGGGTGCTGCTTGCTGGCTGACAGCCTAACACTCATCTAATTTCTTTACGTAGCTCAGGATCACCTACCTAGGGAATAATATCACCCACAGTGGGGGAAGGGACCTCTAATATCAATTAAACATCAAGACAGTGCTCCAGAGACGTCTCCACGGGTCAGTGTGATATAGGCAGCTCCTCAATTGTCTTCTTCCAGGACAGTTCTAGGTTGTATGAAACTGGTGGTTACCAAGACAGTTGGTAAGCATCTTATGCTTTGGCTAGTCCTAAATAAAGTGTGGCAAAGTCACAGAAAGTCCTGAAGTCAAAGTTCCCCTTCAGAGGAGTCCAGTGCTTTCAGGGCAACTGCCTTAACATGGTGCATTGCTCATCAGTCTCTAGTGTGGAAGCAGCTTAGAGGCAGAATGTGTTTGTATCTGGTGCTGCACAGAGTCAGAGATCTAAGAGGTGCACCACAGTGACGAGTGGTCGGAACAGGGGGGAATAGTGGTGATTCTCTGTGAAAGAAAAGGAAGCAGGCCCTATACACAGAAGGAAAGACAGCAACCTTTACTGCAATGAATCACACCCACTTTGCCTTTGGCTGACCTGGCAGAAGTTCACAGACAGGGCACTGCTGGTTGAAAGCTGGCAAAACAGCATGGCTCTATCACATGATGTGGGCATTCACAAGGCTGCGTATGTTGCACATCATCTCAAAGTCCCTGAATGGCACTGGGAGGGAGAGCATCTCTGGCGAGTCAGACCAGAGAGGATTTTCCACTCACCAAGGTCTGCTTGATCTTCTGGTGTCGTAGACCACTGGCGTTCAGCTGCAGTCAGCCACTGAGACTTTTTTGACACGCTACCGCCTATGAAGAAGGACACTGCCCATTGGAACTGAGAAGACACTTCTGTATAGCTAAGCACGGAGTTTATGGTTTATTTTGGAGGAAGTCACATGTATTTTGAGAAACTATCACCACTTTATTATTTTATGGGGAACAAATCTGAGCCCAATTTGGAATTAAGGTTTTGAGGGGCTGAGTCACAAAAACAATCAAAATCTGCTTTCCTTCCGGCTGGAAATGCACTTCTATGTATTGTATCTTCTGGGTGCGTGGGTGGGGGGCTGGTGTTTCTTCTCCAAACATGGAGTCAAATTTCAGCCTTCTGAAAATTATTACATGGTGACTTTGTGTCATCATTTTTTTTAAAGATTGATTTATTACATATACAGTGTTTTGCCTGCAAGCCAGAAGAGGGCACCAGATCTCATTATAGATGGTTGTGAGCCACGATATGGTTGCTGGGAATTGAACTCAGGATGTTTGGAAGAACAGACAGTGTTCTTAACCTCTGATTCATCTAGCCAGCCCAGACTTTTTGTCATCTTGTCTGAGCATTCTTAAAGGGGCAGTTCGGATGGTAAGCAACTTTTGCAGAAAAGAGTTGGAGGGTGAAGAGATTCTAAAGCATTGGTTCTCAACCTGTGGGTTACAAGCTCCTTGGTAAACCTCTGCCTCCAAAAAATCTACATCACAATTCTTAACCGCAGCAAAAATTTAGTTATGAAGTAGCAACAAAAATAATTTTATGGATTGGGGTCACCACAACATGAGGAACTGTATTAAAGTACCACAGCGTTAGGAAAGGTGGGAACCACTGCTCTAAAGCATAGTAGATTGGCTTTGGTCTTGGACTAGATATTTCTGCTTCTTGGACTAAAATAAAATAATTGAGCTCTGGAAATATAATTATTAGTAAGCTTCAACTCATGCCTCCTTGTGTGTGTGTGTGTGTGTGTGTGTGTGTGTGTGTGTGTGTCTGTCTGTCTGTCTGTCTGTCTGTCTGTCTGTCTGTGTGCCCAACCATGTGTGTATGTGTGTGGAGGCCAGAGGTCAAGGTTGGGTATTTTCCTCCATATCTCTTTGCTTTACTTCTTGAGGAACCTTGAGTACCAATTTTAGTTACAATGGCTGCCCCAGTATTTGCCTGTCTCTCTACCCGACCATGCTGGGGGCTCGAGATCTTCACTGCCATGGTCAGCTTCTACGTGGGTGTTGGTTATCTAAACTCAGATCCTAGTGATTGTCCAGCAACCATGTTCCTAACTGAGCCATCTCCTCAGCCACTGGGTTAGTTTTCTAAAGAACAAACAACTTCATACAATGCCTCAGTAGTGACCAAAGACCTACCGTACCAAGTGCTACTTTCTTAATTGCCAGTGGCAAACAGAAAAGTCCCTGTACTTTAGAGTTTATGTTTTATCCTATTATGTTATGTTACTGAGGAAGTTCATCCTTGGCTGGGAAACAGGACCAGGAGAGAGAGAGTTTCTTCTATCTTGACTATAATGTGGCCTCAACCCCGAGATAGGCCTCTCTCTGGGATGTAAGCCAGGCTGTACCTCGTTAACAGGTTGGAAACCAGTGGGAGTGCTGTCCTCTGAGCACTCCTTTGGAAGGCCTTGGCTAGTGAACTCTCAGAACCACTACGTCTGCTCTAAGTTAATGAACAGTCAGACAAGATCCCTATGTTACTTGCTAAACAACCAGAGAAGTCAGTTAAAGATTACAGCGTGGTCTCAGGAGCCAGGGTCGCAATTTCAATGAAGGGTCTGGGACCTCCATAATGGCGGAGTGTTACAAGAGGAAGCTATGGTGGTTGACAGTGGTAAAATCCGGCTCTAAGAAGTGCATAGCACCCCTTGGCGGCAGTCCAGAGTCACCACAGAGGGAACAGAGGGACAGTGTCAGGCCAGGATGCCTCTGGAATGTAGAGAGAATTACCAAGGACCAGTAGGAACCAGAGATCAGTGAAAGCCAGGCTTGCTTTAGGGGGCAGAGCAGAGACTTGAACAGGCTAGTACAAAACAACAGCAAAGAATGAGTTCCAGAGAAGGGTTGGGACTTCTGGGTTATTCTACCTACATGCACTTTGAGGAACACCAGAGATAATGTTTGTGTGTCAGCTCTAAGGAAGAGCAGATGTGACTCATTACAATACAAAGTTTCCAATACGGATGTGGACATGGCTTCTCACTCCAGGGCAGTGCATAAAGAGTTTACGGAACAAGCTGAGGATCTGACTTTGATATCCAGTATCCCTGGGGAAAAAGAGCAGTGACGTGCACCTGTACTTCCAGCACTTGGGAAATGAGGCAAGGGGGTCCCCTTGGGCTTGTTTGCTAAGTGAACTGAATAGGTGCACTCCAGGTTCAATGAGAGATCCAGTCTAAAATAAATTAAGATGGAAAAAGGGTTGAGGAAGACACTAGTGTTGACTTCTGGCCTACATATGAACACACACACGAGCACACACATAAACATGCACACACACACACACACACACACACACACACACCTGTGTCTAACTGCACATAGACATTCTTTTTAGTAATTGACATACATTAGCTACGATTCTATTAATTACCTCTATTGTGAAATGTTATAGTGAAACCTCTCAGCATCTAGGATCACATCATGTGTAAGAAGGAGATAATCTATCACATAAAAATAGTTTGTGAAGTTAATTTCCCTGAGCAAATGCACTGAGCTTAAAACAAACCTCCAGGTATGAGAGCGTGAGTGACGTAATCTCTACCCCTCATCTGCTGCTTCTCATCTGCTCCTTCCTCCTTCCCAAATAAAGACTTTAAAGAAAGCCAAAGTGTTGTTGCAGGAACAAACACTAACTACACACATCACATGAATATGTAACTACAGGTGACAGGGGAGGACATGGTCAGGACCATAGAGATATCATTATTTATTATTTAGGATCCTCTGTTCATCTCTTCGAAGCTTATTGTTTCCTCCCTGAGCAGAGACTATGGATCAGTAAGCCTTGTCAATCTGCTCTAGGGCACACAACTATGGCTATGCTTAGCATCTGATCAGTGATGCTATGGCTTCCTGTATAATGAGGACTGAGCCCTGTGGCAGTAGAACTGGACCGCTAGACTTCCAGCAGCTCTGTTTGCACTGCTGTTGCTCTAAACTAAATGCTTGCCTTTGGTTGTCAGTCTCTCATCAAGCTCCCATGTAATTCCAGCCTTAGGTCAAGGTCATGGAGCAGTACCAGGATGCACACCACAGTGCCCAGGGAAACCTGGGCCAAGTTCTGTACAGCTGGGCTCCACCACTCCAACTAACTCCCCACTGTTGGCTAAAGTTAGAAAGAAGGAAGCGCTAAAGAGGGGCAGTAATCCCCCTCCGTCCCCTCCCTAGAATGACTGTGATACCATGAAGAAGTGGAGTCTGTTTTCCCACCCCAAAGATGAGTGGGCTGCCTTCTTCATTTGCTTTGCCTGACAACGCAAAGGAGGTGACATTCTGTGAGGTTTGAAGGCAGCCTTGTGGGGACTACACAGATGCTTTCTGCTTGAGGACCCTGCCCTGCATGGTCTGGTCACCGAGGGAGACCACGTGGAGCAGAAAGTTACACTAGGTAAGCCCTCTTCCCCCAGCAGCCTGGCCTGGCATGCCAACTGACCACAGATGCATGAATAATCCCGCGGGAAAAGCCTGCAGAGCCCAGCCATGGCCAGAACCACCAAGCCAAGCCCAGTCTGAATTGCTGAACTGTAGTCTGTTTTAGGTCACGAAGTTTTGGAGTGGTTTATTAAACAGCAAGAGCTAAGTCATAGTTCCACAAATCTCTGTGAGTCACGCAGCCCAGAAATGTCACAAAGCAAGTACTTTCCTCAAAGAAAGTTAACATTTTACAGAGTCACTGGAGTCAGAGTGACCAAAAGTGCTGATCCACGAAAAGCCCAAGGGCTGACACAGAAGTGCAAATCTATATGTCACTCTTTCCTCAAGATGGTCTTCCTGCAGAAAGGAGCATCATCTGTGACACACAGAGGGCACAGTGGCATAGTTCAAGTCTACTCTTGGGCAGGGTCCTAAAGCTGACATAAATAGACAGTAAAGAGTTCATAGGCCAGCTGCAGTTTATGGACATTTTCTGTATGCATTTTCTGTAAAGGGCCTAAAAGTAAATCTTTTATACCTTGAGGGCTATAGGCTATGTTAATTTTGTTATTATATGGAATCACCCACAGCCATGGACAATTTATCAGTGAACAAGCACTGCTGTGTTCCAATAAAACTATTTTAAAGACAATAAAACTATTTTGAATACAACAAGCTGTATTCAGAATGGGAGCTATAACATGCTGGTCCTGTCAGCACACTTCATCCCCAACAGACCAGACAGAGGGCATGATCGATGCTCTCTCTCTCGCCCCCTCCCTCCCTCCTTCCCCCCTCCCTCCCTCCTCCACTACCTCTGTGTGTTTGTTTACAATGTCAGGAGACTAGGCAAGAACACAAAGAGAACTAAAGGCAGAGTTTCTTACAGACAAAAACCCAAACACTTAAAATCTGCTTTAAGGTGTTCTAACGAGGTTTGGAGGAAACATGCAGCTATGCAGGCAGCTGTGTTTAAGTGAGGGGAATAGAGTGAGTAAGAACTACCAATCAAAACCCTCTGCAAAATCTTAAGAGAAAATATTCAAAGCAATTCCCATTGCCAATGCTGACATCCCACAGACACGTGCTTGGCCGTAAGGAGCCTGAAGTAGTTCTTGCCTCATTTTTTTTTCTCCCATCCTTTCTTTCCTTTCATTTTTCTTTCCACCTCCCCTTGTTTTTCTTTCTCTTGTCACAGAGGAAAGAGCTTCCAGCAACCACGGGAAGCAGCCAGCACTGTTCTTGCATAGGTTCAGAAGAGCAGCAGTTAATAATTTATGACAGCCTCCCTTGATGCCCTCTCCTCATACTGTGAACACAATGGATTTCTGTGTCATTAGAATATGAAACAATGATCTGTCTTATATTCACCCTGGGTTGGGCAGGGTGTGCCCTGGTGAGAAAGTGTCAAGGAAGGGCACAAAAGAGATCCACCAGCCACTTGTCACCCAGGTCTCAAAAAGCTTACTGGGCAGACTTCCAGATTCTCATTATATTATTTTTATTCTGGTCTTTAAAAAAAATCAAGATGATTAGCTATCTTTGACAAATGCACTTCTTCTCATATTTCAAAATCTGGTATTTTAAAATCATTAAAGTAAAAAAAAAAAACTCAAGTACTGTGTGCTTCTCTTATTCCACTGAACTATATGCACTGTAAAATATAGCTGTTAAGAATCTCAGTCTTTTTAAGGATGAACATGAATTTCAAGTGGAAATCTTAGTATTAATAAGCTTTTCAAGTGGTTTCTTCTACTTAATATTTAATATTTACTCCACCTTTTTGATTAAACCATTGAAAATCTCTGGCAGAATTCCCACGTGGGAAGAAGAGCACACTAGGAATCAAAACCATTTTCAGACACTAACAATTTAGTTCGAATTGGTCAAACAATTTTTTTTCTGGAGACAAAACACGGTGCCATGGTCACTAGGGAGGACAGGAGGGAATGAGCCCCAGGAAGTGGCATGTCAGGGTGCCCTGATGGGGAGCTTCAGAAAGTGCAAGAGCTGAGTAAACAAGCGAGATTAAGGTAAAACTGGAAATTAGAGAAAAATGGACGACGATGCCCAGATCTGTACAGAGAAGAGAAGCTATAAAAGAGTTGGTGGTAAATTCTGTCTGCTTTTCCAGTTTTTATTGAGGATGATCTCAGCTAAGAGAGCTAAACTTCGCCTCCGCTGGCACAGGAGCAACAGGATTCTGCTTATGCCAGGAGGCGGAGGAGGCGTCACGTGGGCTGTTGAATGCCCCTCAGAAGAGATCTCTAGGCTATATTCTTTTCACAGAGCCCCCTGTGAGCAGCACCACACCCTTGTACCTTCTTCTTGCCCAGATTGAGAAATTTTAGCATCTTAGAGTGATTCCCATTCCTCTCAAAATGACACTCTATACACAAGAGGTCCACAGTTATGACTAATTTTCTTTGCCCTTAAGTATGTATGCATCCACCATGGTTTTCATTGCTTCTCTGCTCTCAAATGCTGTCCTTCCTACCTCCTAATATCTCCTTCATTACTAATATTAAATCCTCAAATTAGGTCAGAGCCCAGAACTCGTTGGAATAACATCCCTTTTACCTTTAGTAAACATTTCCTCATAGTCATCCACATGAAATTCACTTCCTCAGGCAGAAAGATGGGGAATCCGAAGCTTCGGTGTACGCGCTTCAATCACTACTCCATTCTCACTCTTGATGGTGCCCTGTGACTGTAAGCACTCAATAGAAATGTGTAGACCCAGGGATTCATTCATTAGCTCACTTACCCACCAACCGTCTGCTAAGCAATGGTTATAGGAAATGCTCTCACAGTTGCTGATAGTACAAAGATGTGGTATCAACCTTGTCCTGGAGGATGTGATACCGCTCAGATCTAGAACATCTCCTAAGGGTCCACATGTGAAAAGCTTGGTCCACAGCCTATGTGTGGACCAAGGACAGTGGAACCTGTAAGAGGCATGGAGCTCAGTCAACTGAAGGGTGCCCTCAAAGGAATATTGGGAGTAGGTCCTTTCCTATCTTTTCGCTAGGCCCTTTCTGCCACAAGGTCCCACCACGGTGGACAACGCTACCTCCAGCCCAAAGCGACAAGGCCAAGTAAGTAATGATGGATCGGAACCTCTGAAATGGTGAGCCTAAAGAAACTTCTTCTGGTTTAAAGAAACTTATCTTGGGCATTTTGTCACAGTGACAGAAAGCTGACCAACACAGGTGCTCAACGTTCAATGGAAGAGGCAGATAGGTAAACACAAGTTGGGATGTAAAACCATAGTGAAAGCGTGTCCAGGGTGTCATTTTGTTCAGTGGAAGGAGCCAAGCATTGCTGGACTTGACTGAAAAACTCCAATGTTTCCAATAGGAAGAGATTTTGAACTGAGAGTTAACAAAGAGTGACACAGTGAGAAAAGAGACTGTAATGACTGAGCGGGAAGCTTGTGGAGAGAACTTGGAGATCTTAGCTTCCCCAAGGAGGAAAGGTAAAAATCGAGATAGATAAATATGAGAAGAAATAGCGAGGAGGATGAAAGGCCAGGCTCAACATCACAGAAGAAGGTGAAGAGGATGTCAGATGGCAGATAGCTATGTACCGGTAGCCTTAGGTGCTGTATGGTCCCCCTGCTTCAGAGCAGGTGTCAGACCCTTTTAAATCCTCAACAGTGGCTCAGCCTCTATAGGAACCTTCTAGAAGTAGGCACCAGAAGAACGGAGCAACAGACTGGTCTGGTCTGGAGCACTAGATTTTTTTAGAAAGCACTGTTTTATCTCGACCTGGATCTAGGCTATTCACCTATCTTGAAAATGCTACCTATTAACATTTTTTTCTTTTCAGTCAGACACGAACAGTTCTTTATTCTGTTTGTAACCATCTCTCAGTAATCTTGGCTTTGATTCCTTAATGATTCTATTTTATTAGGGATTCATTAAAAGCATGTACCTCCCTTACAACCGGACTACCTTGATTAGGAGGGAAAGGAGATTAAAGGGAACAAAAATGAAACCTTCTGGGTATCAGTTCCATGGGGCAATTCCCCTGGCATAATTCTCAGGAATCTAGCAGATCATCTGTCTGACAGAAGAAGCCAGCACTGTCCGTGGACCGAACTTAGAGGTATCCACCACCATTGCTGCGGCTCTTTTGTCTTGGGCTAATACTTCTAATACTTCTTTCCTCTGAGTCTATACTAAGATGTTTATCAGTTTGTAGAGATAAAGTCTCAGTGGTGTCAAGCATCCCAAGACTGTTTTCATCTTGGGCCCAGACTAAGGCAAGATTACATTCTCTTCACACAATAAACTATTCCATTTCTAACTAACAGCAGGCCCACCTATTAATCTTAATTCTCTTATTAAAAAAAAAAAGGATGTCTATCTCAGCATCTGCTTTGATCCCTTGCTGAGTGGAGCCTTTCAGAAGACAGCTATGGTAGGCTCCTGTCCCATTCCTTCTCTCACAGACAAACTTTGGGGTGGAGTGCAGGGAGTCTTATGGAAAGTTGGGGCATAGAAGGACCAGGAGGGGCAGGAGTCCCACAAGGAGACCAATGGAGGCAACAAATCTGGGGCTGGGGTTGGGGGGTCGGGGAAAGACTGCAGAGACTGATATGTCCAACAAAGGACCATGCACCATCCTAGACCCTCTGCTCAGATGTAGTTGGTAGACAGCACAGTCTCCTCGTGGGTCCCATAATATGGGGAGTAGGGGACTACCTCTGACATGGACTCTGGTGCACACTTGTTGATCACTTCCCCTTGGCAGGGCGGGCCACAGAGGAAGAGGATGCAGGCAGTCCAGATGAGAGTTAATAGCTTGGGGTCAGATGATGGGGGAGGAGAACTCCTCTTTCTGAGGACTAGGAGAGGGTGGGAGGGAGGATGAGAGAGGAGGGTAGGACTGGGAGGAGACAAGGGAGGGGCCTACAATCAGGATATAAAGTGAATAAATAAAAAAATAAAAAATTTAAATAACAAAATGAAGAAAAAAGATGTCTGTTTTTTTACATCTAGAATTAAGTCATCTAGGCGTCTAGAAGCAGCTTATTTGGCTCCCCTCCTCCCTTAAAACATTCCCAAGGCTTCAGGAAAATTCAGCCAAGATTTTTAGCTGTCTTATTTCACCATCTCCCCAGGCAGGGTCTGTTACATGTCAGGTGCCATGACCTTAATACTCGTGGCTAAGGCTGTTATCTCCTCAGTGTCTTAAGAAGCCACAACAAAATAACAGAAAGACAAAGCTCCTACAACATTTCACCAGAGGATTGCCGCCCTCTTTCTGGGTTTAGATAGCTGTTTCTTTAGTATTGTCTCCATACTGCAGAGTAAAACAAGATGCAAAAATGGTCAACATTCAGACTAAAGGATGGAAGTCACGGTGCAGTGGAAAGTGAAGCTTAGATACTCTTGTATCCTTTATTTTATAGAGAAGGCAACAGTGACTCTGAGTGATACCTGTGGGGAGAGTTGCTGATGGCTAACTAGACATTCCCATAGTGCTGATTAACAGCACAGGCCACTCTCTGGCTCCAAAGGAAAACATACAATATACTGGGGGAAACCCGTGTTCAAGATGGCAAACGAAAGCTTTGGTACCTCTAATGGTGGGTCACCATGATACTTTCTTCTAAGAGGATCCAAGATGAATTCTGTCAGATACAATCTGGGCAAAAATGTCTAATTACAACACAAAGCTCAACAAATGTTGCTGAGACAACTGGATGTTCACATGCAAAAGAGTGAACTCAGACCCGTCCTCACTAAACAAACAAATAAAAACAACTCCTCAAAGTTAATGCTAAACCCATAGGTGTTTAGAAAGAAGCACAGTTATAACTCTTTATAACTTTGGTTTAGGCAATGGTTTATTAACAAAGATGACAATAGCAAATATAACAAAGAAAAATTAGAGGCTATCAAAATTAAAACCTTTAAAAAAGTAAAGATCACCATGAAGAAAGTAAAACAAGCCCATTTAAAGTAGACAAAGGAATTTGAATAGATGCTTCTTCAGTGGAGAAATGGCTAATAGGGACACAAAAGGATAGTCATTAATTATTGGGAAGATATGAATCAATGTCACAATGAGATGCTACTTCATACTCTTTGTACATATTTAGTATTTTTTAAATAAAAAAATAGTTTTGATGAGGCTGCAGAGACACTAAAATGCCACATTTTGCTGTTGGGAATGTAATGCAGTAAAAAGGTACTTCAGCATTTTACCCCAAAGTGAGATGCCATTTCTTTTGTTTTCTTCTTTCCCGCTCTTTACTGTCCCCCAACCCCAACCCCAGCCCCAGCCCCACTATCCTAATCTGCCCACACACCTTTTAGTCTTCTAGGTGGTTCTGTTTGGCCTCTTGGGGTCTTAGTTGGTGTTCTATGGCTATGAAGATACACCATGATTAAGGCAACCCTTAGAAAGGAAAATATTTAATTGGTGCTGGCTTATAGTTCAGAGGTCAGTCCATTATTGTCTTGCCAGGAAACATGGTGTTATGCTAGGCTGATGTGATATTAGAAAAGGAGCTGAGAGTTCTACATCTTGATCTGCAGGCAGCAGAAGGAGACTGTCACACTGGGCATGGCTTGAGCACATATGAGACCTCAAAGCCCGCCTCCACAGTGACGCACTTCCTCCAACAAGGCAAACCCACTCCAACAAGACCACCCCTCCTAATAGTGGCACTTCCTAATGGGCCAAGCATTCAAGCACACAAGTCTATGAGTGCCATACTTAAACCACCACAACAAGATGAAGAAAAAATGTTACAGTATGTCTTTGTTGACTAGTACAGACATTAAAATCTATTTATTTAATTATATAGTTATTTCCCAGGCCTTGCCGCCTTGAGGGCTGTACAAATGCAGTGATGTCCCTATGTTCAATGCATCATTATTCATAAACATCAGGACATGGGAGCAAAAAAATGTCTGTTGATAAATGGATAAAGAAGGTGTGGTCTATAGACACATGATGGAATGTCCTTCACCTTCCCTAAAAATAAGACTCTGCTGTTTGTGACAGTACAAATAAGCCCAGAAGACACCATCTTATATAAAATACACCAGAAACACAAGAAAAGATTTTGTGATTTCACTGATATGGGAAATAAAAAAAAAAACCCACAAAAAACAAAAAGCAAGTCATTCAGCACACCAAGACAGAGAACAAAGCAGTGATTACTAGGGGTAGAGAGGTGTAGTGGCAGAGGAAAGAGGGGGCGTTAGGCCAGAGGACATGAGGTAGCACATGAAGAGGATGGGCAAGCAGACAGCTCATGCACCATATGGGGACGACAGGTTGGACAACAGTGCTGTATTTAGGATTTGTGCTAAATGAATAGATTTTTAAAAAAATCCTCTCGACATAATAAACCAAACCAAACCAAACCAAACCAAAGATGGTATCACATGAGAGGATACTTAATCTTATTGTTTCACTAAATGTCATGTTGGCTCTACACATGCAAAGCCATCGCTTCTCAGTGCATCACTTACGCGCTCAGACTCTGTATGATTTCTATGTGGCTTGTCTTCCATGGAAGGCTGGCTCTCAGTGTGAATGTGTTGAGGCAGCAGAGCCTTTGAGAAATGGTAAGTTTGTGAAGGCAGCACGTGTGGGACAGACTAATGCAGTTAGTGATGAGCTTGGTTCTGGAGGGAGCCAGGTGCGGAGAAGAGTAAGAGTGTAACTCTTTCTTTCTTTTTCTTTTTTTCTTCCTTTTAAAAAAGACTTTTTAACTGATTCTTTGTGAGTTTCACATCATGTACCCCAATCCCACTCATCTCCCTCTACCCTTGCAATCTCCCCCAAAAAACCCCAAAATAAAAACTGAAACAAAATCTCCCCATGGAAGCTGCAGTGTGTCACAGTGTGCTACACCGTATGCCCTTTTGTCCACACTTCTTTGTAAATGTTCATCCTAGTGAGTCATTGGCCTGGTTCGAGACTTCTGGCTTCTGCTACATTATCTATCCTGGATCCTCACTGGGACTCCTCTTGGCTATCCTGTTGTTGCCCTGTGTCACAGGGAGAGGTTCTGTGGCGGATCTGCAGGACCAGACCTTTCACAGGCTTCAAGAGGTCACAGATGGGGTAGAAGTTGGAATGGGTCTGACTCAGACCCCTGGAGCTGGGCCTGGTGGAGGCTGAGTTGGTGTCTCCTGGGCTTCCATCACCAGCACCAACTCTACTGTGCTGCCCAAGTGTACTGCATCTCATGAACTCCTGGGTGCTGCAGCCCACTGCCTCTTTTGCCCTTGGGGACCAGCTCTCCCACAGTGACCAGGTGATGTGTAGGGCCAGCTTTCTTGAGTGCTAAAATTAGTGAGGGATGGGGCCAGCTCTTCCACCCACCAGAGCCAGCTCTTCCATGCTGCCCAGGCAAGCTCTCTCAATGCAGGTGAGAAGCATAACCAGCTCAGCACAGTGCTTGCATATCAAGAATGTCAATATGGCTTTAGGTGGCAGCCCAGACCAGGGACGCCTGCATGGCCTTTGGTGCTAACACAAGCCTTGGACATCAACAGAGAGCCTAACTGTGATAGGACCATGAACCCAGACATGGCCCTCAGTGCCAAGGATGTCACCATGCCTTCCTTGGATGGCAACATGGGCCATTCAGATCAGTATCCCCCAACATCAGTATAGCCACCAACACAGTCTCAGACAGCATCCCAGTCCACTGACATCCAGACGGCCTACAGTGAGCGGCAGCACTGACCACAGACATGTAGAGCCATGAACCCAGACATGGCCCTTGGTGGCAGCTTGGGCCAGGACATTACAATGGCCTCAGGTGGTCTCACAGGTTCCTCATATCCACCTGTTCCTCACTGCCACCACATCTCCAGTTCCACCTCTTTCCACAGTGTACAAACTGCCTGGTTTCGCTTTCTCTCCTATCTCTCTACCATGTACTCCATTTTCATCCTCCCGATTCATCACATATTTGCCCATCGAATGGTACCTATTGTGGAGAACTGGGGTTGGCACTTGGGTGTCTTTCTTCTTGCTGCCCCATGGCCAAGGGGCCACAATTCTCTCTCTCTCTCTCTCTCTCTCTCTCTCTCTCTCTCTCTCTCTCTCTCTCTGTCTCTCTCTCTGTCTCTCTGTCTCTCTTTCTTTCTTGTCTTCCTACCTGCCCCTTCTTGCACTTCTACGACTGCTGTGATCCAGTCATGGAAAGGAAATCCCATATAAGGAGGAATGGATATGTATGGGTTTGGGCAACTCTGAACTCTAATGTAGTGGTGGTAGTCTGCTAGAACATGGTTGATCTGCTTTGCATTTTGGGAAATGCTTATGCATGTTATCAAAATACATAACTTTTATGTTAGGGCACATGGTGGGTGAATAATTCCTTGATTCTTAGACTCTCTAAGGAGGAAAAATATTCTTCAGTCTGAGCGGCCTTAGGTGAGTACTTTAACTACCCCTAGCCTCCTCTTCCTGTGTGTGAAGGAGACTCCCTAAGTAACCTCTATAAAATGGTTCCCCGTCTTCCTAACACTGCAACCCCTTCATATCATGGTGACCTCCAAACATAAAATTATTTCATTGTTACCTCATAACTGTAATTTATTACTGTTACAAGTTATAATGTAAAGGTCTGTGCTTTCTGGTGATCTTAGGCCACCCCTGTGAAAGTGGGCCGAAGGTGAAAGACTCCCAAAGCAGTCATGCCCCAAAGGCTGAGAACTGCTGCTCTACAGCCGCCTTTTGTGTGTGCGTGGGCTCGCGTGTGTTCCTCTGTGTGCAGGTTCACATGCATGTGTACGCATGTGCAGGTCAGAGGACAACCGCAGACATTTTTCTCAGCATCTGTGGGAGCACACCTAGCTTGCTACGTGGGCACTGGGATCCACTGAGCACTGACGCACTGAGCCACCTCTCCAGCTCTAACCCTGGCTTTTCCCGCATTGCCTCTGGGTATCAAACTCTTGTAGTACTTGAGACTGCAAGCCAAACACCAACAGCTGCGTTCTCTCCCAGCCTGCCTTGTCCCCTTTTTTTTTTTTGGAGCCAATGTTTTTTGTGGTCTGTTTTTCAATCTGAGAAATGAGCCAGTTGGAAGACAATCAGAGCTTTAGGATCAGCTGTGGGCTGTAGGGTACATGCTAGAGGCAGGTCCCACCCCCCAAATCCCACTTGTTTAGGTCAGCCCTCAGAATTGCTGTTTTGAGAGATGCAAGCCTATCAACAAACATTGCCATGCACCAAGTAGCCATCTCAAGAAATCCTGGAACCTTTTTTCTTCTTTGCCTAATGAAATGTCACCATCTTCTGTCTCCATCCAACTCTTCTGGTCACTGGAACCTTTGTCCCAAGTTTCCTTATTTGGAAGCTAGTCTGGTCTCTGTTAATCAGCTTCCGTCTCCATGACAGGAGCTTGGGGGACTCGCGAAGAGCCTGCTTGCTCCCCACACGCCACTCGATTATTACTAATCGTGCTTCCTTTTCACCTTTGAATGGGAATTGCCTGAGATCAGGTACGCGATATGGTATATAGGTTTACAGGTCTGATCTGTTGACACTGCAGCTGTTCCCTCTAGACAGAAACTGGATCCTGAAGGGTCACAGCACTTTAAACAGGATGCCAGAGAAAGAGGAAATCAGGAGAGATCCTAATGACAGTTACACAGAAACAGCTCTCTAGCTTTGGGCTCACAGGGCAGAGAAGGCCCAAGCCACACCACAGTGGCTTCGTTTCGTCATTCCTCCAATTCTGAGAGAGATGGTTCGAGTTCTTGTAATTCCAAACAGGAGTGTACATGGTGTTTACTCAGCCCAGGCTATGTGGGACGAGCGTGTCTGCATAAACACCCTAACATACTGTGTTCACGCAGCCGTCCTGAGCAGCCGTGAAATGCAGGATTGCAACCCAATATGGTTTCCCAGATGGACACGCTACCCTTCCTCTTCATTCATTCAGCAAAAAGGCAAGCGCTGTTCACTGAAAACAGTGGTGAGGTTAGATGCTCTTTCCTTTCTCTCTGTGGAAAACTATTTTCTTTTTTTTTTTTCCCCTTTAATCCCAGCACTCAGGAGGAAAAGGAGACTGGGAGTCCAATGTCAGTCTTGACTATAAAACCAGAGGTTTGAGGCCAGTCTAGGTGACACATGACATTATATATATATATTGGTATTTCATCTAAAATTGGATGTCAGTCATCATAAATTATTATCTTAGCTATCGTAAATAGTCCCCTCTAATCTTTTGGATTTTATCTTTGTTTTTAACAAATGCTTTTGATTGGCCGAATGTGACAGGTGACTGACACTAGGCAGACATTTTCACCTCTCTACAAGCTGAGACAAGCCCTTGACTTTCCCCTCCATTAGCAAGCAGAACTGGAAAATCAGCTCTACGTGTGCTGTTCTGGCCTCAGAAATGCCACTGTTTGACAGAAACAGAGCAGGTAAGAGGTTGGCTATGCCTGCAGGAATTTTTTGGATGGTTTAATAATTCCATTGGTTTAATAGAAACCATTCAACCATTTTTCAGATGCCATTACATATCAAGTAATACCCTGGAGGAAGCCAGGCATTTGTCTGTTGAACTGTGTGCACTGATCTGTACCTTTTTCTAGGAGAGAAGTCAGCTTTAAGACTTCTAAGGAAGACACACCCGTCCACTGATGTGATCTGAGAAACAGGGAGGTGTTCCTTCACCTAAGACTGTTTTTCTTTGCCCATCTCTTTGGCTTCTTGATACTTTCCCCCCTTGGAGGGTCATGTCTGTGAGTTAGCATGCATCTGAGCCAGTATCCAGAAGAGGTGTGACACATTCAGTGTCAGACATTGCCCTTTGACTTATTAAGATCTTAGCTCTTCCCTGATAGTCCTTTGAGATGCAGGCACTTGGAGATTAACCTCTGGATAGGTGATAGCCTAAGACACTGTCCAGAAATGTGAGCCTTGGAGGGGAGCCACAGAGGGTAGGAGGCTACTGGATGACTCAGAAGAGGAGGGGAGAAGCAAATGTGATTGCAGCAGTTTTCTAGGACTGTCATAATAAAATACCACAAACTGGGAGCTTCAAACAGAAATTTGTCTCCAAGTTTTGGAGGTCAGAATCCAAAATCAAGGCGGTAGGATGACAGACCCTCTGAAGGAACTGCATAAGAGCCCATCCCAGGCTCCTCTTTGATCTGCTGCTGCCTCAGAAGTTTCCCTCGCTTGGAGATGTCTATCTTCTCCTTGCATCTTCCTGTGTGTTTCTGCTCAAATTTCCTTTATAAAGGCATCAATTGTATTGGTTCATGCCCATACCAATGTCCTAATGTTAACTTGATTATTTCTGTCAAGTTTCTGTCTCCAGCTAACTGTCATTCTGAGGTGTGAGAGGGCAAGGAGGCCGACACATGAATAGGAGGGGTGCGCAATTCAGTTTATAGTATACGGGTACATCTGTGTATTATGAACCAGTCTAAGGGAGAAGGTACATAAAGATATCATGGTACCTGAATACAGAACTCCTGGAATTCCCATTATGCCTCCAGATGGCTCTGCCTTTTCATTTATCTTATGCAATAATAAGCCATGGATTCACATGCCTTTGTGTAATCAAGGGCACTGACTGATAAGGATGATTGGTTGAATGTCAGAACTAAAAGGTGCAGGCAGCCATGGTGACCAGAGCAAGCCGACCAGGGATCTGAACAGGTGAGTGGAATGGGGAAACATTGAACCCAATTAGGTGAGAGGTGAGATATCTAAAGTGATATTTTTCTACTATTAACTTGAAAAATATTATACACAGACACACACACACACATATGGTATTGCGGTGGCTAGTTTTATGTTAGCTTGACACAGCTAGAGTTATCTGAGAGGAGACCCTCAATCAATAAAATGCCTCCATAGGATCTGGCTGTACATAAATCTATAAGGCATTTTCTTTTCTTTTTTTTAAAGAACAATTTATTTATTTTATGTATATGAGTACACTGTCTTCATGTACACCAGAAAAGAGCATCATATCCTATTACAGATGGTTGTGAGCCACCATGTGGTTACCAGGAATTGAACTCAGGACCTCTGAAAGAGCAGTCAGTGCTCTTAACCACTGAGCCATCTCTCCAGACCAGCACTTTCTTAGACAGTGATTAATGGAGGAGGGCCCCATCCCAGTGTGTGTGGTTTCATCTTTGGGCTGGTGGTCCTGGGTCTATGAAAAAGCAGGCTGAGCAAACCATGGTGAGCAAACCCGTAAACAGCACCTTCCATGACCTCTGCATCAGCTCCTGCCTCCACGTCCTTTCTTGTTTGAATTCCTGTCTTGACTTCCTTCAGTGATGAACAGTGATTTGGGAACATAAGCCTAGTAAATCCTTTCCTCCTCACATTGCTTTGGCCATGCCATCTTATCATAGCAATGGTAGCCTTGACTTATGTTGCCTATATGTATGACTGTATACCATGTAAGCTCCTGGTGCCAACAGGGGCCAGATGCGGGCACTGGATCCTTTGGAACTAGAGTTGCTGTTGGTTGTGAGCTGCCATGTGGGTGTTGGGAATTGAGCCTGGGTCCTTTGGAAGACCAGCCAGGGTTGTTAACCATTAACTCTCTCTCCATTCCCTCTATCAACTTTTACTACAAAAATGTTGAGATGTTCCGAAAAATCAGAGACTTCGGTAACAAAACTCATTTTCTTAGTATCTAGAGTTTACCATGAACATTTTGCTATGTTTATTTTATTACAAAGCTATCAGTCTGCATCTTCCTTTACCTGTATTAGTCATGCCTTTTTCTGTACTTCTGATGCTTGAACTTCTGGTTGGTCTAACTTTCTTAGGACTAGCGGGTTCTTAAAGACAATAAAAGGTAAACCTAAAAGCATACTCTTCATATAAAAACTAACCAATCTAATGCCTGAACTAGAGAGCTCAGTGCTCCAGAGCCCAGTGAAATTAGCCAAGTCATTAATAAGCTTGATTACCTTGTCGTGTGGTTTGAATATGAAGTTTCCCAAAAATGTTCACATGCTGAAGGCTTGGTCCTCAGTTGGTGGTCCTATGACAGGTAGCTAGTCCATGAGGATGCTGACTTTACCAGTGGGTAAATCCTCAGAGCAGTTCATAATGTATAGACTCTCCTCTTCCTCCTCCTCCTCCTCATCATTCTTCTTCTTTCTCTCTCTCTCTCTCTCTCTTTCTCTTTCTCTCTCTCTCCCTTCCTCCCTTCCCCCCCTTCTCTCTCCTCTTCCTATGACCATGAAGCAGGTCTCTGATTCTCCACATGCTTCCCACCATGATGCTATGTCTTGACCATGGTCGGATACAAAAGCTGCACAGTCAAATAAATCAGAGACTGGAAGTTTAAGCTGTGAGTTCAAGTAAACACTTCTTCCCTCTCTTCAGTCTGTCCACTGGGTAATTTGTCACAGTGATGAGGAGTCCAGATTCAGAAACTTGGTCTGAAGAAGGTCAGAACTGACTGGCAGCAGACGGTTGGGAAAGTCTGAAGAAGCTGGACAGAGAAGGCCTAGCATGCTGTTTACAAAGCTTGTCGGGAAATCCTGGTGGAACTCAGAAGACCAGAATGCAAACATGCCAGTACAGGTTGGACTTACAGGGCTCGTGCTGGAAAAAGGAAGCCATTGGAAATTGGATTCATTGTCTCGCTTCTGTTTTGGCAGAGACTTACGATTCACTTATCAGGAAAGTGGGACAGAGGGGAAGATGTCCTATTGGGACTTTAGGCAAGAGAAGCATGGGAGAATGGAGAAACAGAAGGATCCAGAGGGTCCTAGAAACCTACAAGAAGAACATTATGACGGATGGATCTGGGCCCAGGGGTTCTGCTCAAACTATGGCACCAGCCAAGGATAGTACGTGCAGTAAACATTGAACCCCAACCCATATCTAGCCAATGGACAGAACATTCTCCACAGTTGAGTGGAGAGTGGGGTCTGACTTTCACCCGAACTCTGGTGCCCCATATTTGACCACATCCTCTGCATGGGGAGGCCTGGTGGCACTCAGAGGAAGGATAGCAGGCTACCAAGAAGAGACTTGATACCCTATGAGCATATACAGGGGGAGGAGGTCCCCCTCAGTCACAGACATAGGGGAGGGGAGTAGGAGGAAAGCAGGAGGGAAGGAGGAATGGGAAGATACAAGGGATGGGATAACTATTGAGGTGTAAAATGAATTAATTAATTAAAAAATAAATAAAAATAAATATCAAATGATTAACAAAAAAAGATTGCATGCGATACTGAGTTTAAACTTCATAGGTAAATTAATAGGACAAGAAATTATATATGTTATATATAATTAATTTATATTTATATTAATATATTTATATGTATAATTTATAATATAAACATATTTTAATATATATTATTTAATCAGTTCGGGATTAACTTCCCAGATATTCAAAGACAGCTAGGGCTGCAGGCCAAATGGATCTGTCTACTTCACCCACTGGCGTCAGATATTGATTGCCATCCACATGGTGCTGATTTTGTGGGCATCAAGAACACAAAAGTTGTGGGGCCATACAGACTTCCACGCACATTTCAAAGGAAAAACCTCGGAGGACCAGAAGCTGTGCAGTGTGGTCTGGACCTGAGCAACTGGCGCCTAGAGCTGTGAAAGTGGAGACAAAGACACCATGGGACTCCGCGAAGCTACGAACGCCGAGAGTATGGAGTGTCTATTGTAGATCTGGAGGGTAGAAAACACAACTGGCCTATGAGAGAGGCCATATGAACTGAAGCAGGCAGAGCCACGAGGACCAGGCTACCCCAAACCTCTGGGGCTCAAATGATGCCAGCAGCACCGCATCTCAGAACTGGAGCTGAGGACTTAAGGTTCCCCCGCTTGGTTCTGACCTTGTTTGGGTTCATTTTTTTCTTGCTTGGTTCATTATTCCATTGCCTCTTCCTTTGGAAGTACCACTGTATGTTGGGGGTATAAATATTGTCTTTGGCTGTTAAAAAGACTTCCTTAATGTTTGTTTGATTTCATGTGTATGGGTGTATTGTTTGCACGAGAGCCCGATGCCCGAGAAGGGCAGACGAGGGCATCAGAGCCCTGGAGCCGGAGTCACGGATCGTTGTGCTCAGGTGGGGACTGCCCATCAAACTGGGGTCTTCTGGAAAAGCAACTAGCGCTCTTAACTCCTGAACCATTTCTCCAGCCCCAGGCTTACTTGTTTTTATTTTACGTGTAAGTTTTGCTTGCACGCGTGAACATGCAGCACATGCATGCAGGTCCCTTGGAGACTGAGAGTACATTATAACCCTGGGAGCTGTAGTTACAGATTGTTGTGAGCTGCCAAACAAGTGACGGAAGTGATGTTGGATCCTCTGGAAGAGCAGCAGGTGCTCTCAGCTGCTAGGAAGTCTTTCCAGCCCCCAGCCCCGAGCCCCCAGCCCCCAGCCCCCAGCCCCCAGCCCCCAGCCCCCAGCCCCCAGCCCCCAGCCCCCTCTACCTGTTTATAATAGGGCCTCTAGCTAGGGGTTTACCTTGAGTTTCAGGGAAGACTTTGAACTTGGATTTTGAAAAATCACTGTTGGGACTGTTGAAGTACAAAATGAACGTGGGTATTAGGGACCAGTGACGAATTCTGTGATTTTTTTTTTTAGACATGGGGTGTCCTCTCAAAAGGCTTGGCCCTTGGTCCCATTCATTCCCTAAGAGAGAACAGTAGTCAGACACATCGTCGGCACACATTGGTAATGCTAGAACACACTAAGTGGAAGTTTGGTTGGACAGTAAAACAAAGATGCACGAATTGAGAAGCTTAGCACCCTGCATCTTAAACTATGGGTCACAAACCCACATGGATTGCATGAACTGAATTGGGCTTACAGAAAATTTAACAGCAAACACACAATAAACATAAATCAATTCAAAATCACATGTGTGCTGGGTACGATAGTGTATAAGGGTAATTCTGACAACTGGGAGGTGGATTGGGTTCGATGCTATCCTTGCTTATACAGCAAATTTGAAACCAACCTGGGCTACATGAAACCTTAATTAAAAAAAAAAAAAGGAGAAACTGCTCAAATAATTGGTGAATGGCAGGTGTGTCTGGTACTCACCAGGTTGCACGGCTCACCTTGGCTGTAGCCATGGCTCTGAATACACGATCTGGATATTTGATTGCATGGCGCATGCCGATATCAATGAATGTTGCCTGATACAGCTCGGCTCAGATCAGAGGCTGTTGTATGCCATTGGTTACAGTGTTTTATTACGTATACAAGAGTTTTTTGTTCTTGTAGAAAATTGTGGGTTAATTATAAAACAAACACTTTTAATACTGTCTAGCTGTTATTCTTTAGCTTGTAGCAAATTAGCATATATTCAGATGGTATTGTGCTAGAACGTTTGAACTCTAAAATCTGTACTTGAGTTATTGACTGGTAGCTTTTTTTGTTTGGTTTGTGTTTTTTATTTTCTTTCTTTCTCTCTTTTTTCTGTTCTTTTTGTTTTGTTTTGTTTTGGTTTTTTTTTGTTTGTTTGTTTTTTTGAGACAGGGTTTCTCTGTGTAGCCTTGGCTGTCCTGGACTTGCTTAATAGACCAGGCTGGCCTCAAACTCACAGCAATCCTCCTGCCTCTGCCTCTCTGTGTGCTGGGATTACAGTTGTGTGCCACTGTGCCTGGCTGACTTGAGTTTTATAAAAAGTTAGGAAGTGAATTTTAGCTTGGGATTAGGACAAAATTTCCAGTAATTTCTACAGTGGACCTAAACATACTTCTACCACTGCAATACACACTTATGTAAAGTAGCATTCAGTACTGAATACAAACATCACAATATCTGTCAGCTCTGAAAACCATTGAAGAGGGTCTAATTCCTGCCATATCAGCTATTAAACAAAGATTTAGCTCTTCATGTAAAAATAAACAAGTACACCCATCTCATCAATATGTAAATGTTCTTTTATATTGAACAAATGGTAAAATTACATGTATTTCAGTGAATTGTTCTAGGTAAATAGATTTATGATTTAGTTCAGTAAATGTTTAATTTGTATACCTGTTTTATTTATATATGTATATATCCACAGTTGTATAAAAAATGATGACTGAAAAGAGACTGTGAGTGTAAAAAAAAAAAAAACAACCAAACAAACACATATTAAGAAGCCCTGTTCTAGAGGGAATGAAGCATCAAACAAGGTAGGGTGCTTCTAATACATAAATGAAAAAACAGACCAGGAAGGGAGGAAGGGAAGAAGGAATGAAAAGAGAAGAGAGGAGGAAGGAAGTGGGAAGGAAAGGTCATAACATCGGTAGACATGGAAAACAGGAAAAGTGGCAACAAATGATTCTGAGGAGAAAAATCTCCTCAGGACAGAAGAAATATCTCAGAGTAAGGGTGTCTGTTGGAAGACACCTCCCTCGGTGTGTTTGTGTAGAACGGCAATGCGGTTTCCACTGGTTGCAGCCTACCAAGGTTCTTTCCACACCCCACTGATTTGTAGAATGAAAGACAGTCATTAATACAAACCCAGGGACTCTTTTTTTTTTTTTAAATTCCAGGAGAGGGTGCATTGCAGTGTGGGTAACTGCCTATCAGCAAGTTTGAAAGGGGCCAGTGTGTCAAGCAGGAACTGAGAGACAGGTTGAGACAGGGAACAAATCCTTTAAAGTTCGCTGGCCAACCCAGTCTTCTGTTGTGACAAGGACAGTGGAGCCCAGCACTCAGATTCCTGTCCTGTGCCTGGTCCTTCCTCCAGAAGGAGTTTCCACTAACACTCCAGTTTATGTAGACAGTCTTAATGTCTCGGGGCTGACTTTGTCCATGTGGAAAGCTGCCAGGTGTCATGGGTGGATCATTAAACCAGGATTCTTTTCTTAGCATGCCAGTGACTTAAAGTGTGACCTTGGCTTCAGGCAGGCCACCCAGCTGCCGAGAGAAATGACCTTAGGGATACGGGCCTTCTGCCTCCATTAAAGCCTGGCTCTTCAAAGACATGCACTGTTGACCAATCTCTTCCCATTTCTTCATGCCTAAAGGGACTGTTAGGAGAATTATAAAGATACTATCTACAGAGGACTTTGAGCTCATACAGTAAAAATGTTGTATTTATATGCCCTGAGGAGCCTTACTAGACAGACATCGTGACTTTATGTATCAGTCTTTGTAAGTTGCCATGTGCGTACTGGGGTTTAAACCTAGGTCCTCTGGAAGAGCAGTCTGTGCCCCTAACCACTGACCCATCTGTCCACTATGTATCTATCTTTATATCTCTGTTTCATTGGCTTATGTGCAGAGGTATATACAGGCATGGAGTCAGATGCCCAGAGCTAAGTATTTTGCTCAGTCCCATCCTTCAACACCTTTGGAGACTTCGGGGTGTTCCCTTCATACTGCAAGGCCTTGAGTTGTGCTTGAGTTTATGTGCAACATGTGTGTGTGTCAGCCCTCCAGGGCAGGAGAGGGCATACAGCTAACCCGAAGGACTCATCTTTCCATGGAATGACAGTCAGCCAATGTGAGTTTCAGTAGCATTTCCACACTGTTTCAAAGGACTGTGTCACTGATGTGAAGGGCTCCATATTTCATGATGTATAATACGATATAATTTGGGTTCTGGGCTGGAGAGATGGCTCAGTGGTTAAGAGCTCCACCTGATCTTCCAGAGGTCCTGAGTTCAATTCCCAACAACCACGTGGTGGCTCACAACCATCTATAATGTGATCTGATGCCATCTTCTGGCCTGCAGGTGTACATACAGGCAGAGCACTGCATACATAATAATAAGTAAATAATTTGGGTTCTAACAGCTTGTCCTTGACATCAGTATTTAACTAAGAAAATGTCATCTAATGATATAAATGTGGTTATCATATCTAAATTTCTCAAAAATTTTTTTCTTTGATTAAAGCACTAATTTGGGGGTGTGCACGGATGTAGAAAACATGACCAGATTGAAGCACCATAATGGGGGTGTTCGCGATGATGGAGGAGGAGAGATCGTTTGCACTGCGCTTCTTGTAAGTCTTAAACATGAGGTGGTTACATAAAAGGGGTTTCTAATTGAGGAAAGGATAAAAGTGGTTAGATATTTCAAAGTTCAGCATGAAATCAGCAGCAGCTTCAGTAAAGGGGGCAGGGAACAAAGCTGTGGAAGAGCAAAGAGAGCAAAGCATCATGGAGCTGCAAAAATAGCGAGCGGGGTCAGACGACATCAGACCAAGAACCTGGAATCTGATGAAAAAAAAAAAACCACAGGGAGCTATAAAGCGGCGTCTGAAACAGGAAGTGATGTGAGAAGGGAGGATAATTTTAGCCTGCTCACAGGAGGTAGCAGCTGGGGGTGTGAAGACAACAGATTAATTTTAAATGTGCCCCAGAAGTAAGAGAGATATTTTTTTTTGAAGAGTGAGGGAGGAATGATGAGGCAAACCCAGTGGAAAGCTGTACGGTTTCCTCAAGCAAAAGTCCAGCTGGAGTACAATGTCTGCTTTTGGATACGAACCAGGTCATTGACGACACCAGGCAGTGGACAATATGCCGATAGTGCCTCTACAGACGGAGTTGGGGTGGCTTGGCAGCTATGCTTAGGTGTCTGCAGGTTTACCACACGCAAGGAAAAAGTA
Source organism: Acomys minous (assembly GCF_964271855.1). Lineage (NCBI taxonomy): Eukaryota > Metazoa > Chordata > Mammalia > Rodentia > Muridae > Acomys > Acomys minous. The sequence continues at coordinate 76,463,870 of NC_140486.1, read as the reverse complement.
ACACTTGCCTATGCATGTTCAGAAGAAAACAATTGACCAAGGCCAGTTAGAGTAAATGTTGGTCAACAGTTATGCATGGCTGGTAACAAAATAAGCTATGGTAAAGCCAGATCCTGCAGGCGTCTGAGTAGGCAGCACTCTTGTGCAAAGCCGTTGAGTTGTTGATATGGACACTACCTACCAAGAAGGAGAATAACCAAACATACTTGTTGTGATCACTCATATGTCACAATAAATTCAATGATATGTTCCACAGCATCTAAGGGTTTTGATTTTTCTTGTCATTTATTTGAGGACCTTGGGCAAGAGTTTCTGAAGGCCTTTCCTCTTGTTAATTATTCCATGATATAAGTTTAAGTCCAAAGTACCAGAGAGATGGCTCAGGGGTTAAGAGCACTTACTGCTATTGCAGGGGACCCAAGACTGGCTCTTAGTACCCACACTGGACAGTTCACAACAGCCTATAACTCATTTCCAGGGCTCTGACACCATCTACTAGATTCTATAGGCCCCAACACTGACATATGCACCCCTTTACGTATACCTAATTAATTTAGGTACAAGGGCCTGTGAAGTGCCTCATGCATAGCAGAGCTCGCTGCTGAGAACCCATGTTCAGTCTCTAGGGCCCACATGGTAGAAGGAGAGACCGATCCCTGCGAGTTGTCCTCTGACCTCCACAGATATGTACCATCAACCGTTCACATACACACACACACACACACACACACACACACACACACACACGTGATAAAGGGTGTCCATTAAGGTTAAGGAATAGATTCATAATGAGTTACAGAGCCTTAGAATCCATGCTGACATCTTTTTAGGCAACCTATAGAAATATTTGCATTGGTGTGCACCCTTGCTTTCTTAACTACTTACAACAGGAGCAACACTGGGGTGTCACCCCTGGGGCATCACCCCTGGGGCATCATCACTGGGGTGTCACCACTGGTGCATCATCACTGGGATGTCACCACTGGGGCGTCATCACTGAGCTGTCACCACTGCCTCTCAGGCCTGAGGATCAAGGAAATCCACTGAAGGTGGCAGATGGAGAAGACCGTTGGAAAGGAGCACAAACAGCCAACACCAGAGAGCCCACAGAAGGAGCTCTCCTGCTGGTGCCTCAGAGTGGCTCAAGTCAACCATGATCTGGTCAGGGAAGGAGCTAGCTGGCACGCATCTATCTTGTTCATTTTCCTGGGCCACAAGGTAGAGCTGAGGAAAGTGGGGAGCAGTGGAAGAAATCCCTGAGAGCAGGGACCTCCTTGAGACACCATTTGCAATTGGGTAACACTCACCAAGATAAGAAACGTATTTTACTACAGCTCCAGGACTTGATCCTCTGCTAGGCAGCCTGAGGCTCGGCTGTCCAGGACTGTTAGCATCTCTAGCGTCACCTAGCATCTAGCTGCTCTACTCCCAAGTCAATGGCCCATTCAGGGAACAGGCACTGTGGCTTTATAGCAAAACTGTAAAAGGGAGACCATATGGAAGTAGTTCCTTCTAGTTCCCTTATCTGGGAGCCAATGAAGAGGACAAAGGACAGCTGGGAACTGTGAAGCAGGCACAGTACTGAAGTAGAACTTCAAGTCAGCCCCAGGTCCTGTGCGCATCAGGGGAGCCAGAGAGTGCTTTAAATGGGCAGGGTAAGAAGGCTGCAATCTAGCCAAGCTCTCTGGTAAACTGCCTAAAGACATGCCAGAGGAAAGACCCCGGAATGCCAAGGCTCTGCTAACACCTTGAATCTATTTCTTAGCCTTAACAAATATTCTTTTTGAACCAAATTTTATACTTATAATTTTATGTTCTTTTCCTAAAATGATCAAGCCAACAATACAAGGTCTAGTCCCCCCCCCCCCAAAAAAAAACCCGTACTCTGTCTATATGGAATATTAACTGTACTCAAATGAGGTCAGGAGTCATCATAAAGTACAAGAGATGTGAAGAATCAACAGGAGAGTGAGAAAGAAAGGACATGTGTGCACACGGTGACAAGAATGGCAGCTAACTAGGAGCAGTCGCCGTGGATAAGCCCAGCCCTACCCACGGGTGCATCCTGCCTGTGGCTCCCTTTCACTCCTTCACATTTGTGATCCTTGAACACCCACATAGTTATAGACACATCCGCTTTTAGCCACCTCAGACTTTGCCTCTAACCACCTTTGCTCCACTTCTTGAACCCCCTGCAGTTACTAGAAACAGCCACCCTGAACTAGATTACTGAAAACCTCATGGAAAATTCAGAGGATGATTTTGAACATTGTCTTGGTAACCTTCTACTCGGTGCTACCAGCTGTCTGTTCCACTGCGATTGCAAGGGCATTTTCAAAATGTTGCCAGTGAACTCTGGCTCCAATAGGAAGGTCCGTCTGCAGATTCTATTTATAGGCTACTGTCTTCTGAGTAGTGGAATTTTTCTGCTTCTCTCCTGGAAATAACCCAAGAATTGGGCCCATTGCAGTAGGCTGTCTCATTGAGGCGACACATCTTTTCTTTCAAGTTTCCCTTCTCTTTCTGCTGTCATGTTGGCAACCTTGCTGTGTGGCTTTTCTCTTAATTTGTCTGCACAGTGGGATCCTCTTTCATTAGGAGTCTGGGGAAGGTTCTTGGTGAGGCTTCCTGCTTTAACAGTACCATCTGTGGCTGCTCAGAGTAGCTATAGCATAGGTCTCAGCACCCACCTGACACCCACTCCCCTTGCCTCCTGCTCTGATGGCCTCACAACCCCATGAAGTATACCCAAGCCATGCATGCATTGAATCTACATCGCTGCTCCATTAAAGGCTCACTCACTTGCATCTGCTTTGGCCATTGCTGTCCTATTTTCCCTAAATTTGCAGGATGCATCTATAGCAGTCATCTGTTCACCTTATTCTATGTCAGTCCCTCAGGACTTGACCTCATTCAGCTATAAGAACCATGTGAAGGGTTGACATTTATCTCTATTTCATGAGGAAATTGATGCTCAGAGAGGGAACATTGCCCAAGGTTATACTAGACACTTGGTGTCTCTGTAGCATTTAACTTGGTGCCTCTGATACTAAAGTCCACACTTACAGCTCTAAGCATGCTGTTGATCATCGGCAACAGAGGCGCTGGCTATCTGATTAGATACAGCTTCCTGTGTTGTACCTCTGTCATCTTAACCCATGGAAAGCAGGTGCTTACACAGAGACCTCATGAAGGCACACCAGGCAGAGACTAATAACTATTGAGGGACATAGCAAGGATGATACAGAAGGCCAGGGATGTCGGAGAATAGTGAGAGCAGAGAGAGGAGAAGGCCGCAGGACCAGAGACTCTGAGTGTCTTAGTCAGGTTGGAAGCTTGTGGAAATTATAAGCAGACTATGTCTAAGCCTGTTGTGTCCTTTGCCAGATAGCAGCAGCTGCTGCTGGAGAGCTGTATGCTGTGCATGTGTGGCAACATAGTAGCTGTCCCCAGGGGCATACCCCTTGCCTCCAGAGAGGCTCTGGGCCATTTGAGTGTGATCAGGAGGGGCTTACAGGTCACTTTTGGCAGAAGTATCCAAAGATAAGATGGGCTTTGCTTCACTTACTGCCCTGGTATAAGCTGCCTGTTGGCTCCATCAGTTGAGATGTTGAGCCTTTCCCCTATCCCAACTGGGAATTGGCCAGGAACCTCTACATGGGACTAGAAGGTGAGCAAGAGATACAGTTTATATGACTTAAATTTGGAGGTCTCCTTGTTACAGTAGCTGCTATGATCTTAAATGATAGCTGGCTTTGGTTTGCCAAAGCCATATTGACTGCCACCTGGAGACCAGCAGGGACTGGAGTGTCAGGGCAGCAAGGGGCTGACCAGGGGACCAGGTTGGAGGCTGTTACATTGGTTCTTATTTGAACGATAATGATTTTGGTTAAGTTGGTGCTAATGGAATGGTAGAAAGGGAGCTCTTAGCCATATTTCTAAAGAATTTGCCCCCAAACCATCAAGACAGATAATTGATAGGAGAAAGAAAGCTGACAGTGAAGCCTTTGGCTTGGACTCACTGAAAATACAGAGCTGCCGTTTTCTAAGATGTACACCAAGACACTGGACACATCTCCCTTGCCTGTGGTTTTCTCAAACAAGTCTTGACTGTGAATGACCACGTCACTTGTCAGCTGTGAGCTAACCTACACTCTACAGATCTCAAGTGCACGTCACACACTGAGTCTTATACGCTCTAAGTCTGAACAAGGGACAGTTTGATAAAATGAAACTCACAAATGTGAAAAAAAATAGCAACTTTAGCCTCCAATGGCACTGCTCTTTCTTCGGTCGGCCAGGCAGGGGACAGATGGCAAGGACTGCGTCTTGTCTGTTTGCAACTGGGAAACAAAGAAGATGGTGCTGATACTGCGAGTGCTGCGGACTGTAAGGTCACCTTGATTTAAAGCGTGACTGTGGCATGCCTTGTGACTCCTCAGATACCACCTGTTTGTGCGCTTCCTCCATCCCTGCTCCTCCCAGTGTGGATACACTCAGTCTCAGGTTCTCTCTGCAGCAAGGTTCTGCCTGCACACCTCACTTTGCCCTGAACGTTACTTCCCATGGTGACTCAACAAAGCGGAGCAGTGACAACTTATGAACACAATGCCCCATAAAATAGGTATGGCCTGCAGAAATGAGGAAGCAAAATGCATAAGAGTGGATGTAGAGAAAATATATAAATATAACAAGCATTTCTTTCTCAGTTAACCAAAGTTATTTATTAGGGCTCTATTTTCACACCTACAGATAGGCTAGGGAGATAGTTCAGATGGCAAGCGCTTGGAGGACACAAGTTCAGCATCCACGTAAAAAGCTGGGTACAGTGATACATTCTGTAATCCCAGTGCTGGGGAGGCAGAAGCAGGCAGATCCCTGGTGTTCACTGGCCAGGCAAACTAAGCTACTTGGAGAGTCCCAGGACAGTGAGAGACCCTGTCTCAAAATAGAGAAAAAGAGGAGAAAGGAAGGGAGGAAGAAAAGAAGGAGGGAAGGAGGGAGGGAAAGAGGCAAGGAAGAAAGGAAGAAAGGAGGGAGGGAGGGAGGAAGGGAAGGAGGGAGGGAAGGAAGAAGGAGGGAGGGAGGAAGGGAAGGAGGGAGGGAAGGAAGAAGGAAGGGAGGGAGGGAAGGAGGGAAGGAGAGAAGAAGGAAGGGAGGGACGGAAGGAGGGACGGAGAAAGGAAGGGTGTAAGCAAGCAAGCAAGCAAGCAAGCACATCTCATGAGAAACAGCAGTAGAAGTTAACCTTTGACCTCCACAAAAAGGTGCACATGCAACTATGAGCAGACATGTATACACACATGAGCTCTCTCTCTCTCTCTCTCTCTCTCTCTCTCTCTCTCTCTCTCTCTCTCTCTCTCTCTCTCTCTCACACACACACACACACACACACACACACACATCTACATTTATTTTCCTAGGAGTTCTTAAAAGTAGCACTAAATATGTCCTTTGTCCTCAGGATGCTTTTAGCCCAATCAAGAGATGCAGGGCGAGTGGGACAACTAGTCAGGATGCCATCTGATGGAGTCTGCCATACTGCTAACTACTGGGGGAGTCTGGACACGAGGCGACTCCAAGGGCCTCGAACAGTCCTTAGTGACCTCTGGATGCTAAGGTACGGTTTCCTGGAGTAACCGAGATGTAAGAGTAAAGTGCTCTGCGTGCTCGGAAGGACCAGTTAGTCCCGCTGCAGTGTATGCTGTGTGCAGGCCATACTGATAAGGCAACCTCGCAGAGGAGCTCAGGCGACACGTGAGAGAGGATCATTTCTTCATGTAAAGAAGGGTACAAATCAGGGTAGCAAAAGCAGAAATCCACATGTAAGAAGTCATTACGTTAAATTTTAAATTCTGCCCTTAGAATGTTATTTCTTGAGTAAGTCAGGATGAATCATCACACCATATTTGGTGATATCGGTGATGGTCTCGTGTTCTGTCACAACATGTGAGCTGGAAATGAGCATAGCTTGTCCTAAAGTCATCTGTGGTGTTCAACATAGCTTATACTTTGCCTTCTTGGTTTTCTGGTGTTTCTAGTAGGTGACTTTAAATGCACCATTAACTGAGTGTAATGTTTCATGACTCAAAAGTTGGAAAGAGGGATGGCAGGTTATCCATGCAAACGCAGACACAGATCACTTGAGTCCTCCACTAGATGGCATTGGAAGAACACGGCACACCCCCTAGTTCTCGCTGAGGCTAAGGCATTCGTAATCTGGATACTGCTTGGCACTAGTCTACACACTGTGCCTCTGCGTTACACACCACCCCTCTGTGTTACACACCGTGCCTCTGCATTACACACTGTGCCTCTGTGTTACACACTGTGCCTCTGCGTTACATACCATGCCTCTGCGCTACACACCGTGCCTCTGCGTTACACACCATCCCTCTGTGTTACACACCGCGCCTCTGCGTTACACACCATGCATCTGTGTTACACACCATCCCTCTGCGTTACACACTGTGCCTCTGTGTTACACACCATCCCTCTGTGTTACATACCGCGCCTCTGCGTTACACACCATGCATCTGTGTTACACACCATCCCTCTGCGTTACACACTGTGCCTCTGTGTTACACACCGCGCCTCTGTGTTACACACCGTGCATCTGTGTTACACACCATCCCTCTGCGTTACACACTGTGCCTCTGTGTTACACACCATCCCTCTGTGTTACACACTGTGCCTCTGTGTTACACACCATCCCTCTGTGTTACACACCGTGCCTCTGCGTTACACACCATCCCTCTGCGTTACACACTGTGCCTCTGTGTTACACACCATCCCTCTGTGTTACACACTGTGCCTCTGCGTTACACACTATGCCTCTGTGTTACACACTGTGCCTCTGTGTTACACTTGCTCTTTACAGGGGCTTGGTTTTGAAGTAGATATTAACTGCATGCACTTACAATCCACAGCAAGAGAAAGTGATATGCATTTCTTAAAACATCCTGAACAGATTAAAATAATTTTTAAATCAAATGTTTTTCTTTCTTTTTCACTAAATTGTTCCAGAGCAGCACTCTGCATATGAGTTCCCAGGACTCTCCTCAGTGCTAGCCCTAATGGTATTCCCTCATAGATTCTTGACTTGAAAAAGAACATGAGTCAATAATGGTGTACTATTGGTCCTGGAAGAGAAGGTGATGCCTTATAGCTCTTACAGGCATCACTGAGCCAGCAAAAGAGAAGAATCCATCATGTATTAGCTAAATGCAAGAAAGATGTCGTATGACCTGTGTTAATTAGTCTGCATTACTGTATATGCAGTCTTGTTCAAAGGAAGAAAGAAAGGGAGAGAGAGAGAGAGAGAGGGGGGGGGGGAAAGAAAAAGAAAGGACCTCTTTTCTTGGTATTATTACCTAACACTTGACCATTAGCAGGGTCCATCTAATTCCTTTATTAATTACTCAATACACTGAGTTCTAAATGTTTTCCTCTTCTCTTGAGCCTCATGCAGCCTTAGAACAGCTCTGTTTAAGATGAAGTGCGATTTTGGTAAGCCACCACACATGACTGACAGGGAGCCTAAAAACATCCAAAAGCTTGGTTCATCTCTCCTGTGCACATCTGGACTGGAATTCCTCCAGATTCCTGCTGCTGAGTCACCAGGATTCAGCCGATGCTATCAGTGCTTGGAATGACGGCTTTGCCACAAATATGGCAAGCAAATGGATCTTCTAATTAAACTCCCACCTTGTTGTACCAGGTATTGTGGGAGTTTTGCTAAGACCATTTTATTGGTGTGTGTGTGTGTGTGTGTGTGTGTGTGTGTGTGTGTGTGTGTGTGTGTGTGTGTCGCCTTGCTGGTCTTGGGCTGGCTTCAACGGTCAAACCCTATTAATGTTGAGGCAGCATGTAAAGAAATGGGAATATTTTAACTTTCAATAATGGTCCTCTACTGCATAAAGGGTATGTTATATCATCGCAGTCTGCAGCAGTAGACTGCACAGGGTACTCTTAACTTGAAACAGCACCCATCCACCCTGCTGCCAATCATAACTGATATTCCATGAGCACTTCTACTGACTACTGGGTACTCCACTTGATCCTCTTCTATTCTGCACCACAAGCCACTTTCCCACACCGTTTAACCACAGTCTCTCATAGGAATGTTTCTTTTAATGCAGGTTTCTGAGCACTGATGTAGACCATGGAACCACAAGTGTCGGCTGATTGGTTGGGAAGCTAGAACAGAAAACAAGTGGACTGCCCCCAAGCACCAGTGTGGATGCTCCGTAGACCGCCAGTGACTTGGGGAGGGGAGGAGACTCAAGATAAGCGTTTCTAAGCGTAGCTGGTGCCCAAAGTTATCACTGTTTGGGGGCTTAACAGTGATGTGATCACATTTCCTGTTGCTTATCATGAATACGAATTAGTCCACAAGTGTCTTCTTCCAGCTCACCAAGAGAGTAACTGTCTGTGGACACTGAGACTAGGCTTGTCTTGTGGTAAGGTATTCAGCTAGGATGCTTCCCTTCAGCCTTAGCACCTACAGAAATTATATGACCCTATTAGTGCCCAATTTCTTACTTCATAGGAGCATAGAACTATCAAAGGACAACAACGCAGAGAAGCCTTAATACAAAGTCTATGCATACCCTGATACATTTTTCCTCAAAGCAGAATCCTTAGGACAAGTTATATAGGAAGATGAAAGATGATGTCCATCTTATTTGTAGTTATGCATATGCATACACAAACACAGATATGTATGTATGTATGTATGTATGTATGTATGCATGTAAACATGCCAAACTGTAGGTTCTTACCATGAGCTCAGGATTATGCTGGGAAGTTAATGATGTTCTAAATTATGGGTGGAAATCGTAGTGTTAGTCCATTATACAGAGGAGGAACCCAAAGATTGGGTAACAGCTCAAGACTTCAGAATCTCCAGGTCCAGGAGACCACATTCTGACCAGTATCACAGTTAGTCTTAGGCACCGAGAGGTTGAGAACCACATGGGCCATCGTGATTTAAGGGGACAGAAAACTATTCTTTCCTTAGCATTTCTCCCAAAAATGTTCTACTCAAGGGCCAGTGAGATGGCTGGATTGGTCAAGGTGCTTGCTCTAGGGCAAGGCTGGTGACCTATGTCTGAATATGAACACATGTGAAAGGTGGGAGGAAGAAACCAACTCCACAGGCTTATTTGTCTTTTTATCTCTCCATGTGTGTCATGTGGCCACAACCACAACCACAAAGTATGATTTAAAAACATTTTCTATTCAAAGGTTGAATTCTTGACCAAAGTCTCATAAAGGAAAGCCATAGAGCTAGGGTGATCGTGAACCCTTCAAAGTTTATCTTGTTCCTTATTTACAGGCATGGTCGGGATGCTTTTAAGACAGGTAATTTTAATAACACTATATTAAATGATAACTGCTTAAATTTCCTCTTTGCAATATCAGGAACATCCAGCAGGCTGTACCCCTGAATCAGTTTTTTAATTGAAACTCCAATAAAAACAATAATTTTTCAAGAGCTTCATTCACTTTTTTCCCATTGTTTAAACAATAAACTTGCAAACATGTACAACAGAAGGACAAAAGAAATACAATGTAAGTATACATAGTGTTCTATTTTTATGAATAAGTTATGATTTTAAGTTTTAAAATAATACAGACAATATTAAATGTTTATTTTCTACATCCTAGCCATAGATCTTGGTGAGATTTTTATAGTAATGAAATAATAAGAAATGAAAATAATGTTTTAAAATGTTTTTAATGTATTGGTTTTAGGTCCTTAACATTTAGTTTTTCTTTCTTTTTTAAAAAAATCTTATTTTATGTGTATAGGTATTTTGTCTGCATATATGTCTGCACCATCTATGTGCAGTGCCTGCAGTAGGCAGAAGACTGCGCTAAGTCCACAGACACTGGAGTTACAGAGTGTTGTGAGCAACCTTGTGGGTGCAGGAAATGGAATCCGGGTCCTCTGGAAGACTAGCCGGTGCTCTTAACCCCTGAGACATCTTTCTAGCCCCTTAATTTTTACTTTTACTCTTTAGTTTTTGGCTTTTTTGAGGCAAGACCTTGTTATATAGCCCCGGTTAGCCTTGAACTTGCCATGAGGCCAGGCTGGCCTCAAAATTATGGTGCTTTTCCTGTGTCTTCCTTCTAATTGCTGGGATTTCAGGCTTGGATCACAACACCCAGTCCTTTATTGACTCTTAGATTAAAATATTATTTCATTAAAATTGTGGAAATTATCAAAGATTACAGAAGGACAGGTGGAAAAGTGTTTGATCTGGCTTATTATAAGGTCTTAAGTATGGCTCAGGGACAGTTATTTTAGAACCAATGAAGTGTGTCATCCCCATCACCAGGAACTTCGTTCGGTAAATTCTGAGGCTCCCTTCTAGACTGGACCAATCAAATCGGAAACACTTGAGAATTCAATATGGTAGCCTAATTTTTAACAAACCATCAGATGATTTGGGCGAACATTAGAGTTTGAGGCCACCGAGGCCACTTATTAGCAGTACACATGTTCCAAGTAGGGCTGGACACTCACATTGGTTTTCTTCTTCTTCTTCTTCTTCTTCTTCTTCTTCTTCTTCTTCTTCTTCTTCTTCTTCTTCTTCTTCTTCTTCTTCTTCTTCTTCTTCTTCTTCGTTGTCATCATCTTCTTTTTATGTTTACTTTAATGACTGGGAATCATGCATACTTTAATATCTTTTTATCAAGTCCATCCACACAACTCCTCCCTTGTCTCCATTACCGCAGTTCCCTTCCAATCTCTCTCTCCCTCCCTCCCTCCCTCCCTCCCTCCCTTTTCCCCTCTCTTCTCTCCTCCTCCACCCTCTCTCAGTATTCTTAGTATTGTTGGTATGTGAATAAATGGAGCGCCATCTACTGGATGACGGTGGCCTCGAAGGGACAGCATTCCTAAAGAAAACCAACTCCTCCCAGCAGTTGTCAATTGCCAATGACTCTGTATCCATGCGGAGGTTTTGAGCTTTCCTCTGGCTTGCCCATGTTTAGGTCTTGCCCATGCAGTCACATCTGCTGTCAGTTCATATAAGCAATGCACTACTTCAGAAAACACTATTTCGTTATAGTTGCTACTGCTTCTGGCTCTTTGAACATTTTCGCCCCCTCCTTCTTGACGACCCCTGGGCCTTGGGAGAAGAAAGTGCCATCATTAATTCTTAGCACCTTGAACGGCTAGTTACACGTGTCCATTCATTGCAGAAAAGTGGGAGAAGCTCAGAAGAGAGGGTAGAAAGAATGGAAGAGCTAGGCGGCGAAATGCTGTCTCCCGGAAGTGGACGGCCAGTGAAGTCATGGCTGCCTGCCACGGGCCCACCGCAGTCAATCGGAGATGGAGGAGGTTGGTCAGAGGGCCCTACTTCGCCGTGTGAACACTGGACCCTGATGACTCTGGGAGGAGACGCCCTCATTGCCTTCAGTTGTGTGCTCACTGAAGAGCCCACCGGGTTCTGGGGAACTGTTCCAAAGCCACGGGCACACAGTGACCCCAGTTACACTCAGTGGCTCCCAAAACAGACAACAAAGCAAAGGAAAAACCTCAAGTGAATGTGAGGGAGGGACTTACGAGGAGGGGGGGGGGCGTTCCAGGGGTACAAGATATTAGATCATAATGTACTTTATACATGTATGAAATGGTATATATTTCCAATAGTATTCCAGAGTGGGTCTGGATACCCGTCTCTAGAGTGCTTTATTTTTACGGGCAGTGTAGACAGTCTAATTCACTCTGGAGTTTGAGAACCATCTTTCCACATGGGAAGATTTGAAGGGACAGGAAATGGTCTTAACAGTTCTCCCTGCTCTTTAGACAACAGTTAATAAATTTTATACACAGGTGTCTCCATTAATTTCTAAGTTTATTAATTCTCAAATATCTTCGGTTCTAAAGTTTAGAATGATTTTTTGAAAAATAGTTTTTAGCTTCAAGAGAAAAGAATGCAGAATGAACAATTAAAGGGGAAAGGTGGAGTAAGAGAAACTACAAAAGCCAGATTTAAATGCATGACTTGCAGTCACTCCAGTGAGTCATAGTGCCACACTCTATTGCTTTTGCCACTTTTCAGTGACATCTACAGTGTAGACACTCCCTGACAAGTCCCAAAGAAGGCCTCATGAAATTCAACTCTGGTGTTAGTAATGTTGAGCTGTGGTGTTTTCCATGAGGTTGCCTGTAGAAAAACGAATCTCTCTACTTTTTAGTAGTGACATATATATATATATATATATATATATATATATATATATATATATATATTTTTTTTTTTTTTTTTTTTTTAAATTTGTGTGTCTGCATGCCATGAATGTGCAGGTGCCACAGGAGGCCAGAAGAGGGTGCTGGAGTCCTTAGAGCTGGGAGGACAGGTATCTGTGAGTGGCCATGGGTACTGGGAACCAAACTCAGGGCCTCTGGACCGCCATCAGGCATCAGCAATCAAACTCAGGTCCTCTGGACCGCCATCAGGCATCAGCAATCAAACTCAGGACCTCTGGAACACCCCACCTAGCCAACTCTCTAGTTCTTCATTAATGGGATTTTTTAAAAAAACAAGATCTCACTATACAGACTTGGATGTAACTCAGCATATAGACCAGGCTGGCCTTGAACTCACAAAGATTTACCTGCCTCTGCCTCCTGAGTGCTAGTATTAAAGGTGTCTGCTACCACATCAGAACATTAACAGTTTTTAAAAATAATGTTTGAGTGTTTTCAAACAGTGAATATCAGGTTGTTGATCAGACTGAACTCCAGTGCAGTAGGAATGAGCCACTAGTGTAAAATAAACACACACATGATCCCTACAAAGTGTCACACTAACCGAAAGATCAGATCTGAAAAATACACACTGTATTACTCTGTTTATATGAAGCACCAACAATAGGCAGCACAGAGAGGTGGGAAGCAAAGCAGAGGCTGTCTGCCAGGAATGACGGAAGAGAGTTTTATGCAGTGACCGCTGGGTAAATGTGGAAATTTCTTTTGGGATGATAAAATGCTGCAGAATTGGATTATGGTGACACTTAGGGTCTGCTATTTTACACTCTACTACCTAGATCAAAGCATGATTTTAATGTTATTCATACAAAAGAAAAGAAGCATGAATAGAGGAAGAGAACAGAAATTCTTCCCGCAGTGGATGAAGACTGATGGTTCTCGGGTATAAGAAGCAATGCGCTCCACAGACTGACGATGCTATGATGTATCCCATACTGTTGTGAGAAGTGCCTCTAAGCTTGCAAAATGTCAAGTTACAATTTTGAAAGTCAAGCCTCACTTCAGCTACATGTTTTGGTTTGCCAGCAAAATAAAATAAAACAAAAACAAACAAGGCCCACAATGACTTAAAGCGGGGCAAGCCCAGCGTGCACATATAACTGCAGGGACACAGTCACAGGTGACACAGTCACAGCTCAGTCTCAGCAGGGCAGCTCTGACCCCACCAGGCAAGCCCAGTGTGCACATATAACTGCAGGGACACAGTCACAGCTCGGTCTCAGCAGGGCAACTCTGGCCCGAGACAGGCGCAACTGGGTCCCCACACAGCAAGACACAGAGCAGGATTGCTGACTTCTCTCTGCCTGAGCTGCTCACCACCACGCCCCACAGCAAAATATATACTGTGCTAATTTAATGACCTTCCGTGTCTGTATGAGCACAGGTACAGGGTCTTTAGTCTCACTTTATTCTTCCAGAAAACGTAAAGGTATTTACAGCTGTGGCCGCAATGCCTGCCTTTGCTATTTTCCCTCCTACTGCCTAGAACCAAATCATCTCTCCAAAAAAAAAAAAAAAATCCATCACACCTATCAGATGGAGGGGGAAAGCGGGGTGTGCAGAAGCCTGCCTTGAGAAATTGGAGGAGGTTGTGAACTGCTTTGCAACGAGGCAAGATGGTGTGTTCCTTGCCCTCCGAAGGGCAGGGCTGTGTGTAGGCGCCTTTGTGAAGTTCTGTCACCCACGCTATGCATTTCAGTGCTCCCCAGCACCCACATATCTGATGGGGGGCATAGCTGGTGCTGTATTTATTCCGTTACCTCCTGCCTCGAAGCGAAATGTCAGGGCTTCATGTAGCTCGGAGTGGTGAAATCAGCTGGGGAGAAGCGTTAAATTAGATAATTAAGGAATTTATGAAGATCAGAATTAAGGAAACGGAAGAAGCATCATTTATAAAGAAGTAGAAACGTTCATTTCAGAAGCAGCCATGAACACACTCTCTCTGGTGGTTGTTTCACGGTGCGGCTCTGTATTGTGTAAAGCAAACCTTTGTGCTGCCTTGGGGACATGACACCAGCTGAGGATTTGATATCATGCTAATGAAATTAATAAAAAATGTAAACCTGCCAAATGGGGAAGGTGTTTGCCCTATATTAGTGACGATCATTTTGATGTGAATCCTACTTTAATGAATACCTGACAAAGAAACCTTTTAAAGGAATGATTATCTTTGACATGAATGTATTCAGTTACCGTTTGTACAAAGGAATCTTAACTAGCTGGTAAAAATGGCACAACATTACTGTGCGTGTGCAAAACACGGCATAAAGGAAACGTAAAGGCGGCCTGAAGAGTTAATAACTAATTCTGTTATCTGGGTTGGCGCTTCAGTGACGATTCGTTCTGAGAAAGGCTTATGTTGATGGTATTGTGGGTGCAATCTGTACATATGAATTATACCAAGGGCCTTATTAATTCTACGCATAAAATTATAGAAATTACCCGAACAGGAAAGCTTTATGCTTGCATTCTTCTTCCCGATGAAAGGCATGGCAATTATAACGTATGACCCAGTGGCTACACTTTATGTCTCAAGCCTAAAATAAGGGAAAAGAGGAAAGTCCTTGCCTGTGAGTATAATAAGCCTTAAAAAAAAAAAGTGAAGGCCGTGCTCGTGAACACCATGTCTTTTGTCTTTGGATAGCATGCTAAGGCAGTGGCAAACACCTCTTCCACTATTCAGGGGCTCGCGTTTAGAGAAGAGGAATAAAAGGTATAAATGGCTATAAAATGGAGGTCATGGTGACAGGCTAATTATGTGCTATTAGCCCAGAGAAACTAAGGCCAGATTGTGAATGTGTGCCTCTCTACAATGAAACAAAAGGTAAGTAAGTGGCCAATGTCCCAGCGTCTCCAGTCCCACTGGGTGCAGTTTAAACTGGCCAAGTAAAAGGACACTGTATACAATGTGTCTAAAAGTAATAAAAGGAAGTATGGAACCATTCTTGCTAATTTTGCAGACAGAGAACAGGAATTTATAGGTCCAGTCCCTCAGGAGGCAGAGGTTAACAGTTTTGTGCCTCTGGTCAATGCTGTGAGTCCATGGACGCCCTCTCGGAAGTCACACAATTGTGCTCGTCTTTTCTGGTTTACGAAAGTG
Organism: Acomys minous; assembly: GCF_964271855.1. NCBI lineage: Eukaryota > Metazoa > Chordata > Mammalia > Rodentia > Muridae > Acomys > Acomys minous. The sequence goes on along the minus strand of NC_140486.1, from coordinate 76,448,484 downwards.
AAACGCCTTCGGTGCTGAACATCTCTGCTTCAAGAAGCTCCCCTTGGGCACTGGAGAAAACTAATGAACGAACGAGTCCCAAATCCTTTGTGAGTTCTAGTTAACTGTAAACTGTGGTAGGAGGAAAGCTGGAGTGTGGACAAAAGAACTGGGAAGCGGGTGAGAACACTGGATGAAATGAAAACAACTTAAAAAAAAATCAGACCCAGCATTTTTCAATTTTCATTGTAATTGGGATCAGATGCGGGCTCGTGCCATTGTTTACCGGCTTTCCTCCCTTAAGAAACCACGTCAGTGCCTGTGCTCCAATGGCCTCTGCTAAGTCCTGTCAGCCTGCTTTGAGACCCCCCTACACATAAACAGCAGATGTGCAGCATGCGGAGCCCCTAACAGCGCGAGTAGGGGCTGTCTCTGACTCTGTTGCCTGCTTCTGAATCCCTTTCCCCTAGCTGGGCTGCTTTGTGGGGACCCAGGGGGAGAGGATGCCCTTAGTCCTGCTGCAACTTGAGGTGCCAGGGTGGGTTGGTACCCATGGGAGCCTCCTCTTCTCTGAGAAGGAGAAAGGTGTATGGGGGAGGAGGCTGCAAGGGTAGGACTGGGAGGAGAGGACGGGGGGGGGGGGGCGCATGCGATCAGGCTGAAGAGAGATAAATAAATAAAAACACAGAATTGGAACATTTTCAGATTTTTGAAGCTTGCAGTGGAGTCCTGGCTGGTCATGTGCGAGGCAGCGAGCAGTCCTGTCAGCACTCTCGGGCTCTGGCTTCCTTGTGTGGAAAGCAAAGGAGATGCAGGGGCTGAGGTCTGGCTGGTTCTCAGTTCTCTAGAACTGCGTCCCTTTTTAATGTAGCTTTTTGTAGAAATATAAGCTAAAATGTACTTTTTATAAAGGCAGGGCGGGGACCTCACCAGTTCTGTTCTGATCTTTTTCTACTAGCCTGTTTAAAACACGGCCGCTTGCATGTTTAAGCCAACTCCTTGGATTAGAGCAAGTGTTCTGACAGACTCTGTGCATGGGGCACAGAGAGAGTCTCAGCTCCCAGCACTGTTGGAGTCAGGGACGTGCAAAGGCAAATAAGACATGGTTCTATTTCCAAAATGCTGCGTCTTGGTAGTAGACTCAAAGAGGATCTGAAAGCTAGAATTCAAGCGCATTGAGCCTCTAAAGCCACCACCATTTTCCTTAACGCACCCTAAAGAATAGCATGAGATACAGGGAAGTGCCATGAGAAATCTGTTCTGTCACTAGATTTATTTCACCAATAATTTCTGTGGTCCCCTAAGAACTTTCCAAGGCGTCGCTTGCACTGTACTTGAGCTGCCTGTAGACCTGTGTCTAAGTGTTCAGTGTGATGGCATGGTAAACCTGTGTCTACGTGTTCAGTGTGATGGCACTGTAAACCTGTGTCTAAGTGTTCAGTGTGATGGCATGGTAAACCTGTGTCTACGTGTTCAGTGTGATGGCCTGGTAAACCTGTGTCTACGTGTTCACTGTGATGGCATGGTAAAATTGTGTCTAAGTGTTCAGGGTTATGGCATGGTACTGGCCATGCTCTAGGGCAGTAAGGAAAATTTCTGTGCATACATGTAGCATGAACCAGGAAAAAGCATCAGCAATGTAGAAAGTGGAAAAGGCATTAACTGGATGTCAAGAAATAGCTTGTGAGGTCTGAACTGCAACATCCAAGATCAGAATGGCTGGACAATTGAATACTGCCTTCTCGGCAGCTCGTAACTCAGCTGGGACAAATGCCTGGGACTCTTTGACTCTCCTTTGGTTTTAAATGTAAATAGATATTATATACAGATCCATTTAATGACTGTTGACCACTGGCTGTGTGTTGGAAACTGTTTCGTGTGACAGCACGTGTGGCATTCTTACTTTTTCCTTCAGCGCTAACAAGAAGTGAACGTCTCCCTCTCTGTTCGTTTCCAGGTTCAGTTCATCTCCCACTCTCAATATTACACTTTCACCCAGCAGCTCCTATCCAGCCTCAGGGCAGACAAGGCCGCAGTTACAGTTTAAAGAGTATATGTCATACCCTGAATAAATCAGTTAACACACATAGGTGCACACACACACACACACAGACACACACAGACACACACACACAGAGGGAGAGAGAGAGAGAGAGAGAGAGAGAGAGAGAGAGAGAGAGAGAGAGAGAGAGAGAAAGAGAGAAAGAGAGAGAGAGAGAAAGAGAGAGAGAGAGAGAGAAAGAGAGAGAGAGAGAAAGAGAGAGAGAGGCAATGAGAATCTAAGTTACTTAAAGTGAAGCCAGCATAAAGCTGTTCCCAGACCATTCCAGATCCACAGTGTGGTAGGAAAACAATGACGACACAACACATCCACATACACACCCCAAAACAAAACACACCCCCACACACACACCCCAAAACCAAAACCCACCTCGCTCCCAATAGAAGCTATTCTAAACTAACAAGAGGAAAATCTTGCATACAAAATTAAGGGTAGAGTGTGTTGTCTAGGTTGACAGCCCAAAAGACAAACTTACATATGTCCAGGGGAAGGAGAATATACTTCTTAGGGCAAGACTAAATTTGTATTTGGAACTAAAAAAAAAATCTCTGCAAGGGCACATTTCAACAAAAGGTAGCTAAATGAATATCTATCAATGCTTTGTCATAATACCTGGAAGAGTTTCCAAGTTAGCTGTGACATAAAATAGACAAAGACTCCTAGGTCATTATTATGCTTACAAAAATATTGTTGTTTTCCTAAATTGGAAGAATACACTTATATTAAATGTCTCTAGGGAAACAAAAGCCTACAGACTGAACATATATTATAAAGGGATTTGTTAAATTAGCTTACATGATGCAGCCATGTAATTAAACTGTGGCTGTTTAACACCACAGAGACTAAGAGCCTGGCAGCTGCTAGTCCCCAAAGCTGGCTACCTGAAAGTCCCAGTGTGATGCTGGGGCTTAGAAGTTTCCTGGAAGGCCACACTTCTTCACTCCATGTTGCAGGACCAAGATGCTGGATTCTCATGTCAGTTGAAGATGACAGCATCAGCAGCAGTGGTAGGACTAGGAGAGTTCACTCCCAGAAAATTGTAGCAGTAGGCTAGGGCACTCACCGGCAATGGCATCTGTAGGCTAGGGCACTTACCAGCAATGGCTGCTGTAAGCTAGGGCACTCACTAGCAATGGCAGCAGTGGGCTAGTGTTAATGCCCGGCTGGTGCTCTGGTGAGGGTCCAGGGTAGATTCACTCTGGGGTTGGATTGCGGGTGCCCTTCTTGTTCACTTTATCTCTTGGGTGGCCAGAGCTGATGGCTCAGGCAACTGATCAGGATTGAAAGAAGAAAAAGGAAGGAAAGGGAAAAGGAGCCCAAGGTTTCTTCTCTAGGGACTGGCTGTATCTCGGCTGAAGAGAACTTAAACTGACCACCTTTTTTCCTATGGCTGAGGCTGTAAAAGCGGCTTCTGGCTAGAAATTGCACGGGGTCGTAAAAGGAGGCTCTTTGATCTGTAGATAGGCCTCTTTGCGGAGATCTCCAATAAGTTGGTGTAAACGTAGGCTTATTAGCTGTAGAAGGCTGATGGCCCTGAGTCTGCTAACTTATTTGCGAATCTACAGAGAAATAAGAAGTAAGAGGGAGATAGAAAATAAACCACTCACACACATACATTCAAGAGAAGAGGATCAGGAGAAAAGGTGGATGAAGTCGGGCATCTTAACTTCAACTGAAGTTGAGCTGCTTCATTTTTTCTCCTCTGTTCTCTCGCTCTCTCCTTTCTCTCTCCTTTCTCTCTCAAGTTTATTGTAGAAGACCATACTTATACTTCTGAGAACAGGGAATGACCTCATAGTCAAAACAGTACCACTAATCACAAAACAGATGAATTCTAAAATACAACAGGTTACATGTTTTAAATCTAAACATTTCTTATCTATGTATCCATTACATAAGTTCATGGTGAGTTCAGAGTGACAAAGATTGACAGGGTCTAAGGTTAATAGGGACAGAAACTTACAAGAGTATACAACTTATAAGTTAGGATGGACCTGACTATACATTATCCAGCTATCTAAGTTCGTTATGAGCTCAGGACAATAATTTTGTCTGTCTTTCATTCTAAGAAACAGAGTAAATTCAGACATCTCTAGGTAACTTCATTCCACATAGGTTCACATGGAGTTTAAACAAAGTTGGCTATATTTATGGTCAAATACCAGGATTCATGGTGCCATCTGCGGTGGAGGCTTATCTGAAGCCACAAATCTGCTGGTAGGCTATCCTAGTGAGGCATCTGGAGGTCCACAAAGGTATTTATTGCAGCCAAAAACTAACTTTAACTTTTAAAACTATTTGAGCCAAATCAGGAATTCCATAATCAGGGATTAATTCATCTGGATAACAAAAAGTACATCTTCAATAAGAACCTCTAGGAAGTTTGCTCAATCAGAGCTGGTCAGTACCCAGAAAATAACAATTCACACCAATGCCAGATGTATTTATTTTTGGTTTTTCGAGACAGGGTTTCTCTGTGTAATCTTGGCTATCCTGGACTCGCTTTGTAGACCGGGCTGGCCATGAATGTAGTCCTGGCTGTCCTGGGCTCACTTTGTAGACCAAGCTGGCCTTAGACTCACAGTGATTCACCTGCCTCTGCCTCCCTGGGTGCTGGGATTAAAGGCATGCGCCACCATGCCCGGCTCTAATGCCAGATTTCAGAGAGATGCAGCAGTGCACAATTGACAGGGTAGTCAGAGGTTGGAAGCAATTCTGGGGCACATCACGATACAGACCTTGCAAATATCAGATCACCTCCAGAGATCTCTCATGCCTCCTGGACTTTCCCAAATCAATGGCTCCTGACAGCATGTTAGAGGCTGGAAGCAGTTTCAGGGTACATCATGGTATAAGACCTTGCAAACACCAGATCACCTCCTAGACAGCCCACATGCCTAGTGAGCCCCCTCAACAGGGCGGCTCTTGGCAGGCTAGACCATTCACCAGCAATGGCAGCAGTAGGCTAGGGCACTCACCAGCAATGGCAGCAGTGGGCTAGGGCACTCATCACCAAGTAGCAGAGGCAGACGTAAAATTAGCATTGAGTTTTCCTCAGACCTCTTTGAATCTGCTGGAAGGTGCCAGACAGTCCCTTGGTCAATTCCAGAGCCTGCTGACAGTCAAGAATAACCATTACACCACTCTAAATGTGAATCAGTTTCCCTATGAACACATTTCAAATGACGTGGGATAGCAAGCTTGGCTTCTTGGCTTCATTTGTTGTTGTTGTTAGTTTGCTTCCCTGTTACTGTTATAAAACTATGACCAAAAGCCATGGAGGAGGAAAGGGTTTGTTTGGCTTACAGGCTAGTTCATCAATAAGAGAAACTAAGGTAGCAATTCAGGGCAGAAACCTAGGGGCAGGAACTGAAGGAGAAGCCATAGAGGGGTGCTTCTTACTGGCTTGCTTCCCCTTGCTGGCTCAGCTACTCTACTTATGCAGTACAGGCCACCTGCCTAGGGGTGGCACTATCTACAGCGAGCTATGTCCACAGTGGGCGGTGCCCTCTCCGTATCATTCAGCAATCAAGAAAATGCCCACAAGCCTATCTAATGGAGGCAATTTCTCAATTGAAATGTACTTTTCCTAGATACGTTTATGTTTGTATAAGCTGACAAAGCCTAGCCCAGACAGTGGTGAGAACTGACCAGTATTGGGATGGACAAAGGCATCTATCCTGACTAGGGTAGGGAGCATGACATTGGGGAAGCCTAAGAGGGGACCCACGGAAGACTGAGCAGGAGACAGACAGACAGACAGATGGACCACAGATGATGAGCACCCCAGAAGGGCCAGCGGAAGGTGACTCAGAGGAGTTAGGTGGCGGGGTATTGACAGTCAGGCCTATTTCATAGTCCACAACCCCCAAAATGTTGTTTTAAAAATGATTATTTTGTAAATAGACCTTCTCAGTTTCTATCCTATTCTCAGTGGAGCCGACACCAGGAAGGCGTGGCTGGACTTAGGTTCGCAAATTGTACACCACCTAAAAAAAAAACAAAAAACAAACAAACAAACAAAAAAAACCCCTAAAGAAAATACCTATAGATTATGTCACAATGGGCGTGAAGTATCTTATTCCTAAAGCTTTGTTACACAAACTTCTTTCTCCACCTCTGATACTGTTTGTTTTGTGGTAGGTACTCGATAGCTATTGGTGGACAAATGAGTGAGTGAGTGAGTGTGTGAGTGGCTTTGGGGAATCTGTAAAGAATTTTAATAAAGTTGCCAAATAAAGCGTCATAGGGGAGGGGAGTAAGTGTCTCGTTTCTTTTCATCAAAATATTCAATGAATCCAACTACTCTAAGAAGTAATCTTTATTACTTCACTCAGGAGTTATAACACCTTCTGAAGCATATCACTTAATTTCATTTTATATATTTAGAAACCTAACTTCAAGGTAAGTGATTCAAAGTCACAGGTTAGAAATAAAAGACCCCAAGTCTGGGATCTAGGGCTATTGCTCCCAGTTCATTTGTCCTCTGGGCATCCATTGAAAAATGAATATTTCTCCCAGTGAAACCTCAGTCTATAGAACTTATTGCTGACCACTGACTCATGTGAGGACAGTTACTCAGAAAATGGAACCATTTTATGAACTGAATTAAAAGCACCCAGTGTTTGTCAGAAATAGTTGCTTACGGTTTCTGGTTAGTCAGCTGACAAGGCACCAGCTTGGCCTGTTCTAAGACAGCTGCAAAGATGTCACACTGTTTCTCTCTCTCCCATTCATATAGCTATATCTATACATACATACATACATACATACATACATACATACATAGGCATAAAGACTGTTAAAATCAGAATTATAAAACAAATGTAATGCTTATTAATTTCTGCTTGCCTCCCAAGCAATGTCTCATGCTGTGTGGGACCTTTGTGATGCCCTAAGCTCAAAGTCAGTTTGCTCTTTGCTTAATCCAATCTGAGGTAACAGGGATCCACTTTCTCTGGTAATGAGCCTGTTTGGATACTTGTCCTTCAATTTGAAAATAGGGATGAGCAGATAAGCTAAATTTATGGTTAAAAGCTATAATTCTAGCCTCAGATGAAGAAAGAGTGTATCTTTATGGCTTATATATAATCTACAGAAAGGTCCCTGCTCCCAAAAGGTGGGTGCAAAGAGAGATAATAATTATGCTGCCAGCAAACCATTGGAATCTTGACCAGTCATTGTCTTCTCTATATTTTTCTTTAAGAACATTTGAAAACATTTGACAGAATCCTTCATACTACCAATTACAAATTTTGGAATAAGGTTTTTGTTGTTGCTGCTGCTGATTTTTGATTTTGTTTTTCTAGACAGGGTTTCTTTGTGTAGCCTTGGCTACCCTGGACTTGCTTTGTGGGCCAGTTTGGCCTCAAACTCACAGAGAATTCTGCCTCTGTCTCCAAGTGCTGGGATTACAGGCATGCACCACTGTGCCCGGCTCATTAGTTATTCTTAACTTGGTGGTGGGAACTGTATAATCTTATAATTGTAACTTACCAATAAAGCTCTATACTCTCCTAATGAAACGTATTATAGACTATTTGAGATATATAATTAATTAGCAATTAAGAAAAAGGCTTCTAGACAACCACGCTCTGTTGTATAGAGGAGGGCAGGTACATTCCAAATCACTCAGTAAGTCTTCTGATAAGCTTCTGTCTCGGGGCTATAGGGGAACCAGAACACAGGTTTTATATATGAGAAGGAAATACCATGAAGGCAAGAAATACAGACATCTTCTTGACACTGGGAAATTTTGGTGTGAAATACTCTTAATTCTGTGGATACACTCCTTAAAGATGGTTTTCTGTTTTGTTTAGTTTTCTTTGTATTTATGTGTATTTAATTTATGTGTATGGGTGTTTTGTCTGTCTGTGCAGTGCCCATGGAGACATGGTTATCATGTGGGTGCCAGGAAATGAACCTGGGTCCTCTGGAAGAGGATCCAGTACTGCTAATTGCTGAACCATCTCTTCCTTCCCCTTCCCTTCCCTTCCCTTCCCTCCTCTTCCCTTCCCCTCCCCTCCACCATCCCCTTCCTTCCCGTCCCCTTCCCTTCCCTCCCCCACCCCTCCCCTCTCCTGCCCTCCCCCACCCTCTCCCTCCCCTGCCTTCCCCTTCCTGCCCTCCCCTCCCCTTCCTATTCCTCCCTCTCCCTTTCCCTTCCCTACCCTCCCTCAGTCCCCTACTCTCCCTCCCTTCCCTTCCCCTCCCCTCCCTTCCCTTCTCTTCCCTTCCCTTTCTCTCCCCTTCCTCTCCCTTCCTTCTTCCTTTCTTCCTTTCTTCCTTCTTTTTCTCTTAACCTTTCCTACTTTCTTTCTCAAAAATTCCGTGATAGGAAAGTAAGAACATCATTTCATTTTCCCTCCATTTTTCATCTATAAAGCAGATTTTCTCCTTTGATTGTGGGGAGCACTATAACTGGACAGATGTGGACTGCTGCCTTGGCCTGCTGCATTCCAGCTGCTGGAATAGAGCAAGCCAGTTCTCTAAACTCCATTTCATTAGTTACAAACAAAGGCGACCATAGGACCCATTCCTAGAACTAAAGAATAGGGTGAGGTGACTAGCAGAGTGCTGGTAGCGTTATGAAATTGTGTGCATTCCAGATATAAGATTATTTTACAGATCCAGAGTGTTGGTTGTTTTGATCAAAACCATAGTCAAGGTAATACTCAAGGAAATCTGTATCTAAGAATGGAGCCTCACCGCCTCTCTGATTTCCACGCAACTTCCATTCACATCACAAACTAGCACCTGACCTCCCTAGTCAGAGCTGTTGAGGAGGGAATGTGTCAGACTGTTTTTGTTGGTGAATTGTAAATTTTGGAGGGAAGCATCTTATATTTTATACAATCAAGTCTGTAGCTGCAATTACATTGTCTACACATAGTTATACTGTCTGCAAAATTCCAGTCAACAAGGCCTGGGAAGACAGCTCAGTGGTTAAGAGCACAGGCTGCTTTTTCATTGTTTTCTTTTCTTTTCCTTTTTTTCCCCCTTGAGACAGGGTCTCTCTGTGTAGCCTTTGCTGTCCTGGACTTGCTTTGTAGACCAGGCTGGCCTCGAACTCACAGCAATTCGCCTGCCACTGCCTCCCAAGTGCTGGGATTAAAGGCTGGGATTAAATGCCCAGCTCAGGCTGCTTTTTCAAAGAACCCAAGTTTGATTCCCAGCACCCAGTTTGTGTCTCCAGCTCCAGAGGATTAGGTGCCATCTTGTAGCCTCTATAGGCAAGGGCCACACATGCACACAGACACATGTAGGCAAAACACCCAGACATATGACTTTCAAAACATTCCAATCAATACTTTATCCCCAAAGTTGAAGCACACTTTTGAGCTGTACAGCATTGTTTGCTGGTGTATAGGGGGGGGAAGAGGCCATTTGAGGTGTGCGTTAAAAGCCTCGTGCATGCTTTGCCTTCAACACTCTGCAGGAAACAGACGGGAACTGGAACTCCTGATGTTACTGCAGTTGGTTGCTAAGGCCCTGTGCAGTCTCAGAACTGAAACACTGAATCCCTCCTCCTTGGCCCTTCTGCTTTACCCAAAGGATATTTGTGATAAGATTATAAGAAGCTGGAAATTTAGCTATAAATTCAATTCTTGTTAGCAAATCTTGCCTTTTAAACCCAATGCTCTCTCTCTCTCCCTCTCTCCCTCCCTCCCTCCCTCCCTCCCTCCCTCCCTCTCTCTCTCTCTCTCTCTCTCTCTCTCTCATTCTCTCTCCCTCTCTCCCTCCCTCTTCCCTCCCTCCCTCCCTTCTCTCCCTCCTCCAATGTTAGTCCTGACCTAAACTATAATTGAGCATCTTTATAAATGACTTTAATAGTGTGAAATTGCATGGAAACAAAATTAGAGGATGTGTCACATGGTACGTTTATTATAATGCACAAATATATTCATCTAGAAGTGGGTGGCATTCACATGGCATTTTTGTATTACCGAGAATAATGATCACTTAAGATCTTTGTTGGGTTTCTATAGCGTTCTGGAGTGAAATTTTAAGGCTAACACTAAGTCATTTTTAAAATATGGTTGAACTAAACTTAGTCAACATACCTAGGCAAACCGGACAAGTTTGAGAATATGCAAATGAACCATTGGGCATGGGTTGCATTCTTCAGGGAGTCTCAAGTTAGCGTGCTACTGTGGGAGAATTTCTTCAATGATCTGCCACAGGCCATATACCCATGGGCTAGAAAGGTGCTTACGCTAACATCAAACCTCTTAAAACTCTCTTTTGGAAAAACACTTTTAATTAAAATATTGCACTTTAGTTATTTAATATGCACGTGCGTGTGCATGTGAGTGTAGCTGCCTTGGCTCCCTGTGGCGGTGAGAAGACACACTGAGGGAATAGGTTCTTTTTCCCACTGAGTCCTGGGGCTGGAACTCATGTCAGCAGGCATGGCAGCACTGTTACCTGCTGGGCCATCTCAGGGCTGTGAAAAGAAAAAGTTAAAGCATATATAATATGCGTGGGACTTCTAGGCATTATTATTGTGTATCTAACATTATGAAGAAAGAGAATGTTTGTGTTTAGATCTTCAGATCATGAAAAACTGGTGTTCTTGTAAAGTATCAAAGCATAGCCAGTGTTGGCTGTGTTTTCTAAAACAGTCTATCTGTTTCCAGTGACTTCTCATATTGTACTCTGTGAGACAAACATAGGACCTTCTCCAAGAGTCTGGGGCACTGCTGGGTCGTCTGTCACATGGCACTCTGCAGAGCTCAGGGCTCACCTTCCAGCACTGCCCAGACCAGGTATGTGGTACATGACTGTAACCCCAGCACTCAGGGGGTAGAAGCAGGAGGACCAGAAAAAATGTCATCCTCAGCTACAAAGCCAGCTGAAGGCCAGCCTGGGGTACACAAGACTGTCTCAAACACAAACAAGCAAAATAAGAAAAACAAAACAAAACAAACAACAACAACAACAACAACAAAAACCAAGACCAAACCCAACAACCCAAATACATCACAAAATAATAACAAACAAACTAGCTGGGTAGCAAGGATCTGCAGCAGTGACAGATATCTCAGAGATATAGCATGGCCAGGGCACCAAGCTCAGTCCCACAGAACAAATCAAGAACCAAACCTTAGACTCTGAGTGAAGACTGGCAACTGTCTTGTGGGTAAGGCAATTGAGCCAAGGGCACCAGAGCTGTGACAGCCCTTCTGGCTCACCATTTTCCAACATCACAGCAGCCTAATGCAGAAATGGAGCTGTTATGGAGGTAATTAAGATTAAATAATGACGTCATAATGGTGGGAACAAACATGAGACTGATGCTTGTGAGCAGAGCAGACGCTAGGGACACAGACACAGAGCAGAGGCCACGTGAGGATGAGCTGAAGGTCATCTTCAAGCTAGAGAGAAATGCTGGGGCAATAGCCATGACCACTCTGCATCCTGAGCTCTGGCTTTCCAGATGATGACAGGTTGTTTAAGTTCCCATTGTTGCGTGGGTCCTTGCTGACTAATAGAGTAGCTAAGTGACTGCCTGGGTCTGTGTGCGTCCTTCCCCGGCACGACCAAGTCTTTCCACGTTCTCTGCTCATCCAGATGCCGTGTTCCTTCTGTCTAGAAAGCTCCTTGCTTCTTGGCTAAACATTTTAGTTTATCACTCAAGTTCAGTTGGGGTTTTACTTATCCAAGCAACTGGCCAGAACTGATCACTCCATCCCTGTGCTATGCCTTGATTCTGCTGGTTTAATTTCAAAGACAGCTTGCCATCTTCTAGCACTCCCTGCCTTGCTATAGAAGGAGTTGTTTGAGAAAGGGACTGCATCACACCCATCCTCCCCATTTCATACCCAGTACTTGATCCTAATAGGTGTTCGATACATTTTTGTTGATTTAATATAGCTAGAAATCCGTAAAATGTAAGAATCGGAAGGAGTTTGTCTTAGTGCATTTTCTATTCCTGTAACTGAATAGCATAGATGGAGTAACATTTTTAAATGGTATTTTTATTCATTCTTTGGGAATTTTATGGATCTTTACAATGTATTTTGATCACACCCACCTCTATGCCCCTCCTCCCCCTTCTCTGGGAAGTTTTTTTATTTTGAAGATTTATTTACTTATTATGTGTACAGTGTTCTGGCCTGCACGCCAGAAGAGGGTATCAGATCACACTATAGATGGTTGTGAGCCACCATGTGGTTGCTGGGAATTGAACTCAGGACCTTTGGAAGAACAATCCGTGCCCTTAACCTCTGAGCCATCTCTCCAGCCCCATTTGGGAAGTTTTTAATGAAAAGTTTACTTGGCTTTTGAGTTCTGGTGGCTGAGAAGTGTAAGATCCGGCTCTAGCTGGCCCAAGCAGCGCGAACAGGGCTCTGGCAAGCCTTGCCATCCTCCCCCATTCCCTCTGCCTTGCTAAAAAGCCGTTGGATAACATTCCTAAAGCTGGTCACCAAGGTCTATTATCTTATTTGGCCACTTCCGCCTCCTGAGGCTAACCACCAAGGCCCAGCTATTAAAGTCCTGAAGTCCAGCGATCGAAAGCCCCCTTTGGCTCGTTTAATTAACATGCCCAATTGAAATTAAACATCTCATCCTAACACAGGTTTTCCCCTTTACCTTTATAAAGTACAAGTATTCTATGTGCCACGTCCTGTCTCCTCTCTATCCAGAAGTATCCTCTGTCTTCCAGGACAAACAGCCCTTCCCCCTCTCCCTTGTTCCGTTCTCCTTCTCCCTGATCCTCTATTTCCTGTCTTTGTCTCTTATTCCCTGCCCTTTGTCCCTCTGGGTCAAATAAATCTTTTTTTGTGCTGAGAGCTTGGTCTTGGCGGGGATGGGGGTGGGATGGGGGTGGGATGGGGGTGGGATGGGGGTGGTGGGGGTGGGATGGGGGTGGGATGAGGGTGGGATGGGGGTGGGATGGGGGTGGGATGGGGGTGGGATGGGGGTGGTGGGGGTGGATGGGGGTGGGATGGGGGTGGATGGGAGTGATGGGGGTGGGATGGGGGTGGGATGGGGGTGGGATGGGGGTGGGATGGGGGTGGTGGGGGTGGGATGGGGGTGGGATGGGGGTGGGATGGGAGTGATGGGGGTGGGATGGGGGTGGGATGGGGGTGGGATGGGGGTGGGATGGGGGTGGTGGGGGTGGGATGGGGTGGGATGGGGGTGGGATGGGAGTGATGGGGGTGGGATGGGGGTGGGATGGGGGTGGGATGAAGGTGGGATGGAGGTGGGATGGGGGTGGGATGGGGGTGGGATGGGGGTGGTGGGGGGTGGGATGGGGGTGGTGGGGGTGGGATGGGGGTGGGATGGGGGTGGGATGGGGGTGGGATGGGGGTGGGATGGGGGTGGTGGGGGTGGGATGGGGGTGGGATGGGGGTGGGATGGGGGTGGGATGAGGGTGGGATGGGGGTGGTGGGGGGTGGGATGGGGGTGGGATGGGGGTGGGATGGGGGTGGGATGGGGGTGGGATGGGGGTGGGATGGGGGTGGGATGGGGGTGGTGGGGGTGGGATGGGGGTGAGGATGGGGGTGGGATGGGGGTGGGATGGGGGTGGGATGGGGGTGGGATGGGGGTGGGATGGGGGTGGGATGGGGGTGGTGGGGGGTGGGATGGGGGTGGTGGGGGTGGGATGGGGGTGGGATGGGGGTGGGATGGGGGTGGGATGGGGGTGGTGGGGGTGGGATGGGGGTGGGATGAGGGTGGGATGGGGGTGGGATGAGGGTGGGATGGGGGTGGTGGGGGTGGGATGGGGGGGATGGGGGTGGGATGGGGGTGGGATGGGGGTGGGATGAAGGTGGGATGGGGGTGGGATGGGGTGGGATGGGGGTGGTGGGGGTGGGATGGGGGTGGGATGAGGGTGGGATGGGGGTGGGATGAGGGTGGGATGGGGGTGGTGGGGGTGGGATGGGGGTGGGATGGGGGTGGGATGGGGGTGGGATGGGGGTGGTGGGGTGGGATGAAGGTGGGATGGGGGTGGGATGGGGGTGGTGGGGGTGGGATGGGGGTGGATGAAGGTGGGATGGGGGTGGGATGGGGTGGTGGGGGTGGGATGGGGGTGGGATGAGGGTGGGATGGGGGTGGGATGAGGGTGGGATGGGGGTGGTGGGGGTGGGATGGGGGTGGGATGGGGGTGGGATGGGGGTGGGATGAGGGTGGGATGGGGGTGGTGGGGGTGGGATGGGGGTGGGATGGGGTGGGATGGGGGTGGGATGGGGGTGGTGGGGGTGGGATGGGGGTGGGATGGGGGTGGGATGGGGGTGGGATGGGGGTGGGATGGGGGTGGGATGAAGGTGGGATGGGGGTGGATGGGGGTGGGATGGGGGTGGTGGGGGTGGGATGGGTGTGGGATGAGGGTGGGATGGGGGTGGGATGAGGGTGGGATGGGGGTGGTGGGGTGGGATGGGGGTGGGATGGGGTGGGATGGGGGTGGGATGGGGGTGGTGGGGGTGGGATGAAGGTGGGATGGGGGTGGGATGGGGGTGGTGGGGGTGGGATGGGGGTGGATGAAGGTGGGATGGGGGTGGGATGGGGGTGGTGGGGGTGGGATGGGGGTGGGATGAGGGTGGGATGGGGGTGGTGGGGGTGGGATGGGGTGGGATGGGGGTGGGATGGGGGTGGGATGGGGGTGGGATGGGGGTGGGATGAGGGTGGGATGGGGGTGGTGGGGGTGGGATGGGGTGGGATGGGGGTGGGATGGGGGTGGGATGGGGGTGGGATGGGGGTGGGATGGGGGTGGGATGGGGGTGGGTGGGGGTGGGATGGGGGTGGGATGAGGGTGGGATGGGGGTGGTGGGGGTGGGGATGGGGTGGGATGGGGGTGGGATGGGGGTGGGATGGGGGTGGGATGAGGGTGGGATGAGGGTGGGATGGGTTGGTGGGGGTGGGATGGGGGTGGGATGGGGGTGGGATGGGGGTGGGATGGGGGTGGGATGGGGGTGGGATGAAGGTGGGATGGGGGTGGGATGGGGGTGGGATGGGGGTGGGATGAAGGTGGGATGGGGGTGGGATGGGGGTGGTGGGGGTGGGATGGGGGTGGGATGAAGGTGGGATGGGGTGGGATGGGGGTGGGATGGGGGTGGTGGGGGTGGATGGGGGTGGGATGAGGGTGGGATGGGGGTGGGATGGAGGGTGGGATGGGGGTGGTGTGGTGGGGGTGGGATGGGGTGGGATGGGGTGGGATGGGGGTGGATGAATGTGGGATGGGGGTGGGATGGGGGTGGGATGGGGGTGGGATGGGGTGGGATGGGGGTGGTGGGGGTGGGATGGGGGTGGTGGGGGTGGATGGGGGTGGGATGGGGTGGGATGGGGGTGGGATGGGGTGGGATGGGGGTGGGATGGGGGTGGGATGGGGTGGTGGGGGTGGGATGGGGGTGGTGGGGTGGGATGGGGGTGGGATGAGGGTGGGATGGGGGTGGGATGAGGGTGGGATGGGGTGGTGGGGGTGGGATGGGGGTGGGATGGGGGTGGGATGGGGGTGGGATGGGGGTGGGATGAAGGTGGGATGGGGTGGGATGGGGGTGGGATGGGGTGGGATGGGGTGGGATGGGGGTGGGGATGGGGGTGGGATGGGGGTGGGATGGGGGGTGGTGGGGGGGGATGGGGGTGGTGGGGGTGGGATGGGGGTGGGATGGGGGTGGGATGGGGGTGGTATGGGGGTGGGATGGGGGTGGGATGGGGGTGGTGGGGGTAGGATGGGGTGGGATGAAGGTGGGATGGGGGTGGGATGGGGGTGGGATGGGGGTGGGATGGGGTGGTGGGGGTGGGATGGGGGTGGGATGAAGGTGGGATGGGGGTGGGATGGGGGTGGGATGGGGGTGGGATGGGGGTGGGATGAAGGTGGGATGGGGGTGGGATGGGGGTGGGATGGGAGTGATGGGGGTGGGATGGGGGTGGGATGGGGGTGGGATGGGGTGGGATGGGTGGTGGGGGGTGGGATGGGGGTGGTGGGGGTTGGGCTTCTGAGCCCACACTAATCCCATCACACAGGTACTGTGTCCTAGCTCAGGTGTTTCCTCTTCTTCTCAAGCCATAGTCCCATTATATTAAGGCTCCAAACCTTATAGCTTCACTTAATCAAGATCTAATATCCATGTAATACAGAGGAATTAGGTTCCTACCCCCTTTGGTGTCTCAGGAAGGTAGTTAGTGTTAGGTCCTGCTGCAGGGCATGGCAGGCATGGTCTGCCCTCTACCTAGGGGCAGGGCTTCCCTGCTCCCAGAGATTCACTGTATAAACCAGACATTTTGGTTCAAGGGCCCCTTTTTTTCTCCACCTTCCTACCCTCCCCCCTTCTGCCTCCGCCCCCACCCCCAGCGCATGCTCCCTCTTTACCTTCCCCCTCCAGTGCTGCTTCCTATAACCCTGCATTTACATATTATAGCTTCATCGCCAATTAGCTCATTCTGTTTATTTAATCAATCATCTGATGCTGGTGACTCGGGAGGGGAGGGGGAGATGTTGAGCCCCATTCAGCCCGGCAGGCTTGACTTGTGGGGCCACTTCCTATACCTCATCGGTCTCCGTTCTCCGCCTGCTCTGATTCCATCATCTTAAAACCCAGGAGAAGTTGAGTACCCAGCTTGGCGTCTCAGGGCCGTGAGGGGATGGCTTCTCTCCCATCCCCTCTCTGCCTGATGCAACTCTGCACTTCCTAAGCTATTCTGTGCCTCAGCTGCTGCAGAGAGACACCAGGTGGCTCTTTGGGGGGCATCTGGGACTCCCCTGGACTCGGCTCTGTGAAGACACGGCCATGCAAGAACAAGTTCTCCAGAACAAACAAAGCCAGGCCTTTCTTCTGAGTTAATCTCGCATTTGTAGGTATACCTCACCAAACTAAGCAATCTCAGGACAGGGAATTGGGATGCCACTTCTATGTTCTTGTGATTTGGCAGAAGCTGGGAGATAGCATTGCCACTGAGTACATGATTTTTTTTTCAAATGCATCTGTCCAGGTTTTTCAAAAGCATGCTCTCACTCCTCCCTCTCCTGGACGTGGTCCAGCGAATCCTACTCGCTCTCTCCAACCCTGCCCCTCCAAGGAAAGCATCCATATTCCTGGCATTCCTGAGGACTGAACCAACCCCCTCACCTGGAGCTGCCACTTGTTTAGATCAGCTATACTTTGTAGATGATGATCCTCAAACCTGTCGGAGAAACTGTAGAATAAGTACATTTAAATGCTTAGTAAAAAAGAACCGTATTGTTGGCAGACCAAATTCACTCTATTTTGCTTAAAATGTCCATTTCTGTGTTTGGGTGACCTACTCCTGAACTCCAGATCAAGAACAAAGCCACAGAAGAAACACTTAGCACAGAGTTCTGAAATAACCAATCAAATGGCAAACAGAAAAGTGTTGAAAGTCCAGACGCCCCCCTAGATCCCCAAAATGTTATTCCTTAGATCTTCTAAAGAAGATACTCGTTTGTGGTTTGGCACTGGACTTGTTCCAATCAGTTCAAAGGGTAATATCTTGTGACACATGTTAACCGATGAGATGATTGCCAGGCTAGAAACCCACTTGCTTGCTTGCTTGCTTGCTTATTATAATCTGTAAAAACTCTTTCCTACCTGTGCTCGGGACTCATGCGTGATCTGCTGCATTGGTGACAGTGTGAGCCTGACCTAAGCTAGGAATAAAGACTCTTGTGCGCTTGCATCAAAATAGGCTCCTAGTGATCTTGAGGTTTTGTGAAATCGCGTACAACAATGTGACAGAGACCCCAGCTTCTAGCGGTGACCCCCAAGGCCTCCAAGAAGACTTGGAAGCAACCAGTTCCACCTGGACTGTGATACTGGGCAAATCTGCCCCAACTGGCCCACGGTAAAGGCTCTGCCCGAAATATGGACACCTGGAAAGTTGACTGCCCGAGTTTGCCTAGACAAAATAAAGCCAGTCATTGTCCCAAAGTCCTCTTCCATGGAAAGACCTCTCAGAATTGCTGGGCCAGGACTGATGCTGCCATGCTGCCCTAAGATCTGTGCCCAGAACGAATCCAGTGATACCACAGGAGCCTACTGAGAAGGCTGACTGGATAATAGGTAAGCCTCTGACATATTAGTTAATACTTAGGCCACTTCGGTTATGCTTCCTGCAGTAATTTATCTTTCTCAGGTCTCTGAAGGGTTTGAAGATGAGTTTAACAACAAAAGCCAAGGCTTCAGCTGCCTTTTCAGAAAAGTGTAAAGTTTATGTAAGGTCTGAGGATCTAAGAAGTGTTTGAGAGCGAGAAAGTACTTTAAAGTACATAAAAACTCTTCTCCCACTATTTTACTGTTGTGTTTAGACCGTTCAGAGCTTTAGCATTAATCAGATATTAACTTGTCTAACTTTAAAAGATTCTTGTAAGCTTCAGGAGATCCACTCAAATCCACAGGTCACACTCCAGATAAGCATTTCCTACTTCAGAGAGCGGGATTCATCCCCCATCCCCCAGGCTTGGGACTCCCCAACTACCAAGACCATGGGCCTAAAAGTTTCAAATGTAAACTCCCTAACTTTGTCTCCTCTCTTAACGTGTATATGTCCCAGCATCCTGCCAGATGCTGCATCCAGAACGCAGGTGCTGCAGCCTAACCCTCACAGACTGCACCAGCTAGACCTGCAGTTTCTTAGCCACAGATGGTCTCTCAGATCCTGAATAACAAATACAATAGCCTGCTTTTCTCACACTTGGACAACACTTCAGCCTTCTGGGCCCCTGTCACCATTCTACTGATCACCTGAAACTGTCAAAACACCAGATTTCTGCTCCCGTTATCCATTTATTATCAGCAAAGGGCTGGGTTGTTAGGTCCTGCTGCAGGGCGTGGCTGTCATGGCCTGCCCTCAACTTAAAGGCAAGGCTTCCCCCCTCCCAGATATACATTATATAAACCAGACACTTTAGTTCCAGGGTCCTTCTTTTTTTGCCACCTCTCTACCCCCTCCCCTTCCACCTCGCCCCCACCCCCAGTGTGCACTCCCTCTTCCCTTCCCCCACCCCCAGTGTGCACTCCCTTCCCTTCCCCCACCCCCAGTGTGCACTCCCCCTACCCTTTCCCCTCCCGTGCTGCTTCTAATAGATTTGCGTTTATACATTACAGCTTCATCACCAATTAGCTCAGTCTGTTTATTTAATCAATTAGGTTGCTTAATGATTTAAAAACTAAGATACTAGGCAACAGATATTAGATTATATGAGGTTTATTATATGAGCATGAGAAATGGGGGGAGAGAAGGAAATGGGGGGAGGAGGGGTACCCCAGAAAAAGAGAAAGAGAAAGAGAGAGAAGAAGAGAGAGAGGAGGGGGAGGTAAGAGGGTGAGAGGGAGAAAGAGGCGAAAGAGGGAGGGGCAGGGTGGGTCTGCCCTTTTATACACTGGCCAGAGCCGTGCCCAGTGGCAGGTAGACTATCACATCACAGGTAGGCAGACTGGAGCAGAATCCTAACATTCCTCCTCCCTTTTCCGGTAATTAAAAGTGAGGACATTGGATTGTTTTTTATGTAAGATAAGTTAAAATATATAAATGTAGGTTCGTTGGAAGTAATTTTGGCTGCCATGTAAGGGGAAAAGAGAGAGAAAAAGCAAGGGCAGCAAAATGCCCAGATTATATGGTAAAGGAGAAGAAAAAGCTCTGTTCTGAAAGTTCAGAGAGAACCTGGAGCTGTTTGTCCCGGGTCCGGAGCACACCATCGCAGCCTTTTGTAAATGGAGAAGGGGTGAAGTAATCAACGTCTTTGACTGATCCTTGCTGCTGCTGAGGCAGTGATGGGGGCTGAAATGATAAAATGTTGGCCAGGTTCCAGAAGAACAGGCTGTTGCACTTGCTGTCCAGGGTCTGAGGACATCTGCAGCTGGGAAGGGCAATGCAGGTCCAGCTGACACTATCTGTGAGGTTGGACTGGAGCAGCTGTGGGCAGATGCTCTGATGATGTCCTGGATGCAGGAAGTCTGGCAGGATACTGGAACATATATGTGGGCAGAAGACAAAGTTAGAGAGAAAATTCTCTTTAGGTGTTAGGAGAGCAAAGAGAAAAAGGCTTGGAAATGAGGAAAAAGACAATGTTTGAAACTTTTAGGAGAGCAAAGAGGGTTGAATATGAGGAACTTCCTTCCATTTTATCCCATTGCTGGTGGTAATTGAAAGTTTAGTTTAGGATCTTTGGGTCTATCTAAGTTTGGTTGCAGAGGTGTGTAAGATTAGAAGGCCTTAGTGTGGGCACAGGGATTTGAAATTCTCCAGAAGGCACCCCAGAGGAGCCTGGAATGGCAACAAATGGATAATTTCTCATGGGGAGGTGAAGTCAGTAATCTGTTAGGGCATCCCTAGAAATGGATTGTGACTCAAAGGACAGGTACACACTGTTACATCCACTCTTCAGAACTGCTCAGCAACCAAACGAGTGTAGCTTGGCAGATGAGCTGGCTAAGGGACCCACCCAGGACTAGCATTTGTGGCAGCGGTGAGCAGTGGTAGGAGGCAGTGGGCAGCAGTGGGCAGTGGTCAATGGTGTCAGAAAAGAGCTGTGTCAGCGGTCTCACCCAGTGGGAAACGTCCGAGTTGTAGGTCAGGGAGAAGGACCAGCCACAGTCATCATGCTGGGATTAGGTACCTTCACTCCTAGTGAACCAGAGGGGTGTTGACTCTCTCTCAGATGGTCTCTCTAAGGTTTACTTGACTAAGAAGTGAGAACTCATTTAATCAGCCAGTGTTGGGTGAAGAAAGGTGGCAGTTAGGTTGTTAGGGAGGAGAGTCCCAAAAACACTGAAAAAGAGGAAGAATCCTACCCTCAGAAGTAGGAGATAGGTAGGAAACTTAGGCTGTTTATCGACAATATTATCTGTGTTTCATTTAACCTGAGAGGTGGATTTCTTTAGTTTACAAGAATCCAAGGCAGTCGACATATAGCATAGTCGAGGTTTGGGAAAAAACTTTATGCTAAAAGCATAACTATTCTTCGAGATGAGCTTAGGAAAGGTAGAAGCCTTCTGGATCTTTCTGCCATCTGTGAGACAGTAACATCAGAACGACAGAAATCTCCTGTAGAGCAGAAGGGCAAAGGCTTATTTGATCTTGATTTTCAGTATCAATACACATCGTGAAAGATGTCTGTCCAAAAGACTGGAAATATATAATTCTAGCACAAAGAGAGATATTTTAAGAAAAAGACAAACAAATTAAATTTAAAATCTTGAGCTTGGAACTATGCTAGGATCGTATACTGGAATTTTTTTTTAATTTATTTGTTTATTGTATATGAGTGCTTTATCTGTAGAAGAGGGTATCAGATCACATTATAGATGGTTGTAAGCCACCATGTGGTTGCTGGGAATTGAACTCAGGACCTTTGGAGGAGTATTGGAGGAGTAGGCGGCGCTCTAAACCACTGAGCCATAGTTAGACCAACAAATTAGTGCTCCATCGATCAGTGTCAACACTCTGAACAGTTAATAGAACAATAGCATAGCAACAGGATAGCAATAGGAAGGAATAACTTGCATTTATCAACTTAAAACACCCTTTAGACCTTCTGACATTTACAAAACACCTTTCAGACCCTCCAACACTCCTAAAACACCTTCTTAGACTCTCACTTTCTTGGAAGCTCTCTTTTTAAATTTAATCTTCTGATAGGTGAAATTTCTATGAACAGTCACTGTCCTTTAGACAAAAGAATGATAAAAGCAAATCTGGTAGCAAGGTAGACTATATCTAGAAATGACAGTAGCTCTGCGAGTGAGGCTTCAAGTTTGGTCTCCTGCACGTGAGGAGAACTGGGAAGGTGTCTGAAGCCTGTTTATCTTTAACCAGAGGTCTGTGAGTAAGACAAACCTATTTGCCCTTATAAATAAGAGGTCTAGTATTTAATAGTTTTACTAGCTAATGAACTAACATTGTAGATTAATGAGCTAATTTTCTGTTTCTAACTATCAAGCTAACATCAGCTTAGCCATCACTGTGATCAGAGACCTGAGAAGTCTAAAGTGTAACCTAAGTGAATTCATGTATCAATAAAAATGACAGAGATGACTAGTCAGTCGTATCCTAGTAAATAGACAGTTGTCCCTGTTGTCTCCCCTGGCAGCATGGCACCATGGTACCATGGGCAGAGACAGTCTTGCATCAGGCCCAGAGGACAAGAGGCTGTTTCTGTGGAAGGAGAACATGGAAGAGACTGACCTCACCTCGTTTTTTTAGCAACATGAGACAATGACTCTCTGGGTGTCCGGTTTGTCCATAGACTGGCTGGGCCCTAGCAGAGGGCAAGACACTGGGAGCAGTTTTGCTCAGAGGCCAGCATACCACAATCCCAGTTTTAATGCCAATTTAATGATTTAAAAAATAAGATGCCAGGCAACACATATTAGATTATATGAGG